>NC_135783.1:37551946-38179196 GCF_051106095.1 Pogona vitticeps
AAAAAGAGGGAGAGATGCAGCAGACAACTGAATCAACATATGTTGAGACGTGAGCAGAGTAACCAGTGGTTCAGATTTGCTAATTATTTTTTTCAAGCAGCTTTGTTCTGGGGAGTAGTAAGATATCCTCTTTCATGTATGAGACTGCTTCTATTTTAAACAGTTACTGAAACCAACATTTTATAGTTTTACACTGTAATTTTATAACAGTTCAGCCAAGTGATGCAACACAACACCTTACCTTTTCACAACCTCTGACATCACAGCAGCAAAACTGGCCGCATGGTTTTGTGTTTATGAGGCTTCGCTTACCAAGTCTCCGATTCATTTGTGTATAGTATTCTACACTCTTCTCTGCCTTTTTTCTATGCACAAATACAGAGATTATTGTGAAGCAATAATAGATTCATTGCCAAAACTGGATGTGTGTTAAATATATATATTTCCAAGCAGGAGTCACAAAATAGCCTATATATATTCTATCTTAGGTAGAAACACTTCTATGTATATATATATTTCCAAGCGGGAGTCACAAAACAGCCTAAGGTTCTATGTGCTTCACCAGACAGACAATAAGCCTAAATTGTCCCAAATTAGACCAGGACTGATCAGGTTTTGTATTTATCCCGCATGGCAATAACTATGTCTTTGAAAAATGCTTTACTAGGGGGATAATACCTTATGCCCACTCCCTTGTTGCAGATTTGCTTCTGGAACATTTTTTTAAAATTTTAAAATCTAATTTTAAGGCCTAAAGAACATGTACATAAAGGCTTCATTGGGGTCTCTAATATGTAAATGAAATCTCCAAAGGAAGCACCACACCACTAAACTGCCTCTCCATGAATCCCACAACAACAACAAAAAAGCCTCTCAGAAAGAATAAACAAACATGCAAAGGCAGTGAACACCAATCATACTGAAGCAGGCCTAACACCATACGGAGAACAGAAAAAATACTAAAATGACAGTACTGAACTAGCTATTTTCATCAGAACTCTACTCCAACTGGACAAGCCTTAAGACATTCTCATGTTATGTTTGCTGAGTCATGCAGATAAAAATCTATATAAACTTCCCTTCTAAACCCTGTGGCCGATTAATTATTAAACAATATTTTAAAAAACTAATTGGGAAAATCCACAGATGCATAACTTCAAAATGGTTTGGACAGATAACTACTTTTATTATATTTTAAAGAAGACCTTTATCCTAATCCTTTCCCCAGGCTTCACACATTCTATCTTCATTAGTGATAGCAAGATTATATCTGAAAAGCAAGGAGGAAGCTGTCAATATACTTCCTCCCTTGGTGCTTCTCACAACATTTGGCTGTAGCGACAATGCATCTGGAACAAAAATACTCAGGGACCTACTGGCATGACTGTCCTCATTTTTATTTTTTTTTTAAAAAAAACCTTAAAATTCCTCTTGTGCCCTCCCACCAAAATCTACCCGTATCACCTGATCGAGTCAGGAGGAGAGGAACCTGACGCCGAAGGAAGCCCGGAAGGAAAGGACAAGAAACCGGGCCTTCTCAGCGGTAGCTCCTCGCCTCTGGAATAACCTTCCTCCAGAGATTCCTGCAGCCCCTTCGCTGGGAACTTTTAAAAACCAACTGAAAACTTGGATGTTTGTGCAGGCCTTCCCTCCAGCTAATGCCTGATTTATTTTTCTTCTTTTTTTCTTTTTCTTTTATATCTTTTCTTTCTTTCTTTCTTTCATCTTGAATAACTTTTTTATTGATTGTAAAAAATTTGTTGTATTTTTATAAAAGGTTTATGTTGGCAGCCGCCTAGAGTGGTTGTTTGACCAGATAGGCTGGGTGTAAATACAATCAATCAATCAATCAATCAATCAATCAATTCTGTCATGTTCTGACAACCCTCATCAAACTCCCAAATTTTTTTAAACGATTTCACCACAAGAGGATTTTATCAATGAAAACATTATTTTTGTAAGAAGAAAGCTAGGTGTGGGTATTTTGGGAGTAGGCACAGCCCTCCAGGGATGGGCAATTGGCCATCTCTTGATAATATCTAGCCAGTACTGCAACCATTCATATCAAATTTGTCATGAGTCAGATTCGGAACAAAATGGAATTTCCAAGACCTAGTGCAAAATGTGTACTAATTTTTACTTAATAAATCACATATTTTGCTCTAATTAAAAAGTGTAGTAAGTTACCCTGGGAACTCTGAAAAGGGTGAAATAACATGCTCTGGACAAAAATCAGTAATTAAAATAAATGAAATAGGCTAAGAGATAGTGAGTGGATCATCTTGTTAGATTTGTAGTTAAGCAGAGATCCAATGACAGAGATCCACATCTAATTTATCCATTACACCATGTATAGTTTTTTCTACAGGTACACTAAATTGTGACTTACATCAGGAACCAAGAGTCATGGTATGGTCAAAACAGATGAGATGCTCATATGTTTGGGGCATGTAGTATATAATGATGCCATTAATGAAGTTATTCTACTATGAAAATTACTGCAGGCATTCTTTTCCTTACTACAATTTTCTTTATCATAATTATTTTTCCAGATGCAAAATGCATTAGCATCCTATTAGTTATTCTATATGTCTGAAATCATTTTAGACAGTAACATAAATCTGATATTATCTTCTCCTGCATATGAAACATTTTGCTGCTGGCATATGTTCAAACAGAGTTAACATGGTTTCACTATACAGGTACCTCTCTCCAAACAGATAGATAAGGTTGGCTACATCATAACATAACTGGATCTCTTGAACGTGGCAGGTTGGATATGCTGTACTGGAAAGAACAAGATATATACAGTATAAAAGACCATTGCAAGACAGAGGTAACACTGAAGTTCAAAATACAAAGTAAGACATTTCAGCTCTACAAACATTATAAACTGAATTAAATGGCCTCTCTAGTACAGACATAGTTTTAGAATAAACATGGTTGTAGTCAACTTGCTCCTTTAATACCTTACTTGGTTGCAAGAGCAGCATAGATGACCGGCAATTGAACCTTCTACTTTACCTTGAACAACATTGCTTCAAAAAGCTGTCATCTATGACACATCCTCAGAAATGTCATTCCTCTGGCTATTGGTGTCCCTCATAAAAGCTGAGGGATGCCAATACACTTTTTTTGGGCTATTGGCTCCTGCAGTTGCAGAAGTCCATGACATCATGAAGGTCATCTGAATTTTTATGAAAGTGGGAGGGAGAAATTGTGGTTGGTCTCTTTTATGCTCCTGATTAAATTAGCAGGAATAAAATGGAACTGAACTCCAGAATCAACTCAGAATTGCCTATTCTGTGAGGATTTGCTGGAAAGCTTTTTTTGCTCAATGGTTAAACTCAATATCTAATTTAACAGAGCTTGCAATGTATGCTCAGCTCTGCAAACCTACAATCTATTTTTAAAATGTATAATACTCTTTTTAACACACTTAGTTAACATATCTACTTAAGAAAGTTTAAGCACCCAGAATCCTTTATTAAAAAAAAAAATCAAGTTCTACCATTCTTGAAAACTTACTTTAAGTGATTTTGTATGCTTGTTTTCTCAGCACTTTTGGGAAGACCTGTTATGAACAATGTACGTTTTACCTAGAAAGCAAAAATACCACATTTTGAGATGTATTGAAGCCAGACAGAAAAACAGATGTTATGTATTTCTATTTAGTTCCTTTCTCTTCATACACATATATACTCACAATCTATGGATAACATTGTACTTATCTTGATTACTTAACTTTATTATTATGTCTGTAGACACATAAAGTAGCCACAAAACTGAAAACAAACACTGCAGCAAGCAATCACCATGCAAAACAACAGCAGATCAATACCATGGCTATGTTTTTAAAGACATAATTTAAAGTTGACTGGCTTGTGTATATTCTCCTAATCAAGCTCCTTGCAGGCAAAAAGATATAGTGAAGTCAAATCAGTCTGAAGGCAGGAAACTTTTGACAGGGCTTCCCTTTTGACAGGGCTTCTGCTGATACTAAAAGGTAAAGGTAAAGGTTCTCCTTGACAATTAGTCCAGTCGTGTCTGAGTCTAGAGCGCAGTGCTCATCCCCATTTCCAAGCCGTAGAGCCAGTGTTTGTCCGAAGACAGTTTCCGTGGTCACATGGCCAGTTCAACTAGACATGGAACGCCGTTAACTTCCCACCGTGGTGGTACCTATTTATCTACTTGCATTTACATGCTTTCGAACTGTTAAGTTGGCAGGAGCTGAGACAAGTGATGGGGGCTCATTCCATTGCATGGATTCGATCTTACCATTGCTGGTCTTCTGACCTTGCAGCACAGAGGCTTCTGCGGTTTAACCCGCAGCACCACCACGTCCCTCCTGATACTACAAAGTAGAACATCATTCAATCAAATCTACGTACAGGCAATGTTTTCAGCACTTAATCTGAATTCTAGAATTGTTTTTGTTCTATCTGGCAGCCCAAAACAGCAAAACATTGCTTTTCAGAGAAGCACCGTGCCTTTGGTTCAGCCCAACACTGAATATGCAAAATTTTAATTTAAAATACATTTTAATTAAATAAACTTACTATGCTTTCTTCATTGTATCTGATGCTTCTGGCATGTTGTCTCATAAACAAAACTGTTAAAATCAGATAAATAACAGCAAAAATTGTGTGTAGCCAGAGAAGATCATTGCTGTGGAATATTAAAAGTGAATTATTAGACGCTTCACTAGAGTAAAATAATTGAAGCATAGCAGTTGCCTAGATTACTATACAATTTAGATTCATAAAAACAAAAGAGTAGGAAAAGCAAATGGATTTACTATTTTACCTTTTAGATCTTCCAGTCTAATCACAGTGGACCCAGGAATTTTGAGTATGTAAAAGCAACAGTCTTACTCCCATTGAGAATTGTGATTGGGATCAAAATTTTAAAATAATTTACTGTATTTCTAAATTTTGGTAAACATGTACAGTAATTGGACATGTGGTGTACCCACAGATGCTTGTTCAGCAGTGCCTACCAGTGGCCAGAATTTCCCAGTTTATTCACAAGCATAAGGGAAATCACAGTAGCATTCCACCCCCTTGCACTATCAGGCACACAACCATTTGTGCAACCAATCACATGAAGAGAAACAAGCAGGAGGGAAAGAAATCATTCTGGCATTGCCCTTATTAGTGTGGTTTTTCTCCAACTGGATTTTCACCAATATTGCTTTCTTCTATGACTGGGAATTGAAGATCCCCAAATGTTAAAAAGAAGGAATATTAATGTAAGAAACACTATATATACAGTAATATAGTATAACATATTGAAGATTGCTTACCCTGTTTGCAGGTTTGCTATAGTCGTTCTTCCAAAACTGTAAGGGTCTTTATCTGAGACACAGAAGAATATGGTATAGCCATTCTGAATATATTCATTCATAAGAACAAAATGCTTCCATACAAATGAACTATGTTTTCAGATATTTGTGATTTGTGCTTAAATATTAACTCTGATTCAGAGGATGCCATTGGCGGCTAAGATAAGACTAGTTACTCTATCACAGGTTAAGACCACTTCTAACCATGCAGAAAACTAGGAAGTGGGATAGGTCGGGTCCAATTCTCCCATCCTGTCAAGCAATCTGATAGGTAATGCGTGTGTATTACATATCATGAAGCTATGAATTCTGACAGACAACACTGGCATACATATGCTAGATGCCATTGAGAAGATCGTTTGCAGACAGTAACATCCATCTGAACTTCTGTTTTTACGCTCCCCATATGGTTGGAAAAGCTGAGAATATTAAAATATTCTATTATCAGCCTCTGCATCAAATAACTAAGTTTGCATCAGCTAAGTCCTCCTGCACTTTTCCTCTACACATTAAAGGAGGGAATCAGACCATCAAACCTGAAGAGACTAGCAAAACCCATGCCATTTGGAAACTGCAAATCAAATGAACGTGGAGTAGGGAGAGACAGGAGGCTCTTCCTCTGCTTCCCCAAAAGTGAGAGATAATCATAATCATTCACTGATTTTCCAGAAGTACTGTGTGGGGAAGGGAACTCTTGCCTCTGCCTGCTGAATTATCATGTCCCCTTGCTTTAGTTTTAAAATACAGTGGTATTCTGTAAACACTCCAGCCCTGTGACATTGCCATCTCAGTAATCAAACAAATAAGAAAAAAGAATGTGTGTTCCTTTAGAAAAAATGTTTGAATTTAAGATATGTTGCTAACAAAACTGCCTTATTACTTTTACTGATTTCTTACCTATAACCTCCATCATCTTAAGCATTGCATGAAAAGAGAAACAAACTTTTGAGTATACATTCAATGGAACAAAAAGTGGTATTGTAGATTTTAAATAAGGAGTATATAAATAATCTTTCTGTGTACTTAATAACTCTTTAGTTTTCACATCTGCTTTTATAATCAGGGGTTACACACAGATAACTGTGAATTCAAAGTGATGGAGGGAGAGTAGATCAAAATAAAATTGATTTAAATCACAATTTAAATTTTAAAAACCATTTTTATTTAAATTGTCAACAAATCTGATTTTTTAAATTTAGATAATCATTTAAATCAAATCCATCCTGTGGGACTTTGGCTGAAACTCACTTTTTACATAATCCTTATGTTCACCTCATTTCACAGTCATTAGCTTTGAGAAACAAAGACTATATGTTCATATGCTTTCTATTTCCAGCATGGTGGACACATAGTTTAGGACTTAATTCTTCCAAGCAAGGTTACTGGATGAAGAAAACTACCCTGAATTAAGTATTTCAGCAGAATGAATGAGATGCATTATGACAATCTGAGTAAGCAAAGCACATTCTAGTCACAGAACTAGACCTGTATTGTACTGAAGCATACATGTCCCCATGCCCCACTGTATAGTGGACCATCCTGATAAAAAGGCTTTTTTAACCAAAATTAATTAACAGAGGTTTTACTAGCTGTCCAAATGCTTTCAGAAAAGAATGAAAAGAGTATAATTTCTCAGCTGCCAAAGTAAACTAGAGAATAAGTGTTTTGATCCCTAGAGCTATAGCTTCTGCCAGTGAACCCCTTGCCTAAGTACCGAATGAGTTGATAAGCTTTGATCCTCAACAAAGAACACTCTCAACATTACAAGGGTTTCTTACCAAGTAAGTCACCTGATAGATTTACAGGCAGTATGACACACAAAGACAGCATGCTGATAACAATCAACAAGCAGATGAGATGGCGCTGAAAACCGAGATATGTAATGGCATCATTCCCACACTTGGCATGAATCTCTTCATCACTGCACCGCAAGTAAACAAACAGGACAGTCACCAAGCTTTACAGGACTGAATTCTTTACAGAATTTACTGCTTTACAGGACTGAATCAATAGATTGGAAGATGAAGGATTCTAACATATAGAGGTAGACTTTGCCCCATGCTCACTGTACTATTCAAAAGGATGGTTATTACAAACAATTATCTGTAGATAGCAAAATTACCAATTATTATACAGTACTTGTTTTCAGACACAATTCAAAGCAGTACAAGGTCACAAGGTGTGTTAGTCGTAGGATACCTTAGGAACCACATTCTTCCATATGATCCTGCTCTTTCCCCAGGAAGAGGGAACTCTATGTCCCAATTCAAGAGAAATAAGAAAAAACCCTGTTCAAGTGTCTGTACCCAAATCATGGGATGTTCTGCAAAGTGAAACTCAGTTGTACCCCTCCCTGTTTTTCATAGTTAACACTGGAATTGCCTGAACTTGTTTTTTGGCTGGCATCAAGGCTTGCACGGATAGAAAAAAGGAAGTTCTTTTTTATTAATACTGCAGTGACAGTATGATGTTGGCTCTAATCCCTGTTCTGATTTTTGAAAACATCTTAAAGACAGTATTTACAATAATTTTCTTGACAATTTTATACAATGAATTTTATAGTAATCACGTTTATCCCCAAAATTAATTATCTGCAGCCTGGTCATTATATGGTAAAATATCAAAGCAGCTTATAAGCTGGTTTTGTTTACTAAAAGACACCACCAAGTAATAAAAGCATCTAAGCATTTGTCCAACCTTTATTCAAAGTTGTGGGCATAGGCTAATAAACTTTATCTGGAATTATCATATTCAATTTCTTGTTACGTTAATTTATAACATTTATATCCATCTTTAAATTTTATTTATTTATTTATTTATTTGTCTTATTTACTGTATAGGCTGCCTTTCTGTGATAAGGGGACTCAAAGTGGCTCATAATATTAAAAAGAAAAGAATAATAAACATAATTGGTTATACATTAAAAACAATTAACCACAAAACTGATTAAAATGCATTATTAAAAATATGTAGAATGTTAAAAACTGTTTAAACTAAAAAATGGCATTCTGCAGCTCACTCATGATTGTTAAAAGTCTACTTGAAAAGGTGGGTCTTCAGCTAGCAGCAGAAGGATAAAAGGGAGGGTGCAACTTATATTTTATTGTAAATCACTCAGATTAGTGCTTTAATGGGAGTGGTATATAAATTAACTAACTAACTAAGCAAGCAAGCAAAATGTTGGGCAAATTATTCACAAGCAGATGAAAAATTTTCTGCATACTCACTGCATTCGAAAGGCAGATACCATCCAAGAACAGAAACCCTAGAAATAAATTGTAACATTCTGTAAACGAAGGTTGGGATCTAGGGAATCACTAGCTGGGTCCTAGTTGCAAAACACATCCAACCCTGAAAAGCACCACTTTGGTTTAGATCTGTCGTAACAGCATAAGGGGTTCAAAATCTGGTCCTGAGGAGTAGGAGATAGTCCAGGATGTCATGGGATGCTAGATAGAAAACTACAAAATGGTGAGAACTGGCACAAGCCAGAAGCCATTCCACTTCTATAAGGAGAAATGCCTTTTGCTCCTGAAAGGGACAGAATAAGACGATAATTTTAGACTTAGATTAGCAATTTATTCTCCCTGAAAAGTAGCACTTTGGTTTGGATATAAAAGTTCTAATACATTCATAACACCATGTTTCCAAATTCTAAAACAATTTGTCAAGACGTACTAATAAATTCATAACACCATGTTTCCAAATGGTACAACAAGCATTTAGTATACTTTGGATGTAATCTAAAAAAAATAGCCATGACCAGTTTAGAAATATCATTCTCTCTAACATTCTCAGAAAATGTTAAAAGGTGTAGGCAACTTATTTCAAATCCTCTGCTCCAGAGGCAAACAGTACTGTTCATTTGGCGCAATCAGGATCGCTCCAAATAAGCCATTTTTTAAGACTTTGTGATCACCCAGATTGCTCCAATGTGGGGCTGGGATGTGTTCTTTCTAGACTCAGTGGTGACATGTATAAGAAGGTATGGTCTGAGTGTGATCATGGATGGTACCCTCTGCCCTATTTTTAAGAGGAAAAAGCAATTTTAAAAATTAAAAATGTTTCCACTTTTCTGCTTCATCACTTGAGCACTGTAGAAGTATAGGGCTGAAGACAATTATCCTGGCTTTCAAAGGGTCATTGTGAATTTTTCAGTGATAAAACAATGGAGCACTATGCTACTTGCCCCAAATAAAAGCAAGCAAACAAACAACTGAGAAAAGAAGAAACATGGGACCCCCCAACTCCCCCTTCCGTGAAAAAAAGACCAAAAACAAAAAAAAACAGCATAATTGCCCACCTGCAAGCAAAAAGAAGCAGCCCATTTTCCAACAGACTGACAGTGCAAAAGAGAATCCAAAGGTGGGAAGAGAGAAGGGGAAAGGCACAATGGGGCCAAATGGAAATAGAGCCATGTACACCACCAAGAGTTTGAGTAGATTGTGACCACCATGGGCTGAAGAAATTATTCCTGTGTGAATAAGAGGGCTTGATTAGATTGCTCTAATCAAGGCCAGTTGTTCTAAAGCATTCCAAAGTGGCTCAGACTAGCCTGCTCGTTAATACAATGACAGCCTAAGTTGAACAGGTTTTGTGATCTGGTGGAGCAATGTTTTCCAACAGGGATGGGATTCAACCCTCGATCACTCAGAATCACAGCCACAGACCCATCATGCCTGCCTCATTATAAAGTTAACTTCCCAGATAAATTCGTTAGATTGAGAGCCATATGAATTTCAAAGTTTCCCAAACCAAAACGTCTCCTTGAGATAGAAAGTTGGGGAGAGCTAAGGGTGCCCCAGAGACATCACTTTCTTTAAAATAAGTGGATGATACACAGTTCCCATATCAGACCCCGGTTGGGGGCACTCTATACAATCTCCCTTACAAGCCAAGCTATGACAACATGATCACAATTAATCTCATAATTCAGTAAACACACATTCTCTATGTGAAAGTTGTTCTCAAGGAGAACAATGGCTAGCTAAAAACCATCATTCCCTATATTGAACTTTGCTGCATCATATACAACAGAGGTCGTCAACCCCTGGTCCACGGCCCGTTGCTGGTCCATGGCCTGAGCAGGACCAGGCCGCAGAGACAGACCTTCCCTCACGTATACACGCACTCCCCTCCCCACAGCTGCTTTGTACACACATGCATGTGCCAGGACCAGCATGAGCGTTCCCCCACCCCTTCACACATGTGCCTGAGTGCCTGTGTGAAGGGTTGGGCGTGCATGTGGGCAGGCATGCAGGTGCTCTTGCGCATGCATGAAGGGGTGGGGGAGTGCTCATGCTGGCACTGGCACGCGCACGCTCCCCACTGCTTTGTGCATGCGCCCAATATATGCGCCCACGCAATTACGGAGTGCTGCCCCATCTTCCTCAAAGGCTCAGCCAGTCCACGGTCTCAAAAAGGTTGGGGACCGCTTATATAAAACATTCAGTGGAACTAAAGCAGAGACAATATGATGAAGCACTAATCAGAATGTGATTCTTAATGCAGGTTATCTGTAGTCATTCAACAGGTCACTGAAGAGTTCTATTCCATTACTGCAAAAACCTTATCTAAATGATGGCATTTCAGCGATGGAGCATTTCATTATTATAAATTTTGTTTAGTACTTGTAAAGATAAAAGGCATGTATGCTACAGCATGTTCCACAATGAAAAAAATACATTATTTTCTTCACACCCAGTTACAACTGATCAGTCTACGAAGGACTGAAAAACAAAAGCCATTGTAAGCAAAGAATTCTGTATGACTACATATTTGAGAATATATTATTGCTTTAAACCTAGAACCATTTTACATACATGAACTAAAATGTGAATTTAAACCCAATACTACCAACCTCATTAGGGTCCAGTTCATCAGGAATAGAAGAAGTCGATAATCTATAATATTTGGAGTCACTAGAAGATAAAAGGAAGATTCAGATTATAGTCCGATATTATTAAAACTTGGTAATTTCTCAAAGTCTTGTTTGAGAAGCTTTTAAAACATGAAAGTAGACATTTTAAAAAAGGAAACAGATGGAGGGTATGGCCTTCCATGAAGCAGTATAAATAATGTGGCTAATAAAAGCTTTTTTATGACTTAAATGGAAAGGATGTAGCAAGTTAGGATGTGCATACAATATAATAATAGGAAAGCACAAACAACATGTTAAGATAGAAATTCTAAAACAATCTGTCAAGATGTACAATTTTTGCTTATAGAGTGTTAAATTAAGTGGGGTTCAAAAATACAATCTTGAAAACATACATTCTGCTTTTAAAATGGGGTTTGAATAGAAGTTGACTAAAAGTTATTGTGAAATAGCCAACTGTCCAGCCAAGTCTGGAACAGAGGTCAATGTACAATAATATTGCCTTGCAAGACAATTTCTTTCACACTGAACATGTAAACTAAAGATAAGAAATACAAATGATTGAGAAAAAAAACCTTCTAGAGTCTAAAGTGCAGATACAGTAAACTGGTACCTGACCAACTTAGTCCAGCAAATTTATGCCCATGGAATTTTGCATACCTGGTAAAATTAGTATAAAAGTAACTTACTATTCCTGCAAGTGCAGGGAGCCATTTAGCCAAAATAACAGCTATCATCTGCTATAGTGGCAACTTGCCAGCCTTGTAAGTTTAGAGAGTCATATTTTGCAACCCTGGGGAAAAACACTGAAAAAATTCTAAACATTTATAAATATCAGTAGCTTACTACACCTGCTAAATGCAGTCGTTTACAGTTGAAGGGAAATGAAAGTAAAATACAGGAATGCGAAAAGACACCTACACATGACATGACACCCACCCCAGATACCAACAACACTGATACTGGGCACCAGACATCAAAGGACAACAACATGCAGCAACACAACCTGTAGCAGCATCTTGGACAGGAACAACATGATTTTTTCTCCATAGATTCAAACTGGCTTGGCTGGGTGAGCACATATTTTTCATGTGTGTCCAGAACTATGCTTAAAAGCTAAATAAGTTATAAAGCTTTTTACATTTTAATGATGTATTTTAGAGTTGCATTCTCTGCTTTCTAATGTGCCTTTCCTGCCTACAATTTAAGCTGTGTTTTTGAATGTACTTTTGTTTACAGTTTCTCAAAGTTGTAAGAATTTTGAACGGCAATCAGACCAGTAGATTTCAGAACTTCATGGATGGATTCCTTTTTAAGCGTTTGTGCTGACGGTTTTTTCATAGCTATAAGCTATAACAACTTTGAAGATTTTTGTGCAATGCAGAAGCCAGGTGGATAAATAAGGTTTGTAGAAACAGGCAAGCTGATGTTGCCTGGAATCATTGCAACAACAAAGCAATTTTTACCTTGATACTCAGACAAATTTTGATATGGTTGGGAATGGTTATCTGATTTCATTCTGGAGTTAACTGTAAATGGGATAAATACCAGCTGTGATGAAGGCAGGCTTCTGATTTTTTCCTTAGAGGTCTGTAAAGTTCTGTACAGCTCTTAGGGGGATGTTCCAGTGTCTGACTCTCTAAGATGACAAATTCATTTTGAGAATCTAACCATAGAAATTCACAAGGTTCTTTTACATTTTGATTCTAAGAGCCTCAAACAGTTGATTTTCTAAGTTACACAATTCTCCGATTAGAAGAATCCAAGGTTCTTTCTGAATATTATAATGCTTTCCCTACTGCACAAGCAAACATCACACCATTCATACAGAAATACTGTACTATCCAACATGAACTTTTTTGTAAAATAAAGAAAAAAGGGGAATAAGGAAAGGAAAAATTAATGAAAAAGAAACTGAATGGAAGGATAGAAAAATAAAGAAGGGAAGGGAAGAAAAGGAATATTGGGGATATGAAAAAGAAATAAAAAGGGAACAAGGAAAATGATAGTGGTTTGAAAAGAATGGAGAGGCAAATATATATTTTTCCCACTCAAATATTATTTGAGTGTGCAGTTATCTGCCTAACCTACAGCTGGATATTGAGATTCCTGCTTTCCTGAAAAATACACATATACCTGCACACGCACAGACACCTGTACCCATTTGGTTGCCTAGAATTTACTATCAGTGGCAAAAAGGGTTATTTTCCCTGTGAAATATTGTGAAGGAGAGAAGGCCAGTGTGCCGTCCTCTACCGAGCAGAAGGCAGAAGAGAGTCAAGGCTGCATAGAAGGCATATTGGTGGAGATAGACCAGGAGAGTGGGGAATGGAAAGGGTCAATGGAGGTGTGTCTGGCTGAGGAGAAGGGAGAGGAGTTGGACCTAATTGTCTGGGAGGAGGATATAAAAGGAGGAGGGAGCACACGCAAATTCAGAATTGTAACAGGTGTGGAGCCACCGGATAAGAAAGACCGTGCTGTCCAGACTGAGCTGAGCTATGGACCGGGAGAACTGCATGGACTGCTGAAGGACTTTCCTAACCTCCAACTGGGAGCAGGTTTGTTGCTGGATCCTAAGGATTATCACGCGCGAGGAGATTTGGAACCTATAGAATGGACAATGGTGGTGTACCCACGCAATCAGCATGGGGGGAGGAGAGTGACCCATCCCAGTCCCTCTTTACCCCACCAACCGCGCAAGGGGGACTGGGCGAGACACCCCTGTTGTGGGACAGCTTGTGCCGTCAGGAGCACCCCACTGAGGCCAATGACGGATCGAAAGCAGTTTGTCCCTCTATAAGGAGCGACTTGAGAACACCTGAGGTTAAAGCGAAGAGTTACAGAATTTTGCCAGAGTTGAGTTTAATGGATCCATTTGAAAGTGTTGAATTGAATTTGTTTAACAATAAAAGAAAATGTTCAAACTTCCGAGCCGCCTCTGACCATCTTTCCCGCAGAAACTCAGGGGCCGCTCTCAGCAGAAGCTGAGCCCAATCACAAATATGTTTATTTTTAATGTTATAGTATGTGAGATGTTACTAGACATTCTGCACAAAATAGCTGGCCATATACTGTATAACGGCTGCCTATAATAAGTAGGCCTTGTGCCTCTTTTACCTACTTAGTTCAGTCTGTAAAGCTCTGCAATCTGCTTTGCATAGCTAAGGATTTGTCTTCAGGAATGATATTGCCTTCTACCCTAAACCTATATTAAAGTGAACATGCAAAAAATCTAGACATGTGATTTGAATCTTCAAGAATTAGTTATCCAAGATAAATGCAAAAACAAACTAATACTGTCAAATAGCAACAAAGTCAAGGAATCCTGGGAACTGGAGAAAGTCAGAACAAAGCCACTCTCCTATCCTACAGCTGCTCCTAAAACTGAGAGAAGACGGGCTTGAAAAGAAGGATAAGGAAACTGTACCAAGAATTCGGCACAAAGAACTAGGTGCTGACTTGTTGCTCTGTTTAGTGATTGGTCAAGCTACTTGCTAAAATGGCTGGCTGACAGGACTGTTATCCAAGTATCACAAACTCTGCTCAAATGCTAAAAAGGCCTAAGAGGTTACTAAAGGTCTACAGGCTGTCAGACCTGTCTGTACTAAATTGTACCATTGTCTCTCTGGAAAGGAGTTCATTGCTAGCTGCTGCTGCTCCTTGTTGCTGTGTGTTAACCCAACACACTTCCTAATCATGATTGCCTTATGAATTAGTGACCTCCAAAATGTCCTATCATTCACAGCTCTGCTCAGGACTCACAAATCCAAGGTTGTAACTCCCTTTATTGATTCAATCCAACTCATATTCAGTCAACCTTCTTCTCCTGCTGCCTTCTTTTCTTAGCTTTACCAATAAGCCTTAGCCTTTCTTAACATGTTCAAAGTGCAATAGTCTGAGTTTAGTCACTGTAGGTCAGTGATGGCGAACCTATAGCATGAGTGCCACAGCTGGCATGCACAGACCTTTCTGTAGGCACGTAAGCTATAAGTAGCCAGATTGCTACTCCCCCCCCCCACAGCCAAACCTCAGGTGCCGGCTGCAGCTGCAGTATTGGCGTTTCAACAGGCGGCAGGCCACTATCCAGAGCAGCTGGCACTGGTGCCAGATCTGGAGTGGGGTCTTGAGGCACCTCTGTGCCTGGGATTCCCACTTCCGCTGCTACTTCCAGTTTGGCACACCACCCACTGGGTTCCCCCACCACCACGAGTTTGGGCACTCGGGCCGAAAAAGGTTTACCGCCAATGTTGTATGTTCTAGGAAGATGCTGTTATCTATGTCTGTCTATGTTCTGCAAGATCCACTGTGATGCAGGGCATCAACGTAAGAAACTCAAGTTCTAGATATCTTTACCTGTTAGCTTCTGCTACCAGTGCAATGCGACCGTAATCCCAGAATCTTCTTCTTATAATGGAAAATATCAGCATTAACAACTAAAAAAGAGTGTGCAAGAAATACTCATTAAGTTTTGCTATCCTATCCCATCATAACATTTTACTACTTCATATTAAACTGGCTTCAGACTTGACAACATCAAATAGAGACTGAAACCCAATTTATACTTGGCATGAACTTATGGATTTCTGTAGACCACAATTAGGAAGTTGTCCAGATCTCTGATGTGGGCCATGATCTTTCCTTTCCCATAAAGGGCAAAAAATCATTAGATGATATCAGTATTAATTTTTAAAAACAGGGCACAAACAGATACTGATTCTCAAATGAAGCTTTAACTTTAGTTCTGCAGACTCCACAACTGATATTCCCATCTTCATAAGTGTTTAAAAGGGATATTCCATATAATCACTTCATGTCATATTACCAAAGGGCTACAAACATACTTTGTCTATATTCTCCTACAATATGCTCTGGTCACAACATAGTGGGCCTTACATAACAGAATGTCTGCAGGGCATAAAGGGACTGGTGCTGAAGGCTTTCTGCACAAAAGTTTTCTTACAGCACAATAGAAATTGATTAATGCTTGTAAACTGCCATGGGGGAGAGGAAGATTCTTGAAGGGAGGGAAAACTCCCAACAATTAGAATGTCCATAAAATGAGCGTACCAAAAAGCAAGTTACATCAAGCAGCAGAACAGTAGGCACTCCACCGAAGGTCACTCCTTGAAGCACAGTGCTTCCCTGGGCAGTACTGTAGCAGTAGGTCCCATTTGAAGAGTTAGCAGCTCTAGCCCTATCCGACAGGTAACTTAGACGTGAATGTGAAACATCCAGGGATACAAATGGAATCATGTTGTCTCACTTAGAAAAGGAAGTATTACAGGCCAGTTACTGTAGGGGGGGGAAAGTAAGCATATAGAACACACAGGAAATGTCAGCAAAATTACATCAGCAAAAGCAATATTATTTAATCACAACAATTCTCAAAGAAATTTTACAAAAATCCCAAAATATCAAAATAACCCTTTTACCCACTTTTTTCCTGTATTGTTATGTGCCATCCAGTCCCTTTTGTATTAGGAAGTGGACTGATCTTTTTTAGCACTTGGATGTAAACAAGATTAGTTACACATGCATGAAAAACCATCCAGATGAAACTGTCCATGTGTAGGGCAATTACTGTACCTACAGAAAGTTTCTACAGATAAAATGTTACCAGCCACACTAGGAGGTGTAGTCCAACATCCAAGGAATCAAGTTAGGTAAACACTAATTTAAAATATGACATTTTTTCATGTCATGGACTCATGCCAATATGTTAAATGTTTAAACTGAGATTATTTACATCATCTTCACTATTTCAAGAGCATAAACCATAAAGCCGTAATCCATGAAGGAAATTTTACTTTCAGTTATCACTTAACAACTCCACAACACAGAAAACGCAGTATAACAACGACTTTCTCGTTTGCCCTCAAAAGCAATGTCAGGAAATGTATTCTCGAAGGCTTCGGTTTTTCAAGTTGTTTGGCCGACAGCATGAAAAATCTACAACAACCCATGTCAGGAAAGGTTTGGTCCTGCAGAGGGCAGAAGAGAGCCAGATTCCTTTCCTCGATTATGCATGATCTTTGCGGCTATTACCCATCGTTCCTCCAAAAAAAAAAAAAGTACAGTAGTAGTAAAATAAGAAACTGAAAGTTGGCGCAGCTAAAACCACGGTTTTCCTAATGTTCAGACTGGACAAAAGATCGCAGGCCAAAATGAACTATTCTGATGCATTAATAAACTATTTTTCCTGGTGTACCAAGTAGAACAGCAAACAGAAAGGTTCTCTTAAAAAGCAACAGAAATTAAGGGCCTCAGGATTGCGTCCTCAACTCCAAACTCACTGGGTTTCTAACATGCAACAATTAAATTTAGTCAGTTTCCCCATCCCTGCATGTTAGTCCTAACAGGAGAGCGGCTAAATCCCAGGCACTTCGCGCAGCTGTTAAGAACAGTGCCTCTCGCTGGGAGCTCGATGGGAAAGCGGGAAGAGGAACGAGAAGCTTTTTTCAAGGTGGCGAGATAAGGAAAGAGCCAGGCCAGATGACAAGGAATACAGACCAACCAAACGAAGGGACCAAACACGCCACAGAGACGCTTCGCCTTGAACCCTCCTGACGAGAAACAGCACATTCCCCCGAAGGCTATCATAGAAAATGGAGGCAGGCAGACATAAAGGAGGGCTTGCCCGAAGTCAACCGGTCCTGGGGGGGTTTGCGGTGAAGAATTTTCGGAGGAAGCTCAAAAGGCCGCCGGGACGACACCCCCACCCCCACACACCCACACCCGCTTCCCGTCCCTCTCCTCTCTCGGAAAGCAGGAAGTCTCTGGGGACAGATGGTGGGGAGAAGCGCTGTGGGGGGGGGAGGAGGAAGCGCCACCCTTCCTGCGGCGAGCCGTGGGGCCGAGGGTGTGTGTCTCTCCGCCCCTCCCGCTCAGGTGAGACAGAGAGAGAGAGAGAGAGAGAGAGAGCTCCTGTCGGGCTGCTGCTGCTGCTGCTGCTGCTGCTGGCTCGGTCCGGCGGCAGTGACTGAGTGACAGACAGCTCGGGGCGGAGATGTTTTCCGAGCGCCCCACACCCCAGAGAGAAGCCGCCCGGGCTCCGTGGCTTGAGCCGCCGGCCGGTCTTGGTGATCCTTAAAAGCCACCGAGAAAACGAGCGGTCTCTCTTGCGCCTCATATAAAGTCAAAAAACAACAACAGGTGATTGCCGAAGCCGCGCATGCGCTGGCGTGATAGCGTCCAGGCTGAAACCCGTGTCGCTCTCGCTCCCGGAGGTTACCTTATATTCCTGGACCTGCGACCCGGAGGTGGTTCTGTGCCTGTAACTTCCCGAAGGCTACGCGTTACGAGCACATGCCGCCTCACGCTCAGGACGGATGAGACTCCTTTGTTAAATTTTTCGTAGGGATGTAACAGGAGACAAGTTGCAGCTTTCTTGGTATCTCGTGGCTAGGGTACTCTGCCAGTGTAATTTTCAAAACTACGTGCTTTTCCAGTACAGTATTGTGTATGAATATTCGAGGGTGGCGCGCATACATTTCTTGGGACCCCAGTTCTAACATGGCCAGGCTGTGGTGTTCAAACTGGTTGTTCTAATTTCCCTTGCCATTAGGTCAGACGTTGCTACCAAGTGGAGGAACAAAGTCATTCTGCGTAGGCTTCAAGACACAGGCCGAAATCCTGTTGTGTGACCTACACCACGAACTTGGATGATGTCGGCAGCAGCCATGGTGCCACCATTTGGGGTTAATTAAAAGCTTCCTAATCTTCCCTTTGTCCAGGATCCTTAGGAATTCCTTTTGACCTGGGAGGCCTTTAGGAGCCATGGAATGGGGTAGGGAGCCCCCAAATTGCCACTGCTGGACCAAGCAGTGCTGATTTTCCAGCTTTAAATAGTTCTTGATTCTGTTCTGTAGTTAGTGAAGGTTTCCCTGGAAGGAAGGAGATCCATAGAGCACCAAGACCTGAGGGGAAGAAGATGAAAGTTTTTAGGGGGCCCCCAATGGCTGTGATACAAATGCAGCTGATGATGTCATCCAAGTTGTGTTGTGTAGCTCTGTCAATAGGATTTCAGTATATAAATACTGTACTGTTCTGGTATTTGTATATTTTATGACTGGCTTAAATTAAGCTCAGGCAGTAGTTTTCTGTTTTAAATTTAAAAATCAGAACAGTTCGATGTTAATGAGGTAAGGTATTATACAGATTGGGGGAAATGCACCAGCAGGGTTCTGATATATGAAACCCTTTTATTTGTTTGTTTGTTTGTTTGTTTGAAATATTTTACCCCACCTTTCTCCTTAAAAAGGACCCAGGTTAGCTTACATCATTGAAAGATAATATTTAAAACTGAAAAAAGGAAATATAAAAAAGGAGCAACTTAAATTCAATGTTCAGAACGTGAAAGTTGCCTTACTGGTAGTAATTCTGTGATAATACAGTCAGTTAATGAACTTATTTTGACTAAATGGGTCCTTACACTTCCAGGAACAGTAAGTTACTTGGGTACCATTTTACCAGGTGGGCAAAAGTGCTAGTGGACAAATTTGATCAGGTACCAATTTGTTCTGCCCATACTTTAGGACTCTAGGAGTCTTTTTCCTCCTCAACAGTTTTGTATTATAATTTGTTTACATTTTCAGCTCTCAGCCATGAAAGAAATTGGCTTGCAAGGCAATGTTATTGTATGTTGACCTTGGTTCCAGACTTGGCTGAAGAACTGGCTGAGTATTTCACAATGACTTTTAGTAAACTGCTGTTCAAGCCTCATTTCAAAGTACAATATACATTTTCAGGGTTGCATTTTTCTACGTCCCTCTTTATTATTTTAATAAACATAATATCTCACACCTTGGAGATATTTAATTTTTATTTGCCCCTTTTTATCAAGGAGATTTAATTTTTTTTAATATTTATTTATTTATTTATAACTATAACAAAAACAAATCATATACATAAAACATATACACTTACAACACAATAACAGTGTTCCCCACCACCATATACGGGACCTCTTGCCATATTCTTCTTTTTCTTCTTCTTCTCATTCTTCTTCTATTGTCCTCCTCTCCAGAACTGCATAGATTCTTGATTTGGAGCTCTCCCTTTTCCCCTTATTAACACATATTCCAAAAATTTGCCCCATATTACATAAAAATTGTTCTTTTTCAACTCTCCTTTCTTCATCTTTAAATTACAAGTTAATTTATCATTTAATGCTATATTCCATATTTCTTTATACCATTCTTCAATTTGTAATTCAGTCTTTAATTTCCACTGTCTAGCAATAATCAATCTAGCTGCTGTTATTAGATTAGTTATCAATTCTTTAATCATTTTGTCATATTCCACGTTCTCATATATTGATAACAAAGCAATCTCAGCCTTACATTCTATATCTTTTCCACAGATACAACTTAATTCTTTGAAAATTTGTTTCCAAAAACTTTGTACCTTTTCACATTCCCACCACATATGAAAGTATGTACCAACTTCTTTCTCACATTTCCAACAGACATTCGGATGACTGGTGTTAATTTTGTTTAATTTTACCGGTGTTAAATACCATCTTAAACTAAGTTTAAAAATTTTTTCCTTTATTCTTACTGACATCAATCTTAAAATCCTCATTTTCCATATCCTCCTCCATTCTTCTTCATTTATTCTTTTCCCAATATCTTGTTCCCACACCAGTTTCAATCCTTCTTTCTCACTTTCTTCTTCCTCTAAATTAAGAAGTGAATAAATTTTACTCACTGTACCTTTTACTGTGTCAGTCATCTGAATGTCCTCATATGAGAATAGAAATTGCTCAAATTTTGTGTGTTCTCTACCTTTATTATATTTATTTGCCCATTCCTTAGTCCATCTTTCCAGTTGTACATAGTTCAACCATTAAATAGTCTTGTTTTGAAATACTTGTTTCATTTGGTCTATCGATCTCATTTTATACAGCCAATCTTTCAGTCTAATCACTTTTTCTTCTTTAAATAAATCCATATACACCTTCATATTGGTAGGAAAATCTTCTATTTCTGTCACTAATCCAAATGGAGAATATGATGAACATAAATTCTTTTTATACTTATACCATATATTTAACAGTGTCTTTAAAAAAGGATTATTAACTTGACTTATTTTGTCTTTCTTACCTTTAGCAAATAAATATTTTTCTATATTTCCTTGTAATTCTGATGATTCCATTTCCCACCAAATTAACCTTTCCGGATTATATATAATTTCACCAATAAACCTCAGTTGGTTAGCTAAATAATAGTTTCTTATATTTGGTAAACCTATACCACCTTTTTTTGTTGTTTTATACCAATACTTTTTATTTATTCTAGATTTCTTCCCTTCATTACAATATTTGTTAACTATTCCTTGCCAATATTTCAACTCATCCTCTGTTAACTGCATTGGTAACATTCTGAATAGAAAATTAATTTTTGGTAAAATTTTCATTTTTACCAATGCAATCTTTCCAAACCAAGATAATTTGAACTTATCATATTCTTGTAGTTTCTTATTAATTACTTCCTTTAGTTTGTTATAATTATAATCCTTTATCTTTTGAATATTTTTCGCTAAATCTATTCCTAAGTATTTAATTGTTTTACATATTTGAAAATCATGTTTTTCAGTAAACTTTTCTTGTTCTATTCTACTATAATTAAACAACATTAAGTCAGATTTTTAAAGGAGATTTAATTTTTATTTGCCCCTTTTTATCAAGGATGAATGTTGCATTTTTCTTAAGTGAAAAAAAAAGATCCTGATAATTGTAATTGCAGCATTTGAATGTTGAATTTATAAAGGTAATAACACTCTTATATGCTTTCATTTTTGGTACAATTACAAGTATCATGGGCCAAAGTGTTATTTTGAATGTGCTTAACTGGTATAGGTCACAAAACAACTTTTTACAATACTGCAGCCACAATATAGAATCTATGAAAGTATTCTTTAGCTCTCTCTGTGTGTTATATGCCATCAAGTTGATTCAAAGTTATAACACCTCAGTGCAGGGGCTATTTGGCTACTGAGTTTATTTTCTAGACATTGAAAAGCTTTAATTGAAACACATAAATGAATATCGTATTATACAGCAAAATACTGCATGAACTATAAGGTTATATACAGGAGACCATCATTCTTTTAAAAAAATTTGAAACTCAAAAGTTTGGAAGATGTGAGAGTAATCTTACTATTCTAACCTACTATTCCTGTAACAGATGTTATTCAGTAATTTTAGTAGTGTGCTAGATTAGTTTAGATGAGAAGTACCATTACTTGAGAGACAGTGTGGTGTAATAGATAAAGACTAGAACTCAGGAAACCTGGGTTCATATCTCTGCTTGGCTGTGGAAACTCACTGTGTCATGTGTTCTTTCTGTCTTTTTTTTTAATATGGAGGAGGTATCTACAAGATGATTCTTAAATATCTCACATCCCTTTAAATCCCATTACATTCACCATAAATTGAAAGTGATTTGACAGCACATACTGCATGGTATTACTTGCAAATATCAGTAACTCCGCTTCTTTCCACAAATATATAAATACCTTGCTATAATTCCAGCAGTGCATCTGCCTGCCTATTGTGATTCATCTTCACCAGTAAAAAAAAAAAAGCTTGTTATCTGATATTTGTCTGTTCTTTTGGTGGCAAAAGGCCATGTTCAGTAGTTTCAAAACATTGTATTTTTCACTTCTCAGCATAAATGGAAACCCAGTGTCAGGATCTATGATACAGGTCAATAAATCATTGAATATTTCAATTTGCATTTTATTTGTGTATAAAGTAGTTTATCATTCAGTTCTTCTGAGGGTGCATTGGGACTGTGCAGCATGTCCAAGGCTACACAGGCTGGCTCCTCCTGCTTGGAGGCACAATGGAAAATCAGATTCCAAACCTCTGGCTTTGTAGTCAAATACCTAACTCACTGATCTATTGAGACAGCTGACACCTTTATTAACCCACTGAAACCTCTTAAATAGGTCTGAGTCCTGCAAGACTCTGCATCAAACTGAGCATTGTACTACTTATTCATTCTCCTTTTGGGAAGCTCTATAGTAATCAAAGAAATTAAGTGTGCAAGTGTTAACGAGTAACAGAGTGTGAAGTGTGTGTGGGTTCCAAAAAGACCTGAGAAGAAGATGGAGAAATCACAAGGGAAGATGGGATAGTGTGCCTAATAAAGAGCTTCAAAAGAAGATGCAAGTTGCAGGCAGAGACAGTTTTGTTATTAACAAGAGACCGCTGTGTGGGGAAATGTTTGGATTTTTGCAGTTGTTGTGCCCAGACAAGAGGGAAGTGAACTGGAGCAAGAAGTCCAAATACAGTATAACTAAAACTGGAGAAAGCAAGCTTAAGAAAGAGGAAGCCTAGCTGAAGCCAAGTCTGTGGCAGATGGAACAAGCTGTACACGTGAAAGGAAGCATTCCTATATGACAACAGATTGTATCTGCCCAGGAGGTCAGGGTCTCCCCCCCCCCCCCCCGTGTGCTTGTGCCAGCCCAGGTTTAGCCCATTAACACAGCCCACAAGGAAAAGACCTATAAGAAGGATGACCCAGGAAGAGACAGGTGGGCTTCGACAGCGCTGCAACGATTGTTCCCATCCCCCTCTCTGAGGACTGATCCCCCATCAGGGGAGGGCCTTCTGGATGAGTGAGTATCTTGTGTGAATGAGAAGTATGAAAGAGGCCTCTTGGTACCTTTTGTCATATCTATGTCTTATGTCTCATCAATAAATGTTACATGAATAGTGCTTAACCTAAAATTATTGGTGTATGGTCTTCTTGTCTGTAGTCTGATTCTCTCCCCCCCCCCATAGTCCCTCTCCCCAGGATATAAAGAACAAGGACCCAATTGGGGTAACACAAGTGCTATATTTACATAGATTATTCTCTTCATATGTATCTTAGATTACTGAATCCCACTGTACCTAACTCTTGTTAAACCTCAACTTCTCATGTATGCCTACCAGCAGGATTTTCTTTTATGTAACAATCTGCTGAGAGCCTTATATATTCTCAGGATTCTGAACAGCAGGTGGTGTGAGGCATTGCCAGTTACATAATCCCTGCCTGTGGTTACCACATTTCTATTACAGATGCTCTTCTGAGTGGAGAAAGTAAAACAGGGCTCAGATTAGGCTGTTAAATACCTTCCAGTGCAACCTTAATTAATAGATCTAATTCACTTTCTTCACAGTCCTTATTTACTTTCAGATCTTTTTCTTCAGAAGGTCTCTTCACACTTTACACTTTTCAAGTGCAAAGCCGTAGTGTCTATCTGTACACCATCCATTGAACAATAAAGAAATACAATTTATATGTACACCCAATAAAGAGGATAAAACAAATATGTTTGCAGAAACAGATACCACAAAGGTGCAGTCGTCAGAAGGCTAGGAGAAGCTCTGGAACGCTGCTTATTTTGTGCTCAGATACAACAAAATCTCATCTACTATTAAAGCAGGGATGGGCAAAGTACCTCCGGATGTTGCTAGGTTACAGTTTCTAGCATTCTTCATCACTAGCTACGCGAGCTAAGACTGATGAGACCAACAACGTCCAGAGGCTACACTTTTTGTTTGTTCCCTGCTTAAAGGCATAAGGGACTACTGGAAATATTCTGATACCATCTATTCCAAGTTGTTCTTCAGTTTAGTTTTGAAAGCAGAGACACAGATAAAACTAAATAACTTTTGAAAATATCTTGTTCCCTTTTCCACTCTATAGAGTTGGACAAAAATTAAGGGGTCCATTTTGTTAGGACAGTAAAAATCCCAAAACTGACTGAAAGGGACTTGTCAACACAATTGAATTTAATTTACTTTATTGTCATTGTACAACGAAATTAAATGTTATTTCTAGTACACATAATAATCAAACACACTAGATCATAGCATCCATAACATGAAAACAGGACATTACAGATAAACACATCCCTCTCATTCCCATCCTTCACATTCAATTTCCAATCACACAACACATTACTATTGCACTATATACAGTGGAATTCAATATAACTGCAGCTCTGGGATAGAAACTTTTTCAACCTATTTGTCTTTGTTTTAATTATCCTATACCGCCTACCAGATGTTAACAATTGAAAGAGGGAATGGCCCACGTGTGATGGATCTTTGAGAATATTTTGGGCTTTCTTAAGACGTTGGGAATTATAGAAATCTTCCAAAGAGGGAAGAGGGCAGCCAATAATCCTCTCTAGGCCATTGTAATAATCCTCTGGAGCGTTTTCCTATTTACCATTGTAAAGTTAGCAAACCATATACCAGAACAATAGGTTAAAATACTCTATGATGCAGTGGTAGAAGGTTACCAGCAATTTTCCATTCAGTTGTTGTCTCCTGAGAAGTCTCAGGTAATATAGTCTCTGCTGGGCCCTCTTAACCACTGCTGCAATTTGAGTGCCCCAAGACAGGTCCTCCTTGATGATAACACCCAGAAGCCTAATGTTAATAGCAGTTGAGCTTATAGAGAGAGGACGATTTTAAGCAGAAGTCATGCAGAGTGTGTGAGTTTATCAGTCAACTTTGGAAATATTTGCAACACCATGTTTTTGTCAGATGTGGGGAGAGGGAGTAAGTACAGGATTGAGAAAGAGGAAATTGACTTGCTCAAGCCCTTGACAGCTCTTAATAAGTAGAAAGAAAGAAAATTAGGATTGGCAAGATGCCTTTTCCATATCCACTTTACTGTGTAAACTCTGCCTTGTATTACAGAATAATGAAATACTCAGGTTTGAGGCTGGCAGCGTGATAGCACTGGATGATACAGCAGGCAGAGCAGCTTGGGGAATAATTGCCTTTATCGGTTTACCTTCCTTCCTCTTCTTAAAGTCCCCTTCTCTGCGGACCTGTTCCATTTTTAATTAAATGGAACAGGTGGCAGGTTAATAGTTTATGAAAGTGTCTCAGGATATACAGGCTGTGTACTGTATATGTAAGTTGTTTATAACTGGACAAATTAGCTGCAAATGGGGAACCATTTTAATCAGGAAAGCGATTGTAGGTGTACACAGAAAAGGGATGGAATCTGTCTTGCTGGAGAAGCATAGGAAAAGGTGATAAGCCCACTCTTTTCCAACAATACTGATCTTTATCTTCTGTGTGTGGAATTTCTATAGACAGAATGTTAAGTGACAGAAAAATAATTTACAATCTCGTCTCCTTTCTTGCTTAGCCCTGAATATACGACCAAAAGAATCCTGTAAAGTGTAAACTGTATCTGTTGGTCGGGCTTCTTTACAAAGTCCTTTTTAGGACTAATTAGAAATCAAAAGTAAGCCTAACTGCTTACTGACAGAGTCACTTGCAGTCACTCCCAAGTGCATTAGTTTTTAGAATTCTACTAAGAATGCTGTCTCATATCTTCTGAGTGACTCTTGGGCATTTCAGAACCTTCCCTTTTTGGCATCTTAAACACAGAGGCTTAGCAGTACTGCTGGACCCATTCCAAATGCTGGAGATCTGGAGTGAATGTTTAGGAACTGTTCTAGTGGCCTTCCTTCCTAGTAAGTGCAAGATTACAACCTAATCAAGCCTTACTTTACAGAGAACGCCCTCTGTTTGAAGAGCTGTTAGAGAACGGGCCTCTGTTTCAAAGTAACCTCTGTCTGAAGGCTCTCTATTTTAACTCTGGTTTAAATACTGTACAGTATAAGGAATCTGAAGAAGGGCAAGTAGAGGCAGTGATTAAAGACGCTCATCAAGATTTAGAACTTGGAGAGTAGGCACACAGGTCACCTGGTGACAGACGTCCCCAGCAAAGTGAAATGGACACTACAGAATTGCTGTTTAGAATGTTTTGATTATTTCTAAATGTACATCTGTACATATAAATTAAAAAATGCAAATACAGTGCAAATATCTATCCAAATTGTCATCTTTTTGATGTACTGTATTCTTTGTTTTGTGCTGATGTGAAATAGCCACCAGATTTTCGAAAACGATCAAAACAGTTCAGTTTAATTTCACTCTGTGTTGAAGCAATGGGGGGTTAAAACATTTATCTCTAGCTCTTTGCACAGATTAATTTAAAAAAATTGAACAGCAGAGTTTCAATCACTCCATTAATTACAAATTTTTAATGTGTACTAATTCTGCTGTGTCTTTGTTACAAATGCAATTGCAGCATCTACCATTGATTTTGACCAAAATTTAGCAAATAATCACTACCAGTGCCACTTAGTTTATATTCTTCTTCGGCAACTTAAGCAGACCTTGCAGTTGAGATACTACAGATCTTTAGGAAAAGACGCTGTAGTTCTTGGTCTTTAATATGCATTTCTGGCCAAAATATTTGAACAGGTATTTTAAAGGAAATTTAGAAATGTAGATCATTCGTCTTTCTTATTAGCATGCAGTTTGTGGTAGCCATGCCTTTGAAGGCTTTCATTAATGCATCTAAATAACACTTGGTGGAAGATGCTGGTATTTGCAGAATGGCCTTTAAAGTATGTGTACATGGGCGGGGGTGAGTACAACAGGACTTATTTTCCTTTTTGGTTTGTTGGAACAAGAAATAGCCTAAGAAATTAACAGTAAACAGAATTCTAATTGTTGGGAGAACTTTTTAACGCAATGCATAATTAACCTGTGTAAATTGAAGCCAAATAGTAAACCAGGAGCTTATTCAAATTGGTATCATTCAGGAAACCTACTTGTGTCCCAAATAAGATGACAGGTACAATCTGTCGCACAGGGAAACCTACAGCAAACCTCATTGATTGCAGTTTAAAGCATGTAGGCCAAAAAGAATCAGATCATCTTATATTGTATTTGGAAACAGAAAGAAAGTTTCTTAAGGTGTCAAGTAAGTTCCCTTGTTATGAGGCAAGTGACCTGGTTCAACATTAAAGGAATGTGACCTTTAGAAGAAAGTATCAGTCAGAGAACAGTAAATGATTGAGGTTTTTTAAACCTACAATATGGATATAAATTAATTATCTAAACTATTTCATACTTTCCCGGGGAACAACTGAGTTCAGTTCACCATTGAGTCATGGAGCTGCAAAGGTGACCTTGGACCAGTCAGTCTTTTTCCAGATAACCTGCCTTGAAAAGTTGATGGGATGATAATATAGCTCTATGTGGAAGCAACAACATATTCATTGAGAGCTACTGGAAGGAGAAAGGTCCTGAAAAAAGTATGAGAAAATCTGAGCCATTGCTCCCAGGCTTTCGAACTCCCTCCCACAGGAGGCCAGGCGGGCCCCATCTTTATTGTCCGTCTACAAGCAGGCAAAGGCCTTTCTCTTCAGGCAAGCTTTCCTTTAATAACTGGCTGTCTGAGTTGGGTTTTAAATGAGTGGTTGTGCTGTAATCCCTTAAATGTGTTTTTGGTGTTGCTTTTGTTTACCATTTTTAGTGTGATATTTGTATACTTACTGTATTTAGCTTTAATATTATATTTTAATTATGTAAGCCATTGTGGGTCCTTCTTAAGGAAAAAGACGGGGTAAAAACATTTTAATTAATTACATAAAATAAATTGACAATGGGGCTTTCCCTTAAGTATGTGTACATAGGACTGCGGTCTTAAATGAAGGCTAGAATTTAAAGTGGAAAGCATAAACCCAATGTGATGTAAACACATGTCACATAAAGTCTTTCTCTTCTCCCTGCAGCTCTAGGGGCAGACTGAAAAGTAGTTCCAGAAGGTTTCCCAGCCTCTGCAACAGGCTTTTGGAGAATAATGGTAAACAGAGGTTACCCTGATTTAGGATTTTACTGTTGCTTGTGCAGACGTCCAGCATTAGAGACAGCCAACATATATGTATAAGTATATATGATAGATCATCAAGGTATTTGACTTGCCAAGGCATAGGTAGCAAATTCATAAAAATAATTTAGCTTCCATGAAAGTTAGCATTCAAAACTTGTCAATGTCCATAAAAGTAAGATTAGATGAGCCATAAAGATTGGTCCTAATTGATAAGTAGACATTCTCATACAGCATGAGAGTTATGCCAAAAGCATCTCCAAAGCTAATTGCTTCTAGGATAGAGTTCCACAGTTATCCATCCTAGGTAATTTTAAGACCTGCAGAAATCATTAATGGCAAAAAAGGTGACTAGGTATTGAAGTCAAGATTTCTACATCAAGTTTATCAGCTCCTTACACCACCAGCTGATCTTTTTGTGATGAGCAGTGGGGAGAGCAAGAGATTTTGAAAACTTGTCCATTTACAAATATCTTGTGGACCTAATTTTTTTTTTTATCCAAATGTGGATTTTGGAGTTTTCTTATAACCAATTTGGCTGCATTTGATTTTTAAAGTGGAAAGTAGTCCTGCAAAATGCCAGGGTGGGAGAATAAAAAAGGTGGGAGGTGGCCAAAAAAGGCCAGTGTGGCTTCACAAAAAGCTCATGGAGGACCTAAAAAATTCAAAATACATGTACAGGAAGTGAAAAGAAGGCCAGGCCACCAAGGAAGAGTACAGGCAAGTAGCAAGGAAATGCAGGGATGGGATTAGGAGGGCAAAAGCTAAGAATGACCTGATTTTATCTAGGAACACTAAAAGCAATTAAAAGCATTCTTCAGGTATGTGAGTATCAAAAGACAAACTAAAGACATGGTGGCACAGCTCCCCAATGGAGATGGAAAAATGATAACAGAGGACAAAGAAAAGGCGGTCGCGTCATTTAGTCATGTCCGACTTTTCATGACCCCATGGACCAGAGCACGCCAGGCCCTCCTATCTTCCACAGCCTCCCGGAGTTGTGTCAAATTCATGTTGGTTGCTTCGCAGACACTGTCCAGCCATCTCATCCTTTGTCGTCCCCTTCTCTTGCCGTCGCAATTTCCTAACATCAAGGTCTTTTCCACTCTCCATTATTTCCGCTCTCCATTATTTTCTTGTTATCATGGGAAACAGGGGATGTGCCAGAGGATTGGAGGAGGGCTAATGTTGTCCCTATCATCAAAAAGGGTAAAAAAGATGAACTACAGTCCAGTCAGCCTGACATCAATCCTAGGCAAAATTCTGGAACAGATCATAAAGAGGCCATTGTGCAAGCACCTAGAAAACAATGCAATAATAACTGGAAGCCAACATGGATTTGTCAAGAACAAATCCTACCAATCTAATTTGATCCTTTTTTTGATCAGGTCACCTCCCTGATATACAGAAGGAATACCGATTAGCAAGCTAACTAGGTGTGGGCTGGATAGATCAAGTGTCAGGTGCATACACAATTGGCTACAGAATCGTACTCAGAGGGTGATGATTAATGGGTCCTTCTCTAACTGGGAGGAGGTAACAAGTGGGGTACCCCCTAAGGCTCAGTCCTGGGTCCAGTGCTCTTTAATATGTTTATTAATTACTTGGATGAGGGAGTGCAGGGAATGTTTGTCATATTTGCAGATGATATCAAATTGGGCGGAATAGCTAATACCCTAGAAGACAGAAACAACATTCAAATGACCTTGATAGGATGGAGCACTGGGCCAAAAGCAACAGAATAAAATTCAACAGGGATAAGTGCAAAGTACTGCACCTTGAAAAAAGAAAGCAGTTGCATAGTTACAAGATGGGGGATACCTGGCTCAGCAAAACTATGAATGAGAAGGATCTTGGAATTGTCGTAGATCATAAGCTAAATATGAGCCAATGTGATGTGGCTACAAAAAAAGGCAAATGCTATTTTAGGCTGCATTAATAGAAGCATAGTTTCCAAATCATGTGAGGTGCTAGTTCCCCTCTATTCAACACTGGTTAGGCCTCACCTTGAGTATTGTGTCCAGTTCTGAACACCAGACTTCAAGAGGAATGCTAACAAATTGGAACAAGTTCAGAGGAGGTTGACAAGGATGATCAGAGGGCTGGAAAACAAGCCTTACGAGGAAAGGATGAAAGAATTGGGCATGTTTAGCCTTGAGAAAAGAAGGCTGAGGGGTGATATAATAGCACTTTAAAAACATTTATTTATTTATTTATTTATTTATTTATTTATTTATTTATTTATTTATTTATTTATTTATTTATTTATTTATTGGACTTATATACCGCCCCATAGCGCTACAAGCACTCTCGGGGCGGTTTACAATTTTAATTATACAGGCTACACATTGCCCCCCCCAGCAAGCTGGGTACTCATTTTACCGACCTCGGAAGGATGGAAGGCAGAGTCAACCTTGAGCCGGCTACCTGGGATTTGAACCCCAGGTCGTGAGCACAGTTTTAGCTGCAGTACAGCATTTTAACCACTGCGCCATGATGAAAGGCTGTCATACAGAAGAGGGGCAAGATCTGTTCTCAATCATCCCAGAGTGCAGGACACACAACAATGGACCCAAGTTAAAGGAAGCCAAATTTTTGTTGAATATCAGGAAAAAACTTCCTAATTGTTAGAGCAGTACAACAGTGAAAACAATTACCTCAGGAGTTGGTGAGTGCTCCAACACTGGAGGCAGTCAAGAAAAACTTGGATAATCACCTGGCAGATATGCTTTGATTGTATTCCTGCACTGAGCAGGGGGTTGGACTTGATGGCCTTGTAGGCCCCTTCCAACTTCACTTTTCAGTTATTCTATGATTCTATGATTAAGACATATGAAAAACCAAGAAAAACTTAAGGGAAATACATTGAGGCACCAACCATTGTTTACAGATATTCTGCCTACCCCCTATTGCAAATATATCTAGGTGTTCATGCTTATCTAGCAAAATCTTTATGATTAAGTTTAAGTCAATCACACTTCCCTATCAACACACAGGACTGACTGATGAAGAAACATGCTGTTGTTATGCAAATGCACCCCCTCCAGCAAAGCAGATAATCCCAGTTGTATGTCTATACACTAAAATAATAGTCTTACATTTACTGACACGGCCATCATAAACTTTACATCTAGTCTTAGACTGAAATTGAGACCTCCCATATTTCATTCTTTGCAGACACCTTAAATCCCTTGTCTGACATTTTAAATCCACCATGTAGATTCCAATACACATCATCCAGAAAGAGCTTCCATAAAATGCATGCCTTTTCTTGTTTGCATGACAAAAAGTGAATAGTAAATCCTGCAATTGGAAAAGATAATCACCATTGTGTGAAAAAGACTTCAATCCACATTTTTTCCTTCCAAACTGAGCTTCAGCTGTCTCTTTCTCTAATCATTTCATATTACCTGCGGAGCTCATAAATCTGCAATACACATTTTGCATTGAGGAGTTTCAACTCTCCAGGAGTGGACACAAGATATGAAGGAAACCAGGTACTAATCTCTGCAAGTGCACTACCAGAAACATTTCACTTATCTTCAGTTCCAAAAAGAGTTTAACTCATGTTCTTGAAGCGAAATGAATAGGTCATTAAGAACTTCATTTGTGCTCCTGAGTCAAAAAGTTCTGATCTGTGGTTGCTATAGCATATGCTTTTCTCCAGAAGGGAATGAATGTTACACAAGAATTTATCAAATGTGGGGTCCTGTATATACAAATACTGTCAATGTGATTTTAAAGAAGCAGCCTTGCAAATCTGTTTTAGCATGAATAGCAAATAGTAATTATAAGGTAAAATGTAAAGGTTCCCCTTGACATTTAGTCCAGTCATGTCCGAGTCTAGGGTGTGGTGCTCATCCCCATTTCCAAGCCACAAAGCCAGCATTTGTCCGAAGACTGTTTCTGTGGTCACGTGGCCAGCGTGACTAAACACGGAACGCTGTTACCTTCCCACCGAGGTGGTACCTATTTATCTACTTGCATTTTTACATGCTTTCGAACTGCTAGATTGGCGGGAGCTATGGCAGAAACTCCTTGCACATGGATCTGGATTCCCAAATCACACAATGCAGAAAGCAGTAACATGTAATGGTTGCAATACCTGCATAATGTATGAAGGGACCTTTAAGTTCATAATAATTAATAATTGCATGTCCTCAAGTTGATTCTGATTTAGGAGTCCCTTTCCAGGGTTTTCTAGATTCAGAGTGCTCAGGAGTGGTGTACCAATTCCTTCTTGTAGGAATACCCTGGAGTGTGTAGATTGCCTAAGGCCATGTGGTCTGGCTCTTTTCAGGGGAATTGAATTCCCACCCTAAGAGCTATTACAAATAATCAGTCACAATCTTGAACTGTACTTCTGAGTTGATTCAATTGTTAATATGTGACACCGACCCCTGAGACCATGGTTTGGAGAAATGCCAATATTTCCTTAAACCAATATTTTAAGCCAATATAATAATTTAGTGTTGTTGTTTCAGTAAGGCCAGCTTCTGATTTTGTTCCCTTAATCTTCCCTTCTTTCTGTTCTCTTTCTAGATAATAGCTATATATTGGAAATAGAAGTGAGTTTTCTTTTAGGCTTTAATTTGCAGCCCAGACCAAGACTGTCCTACAGGTGACAGCCCATCTAGGTCCAAAGAAATGGAAACTATTTGTGTTTGAGGAGAGATCAATGTTTTTCCCCCCAATCATATGCATCCTATTTCAGAGTTCAGCCTCGAAATAGAGGTGGAATTCCACCACACCCCATATTTGAAAGTCTGCACCAACTTTATCAGGCCAAATGCAGTATTAAGATTTTTTTTTAAAAAAAATTAATGATTTCACTGTTCTTGAGGCAGAACTGTAAAGTGCATATGAGTTGTTCTGCAACAGGAACCAAAAAAAAAACACCATACAAACCAAAGTTAAATGTGACTTTGGTTTAGATGTGAGAGAAAGGGGGTGACCAGATGAGCATAGAGCTCATTATTGTTTTTTCCGGGGTATGTGTGCGTGGTTTGGATTGCCCTATTTCCTGACAACCCCACATGTGTTTTAAGTAATTGTGATCCATCTTGCCTCTTTTACAACATGTTCCTCTCCTTTCTGGCACAGCACTAGAGCTGAAGTCTATTTGCTGCAATTGGGAATGCTCCTGATTATCCCATTCTACATTCTGTGAGATTGCTCAATCTGCTCCCATATAGCCCTGTGAGTGGCACTGTCTTTGGTGACAATCCAGTGATGCATGCAGTGGGTTGTGACAGTAGAAAAGACGGTGGAGAAACCCCTTATCTATTTTCCTCTTTCCACAATTTTTAAAATATTCTCCTAAGTAACACATAACTATTTCAGATATAAAGGAGTTGTGGCATACAGCTCTGCTCTCACCTGTCCGTCACAGCTGGGCAGGGGAACCTCAGCCAATGAGAGGACAGAGGGTAGTGCAGAAGTGGGAGGAGCTGGGTTATATAAGGTGTGTGATGTGTGAGAGGAGAGATCAGTTTGAGAGATGAGTGATTAGAGAGATTGATAGAGAGAGTGAGAAAGAGCCTGTCAGTGAGGGAAAAAGTCTGTGTGAGCTAGTGTCTTATAAATAGTGATTGACAACTTGATTTTATAACAGTGATTCACCCTTTTTATTTTTATGTAATCAATAAACATTTTTATTTGTTTGAAAGAAACACTTGTCCTTTTGATTTTAAGGATAGGTTGGTGGCAGCAGTTTTGGTGAAAGGTAGTGAGCACTCTTAGAGGCCTGGATGGGTAAAGGCTTGAGAGTGGCCTGCTACAGGAGTACTGTATCTATGCTAGCTGCCTTGGGCCTTTTTAAGGAGAAAGATGGGGTATAAACAAAAAAGGAAGGAAGCAAGCAAATAAATACTGTAAATAAATTGCTGTAGTGCTGTACCACTTATTAAATTAAAGACAAAAAGGAATTATTCATGGCTTACAGAATGACAACCATGACAAAAAGTGGAGAAAGGGGTGGGAGTGGGGGCATCAATAATCAAAGGGGGGGAAAATAGGAGAAATCTGAGGTGCTGTCTGTATCCTTTTCATGAGGGAAGAAATGTTGCCTATGTGCATAGAAGGATCGCTCAAGTGTGAGATGAAATAAATGGCACTGATGGTAAGAACTAGATTGCTCCAGATTCACCTGTTTAGCCACATCCAACTTCTGGTAGTCTCCAGACAGAAAACTCCTCATATGGGCAATTAGAAGATGCATCTTTTAATCCTTAACAGATTATCTGCAGTAAAGCAAAAAAAAAAAAAAAAAAAAAAAAAAAAAAAAAGATGTAAGAAACAATGAAAAAATTAAAGGATTACAAATTCAATATAACGCAGTGTCATCTGAAGCACCCAGAATGATGAAAGAATGAAGAAAGTCAATAGCAAAATGACGCAGACACCTTTACAAAACCAAAAAGATTCACAGCATTTTAAATCAGATTTCTATGTTTAGATTTACATTGGTTATGTTTATTATATTTATGATCTACATAAATTCTACTCCAAGCAACAGCCATTCTGCCTATTACACAAAATGTGATAAGAGACTGAAAATGCAATACTTTACCCTTTTATTTGGGACGTGGTAGTGCTATGGGTTAAACCGCAGAAGCCTCTGTGCTGCAGGGTCAGAAGACCAGCAGTCATAAGATCGAATCCACACAACAGAGTGAGCTCCTGTCACCTGTCTCAGCTCCTGCCAACCTAGCAGTTGAAAGCATTGTAAATGCAAGTAGATAAATAGGTAGGAAGGTATTGGCGTTCCGTGTCTAGTTGTGCTGGCCATGTGACCACGGAAACTGTCTTCGGACAAACGCTGGCTCTATGGCTTGGAAACAGGGATGATCACCGTGCCCTAGAGTCAGACACGACTAGACTAAATGTCAAGGGGAACCTTTACCTTTACTCTTTTATTTAGAAGTTGCACTGTTTAGTGGTTCTTACTCCTAATTGTATATATAGAATTGCAACCTTGGTAAAGTCTGGACTGTTTCAGTCAGACTGTATATAGGGATATCATGAAATATCCAAATAATTTTGGTTTGGTTTCTTTGGATTTTACCTAATATGCTTGCACAAACTAACATGACTACCTCTTCTAAACCTGGATATGGAGAGTTAGTTTTTTAAAAACTGATTTATTATCCAAAATTTTCCTTTCTTTTCTTCTTTTATCCCATTGCAGGCAAGCAAAGACAGGCTTTTGGCAACTGACAGGTGCCAAGAAATTTTTTTTATTCTGATAAGTGTCTTTTCTTTTTCACTTTTAAAGAGCTCTAGCATTATTTTATTTTGGTGCTTGCTTTTAACATCATAACTTATTTAATTGGGTGTTGATATTATGACAATTCTCTTTTCAAGTACATCTGATTTTTAATTCTTGGTCTAAACTGCAGGGGAGAAAGGCGGATAAACAAAAAAAAGTAGCACAAAAAGGAAGGAAAGGGAAACTTCTGTATCAGGTAAGATAGAACATGAGAGAGACCCTTTTCAGAGTTTTATCTTCTGTCTATAATGTTAAATTGCACAATCTGAGTAGGTAGTGATGAACATGATTTGCAAAAATTGGAAATATTCCCCTTTTTGTATCATAACATCTTACAGAATTTTCGAGCCAGCCTAGCCATTTGCCACCCTGACTGGGGACTCTGGTACTTGTCCAGAAAAGTAATTTTACAAGCTCTGTCCTTTTGTAATTCTAGTTTGAAAGGGCAGTATAAATTTCAATTTGACAGGTCTGCTATAGTTTGCACAAAATAGGATATAATGAATTGACTTTGGATGTGTGGGAGAGGGGAGAGTTTATAGTCCTAGGCTTATTTGCACTATGCCATAACATAACCCATCATGATCAAATTTTACAAAGAAAAAAGTTTGCAAACTGAAAAATTGTTTTTTCTCTGCTAATACAAAGATTGACAAATGAACAAGAAGAATCCTAAGAATTGTAGTTTTATCATAACTAGGGTTTTAGTTGGAATATAATGGCTTAGATCACTTATATATCTAAAAATATTATAGCCCATCCTTTAGCACAAGATTTGCTTGAAAAAGAAGCTAATAATTAAAAAAAATTAAAATGGTAAAATCAGTGAACAAAAATTGTAACACAGAAGACACAAAATACAACAATGGCTAGTTATGTCAAGCAGTTGCATTTTAGACATAGTACTGCAATGTTCTCCTGGACAGCAAAAAAAAAAAGATGACAGGAAAAAAATGATTCATTTGAAATAAAGTTTTGGAGGAAAGCTCTGCAGATACCCTGGACTGGCAGAAAGTTGAACAAGTGAGTTTGAGATCAAATCAAGCCTGAACTGTCTCTGGAGGCAAAACCAATGAAACTGGGGCTGTCCTACTTTGGGAGCATCATGAGAAAGCATGATTATCTGTGAAAGACAATAATACTAGGAAAAGTTGAAGGCAGTAGGAAAAGAGGAAGACCAAATACAAGATGGATTGACTTCCTAAAGGAACCACACACTTGAGTTTACAAGAGCAGAGCAGGGTTACTGAGGATTGGACACTCATGCATAGGGTCGCCATAAGTCAAAAGCAGCTTGACTACACATAACAATACAACTGTTCAAAGGCTGCCCCATATGCCACATTGCAATACAGTAGTTTTCATATGGAGGTTACTATAAGATGGACACTGTGCCCAGGCTGTCTCTAACTGTGAGGAACCATACTGGCATAGCAGCACAGAGTGCTGCTGTTGTAACAACTTCCTATACATCTATGGGAAATCTATGGCTGCAAACCTATTCCATAGGTTATGCAGTGTAAGTCTGACAACATCATCAGCCTCAATAATTTTCCAAAATAAAACTTTACCAATCCTTCCCAGGGTTCCCATGGAATTCCTTTCATCATTGGGAATTCTTTGGGGGCTGTGAAACAGGAGGATAATCCTGAAAATTGCTGCTGCCACAATGAGTTTACTGGTGGAGTGTTTTGGTAATTGAATATTTCTCCCATGGCCCTGAAAAGCTTCCCAATGACCAAAGGGATTTCATGAGCCTTGAGACTTTTTGAGGGGTGAGCAAAAAAGTTTTTTATTGGGAAAAATGCTGCACTTAATGACATCACCATTAGCCTTAAACAGCATAATTTACCAAGCATAATTTCAGCTCTAGTGATCATCTCTGAAGAACGGGAAAGAGTGAGAAATGATCAGGGGGCTGGGGCAATTCCAACATACAGTGCTGCAACGGGAAAGAGCAGGCTCTCATCATGTCATCATCATATTCCAAAAGGAAGGTCCAGAAGATGCAAACACCTGGATCTGTCTGTATAAACAAATGAGTAGCTGGTCTTTTGTAACTTTAGTGACTTTTAATTGCTCATTCAATACCAAACCATCTTCAAATACTTTGCACTGGAGCAGGAATAACTTACCCAAAGATACTGGGCTTGGGAAAATCCATTCCTCTGCTACATGTTGTGAGGATTGCAGCTAAACTCAGAGAAAACAGGGAAGTTTGAGGAGACCGTGGCTGATGATGTAATAGTCCCTGCAGCTTACAAAATCCTGGGGATTTGTCCCTGTGAAATTTGGCTCTACTACTCCATTACCAAAAGGAGAACTAATTTTAAGCATTTTTATTTTTTTTAAAGCCAGTCAGAAAGAAAGAGCATAATAGAGATTCACAGAAGAAAATTAATAAGAAGATGGATCTACTATAGTTGCAATTTACTGCTGAATTTCAGCCAGTAACACCAAGGAAAAGAGGTATACAGTATTAACGTCAGTTTTGTTTCTCCTCAAAGCCATATTCTGTGCTAATTGGCTGGTATAGTAATGTGATTTTACACACTTTTATGTTTTCCTGGGAAAACCGCAAATTTTATTTCAGACAACAAAAGGGTGTGCGTAATGTAACTTAAATATACCTTACATGCTCTGTTCAAAGTTGTAGGGGGGCATAATTTTTTAAAAGGTGAATGCTATTTCAAAAAATGTTCTGTACATATCATTTTAGACTTCTAAATGTGAAAGAAAATTTCCCTGGTTCCGCAAAATAAACCACTACTGATATAGTTAATGAAAAATATACCTGACATAATTCACAATCTTGGTAAAAGGAAGTATGTGGGATTAGAAAGATGCTTCTGGCAAGCGTTATTTTACTGCATCTGTTGACAGGAGATTGAAATTGTTGTTATAGCCTCTGTTTTTAACATAAAATCTCTGGAATGTCTATGTGAGTTACATAGTGTTCAGCATGTTATTGATTTATACATACACTAGCAGTGTATGTATACATCAATTTGTGGCTTTCCAGATGTATTTGAAATACAGTTATGATCATCTCCAGCCAGCATATCCAGTGGTGAGGCATGATGGGATTTGCAGTCCAGCAATATTTAAAGGGCAGTGATTCGCAAAAGCCTGTTAAGTGGCTTTTAGATCAAGATTTTCTCTGCTAGCAATACACGACTTTAGTGCCAGATTTACTAAAGGATGAACCAGAATCTAATTATAGAGAACAATCAATATTATTTGACAAGATTTAGTAGTTGTTAAATCATCCCCTGACTACATAACCCGTATATATTAACTGCTTGAATACATGTCAGATTACTATGTGTACGTGTTTTCCACTATGGGAATTTTGTAGAGAGAAAAATGTAACTAATGAAACTGATTTGCAATATTAGAACTACTGAGTATTTTAATGAGTGCATAATCTTCTAAATATTCCTGCATTATGTTCGCAGCCTTAGGAGGTGTTGCTCTAACTCGATTATATCAAAGGGATGTGACACTTCCAAGCCTTCTGCCTCACTTCTGCTTGTGGAATTTCTTATGCCAGTGGCATCGGACCTGCTATATAAAGCCATCCTATTAGTTCTCTCTTCCCATTCAGAAAGTTTACAGCCTCACAGAGCTCTCTGTTCTCTGCCCAGAAAGGCTGGTGCTGAGGAGAGAGAATTGTTTTGACAACTGACTGCTAGGTAAAGGATGCCTGTGAGTCTTAGCTGGGTGGTAACCTGTGTCTTCCTCACAGTTAGCCCTACTGATGGATTTATTGAGAAAGGACTCAAACAGAGGATGCTTGAAAAACTAGGGCTTCCTGAAGCCCCTTCCCTTCAAAGGAGAGACTTGGAGAATCTGGTCATTCCAGAGAATATCAGGAATAAATACATGTCCATGCTGAAGCGTCACCGAGTGAAGCGAAGAGCATTGCCTAGTCTAGCTGGGATCCTAAGAGGAATTCCTGGTGATGCAGGTAAATTTCACATTTATTTTTGCATGCATGGGATGTAACCATAAGCAAAGCTTGAACAAGTTTCTTTTTAGGACTTCAGCTGCTTCCAGGCATTGTGGGAGTTGTACTGCAAAACCAGAACGTCCAGGAGCTCTGACAAAAAACAAAACCTGCATCCTAATATGATATTCCAAATGTGCTGGCAAATGTTTATGGAACAAGGCTGTTTAATAATCATAATCAAAAGCACCAATAATCGATAATCCTGGAGCAAAAAAAAAAATACTAGGTCTGCCCCTCAGAGGAGATGATCTGTCTGTCTGTCTGTCTGTTTGTCTGTCTTAAACCAGAAGGTCATGTGCATGCAATTAATTGGTTAGAAATGAATTTTTCTTATCACAGGTTTAGTTTGCACTGCTTTTTGCAGTCCTAAATGTATTTTCTCAGAAGTAACTTTCTTCTAAGTTCAAAACTTGCTTGGGATACTTAAATTAAGATTGTGTTGGACTATATTCTGATAAATCAAGATTATCCTTGGCTACTCATGAGTGAGTCCCACTGAGTTCTGTGGGAATTACTTTCCAAGCTAGCTCAGTTGTATTTTATTTCACCTCCTATTAGCCCCAGACTTCATGGCCAAAATGTTTTTTAAAGTGGGAGGGGGAAACCCTGATGAACCTAAATATTTCCTGTTGTCCCTCCAAATGCATACAGATATTTTAGGAGATGTCCTGTATTCAGACACAACCCGTCAGAGTCTGATGTTTGATATGGAGGGCAGGATTCCAGAAAACAGTGAAGTGACAATGGCTGAGCTGAAACTTTTCAAGAAGCCCCTGGAAATGAAACATCTGCCTAGCAGGCAATCTCAGAGGCCAGTCACAAATGCCCGGGTGAGCGTCTACTGGGTAGAGCTTGGAGACAATGGTACCAACCGGACTTCTTTGATTGATTCCAGGTATGAACAAAGGGCATGGCCTGATGGCTCAGGAAAGGTGCACTTTAAAGGAATTCAATACAAAGATGAGGTTTCAGGGGAACAGAACAATAGTCTCAAAGCTTGGAAATACTACTTTTTAAAAGGCTGCATCTCAAGCGTCCTCTAGCCAGCTTTGCCACTGACCATAATGTGAATCCGGATGTTGTAGTGCAAAAAAGAAGAGTACTGTTTCCAGGCTCTGCAACAGCTCCAACAACATTTAAAATATGCCTCTCAGATATACTCAGTTGAAATGGAGGATAAACTATGAACTGTAAAGGTTCATATATCAAACTGTAAAGGTTTGATGTAGCTAGGACTGGCCCTGCCATTAGGCAGAGAGTGAGGTGGCTGGCTCAGGCAGTAGCTTTCAGGGGACATGAACGCAAATTGTTAGTGATTTCATTTGTGGTCATTTTTAACCACATTCTAACTGCCAGGGAGAGGGGGCGATGCTTGTGGGAACTGGTGCCCTATGTGGAAAAAATGTCTTGGTTGGCTTTAGATTTTGATGTGGGTGGGCAAGAGGCATTATTTGGTGCTCAACATCAAAGTGTCTTGGAGTAGCCCTAGTTATAATTTTTTGCATTTTTATTGTTTCATAATCACTATGCAATTTCTCCTAAGGGTTCACATAATAAGTCTGAAACATGAGCTGGAAGTTGGACAGTCCCTGCTAGCCCTCCTTAAACACTAGATCTGCCAGCTCTGCCCACCTCATTGTTGCCAATTTAGTATATACAGTAATGGCCAACTCATATAATTCTTCCTTGTATCAATCTCTGAAATACCCAGATCTCCTTTAAATATTTAGTATCTGCAATCAAGGAAATATCAGGAAATGCAACATTTTAGCAATAGCAGTTGATTGCTTAAATCCCATCCAGATTTAGTTGGGATTACATCCCACTGAAGTCTATGTGGATTGTAAATACAATACATTTGTGCTATTCATGTCCCTCTTTATTCTCTCTCTCTTCCTCTCTCCTCCCACTGCCTTTCTTATTCAAGTATTTGTAGTCATATTGCAGAATTCTACAGAGAATTTGTTTTGTTCTAGTTTCTGGGCAGATGGGGAGGAAGCAGAGATTTTTTTCTGACAAGCCACAGAAAACTGTTAGTAATTATAGAAAATCTGTGCTGTGTCAAAGTATTGCTTTCTGCATTCCACCCATCCCCTACTTCTTTGTCTCGTATGTGGGGACTATATTGGACTAACTAGCTGCACTGTGCTGTCTTGGGATTGGCATGGGTGTTGGGGATTGGACTGGGGTGTCCCCTCTAAAATTCTACATGTCTTTGTATATGACTCTGGAATGTTTAATAGGAGCATGAAAAAAACTGACAACACCTAGATATTTGCCCCCAAATATACTGCTGGGAAAAAGAGAAAAAGAAAATTTGGATTTTCCATTGAAACAATTTTGGATTAGCAGGTAGAAGGACTTTGAGCTAAATTTAGCTCTGAATCTCAGAACAGATTCCTAGGCTTGAAACATTTTAACTCCAAATTTTTGTCTTGTGCACTGGGCTCTAGTTGGTGGATCTTAGGTCACTAGTAAAAAAAAACAACCCAAACAGAACAACGTTTATTAATCTGGAGTTTCCTGTTTCTATTAAAATTATGAATAATTACTTACTGTGAGTTTAAATTATGATCAGAACTGGGGTTTTTTTTTTGAATGCTGATATCAAACACGGTTGTTTGAGTGGCACAATACAAGTGAAAGATAATTGGTATTGGTGTACAGTATATTTAAATTAATGAGCTCTCCTGCAGTAAACTCAGAAATGGATTCTGTGGCCCCTTTCTGTTTATTATGGGGAAGCTCCATCATTTCAGTCTGCCTATACCTTTTCATAGCTGGGAGCACATCTCTTTTGCCTATATATGAAAAGAATGATTTCATTCTCTCTCAATTTCAAAAGCTACTGTATTTTGTTTCAACATCAAGCTATTTTGGAAAGAAGAAGCTGGAATATAAATTGTGTTATTATTAGATTATTGTATAAATTTGTCAGCTCAAAAGCTCTAGGCTATATCTCCATTGTTAATGTGTTTTATTGTTTAGATTAATTCCAATTATGGAATCTGGCTGGAGGAATTTTGATGTCACCCAAGCTGTGCATTTTTGGCTTAAAGCAAAGAAGGCTGGGCCAATGCTTCTGGAGATCTGGATTGAAGGAGAAAGAATAGGAAACTATGCCTCTGAAATGGCCAAAGTTGTCCGCTTCACTTCTCAAGATCCCTCTGATAAAGCACTGGGCAAACCTGAGTTGGTGCTTTATACCCTGAACCTGGAAGAATATGGGTGAGTGCTGAACTTTAACTAGCTCGTGAAGTTGTGTTTTCTTTTCTGTCCTTTCATACAGAAGAACATTTTGGCAAACCATTAAATAATTGTTAAGCCAAGCCCAAAACCATGTTAACTTGAAAGCGAAGTCTACTGATGTCAAACAAGGATACAGTACTCAGAATTATAGCTATACATAATGATTCTCTTCATGTTTATGTGAAACTAGGTCCCACTATGTACTGTGTCAAGTTTGTTTGCATAGGAAGAAATTTCTGCTCATTTACTTCCAATAAAATGTGTAAAGAATTGGTTTGCATATTATTTAATGTTTTAGTTTATCTTGAGAAAATGATCTGTTTCGTGTTGCTATTAAGATGCAAAGGTTACTGTTAAATATGCATTATAGTTTTGTGCAAGAAATCCAGGCTTTGAGCCAATTTCTTCCCATGATGTTGATTTGAAAAGCACGAGTAGCAAATGAATGTACACATTACCATGAACAAAGAAACAGAGAGAGGCAGACTTTTGTGCATGAGAGGACTCCTTCCATCTGTGGTGGCCTTCTGATCTGGCAGACAAACCCCACTGGTAGAATAAAGGGGACAGTGATACTCATCAGTTGCCTCTCCACAAATTTGCTCCAAAGGGTTGACAGATCCTAACTCTGGGCAGGTGGTGCTGGAGGGGGGGTGGTATAGAAGGGGGAGGGTGAAATCAGTGAATCTTGCCTGTTCTTTCTGCAACAGGAGCATTTTGATTGGAATTTCACTCATGAATGCTCTTATCAGCAGAAAATAAATCAGATCTAACCCTTTGTATGATTTTTTTAAAAAATAATGTCACAAGTTTTATTAGATAGATTGTACTGTGTATTTACCTGGCTTTACCTCATTGATGGACTGGCTAGAAGTTCTTGCTTAGCATAGAATTTGCTAGGTGATTCTTGACTTGTTCTTATAAAACAAGGCATGTGGAAAGACTTATGACAAGGAAGGCCATATAGGTGCTTAGCACATTTAAGAATGAACATGTTTAGACCTCTGTAAACATTAGTAACCTTCCCGTTGTCTGTAGCCCAGTTCCTTTAAATATTACCCTTCCTATTTCCACATCAGGAATATAAAGCTATTGCTTCTGCTTTTTCACAGAGGACCTGGAGACTGTAAAGAAGGAACCTCAACAGACAAAACCACTTGCTGCCGGCAAGAACATTATATCAATTTCCGAGAGCTGACCTGGACTCAGTATTGGATTATAGAGCCGGCTGGCTATCAAGCCTACCACTGTGTGCGCAGCTGCCGGCAGCCCAAGAACTTGCGCCATTTTGGCTATGGAGAGAGAACCTGTGCTGTGGTGGAAAGTTCCCCACTTCCCATGATGTACCTTGTCAAGAAGGGAAACTACACAGAAATTGAGGTGGCAGAATTCCCTAACATGATTGTAGAAAAATGTGGCTGCATCATGGACAATATAGCCGTTGTCTAGCTAGGTATATGCAGAGATCCTTTAGTACTAACAGGGCTGAAGTGCAAGAAATGGTCAGCTCCAGGGCAGTTTTTTCCTACTGAAATAACCTGTGTAAACACTGCCAAGATATGCAGTGGTCCAGACCCTGATGGTAGATTGACTGTTTCTTCATGAATTTGGTTTCTAGTCTTCTGGTTAAATTCAGAGCATAGTTCTCTTCCTCTTTCAGCAAAGGAATTTAGGCTGTAACTACATGGTCAAATATTGCAAGATTTGCTCCACTATAAAATGGATTAATTCAAATTATTATTTACTGGTCACATAACACAAAGGCTAATTCAAATTGATTCAGCCCTTTTTGCTCCCAATGCAGTCCTTTTCCTCTGTCTTTGTGGTCTTCTACTTTTCTCAAGCTAGAACAATTTGAACAGACTTTTTCTTGTGTGATCAGTTGATTCATTTTTGTAAAGATGGGGGGGCATGTCTGTGGGCAGTGATTGGGTGATGTAGGCAGTTGGAGCATGATGTTCAGGACTGCAGAAACACCTGCCACTGTGTTCTTTCTCGACTGTCCTCCAATATTTTTTTTACATATATGAGATTAGTGCTAGATCACCTTATCACTAGGTTCCAATACTAATTTAGTGGTTGATCAGATCCAGATAAAAAAAATGCAAACAAAACAGAAGCAATTCAGATAAAATAAGACATTCCCATGGTGTGTGATATTTCTATACATGTTAGGGAGAATTTTGGAATGCTGCCACCTTTTCTGGAACACCATATAACCCTTTCAAAACTAAGTAGCTTGACAATGAACCATAGAAGTTTTGACAGAAGTGGGACTAGAAAGGAAAGAAGGGAAGGCTAAAATGCGAATCGCATCAAATTGACTGTGAACACTAAACTTCCAGATCAATCCACAGCTCCTTGTTTTTATTGACTAAATTCAAACATAATACAGACTATGAATCAAATCACTCCAATTCAGAGCAATTTGTATACCAGTTAGCTACAGCCTCAGTTATGCTGCTACTTGGGGGAGGGGGGAGCAAGATCCAGTATGGACTTTTCTACCATAATACAGATTGGCACCCTAAGCAAAACGTATATTTACTGAATTGTTGCTGAGATGCTGTTTCCTATGATGCACCAATAGCAAAGAATCTAATACTGTACTAAATTCCACAGTCAGTTGTTAACACTCATCATCAAGGACTCCAATCTCACCTCTGCCATGAACTTGCTGTGTGGCTTTGGGCAAACCCAGAGCTTGGAATTTTTACTTTTTTTCTTTAAAAGGCCACACTAACTGGGGGTTTTGGCGAGATGTAGCCCTAAACATAATGTTTTCGGTTCTGGGCAAACCACTGAGTTTTGATGCCTCATTTGCCATATTTGTGGATAATAATACTTTTCTATCTTGCAGGCTTCTCATAAGGATTTATTGTGAAATGAATCTGAAATGTTGTGTCAGTGCTAAACTCTTTTATTATTTATGGTAGGAGGCTCAGAATTGCTTTCCTCTCAAACAGCAAAGGAACTGTTTGACCTAGAGTTGCTAACTCTGATTTGTAGGAATAGGCTAGTCAACACTGGCTACCCAACAAATCACATTTGTGTGTAGCATTCCTTCTCTCTGCAAATGGTCTACCATCAAGGTTAAAATGTTTGAGTATACAGAGTGTTAAAATAATTAAGAATACTGTTTTAGAAAAGCAAGCTTGAAAATGTACTTTGTGCTCTAGATCTTTCTCTTTAAGAAAAGACTTAGGATGTTTTAAACATTTCAGTCTGTTTTGAATTATCTTTTATGTTTTGATTAATTTTCCTTCTTATCTAAAAAGAATGAACATGGTTTCAGTTTTGCATACTATTATACTTGTTCTGATTTTGTTGTACACTACCTTGTGGAGGCAATGTCCAGAAATTCAATTTTTAAACCCTTTAACAAATAAACTATTGAACAGAATTGGAATGACCATACCACAAACATACAGCATAGACAGCAGAAACAGCACTAACAATAAGTGCATCTCACTATTTCTTTCATCTGTCTTTACCAGACATTCCTTTATATACAATACTGGATCACTGCTAGGATAAAACTACATATTCTTTTCTTGTACTAAAGTGAACTGTGAAAACTCTCTTTTCTTTCAAGCAACTCAAGCCTACAATAAAAGGTTGATGCAAGAGAGAGAAAACTGTCTGTACCTTTTCACCTAATATCTCAGTTTCTGAAACAATCTATAATCACTTTCCCCAATTTTGGATTTTTACTCCAGCTGCATTCATCCTATAGTTTAATGCTTTGTCTGTTTTCACTGTAGAATTTCCTATCATATGAACATGCCCAATTTTGCACACTCATGGGAAAATAGAAATAGTGAAACCTAGTCTTCCACAACTGTAGCTTGTAGTTTAGGTCAGTTTACATTATAAGCACACGCTTTTCTGTTGAAACCAAAGAAGTTTAGAAACTCATGGATTTGTCTAGATCATACCTACAGATTCTTCCACATATTTATGTCCTATTGATTTTATTAGGCCACTTAAATGTATCCTTCACAATTTCCTGCTGGTCTTTAAACTGTTCAATTTTGTCTTGATGGTACCTATAAAGGGATGAGGCTGAGAGATAGAACTGTTGAGCAAATAAGGTGAGCAGGAAAAAACTGATGTAAGAATGACATTTTGTCTCATACACCACATATTTATACTTTATCAGCTGCAAAGATTTTAACAAGCACTTATCTGTAAATAGTCTAGAATTCCTTCATGTGCATCCTCCCCCAAAAGCCTGGCCAGTAAATGGTTTAATCATTGAAAACTGATTCTGAACTTCTGTAATTATTCAGTGTAACTAATGTTAAGGGATTCTTGTTTGGTTATGTTTGCAGGATCAATTTTTTTTCTAATTGTAATATATAGTCATTGTGATTGGTGAATACTCCCTTCTCCAAATTCTGTATATTTTGACGTGCAAGAAAAACAATAAAGTATAAAATGAATGGAGTAACTGATCTGAATCTTTAAATATACTTTAGTTTAGTTTATCTGTATCTACTCCTCAGACCATTACTTTAATGGTATTTGAATACTTTAAGTACATGTGCAAACATTATTAACCACATTGGGTCTTTTTAAGGAGAAAGGCTGGATAAAAATAGTTTAAATAAATTAAAGAAATAAAGTATTTTTATTGTTTACTGGTAAAGTTTGTTTTTATGATGGTATGTTGCATCATATACTTTCTACAGATACATAAAAGAGAGGAATAAAATTTATAGTTCTATAGGAGTTTCCAAAATTGGTGAGCATATAAGGTCTGAAATGCTAAATGTTGTGCTTTTTTAATGCATGGTGGTAAAATGGGGAATCTGGCCATACTGAGTCATATAAAAGTTCATGATGGAACTCTAGACATGCCTACTGAGAAGTAAGTCTTGCTGGATTCAGTGGGACAGAGAGCAGTTCAGTAATTAGCTGGAAGTTGTCCCATTGAACTTGACAGACTAATCATTAGATGTGGGTGGGGCTGCAGGATAAAAAGCCCTGAGACAGATGATAAAGCTAGTGGTGGTGGTGGAGGCGGCAGCAGTGGTGCACCTTTATTTTGAGAACAATATTTCTGTCAAAATAAGTTGTCAAATATTTCTTTAGAAGACTATAATGAACACTAAAAACACTTAGTGCTGTCCTCTGAAGATGCCGGCCACAGAGACTGGTGAAACGTTAGGAAGAACAACCTTCAGAACACGGCCAAAGAGCCTGAAAAACCCACAACAACCATTAGATCTCAGCCGTGAAAGCCTTTGCAAATCCACTCTGGGCAGTTCGCAACAAAATAAGGAACAATAACAGAATGAATAATAGCCACAAAACATAGTCACAATATAGAATCCAAATAAACATATCAATCAATTAACTAAAAAAGCAACATAAAATGATTAATTAATGTAAAATTAAAACATAACAATTGAACATAAGCAAGACTATGGAGTTGGTAATTTAAGGACTGAAAGAACCTCTGCACTCTGTTGGTGCAATATCTGGAAAGGCCAGTCTGAATAACCAATTTTAAGCAGTCCACAGTGAAGGGGCCAGGCAAATCTTGAGCAGTTTATTCCATAGGTGAGGTGCTACTGTGGAGAAGACCCAGTTCCTGGTCTTCTCTTTCTGGGCCTCTCTCAGGGTCATTGATCTCAACTGCTCGGCCTTGGTATGAGAGAGTGGGTCAGGCAGATCTCAGTGGAAGATGGCATTCTGCCAGGTATCAAGGTCCCAAATTGTTTAGGGTCTTATATGTCAGTGTCATCACCTTGAACCTGGCACAGAAATGAACAGGTTGCCCATACAAAGCAGCTAAAGTGGGAGAAATATGATGATATTTATTTACTCCACTCAGTAATCTGTTCACCATATTCTGGACCTGTTGAAGTTTCCATAGCAGTCTCATAGGCAGCCTTAAACAAAGAGCATTACAGTACTCTAATCTTGAAACTATCAACGCATGGACCAGCATGGTAAGGGACCTGGTGTACAGGTAGGGATGGAGCTTGCAATCCATCTCAGGTGGAAAAAGGTGGAATGAGCCACAGATGCTACCTGAGAATCTATTGATAGCACTGGGTCCAAGAATATGCCTAGACTGCACACCCCATCCTTCATAGAGAGAGCAGCCTCCCCAAAAGAGAGGGAGACCTCCCAAGCCACAGACACTAGGGGCATCCACCTGCAGGATGGTCCAAGTTCAGCCTCAATATGTTGTCCCTCATCCATCCCAGCACAGCATTCAGGCAGAGCTCAAAGGATGGGATAGCATCCACTGCATAAGGATGGAAGGAGAGATAGACCTAGGTGTCATCTGCATATTGGTCATACGAAGCTCCAGAACTCCTGATGACCTCTCCCAGCAGTCTCATATAGATATTAAACAGCAATGGGGAGATGATTGACTTCCAAGGGACTCCACGGTTAAAAGTCTAAGGAGTGGACACCATCTCCTGAAGTTGCATTAGGGCAGTCTTCGAAGAACGACCAGAGCCAGAACAAAGCCAGGTCACCAATCCCCAACCCCAAGAGCCTCCCCAGGAGGATATGGTGGCCCACAGTATTGAAGGCTGCTAAGAGATCGAGGAGGACCAGCAGGGACATTTCCCCCTGTAGGTCACCCTCAAAAGGTCATTAGGCAAGGAGATTCATGCCATCTCTGTGCCATAAAGGCATCAAGGGCATCAGTCACCTTGATCAATTTTACTGCTTCCAAAGACGTGGATTGCAAAAGAAGAGGATGCTTAAAAAAGCGTATTTCCCTTAGGGAAAGTCCAAGAATGTGATTTGAAAAAAGATCAATTTCAGAGAGGACCTGAGGTAACATTAGACATGAGCCTAATGGAGGTCAGTTATTGGGGGAAGTGTGGAGGGTGGTATTACCCATTTCATGGGAATAGTGAATCCACTCAAAGCTGTACTGTGAATTTTAAAGGATTTGCCCACAGTTCTAGACCTATTTTGGAAGAGGGTTCAGCACCTTGGAGAGGTCTTCTGTAGTTCAGACTGAAAAATCCCTGTTCCCAGAAAATTAAAGTCATCAGCATACACTGATGGGGTGATAATGCAGAACAGCAATGGCCAGGTTCCAGTGGCACAGGTTGGGAACCTTTGGCCCCTCAAGCAGAGCAGGATGCCTCAGCTTTCTCCGTAACACGATCGTTTCGTGCTTTGCTAACCATTGTGCAAGTTTTCCCATTCTTAAAGGTTGAAACACCTCCCGTGTCTTAGATACAGCAAGAGCTTTAAACTAAAATATAATGGAATTTTGTGATCCAACCTTTGCCCCACTCACACAGGAGTGAGTCCTCCCCTAACTTGCCTGAAAATGACCTTCAAATAGAAAGATGCTTCCTACTATTGCCCTGTGGCAGCCTTGGCAGAAAGGGGCAAGGACAAGCTCCTTCCTTTATTTTCCCTGCTATGATCAGGAATTTTCCCATTTCTTTCTCACTCACCTTAGCAGTGAATGTGGATCATAGAAAACAGAGGCAGCTATCTTATACCAGGAAGAAACCGTTATTTCATCTGTCCTAATATTGCTGACATGGATTGCTAGCTGATCCCTAAGATTTCTCCATAGATTTCCCCTTAATACTATAGAGGGACAATTCATTTATGATTATGCTTTTATTTAATGTCAACATTCTCTGTATTCCAAGAACTGCTGTCTTATCAAACTTCCCTGCCAAAATTGGTATCCTTCAAAACATCCCCCCCCAAGGAATGGCAAACTACTGTACTAAACCAATAGTTTCCCAATCTGCATTTGAAAAATATTTCTTTTTCAGAGCATGAAAAGTCATTCTTCTTGGATGACTGCTGCTTGACTTATTCAGCATCAGGGCCTCCTCGGTTACCAGGGGAAATTCTGGTATGTACTTAACAGGAAAAAGGAACCTCTTTAGCTACTGATTTATTGTACCTGGTTTTTTTTAATGTAAATCAATTTGGGATTTTTAAAATTGGTGTAGAAGTGTGCTATCAATACACAGACATACATTTTTCCAGACTCTGTCTTTCATTTACTACACACAGGCCTTGATGGTACTGTGAACAGTTTTAGGCACTGTGAAGGCCCAGAGGGAAAGCTATTTTTCACATGTTATACATATTATACCATCAAGATGGCAGAAAAACAAAAACATCAGTAGCACAATATTTTTCAAACAATTCCATCAGTATTCTTGACATTAGTCTTTGCCACATCTTTTCTCTATACTTTCCTTTCCTATAATCAGATGGTATTGTTCTCACCAAGTCCTCATACCCGGAGCTGAGGAGCTGGTTCCTCTTTTGCTTCCTGGATTTTATCATTCTTATGACAAAGTCCTAACCTTCCTGCCAGCAGACCTTGACACTCCTCCTTCTTCCCTCCAGCCCCCTTCCCTTGACAAAGGGCTGCAAGCCCTGTCTGGCACCTGCTTTCTAGAATGGCCTCTAATTGGTAGTTTCAGCCTAAAGACAAACGTTCAATCCACATCCCAGAGAAGGTGGGAATTAAGCGGGCTCCATTTGGCTGCTGCCCAAACCAGCTGGAGCTCTGGAAGAAGAGAATGTCAAACAAAGAGAGGTTAGCCTCTATAGGTCCTGTGTCAGGGCCTGGAGTGCAGCAGCATGCTAATAGGATGCATGACGCCTGACATGTGTCTGCCCTTCCTCCCCACATTTTAAAATGAATGTGATCCTCATCCCCCAAATTTAATACAGAAGTAAAGCAATTAACCAATTTCCAAGTAATGCAATGAGTAATGCAATTCTAAAGTTAAAATAAAACTCCTATTGCTTTTCAGAACAAGAACAGGAAAAGCACCGCTATATTGAGCAGAATGCTTGTTTTACATTTTATTAACATTTTTTCCAGATAAAAATCATATAGTGTACTGTAAAAACACATCATAATTTGTCAACAACACAAAAAGGAAAGGGGAAAAATCTGTTTCTCGGATTTATTCTGTTTGTTATGTTTGTGCCCTGCCATCACCTCTGAGGAGTTCAAGGCTGCATACAGGCTTGTACTCTTGTTTTTTATCCACATAACAACCCTATAAATTAGGTTAATCTGAAAGACAGTGACTAGCGCAAGTTCATCTAGTAACTTCCATGGCAAGCAAGGTTCTCTTGAAACTGGTTCTCTTTGTTCTACTAGAACATGGACAGTAGCAGAAGAGGAACGAAACAACGACCTGGTGGTTTGCTGTCCAATCACAAGCCGTTAAAAGAGCATATGTTCAGGATTTCTTTGCAGAAAAGGACATGACAGCTATTAGAATATGCAGGTTTTCTAGTACAGTACTTTTCCCTTTCCAAGAATGCACCTTGATGAAGATAAATATCTGTCTGAATGGAAGCCACCTTTTCTTCACATGGCATATACAGCCTTACGATGTTAGACAATGAAGTTTTCTGGAATTAACATTTAGGGAGATCCCCAGAGATCCACCTTTAAGCAGTTGTGGTAGACCACAGGTAGAGGAAACTGTACACATTTTATACTGTAAATTATTTGAAACATGTAAGAAAAAACACAGTGATAAACTATTAGAAGAGTTTATAAAGGTATGGGGAAGATCAGATATATTTGCTATCCAAAATAAGTTGATCTTTTAATAGTTAATACCACCAAACTTGCTGTGAAGGCAGCTCAGCCTAGACAAGCTGATATGGCTTGCTTTGACTTTTAGTCTCTGTTCCTTTGTATTTATTTTTTGTGTGTTTATATTTTATTTTTCTGCTATGAATTTTTGATTTGTCTAATTCCTGTTTTTAGTTGTTTATTTTCTGGCTACAATCTGTATCAGGTTGCAAAATAAAATAAAATAATCCCACCTATTTAAAACATATGCATAGCTTTGTGATGCTTAGTAAAATATAATCTTGAACAGAACATTTACAGCATTTCAACAATGTGATGCTTTCCAAGTAGAGGGAACAGATAAACAGGTGAAGCGCTTCCCTTTTCAAACACCCCATTTTCATATTGTTCAACAAGGCTGTTCTAGAAGCTTAACAACAACTTTATAAAAGATGATTTAAAACCACAAAAAGCAGAGTGGCAAAACATAAAGAAGATCCCACAAAAATACAAATCATTCCTCACTTCAACACGGAGTGGTAATCCAGAAAGCTTCAGTGAAGTACTCCATTCTAACGGCATTTCAGACCTGAGTACTAACATCACAGATGATAACAGATGCCCCGTTAAGTACAGGATTAACAACAATGAGCAGGCAAGACTTGGATGCCTGCCACAGATTCCATCACAGGGATGGTTCTCTAGGAGAATTAACTGAAACAAGCATTTTAATTGTTTTGCTGCTTGTTTTTGCTAATGCTTTTTATTATATTTTTTGTATGATTTCTGATTTTAGAACTGTGATTTTTCCAGTACAGTATCTTCAAATGAAAGTTTTTAGCCATTTTGGCATCCTGTGAGAAAATGTAATGTACAGTGTAAGTACATAATAAATACATAATGATTCAACCATAGTGATCAAAAATCTTTTCTGAAATATTCCACAAACCGCATTACTTAAGAGAAAACTGAGGGAACTGTGCAGTCTTAAAAGGTGTGAAGTAATTAGTTTGTAAGGGGAAAGTTACCTTCTTTTATACATCTTGATTTGATACTGAACACACTGATTTGTCTCCCTGGTAGTCCGTGAGATCCCTAGACCTCTTCTTGAACTTTGCATTTGGAATGAATTCATTTATTTTTCATGCCAGCTTCTTCCCCGTGCAGTTTTCACATTCGTGCACTGTAATCGGGAATGCTATAATATAGATGACATTAAATTTGAGTGATGAGTATCCATATCCGTTATGGTGTGCAGCCAGGAAGGAAAAGCACCAATCAGGCGTATGTACATCTAGGAACACAATCTATTAATGAGCAGCAATTTGTCCCCACGATTTATGAAAGTTCCTATCCACATGTATAAGCTGGCATTGTGATTCTTCCCCTTTAATGTTAAGATACATGTACAGGTTTTTTAAAAAGGTGGAGATAAAAGATCATAATTAAAATTATGGTTTGGATTACTAAATCTTACAATGTTGGTAAAAATGCCAGAGCATCAAAATCTTTATTTACTGTATTTGTTCAAATTATGCATAATGTCACATCAAGTAAACAAACAACACAGTCAGTGAAGGATAATTTAATTTTGCAAGGGGTGATCCATATCCTTTTCCCATTTCACCAATGTGTCATGGATTATAAGGAAGAACATTTGTGAAAGGATACAAGATGAAAGGTTGCCCCCTTGGGTTTCCATATTAACACCCATCAGCTTTGACTTTCTAGATTCACTGAGGCTACAGCCTTATGCACACCTACCTGTGAGTAACCATTTAACACAAAGGATTACTTCCAAACAAACAAGCATAGGACTGTACTGTAAACTGAAAGGAGATCAATGACCTTTCCAAGTTTTGAAGTGTGATTTCTCAGACTGGATTCAAACAAGCAAATTGTGTGTGTGCATGTGTGTTGACAGCTCCTAGGAGAAATCAGGGATAGACAAAGTGCAGCTATGCAGACATTTGTTTGAACTTTTAATTTAACATCTGCTCCATCATCTGATATGGTGATTAGGGGTGATAGGAACTTCAGCTCCACAACATTAGAAGAACCATACTTGGCCTAGCCTTGGGCTCAACCCAAAGACCAGAATCCAAGTGAATATTTACACCAGTGTAAGTGCAACACAGCAGTTTGGAGCAGTGAGTAGCCACTAATTAATGAGTCACTGATTGAATTCCTGTCACACATCAAGTCAAAGAACTGGTGCTCAGAGCACCAAGTGAAGACATGACAAGTTTAATAGATATATCTCATGTGTGTCTGTATTGAGAACACTGGTTAAAATTTTTTAATCTGTACAACTATTATTTACACAGAAGGCTAATGATTCAGTACACCAAGTACTGTAACTTTTAATTTTGTTCAAGAGTTCAGTCCACCTGTCTACAAAAGCACGCAAATTAGATTATAAACAACAAATGCAAAATTGAAACAGTCCTTAAAAGTGAACTGTAAAACAAATAATAAAAATAGGAATTATAATAGCCGGAATCCTATTAGCTAACACAAATACCACAACACTGGAGTAACACAAGTGTAATGCGTTTTAACGGTAGATTCTTGCAAATTAAGAAGTTGGCACAGCCATTTCCTATCACACATCAATCATCTGATAGGAGATGCCTACTCTGCCTTCTTGTGGCGATTTACTGCTGAAAGTTGCATTATTGTTGTTATACTGGCTGAAATATACAACACCATTCCAGTCAATATATTAATACCAGTAAAATATAACAGATGCCAAGCAAACCTTTTCCCCCTAAAGTTTTTAACTTGAAATGAGGTTCCTGTCCAGAAAGTCAACAAGTGAGCTTTATTGTAGTGCTATCAACCTGAGGGTGAGCACCTAGTCACTTAGTCACCTGGGGCGTCATTGCCTCCCAACCACTCCACCCGGAAGCATGGGAGTAAGGCCCTCTAAGAAAGCCCCTTCAAAAAAAGAGAGAAAATTTAACAAGAAAAAAAGAGAGTGAATTGGGCTGGGAGGTATTGCAGTTTATTTTCCTAACATACATCAGCAGATTCATCTCTAGGTTTTGGTGCTTCTAAATTCTGGTGCCCAGGGGCAAAGCCCCAGTTGCCTTGCCCTAGTTACAGCCCAATATGTCATCCAGATGTTGATGGATGACAACTCTCATCAGGTCCAGTAAGCCTGAGTAATAGGGTAGCTGGAAGCTGCTCTCTACCAACACATGGGGTGCTATAGATTGCCTTCTGTGCTATAAAATCATCATATTGTTGAACAACTACCTTTCTTACTGCTGTTAAATGCCCAGAAGCTGTGCTGGAAAAAGTAGACAGCAATCTTAGTCTCCAAATTGATTAGACTGGAATATTGAGATACTATATCAGTTAATTTACAGACTTCAGCATTTGTTTCGTTTCGTTTAGTCGTTTAGTCGTGTCCGACTCTTCGTGACCCTGGACCAGAGCACGCCAGGCCCTCCTATCTTCCACTGCCTCCCGAAGTTGGGTCAGATTCATGTTGGTTGCTTCGGTGACACTGTCCAACCATCTCATCCTCTGTCGTCCCCTTCTCCTCTTGCCTTCACACTTTCCCAACATTAAGGTCTTTTCCAGGGAGTCCTCTCTTCTCATGAGATGGCCAAAGTATTGGAGCCTCAGCTTCAGGATCTGTCCTTCCAGTGAACACTCAGGGTTGATTTCCTTTAGAATGTATAGGTTTGTTCTCCTTGCAGTCCAGGGGACTCTCAAGAGTCTCCTCCAGCACCACAATTCAAAGGCATCAATTCTTCGGCGGTCAGCTTTCTTTATGGTCCAGCTCTCACTTCCATACATCACTACAGGAAAAACCGTAGCTTTGACTATTCGGACTTTTGTTGGCAAGGTGATGTCCCTGCTTTTTAAGATGTTGCCAAGGTTTGTCATCGCTTTCCTCCCAAGAAGCAGGCGTCTTTTAATTTCGTGGCTGCTGTCTCCATCTGCAGTGATTATGGAGCCCAAGAAAGTAAAATCTGTCACTGACTTCAGCATTAAGATATGTTAAATATTGTTGCTTTCTGTATGGTATACATTATAGTGCTAAGTCTTCAATTTAAAAAAAATGAAGTGATCCCTTCTGCAAGCCTTTGGACCATAAATATGTTTTTTTGTAGTGCCCCCCCCACTCCCAGAAATAGATGCTAACCTGCTGGGAGCAACCATCTGATACTGGTTTCAGCAACATTGCTTTGCAGGTTTTGGTTTTAGCATTTTGGTTATATCACTATGCTACTGTTTTAGATTCTGTATTGTTAGCTCTTCCAAATATAGCTCAGGAACCATGGAATATAATCAGATTTTATGCGTTACATCACAACAGTCTGACACAGAGTCCCAAGCAGGTAGTAAAGCAGATGGAATAAGGTCTCTGCTAGTAGTTGGTGGAGCTGTTTGGAGACCTGGTGTAGTGCAGTGGATAGAGCATTAAATCAGGAGTCAGGAGACGTAGGTTCAAACACTTGCTTGACCGCAGAGAATCACTGGAGAATGGCAATAGTAAAAACACTCCTAAATAGCTCACGTACCTTGAAAACCCTATTCCTGTGGCCATAAGTCAAATCTGCCTTGGTTTTATGCAACAAGGGAGTAGCTTTTTGGAGTTAGACATTCTGAGGCATTTTTTGTATTACTTTTTAAAAATAACATTTCCTTTCAAAAAGACAACATATATCTAGAAAGACCTGTTGGTTCACATTAAACATACAGTAATTTGACCACTGGGAATAATCTTCACACTCACAGCTCAATAATTACACCACGTCTACCAGCTTTGCTGTTTTTAGTTGGTGCATAGCGACTTCTAGTGGCAGAATGCTGCCATCACATCTGAAAGTCAACTAAGATCTATGGATAATGGTGGAGCTGAAAACCAAAGTTGGTTAGTCTTATTTATTGAGAATATAATACTAATTCATGTCAACTGTTTTACAATGAGTTTTGATTTCTGCATTATTCTGCGACACATCATTCTAGTATATAGCTTCATTTTTCCTCTTGTAAAATAGAAGACCACACTTGATAGCACCTTTTGTGTAGCTGGACAGATTAATCACATACAAAAGGATGAACCCTCACTATTTTCTTGCTTGCCAGTGGAACTAAACCTAAAAAAAAAGAAAAAAGAAAAAAAGAAAAAAAGAAAAAAAGAAATCACAGAATAATTAGATTTCCTTCATTTATTAGATTCATTCCCTTCCTTTCCAAAAATGAGATTCGCAGTGGCCATTTTAAAAAGGGAACACAAATTTAAAAACAGAAAACAGTAAAAACAAATTGCAAAGTAGCTGTATTAATCATCTCAAAATGTTGGCAAAATTAAAAAGGAAAGGAAAAAAGGAAAATAGACTTAACAGATTTATTTCAGTGCGAGCTTTTGTGGAAGAAAAACTATCAACTCTAAATACTGTACAGTTAAAACAAACTAACTTTCTTTAAATAAGGGCATCAACCCAACAGATGAAAACCCCCTTTCACAGCAATCCAGTTTAGCTTCCAAAGGCCAGCCACAATAACATGGTGTCTATAGGCAAGAAGGGTAATAGGACTAGGACCAGTTTCCCTTGGAAGAAAGCTTTCAGCCTGGGAGCAGTAACCGAGATTTGTTTCCATCATTAGAAGAAACTTTGCAGTAAGAGCTTTTTGACAAAGGGAGCAATTAACTGGGTTGAGGAGGTGGGAAAAGCTGGGTTCCTTTTTTCCCCTGGACAGTCATCTGTTGAGGATGTTGTGTGTTGATCTCTTCATTATTCTCTTGAATCATCTTTATTATTTATTCAACTTATATACTGTCCAGGGCCACTCTGGACAGTTCACAGCATAAAATAAACCAACAAAACATACTATAAAGACGGTTACCACAAAGGAAGTTAAGGCCCTCCAATTATGGCAGTGAATAGTGGAAGCAACAGTAGGGAGGAAGAGAATACTACTTGAGGCTTATGCATCTAGCAGATCTGAGTAACCGCATGCATAAAAGCAGCAACCATGGAGTGCAGGGACAATGGCCTCCTTATTACAGTGGTGCTTCGCTTGACGAGGATAATTTGTTCCGTTGAAATCGCTGTTAAGCGAAATCCTCATCAAGCGAAACAAAAAAGCCCATTGAAATGCATTGAAAACCAGTTCAATGCATTCCAATGGGCTAAATACCTCAGCGTCCAGCGAAGATCCTCCATAGGGGTGGCCATTTTCAGTGCCTGTAAAGCGAGGAATCCATCTTAAAGCACAGCGGAGCCACCGATCAACTGTTTTAGAATCGTCTAGCGAAAAATCAGTTCCCGAAGCAGGGAACTGATCATCGGGAAGTTAAATTTCCCTATCTAAACATTGTTTTGCGAATGCTATTGCGATCGTAAAAACCTCATCGTAAAGCGGATTCATCGTTTAACTAGGTTAAGCGAGGCACCATTGCATTGGAAACGGGCCTTAGACCTTCTATCCAGAGCTTAGAAAAGTTCCTTTCACATATAGCAACTTCCAGAATCTTTCAGCCCGTCCTGCTGCCACTGGCCTTCATGGCCAAGGAATTCTGGGACCTCTAGTGCCAGAAACGTAAAATATCAGACTTTGCTTCTCTTGGTAAGGAAAGCTCTGAACTAAAAAGAACCACAAAGAAAGCAGCAATGCTGTCACTTTTGTTCAGCCTACCTAGCAAAAGCACTCATCTGTGTAGAGAGGGAAACAAGGCTTTTCCAACATGCTACTTGTATATAACATTAAAGATGCATATTTGATATGGAAGTTATGCACCAAATGTGACTTGCCTGTCCCAGACGTATCTGCACAAGTGATTAATTCAGCAAGACTGTGATGGTTCGATGAGATGATCATGCAATTCTTCCTTTTCCCCAATAACTTCACCCGACAATTTGCAGTGGTAACGATGGAACATTTATTTTCGAACTAGCAAATAAACCATCATCATGAACTGGAACATAGTCTCTTTCACCTTACTCCAACAGGGTGGGAAGGGGCTTCCAATTTTCTAAAATAAAGGGGTTACCAAAACTAGAGTTCCATGGTCCTGGCAGCTCGACTGGTGATCATTCCTACATCATTGTTCCCATTTGTATAGGCAGCAGGGTCGCAGACACATCTCCAAGGAAATCCTCTCACTTGGGACACCCGCCCGGGATTCCAGCACCTCCCAGGCTCTCTCCAATCTCTGGAGACTCTTGCAGAGTGCAGGCAGCATATGTACAAGTCAAAGTCCTCTCTTGTTCTACTTTCCCTTTCTCCTCTTAATTTCTTCCTCCACTCCTAGCTTCTGCTTCTCCCCAGTAAGATTGTCTGGGGGGGAATCACAGCCCTTCTCCTATGGTCAGTCTCCTCCCTAGGTACCTTCGATCGCTCCCACTTCTGGGTCCAAGGATCTTGCAACCAGATCCATTCCCAACCTGGAAGCAATGCCTTTCCCCTTTCCATTACTTCTCTTTCCCCTGCTTCTATCTCCTCCCTCTAGTGGGGCTCATCAGCCTTGGAAGGCAGCCCATCTAGAAGGAAAACTCCGATTTTAAATCTCCACTGGCTTGTGGCTATATCCATTGATGGAAAAGGGTTCAGGAGCAAACCTCGAGGCAAAATCCGGAGCTGGAGTCCCGGAGGCAGCTCGTGTTGTTATGCCAACTCCTGCGACTTTGCTGGAACCAGTTGTATTGGCTCTTGCCTTTCCATTGGACTATTTCAGTGATGTGGAGAGGGGGGATTTGCTGCTTGGGTAATAGCCTATCCTCCATATTATTCTACCCAGGCTTCGTGCTCTGGAGAGGACACTCATACAGAGCACGTCTTTCGTGGTCTTTCGAGACTGAAGGGTGCCTAAGAATTTACTTCCCTTTCCCACTTTTTTAAAGTGCTCTTCCTTTACTCCCATCCCCCTCAAGATCTGAGATAGTTCCTCTTCTGCCCCCTGGAGGGACTCCTCTGGGGCTTTCTCCAGAGTCATCTGGAGTTCATATTCCCCTCCTCTCTCTGCCTCCTTTGTGGGAATGGACAGTGCTCCAGCGAGCGGTGACCCAAACTCACCTTCTGGCTCACAAAGACATACTAAAGATTTCTCAGTGGACATTATTACACTGGCTAATTGAAGGTGAAAGCATTGCAAAATTCTGCAGACTATACCCACTCTAAATGCAGATTTCAACAAATGCTCATTGTAGAGCTAAAGCTGACATCAGGAATGGATACCTGTGTAGATCATACACAGCTGCTAGAGCTAGGGTCTGATCTACAAGTACAACAGAGCAAACTTGCTAAACCAGATCCTTCTTGGGGATGGGAGTGCTGGAAACCACAGCATTGGGGACACCAAGTGAGAGGTCAGAAATTTAGTGTAAAATATAACTCCGAGAATCCCATAGCCAATATAGCCATACGATGGCTGGGAGAAGCTGATTCACGGTCCAACTGTGGGGGTTCATGCTTTACCTTCTCAGTGTTCAACTGAGACTCTGGAGACTTTTCTGTTATAAAATCCTAACTAGTCTTTATTGGAACATTTAACAATATATCTTGTTGTATAACCTTAGCTTCAGCTTTCTCTCTCGTCGCCAAAGGGTCCGGCGAGGGCATCCAAATGTCTTTTAACACAGGGGTTATTAATCAAATCATCCCAAGGTCCCCTCAAAAACGGATTACTGTCCTCCAAATCATGAGCCTCTATCTCTGGGTTCAGAAGCGGGGTGGTCTCATCGTCTGATACCTCCATCCTGTAGACATCTTCCTCTCCTTATAGAGGGGTCCAGGGCCCGTTAGGTACCCCCTCCTCTGGGCTTCCTCTAAACGCCATGCCCGGCATTCTCTTTCTTCCCTGGACACCGCTTCTTTCTCCTCCCTGAGCCATCTGCACCACTCTTGAGCCTCAGACTCTCCCCAAGAGGAAGGATGTTGCGGTAGATCCCTCCTCCGGTAACTGGCTTCCTCTCGAGGAACCTGCACCTTTTCCCATTTACCGGTCCATGGGTCTTCTACCCATACCATCTCCCAACCCCCCGGTCTCAAGTGAACCTGTCCTTTTACAGTCCCCATTCCCGCCTCTACAGCAGACCTCCCTTTCCTCTCTTCTCGCCAATTCACCACCTGTCTGTGTGGCCACTGTCATTTTCAAAAGTTCCCGCTCCCACTCCCGACTGTTTAGTCTTGATGGGTGGCGTAGGCAGATCTGTCTGTGCCTCTTGCTCTCTTTTGAGGGAGGACAACATTCCAGTGAGAGTCCCTACACTCTGTGTCTCACACCAGCACAGTAACATTTCTGCTGAAAATTTATGCAGGAACAGAATTAACTAATAAAGCTACTCAGAGTAGCTGGGAGCCTCCAACACACCACCTTAATTTCAGTACAGTAAAGCAAAGATTGCTAAGTGTAAATTATTTAATAAATTGCATGCCCACATATATTCTAGTAGCATCATCCTGGGTTTAAAAAGTGATGGTAGGAAGAACAGGGCAGAGAAACACAGTTCATTAATACCTGTGCTCAGACATTCCTGCTTGTGTATAGGACTGAACACATCATTCAGCCCACCAATTATTTGTAAAGGGAATAATTTGCACATTTCAATGTAGAAATCACAATGTTTATTTAAAAATTAGGTGTTTCTGAGTCATCAGCAATTGAAACATCAGCTGCAGCTTGTTAAAAAAAAGATTCAAACAAAGGCTTCTGCCAAACTATACCACAGAACCTGCCTGAAGGTCACACTGCCCCAGGCTGATGCCTGGCCCCTCTTGTTTGCTCATCTGTATTTCACACCATAAATCACAATCTGAAAAGATTTAACACAGGATCTACTGCTTGTGTTTGTTTTTAACAAAGATCTATATTAAGACACAGCATTTCTAGTCCATCACAAGGCTCCCTGCCTCAAATCACTCACAGGGCATTTGTACTTTGTAGCATTTAAAGTCTGCTACTTATTTCTAACAAGTCTTGAACATAACACTTCCTCTCTTTTGGCAGTAACCTATTACTGTCTTCTGATCAAACCTCCACAAAAACCCCCAGAAAGGATGACAGGTTTGCTGACAGAAATTTCTGACCCTCACTTTATAATACTCAGAAAAGGTATTCTTGTAAGAACCATAAAGAACACATGGATTCATTTTTGTTTTTAAAGGAAATCGTTAAACAGTAGTACCTCGGTTTGCGAACGCCTCAGTTTATGTAATTTTCAGTTTATGAACCAAAATCTATAATAAGAAATAAAGCTCCGGTTTACGTTGTTTTCTCTTTTTTCGCACCCCAAAAGGGTTTTCCCAGGGTGCATTGTGCCTATAGCGCTGCCTGTTTCGTAGCGCATTTGGCCTTTTGGTTTGCGAAATTTCCATACTACGTAATGTCATGTAGAACAGATCCATTTCACAAACCAAGGTACTACTGTACAAAACAGAAAAATGTGAAGAATTATGAAAATGTATAGATTTAAAAATATGTTGCACCACTGTTTTTTATTTCTTTTTCACTTTTGGGATCTTGGCAAACAAAGCAGGGTCAATCTGAGCTCTAGACAAGCCTCTCACAGAGAAAAGCCGGGCTGCTCTTTCCTGTAATGTTCCCCCACATTTCAGTCCCAAAGCCATCAGTTCACACTTGAGCTCGTCCAGCCCCAGGGCTTCCAATTCAGCAGCAGAACTGAACGACAGAAGATCTACTGTTGAAGTCTTCTGAAAAGAAAGAAACAGGAATTCGTAAAATAGACACCTAGAGTGTTGACTTTTCTAGCAAAAACTGAACTACTTACTTCTTCCTGACACTGCACATTTACTTTATGGATGACGACAGCTGTTTAAATATGAGCAATAACAAGTGTTTTTCAAAATATTCTCCAAATCTTTTTTTTTTCATTTCATTTCTTTAAGTTAAGAAAATCTGTAAGTTAGAACTAGCCAGGACGAGTGAAACTGCAGATGCAATTCAAGATAAAGGCTTGAGCTCAGTGTCAGTAAGGCCACTATAGTTGCATATAGCTGGCAAGACAATCATTTCAACTGCAGTCAGACCTTGGGTCTGAGCTCTGTAGAGACTCTGTACTAGAGATGGGATATTCATACTTGTGTCTGGAAGGATACAAATACAAATATCACCACCAAAGGTGGCCAGGCCCTTTCAGCCCTCATCCTAGAACTAGCCAGTCCACTTACCACTCTCAACATGGAGCGTGGGCCTGTCATCGCCCACGTTGTGCCAATCATTGAAGTAGCCTGGCTGGCACTTCTACACTTCCCCGTGCTGCTGATCACTCTGGTTAGGAGGTCTCCCCGCTCAGCTGCTGAGTGGACTGGAGCACAGGGAGGTGGGGAAGCACTGGTTGGGCACCTTCCACATTGGCACAATGTGGATGAGTAACTGTACCAGACAATTCTTGGGCGGGGGGGGGGTCAAAAAGGCCAGACCACCTGTGGTGGTGGTATTCATATTCCTATCACTTCAGATACAAATACAAATATCTCATCTCTGCTGTGTATACTAGCCAATAGGCAAGTACTCCTCCATGAAACAGGAGACATCCCCTAACACATAGTCCCTCATTTTACTTTTAAGATCAACATGGTATGCACACTATGATAGAAAGACACGTCTTACAGTAAACACTCTCCAGAAATTTTACTCTCCAAGATATTTGATATGAAACCAAGAAAAAAGGAGATGTAATAACACAAAGCGCCCACACTTGTAACTACTTTTCAGAGATAATGGAGACTTTTGAGAATGATAATTAGCTCCCCTTGAAAAAGTTTACCCTTCATATTTTAAGCCTCTCCCTTTAGAAGTAACTATCACTGATGCATCAAACAAGACCCTATTCCACATAAGTAGAATTAAAAAATACAGCAAAAATCAGTTGGATAAACACCCTTCATTCAATAGTGTAACATAAGTTATACAATACAGTGGTGCCTCGCATAGCGATGATAATTGGTGCAGCAAAAATTGCTGCAAAGCAATTTCATCGCTATGCAATATTAAAAAGCCCATAGGAATGCATTGAAACCCCTTCAATGCGTTCCTATGGGCTTCAGACTCACCTTTAAGCGAAAATCCTCCATACGGCGGCCATTTTTGCTGCCCGGTAAGCAAGGAATCCATCCCAGAAAACAGCGGGCAGCCATTTATTTTACCCGGCGGCCATTTTGGAACCACCGATCAGCTGTTAAAAAATCATCGCTTTGCGATGATCGGTAAGTGAAACAGGGTACAGATCATCGCAAATCGAATTTCCCCCATATGGAACATCGCAAAGCGATCGCAAAAAGTTAATCGCTATGCAATTTCATCGTTAAACAGGGCACCCGTTAAGCAAGGCACCACTGTACTAATCTGATGAATATGAATGCAAAGTGGCAGCTGCACATTATACTGTAAATCAAAAGCCACTTAAAGAACAGGATATTGCTGTTTAGTCGTTTAATCGTGTACATGGGAAAAAGATCTACAAAGACAATTAACTTAATGTGTGTGGGTGAGGGAAGGGGTTAATGCTGAAAAAAATCTATCATTCTCTCCACATCCACCGTACAGAGGCTCAGACTGCTTTGACATATGCACCTCAAATGACATCCCCCAAGCATAAGGGAAAGTTGTCAACAGGCTTGGGGAAACCTCAAGGTTTGCAGAAGCACAAAATATTTTTTTAAGGGCAAGGCACCAGAAGACTTCAGGGATGACAGTGAGCTCAATGGTCACTGAAGGTTGTTTGGAGGAGAAACAAATGGAAGTTGAATGGAACTGAATGGTTGGAATTGTGAAAAGCAGCATTCCACACTGCAAAGATTATTCCAGATGCCACTTGTTACTTCATATAGTTTAGCAGCCTGATATAATTTAATAATGCATCACTGAAAAGAAAGTGACCCAATGAACCAGGAATACATTCTTATAAAGATGTACAGTAGGCGCAGGAAGCAAAATGGTCCCTTTTTCCGAGTAAAAAATAATTTGACTTACAGTGCCTGGTAATTGGTTCACAGGTTTCTGAGCACTTGACGAATTTGCCTGCTCTCCTTCCTTCGGAGTATTTGTAGCCTCATGTTTCTCATTAGCTGTAGCTGGATCAAGAGGTCGATCTTCTGCTGGGTCTTTTTTATTATCTTCCATTTGTACTTGTGGCTTCTCAGGGGTACTGAGGACTGAAGTATAGCTCATGGAATCCTCTGAACTGCTGGGACACAGTTCTATTCTGTCACACATTTTGATTTGGCTGCCAGCTGATGTGGTGCAACTTCCTGATGTACTAGCAGATTCATCATCTTCGCTGTCACTACTGCCTTGTGAATTATCCGATTCCTCCAGCCCATCCACACCCAACCTGTCACAATCAATATAAATTCAATTTGAAAAAAATCACGTATTTTCACAAACGATTACATCAAAGCAAAGAAGCCATGAGTAAGAACTTGCCTGCCTCACCAGAGTTCTTTGGATCATGACTGAAATTAAGCTTTGTTTTCAGTGAAAATAGATCAACACCATCTGTATTTTTCCACTGATGGTATTGCAGACAGTTGTAACTACTTCATGGTATGGGGAGCCCTGATTTGTGACAGCACAGCTCAACTGCCCCACTCTCTGCTCCCTATCCAGCACTTGGCACAACATTGCCAAGACCCTGTCTCCACCCAGTTCCAAAGTGCTCTCTATTCAAGAGTGTTTTTTGAACGAAGTACTGCTAATGCTGCAGCTTACCAGCTGAAAAAAACATACACAGAAAATGTTTTAAATAACACAGCTTCTAAGGTAGTATATAACTACACTAAACACACCACATTGAACTGCTGTCGAAAGCTGCCATGAAACACTTACACACTTGAAGCCAATGAAGTCCTTCTGTTTACACATGAGGGAGAAAATCTCTACAGTCACTCCTCATTTAACGACCAAGTTCTGTTCTTAGGTTAAGTTAGGAGCATTAATAGTGTATAAGGAAGTAATAAATCATGTGCAGTTGAGAAGGGGCAGTGAAGACACAAGCACAGTTTATAAGGGTCGTAAAGCATTGTAAATCCAAATGGTAGTTAAACAGGTAGGTTGTTAAGTGAGGAGTGCCTGTATTTGGTGAGGACTGCCTGCAGTTTTTGGGTTCCACATCACTGCATTTAAAATCTCCACAAGACCACTCTTAAAGACACTGATCCTTTTTCTCAACCATGTCATATCATCTATCAAATGCTAATACTTACCAAAAACATCTTTTCTTCTCAGACATTGCTTCCTTTACAGACTCATTTGGACGCTTTCGACTTTCAGTGCTTACTGGTGATACCATTGGACCAGAAGAAGCCTGCATGCCTGAAGAGTAAGGAAAAAAATACACACAAAATACAAATACACTGCAATTTACTATCAACGTTTAAACAAAATTTAGAAATAAATTCATAAACAGCTTGAGTATTAAAGTAAGGCAGAGGCAGGCAACTATATCCTTCTAAGTATTTTGGAGTTGTACCCCCAAACATCCAACACCAGTGGCTAGTGTCAAGATCCTTGCAGAGAACCACAGTCACCTACAGCTCAATCTAAAGTTGCACTTCTGATTCTTATCTCAACTGCAATGCTCTTGCCTATGGTTTGCAGCTCTTCCCATTTTATTCAAGATATTACAGGCAACAACATATTGCAAAATGGCCTCTGATGTGCATTTGACTCCAGACTGAGGGGCAGAGGTGAGACAGCTAGTGCAACAGGATGGAAAATTGCCCACTTTTGCATGGCTAGGGATAAGAAGGTCAGTCTCCCAAGCCCCAGTCCAACCACTACACCATACTGGCTCTCAATTTCAATCAATTGGTGTAACTGCATGCCATATTTAAAGAAGTTTCCTGCAGCAAGTTCCAATGCTAACTGCTAACATTCTGATGTCAGTTACACTCTGCAAATTAATTTTAAAAAATTGGGGGGGGGGGGGAAATGTTCAATTAAAATCTTTCTAAGATGATCCACATCACTAAAGAGACGGGGTACTTAATTACAACTAAATGAAGACCCCAACTAAAATTTCAATTAAAAGATACTTTTCAGTGCTACCTTTTAAGACAGAATCCTCCAGCCTTTCCGCCATCTCATGACATTGCTGTTGATAGTCTGGATTTGTGAAAAAGTGTTTCGGCTCAACAAGTTTGCGCTTCAGTCTTTCCAAACGTCTTTGTTCCTTGTCTGCTTCACGTTCTGCTTGCTGCTTCACCCACTCAGCCATTCTGTAAAAGAGAAGAAATGCACCTACTTCCATATACCTATCATAAAAGCACTACATAAATGCACTGACATTCACCTGACTTTCTTATACGTGAGGTTTAGCAAGGGCGACTCTTGATTTAGACAAAGAAGTGGGAGAACCAGCAAAATAGTTATTACAGGGAAAGTTGGAAGAGACAAAGGTGCAAGCTGACACTTAGAAAACACTCCAATCTCACATGTACCAATTTTATTTTAAACATTTCTTTCACTTTTTTATGTGTCATTTGCTTCCTCCACTTAATGATAATGATTATGACGATGAGCCATCAAGGAAATTCTGACTTATGGTGGCCCTTTTCAGGGTTTTCCAGGTAGAGAATATTCAGAAGTGGTTTACTATTCTCTTCTTGTGGGGTCATCCTAAGACTGTGCAGCCTGCACAAGGCCAAACAGGCTGGGTTTTCCCCTAGGAGGCACAGTGGGGAACTGAACTCCCAACCTCTGGCTCCACAGCCAGATAACTAAACCACTGAGCTATCTAGCCAACTACACATATAATAGGGGCTACTCAAGAGCCAGGTGCTTTAACAATGAGATCAACCAATTCTGGTCTTCCAGAACTTCTTTGCAACAATGACTGCAAAATGTGTGGCAATGTTTTATTTGTGAAATAAACTATTGCCTCACGCTTTTTCGTGGTTAACATCTCGAAGCCTTCTTCCACTGAGATCTCTGCAAGCTTCTCGGTTGGTTGTTTTCTCAATTTGAGCACCAAGTGCTCGCAGCATAGATCCAAAACCTAGGAAGAAACAAAAATACATCAGCAGAAATACAAGATTACCCCAGAGAGTAAAACACTGCAAAGTTTAAGAAAAATGGTAGATTCCATCAGTATCTTTCAGCTAAACAAGAATTTAGGCAACTTTACACATGAGTGCTCAAGCTAAAGAACTCGGCTTTTAAGCCCTTAAGGAGACCTGAAGAGATCTTCTTAAGGGTTAAATAAATTATTGCAAATTTCTTAGTCAGAATCAAACAAATGAATCAAGACAACTGCACAATCAAACCAGTAGGATTTTTCCAGCACTGACAATTACTAAAAATATTTTTAATGCAGACATTAAAAAATAAAGAATCCATTCACTAATTACACTTCAAAAGTCATATGAAATTCAGTCAAAAGAACCATGAAAAAAAGTTCACTAACAGTTGTTAGCTTCTCCCAACAGAATTTGCAGAATGAAGAGAAGGCTACGAACAAAAAACCAGCTAGAGAGACAACGTGAACTGTCAGATTTTTTCCAAAAGATTCAGAAAAAAGCGCTTGTCTTTTAGAAATGATCATTTGTTGTTGAGTCATTAAGTTGTGTCCGACTTTTCATGACCCCATGGACAAGAGCACGCCAGGCCCTCCTGTCTTCCACTGCCTCACGGAGTTTGATCAAATTCATGTTGGTATCTTCAGTGACACTGTCAAACATCTCGTCCTCTGTTGTCCTCTTCTCCTCTTGCCTTCACACTTTCCCAACATCAAGGTCTTTTCCAGGGAGTCTTCTCTTCTCATGAGATGGCCAAAGTACTGGAGCCTCAGCTTCAGGATCTGTCCTTCCACAGACAGAACATTTTAAGGGCAGTTAAATGATCATTTTACTTCCCTTAAAATGTTAATCACATCTTTAGGTACAGCATATTAAAATAGCTTCTGTTTTTGCAGTAATTGGCACAGAAAGTCAGAAAACGAACTTGCATGATTCAACACAATAAAACATTTTGGTTTTTGTAGATGAAATGGCCAACTAGTCTTTTCCAAGGAATCAGTTACTTGGTGATAACTGAATTTACTTGTAATGGATCATTTTCCCTCTCCAAATGTCATTTCAAGGAATAGTACTCTGAAACTTCCACTGATAATGAACAATCTAAATTCTAGCACTCAAACCTATAGTTACAAGTAAACTGCAACAATAAGAAGAATCCTGTCTTTTATGCTTATTTTGAGTCACATTCCATCCTAAGGTATAATTCTAAGACTGAGCAGCAGCAGCAGCACACTAACCTCCCTTTCCACCACACAATCTTGGTTCCAGGCTGTAAATTGCTCCATCCTGTAGCAGATCTTCAGAATTAACAGAACGACCATTGCACTTTATATAAAAATGATCTTCAGGAAGACCCTATAAATGTGGGAAGTTAACAAAGTTAAAAAGACACACTATGGTTAGAAATGCTTTAATATTTTATTCTACAGCATTGCAACTGAATTAGTTTCTAACTGAATTATTCAAATTAATATATTGGCAGACCTCTCAAATGTAAGAGGAATATTATTTAGGGTTTGTTTCAGCATTAGAGACACACATTTCCAGGCATAGGCAAGCAGACTTAGGGAACACAAACTAAGAAAAATTCAACAGAAACATATATTGAAGAGTCACTATTTGATAACAGAATATTTTATGTTAACTTAATACGATAGTAATGGTAGGAAATAGGAATGCTTATATGAAAGTAAGGGACAAACAGCCTCTGGGCCAAGCATTCTATATGAAATCATGGAACAATAAGAGGATCTGTTTCTTCCAATATTGTATTTTGGTAAGTTTTGCTTGTTTGAAATCTAACATCGTTTGGAGTTTTGAGAAGATACTTGCCATCCCCCAAAATCTGTGCAGATGACATTTTTGGGACCAAGTGTTTTGGAAGACTGGCAAGTTTCCAAATCATATGTATAGATATTCTGAAAGAGCTATAAAGCTTCCTGCTTTAGTTTAGCATTCAATAGCCAGGCCTGAAGCAGACCACAAATTGCTTTAAATAACACAGGGCTCTGTTTTATCCTGCATTTTAATTATTTATACTTGTTCAAGTCTTTAAGAAAGGACAAGACAGAAAGCCTACTTAGTGATAAATTATAAGACATATTATTTATTATGAACATCAAAGCCACCATCCCACCCCTTCTTATACCAGGACCAACCTTCTTACAAACTGTTTGTAACCCCTCCTTATTTACTATATAAGCTATCAATACTGTTTTCTTTTAAAAAGCAACAACCATTCCCAAGAAAATCAATCAGCTCACTCTTTTAAGAATCACTAACCACCTCACTCTTCTGAAAATTATTAATTAGATGGGATTTTCTGACTCTCCCATTATAAATTTAAAGGTTTTTAACCTTCATTAGTTATTAAGTTCATGGGACCGAAGGAAAAATAACGATGGATAAACTAACGAAGTGTCCTCTTCGATTTTAGGTTCATGATGTACATAGGCACCTATTAGTAAGTATTATATTTACATAACTAAAAATATCACATTTGCAAATCTACTTTTATAGTGTAAGGGAAAGCATAAAGCCTCATTGGTGCTAATACTAACTAACGTGTTTGTTTTTTTTAAAAAAAGAGGAAGACGACCCAAGAAACAGCCTCCTCGCATCTCTTCCTCCCCTTACCCAGGCGCCAACGGAAAGCCTAGACATTCACATCTTCCACAGGAACACATTTACCTGTGCCTGGCAACGGCCACGGAGCAAGTCACGAACCGTTCGGTCTCCGCCTGGCAGAGGCACCAAATGCACTCCAAAACCCAACGAGTCTCGCACCCATAACGCCATTTTCTCCCTTTCTCGAACGACTGCTCCTCCTCCCTCCACTTTCCGGAAACGGCTCAGAACGCAAGGGGCGGCGCGTACGAGTGACGTAAACAAGGTAAATAGGAAATAGGGCGGTGGAAATAATGCGGGTAGAAGTTTTTTTGCCGTTTCTCCTCGGCCCACGTGACACAAGGTGGGCGCAGGAGGGGAAAGGGATGAGAGTTGCGCGCGCAGAAGGGGCGGGGCTGCGAGAGATTCTGAAGGAGGTAGATAAAGGGGTGGAGGTGGACCTGAGCCTGTAATGGTTGAAGTTGGCAGGCTGACAGGGAGAGGAAGGGTTGCTTGGCGGGATTGACGAGCCTGGAGCTGCTGGCTGTCCTGGTTCGTGGCGGAGCTTCAAGTATTTGCCTCTTTTGGTCTGGGGCGGGCAGGCACGCAGGCAGCCGCCTGTTTCCCCCTCCCTTGGCAACCTCTCAGCGCTTCGGCCTTCTGTCCAGGCTTGGTTGCTTTTTGAAAACCCCACAGCTTTCGTTGCTCTGCAGTGCGTGGACATTTTCTCCGCGCTTCCTTCCCACCATAAAGCGGGGGAGGGGAAAGGGCGGGAAATTCCCCTTCGGTCTTGCTGTGAGCAGTGTGTTGCTTCCTTTGGGGGGAGACTTGGATGAAGCGAAAAAAAATGCAACGAGGGGGGGTCTCCCAGTTGCAATTTGGATTTTGCAATTTGGGGGAGGAAGCCAGCTGCTATATTTATAAGCCCTTAAAGAAGGCTTCTCCTTTCCCCGCCCGCCCGTCGCTTTCTGCCCACGCAGTTCATTGTGTTCATTCGCAAACGCCATGTTTCCTGACAGAACTCCGGGGCAACGATGTGAGCTTCTCGCCCTGTCTTTTCACGAAGTGGCAGCATAGCAAAGGACACACTGTTCATGTCTCTCCACCAGTGGCAGCAACAAGGAGGCTTACAGCCCTTTGACTCCATCCCACCGCTTTAGCTAACATTACTGGCCTTTCTCGGGAGGACTTCTCTTAAATGCTGAGGAAGGCGGAAGGAGCTGAGACCGAGAAGATCAGGGCTCGAATTAACTGTGTTCCAGATACCCTACGACTCCTTCGCTCCATCGGTTTTTTTTTTTCCGAAGACGGAGACCGCCAGTAAATGTTCCAGCAGAATACTCACGGATACTTTTCCATAGCCACTTGGAATGTAAAACAAATCTGAATAGTCTACATGATATTACAGTCCAAACAGCAAGCCCACATAGACCTCCACAAGGGTTGATTAGTTTGAGGTGTGGCTGGATGCCTTATGTATGCCTCACTCTGCAGTTAAAAGCCAACCTCAAAACAATGAGGACTGGCGGTTTTGATATAATATGTCGAAAAAGGTACTGGTTCTCTCCAGAGAGGCAGAATAAAAAAAACCTGTACACAAGTTAATTACCTTACCAGATATACATGAGAGTTGAGTTCTAATGCCAAAATTATCTTGTACAACTGATGCCAACATTAATGGTTCAAAAGGGAAGCAGGAAAGCACCATTTTGTAAACAACTCAGATGCTTGGGAGTAAAGCTTTAGAAAAGAATCCCCTGCACAGCCAGTACGGTGCAGCAACCAGTACTGGAAACTAGCATGGGATGAAGATCTAATTATATGGTTTACAGCAAAGGGTGTAAATCCACATTGGTACTCTTAACCTGAAAGTTTTGAAGTAGCTCATGGTTCAAAAGAATGGCAATGACACTGAAGAGTATCTGGGAGGAAGATGCTGTGAATTGATTGTGGCAATTCCGCCCACTGCAAGTCTCTGTATAAATGTACGCATGACTACAGGTTTGTGTATAAACAGCTTTGGGTGCCTGGGTTGTGGATAGTTTGGGATGGAATGCTGGGGTGATTGGTGGTTGTGTAGCTAAATATTGATTCATTAGCTTGATTGAAATGTTGGGGTGTGGTTTGGGTGTCCGATGAGAATTAAGTTGAAAGTGAAAACTTAAGAGAGCTGAATGGATGGCTGTGCTAGGAGCAGAGAGTAACATAGTGTGGGCCCCTTTGGAAGGGTCAGGGTTGATTAGAATGATTTAATCAGCCTTGACTATATGAAAATAGCTCCTGCCAATATCTTGAAGTAGCTTCCTTATTAAGTCACTTCATGATATGGCAAATTGAAAAAGGAAGGTTTCCTTTGGATCAGTTCCAGCAGTCACACACACTGTAACTGATTCAAACTAGAGAGATCTTACCTGCACATGAAAAGTCGAAGCCCCAGAAGGGTACATGTAGGAATTCACTGGGGGTGGGCTGATGTGGGCTTACAAAGGCTGATCACTGTCTTTAAGAGCATACCAGCCTGCCCCTGCACTGCTTCAAGCAGCAGGCTAAACAGTCAATGTAGTTAGCCTATTTAGTGGTAATTTGTGGTAGAGATTATGCAGAGAAGTCTGTCTATAATGGCTAAAGTCTGCATGTAAGAAAGACTGAGACTCTGTAATGTACAGTGGACCCTCGACTTACAGACTTTTTGAGTTACAGACTTCTCTGGCTGCAAAATGTAGATTCGACTTGCAGCCGGAGAATCGACTTACAGACCAGAAAAAAACCAAAATGGAACAAAAATAGAATAAAAACTGCCAGTTATGGAATTAATCGGTTTTCAATGCATTGTAGGTCAATGGAGATTCGACCTACAGACTTTTCGACTTGCAGTCTCCGCTCCAATACGGATTAATTCCGTAAGTAGAGGGTCCACTGTAATTACAGTATTTTTAACTTTAAATATTGAGGGGGAAAATAGATCATGCTGTTTTAACTTTTATCATTAATATCCATGGACCTACCTTCCCCTTCATACCTATCCCCTATGATCCCTAAATAAAAAAGCCTGTTTGATCGTTTAAACCAGTCTCTCATCATTATTTGTTTTATGTATAATTAAAAACAAGGAATACAGATTATGAAAGAACAAAAATATATCCATGTTACATGAAACACCACAACAGGAACACTAAATTTTATTAAGATTAATAATTATCTAATATACCAGCTTAGTGTGAAGGAGGCTCTGACAGGGACAGTGTGAAAGGACAAACCCCAAAATACATGGAAGAGGATTTGGTGATTGTAGTTTGATGCCTTATCTAGTGGCATTAAGGAGTGGTGGCTAAGACTTTAGGCATTAAAAGGTATCTGAGTGGTGATCACCTGAGGAATGTGACCCAGCTAATGCGAAAATTAGTAGGAAGGCCTGTGCCTCTTTGGGTTGGAATTTTGCAGTTATAAGTTTAGATATCAGAACTAATGTGGCTTTCCAATGTTGCAAAATGCACTGTGTACATGTTTAGGACGGATGCATACTATATTTTTATATATTAGAGTTTCTAGATTTAGACATTACCACAGCCATTTGGTGCAAATATAAAAATCAAAGTTTATTTAATTCTGTAGCTTTGGGCATAAAATCACATGGCATGTATTTTACTGCTGATTTTGCCCCAAAGGCTAAAAAAATAACTACTACATAAACAAACACACACAAATCAACCCAAACAAGCAATACTTGTCTAACCGTTATACCTGTTTAACTATTTCGTGGTGAATAGTGCAATCCATCCGAGAGCATTATGAGATTGTGGCTTGAAAACTGTTTAATATAAACGTTTCTCCTTTTCAGTGTTCAGGTTCCTTTTTTAAAAAAATAAAAATTGACTGAAAACTAGATCTCATCAGACCTCTCTCTTTCATATATATTCCGTGTCATCTAGTGCTTGAGATCCTGGTCTGCTGTTGATTCGATTGCCTCTTTTTTTTCTATATGGGTTATTCTTCATCCTGTTGACACTGACAATTCTTGAATTTCCTCTGAGAGGTATATGTTGTCTATTTTTTATTATGTTACTGTGTGCTTTTCTGGTTTTTATTATGTATATTGCTGTTCGCTTATTTTAAGGATTATACAGCTACCTGTCTTAGTCTTTATACAATAAATCATAATAGATTTATATACATGTATACATAGAATTTTGAGGCCTACAATGGTGTGAAGGAGATCAGCATAGTGTGCCACCCTCCGAGGAGAGTAGACAAGATATGATAGCTGGATGTGCAGTAGGAGAATTGATCAAAATAGAAGAGGAAGAAATGGGGAGGAGTAAATCTGTAGCAGTATTCTTGGCAGAGAGCAGACAGAATAGAAAGTGGGAGGAGCTAGATTTAATGAGATGGGATGAGATAAAAGAGGAAGAAGTAGGGGGAGGAGGAGGAGAACAAGATGACAAGGAAAAGGAAGACAAGGGTACTCGGAGGGAAAAGAATTACAAAAGTACAAACCTATTGAATTGGTACGGGAGTTCCCCAACCTCAGAACAGGAGGAGGACTGTTACCTGATGCCCCAAGTTCAGTAAAGAAAGATAAAGGGAAAACCAGGATGGAGTATGGTAGCGGTACCACATGTGCAGGATATCGGGAAGAAGGTGACCTATATTGGTACCACAAGCTACCTACCTTATCTAGAGGGGAATTACATGAAGCATCCCTGTTGCAGGACGATATGTGAAGCCTTGAGTTTCCCAACACAGAACAAAGCAGGGTCAAATCCGTCTGGGATGAAGAAGGAGTGAAAGAGGAAAAGACTAAGGATTTGAATAAGGTTAAAAGTTTCAGGTTATTGCCTGAACTGAATGGTTTGGATTCGTTTGCCGTTGATGTTCCAGAAGTTAGAAAGAATAAAGAATCCTTGTTTGTTCCATTATCTTCGTCTCCGTCTATTTTCCCCCCTGAAAAGAAGGACCTGCCTACCACAGACAAAGAACCCAATCACAAATGGCAGGAAAAAAATTCCACAGGAAACCAAAAGGTTGGTTTGTGACTTATTAATGAGAAATAATTTTTAAAATATATGCAAAGACCTGCTTAAATTAGTACCAGGTTATCTGAAAAACACTATTTTTTCATGTGACCTCATGTGTTTTTATTTGTCCCACCATCATCAGGGGAAGGGAAGCTTCTAGGTTTTTCTTACTAGACTCAAGAGCCCCTTGTTAAGGGATGCCTGAATAACTCCAGTAATGTTCTGTTACTTTGCAGCTGAAATAGGGATATCTAAAGTAGATTTTACCACATATAACCTGCCAGCAACTAATATGATATGTCCAGACAGGAGATGTTAGAATGGTCTGGTTCACGTTTAAAAGATTCTTATCTTTAATGAAATCTATTTTATCTCTCCCTTGTGCAACTTTCCTGTTCACACTGATTGCATCAACAGTAAAATATAAATAACATATAGATGGATATAGATGGAAATGCCTAATGCTATCCATAGCTTTAATTATCCCCATTCTATAGCCTGTGCAGATTGTTAAGTTTGCACTAAAATAGAGCTGTGGGCAATGTTATCTGCAGTGACAATCTTGTGATGAATTTGGTGGATTGTAGCATTCAAAGGGATGATGGAGATCCCCCTCCTCAGCTTTCAACTAGTTCACCATTTAATTTTTTTAAAATATATTTTCCTATTAATGGAACACTATTCTAAATAAGGGCCATTGGCAGTAGTATGTGTACTATGCTAGGTAGATGCATTGCTGTTTTGCTATGTCACTTATTTTTTTAAAAAAAGGAAAGTTGCTGCAGCCTACTGAATTATGGGTGCTGGGAAGGGAGGTTGAAAGGGGAGGGTCGTTAATCAAAAGAGGGACAAACTGGAATGATCCAAGTGCTTGTCTGGACCTTCTAACAGGATTTGTCAGTCAGTGTGAATGGAAGAACTGTTCAAGTGAGAGATAAAATAGATGGCCCAAAATAAAATAACCTTTTAAGCATGAACCAGATGACTTCAACTGGACACGCCCTAAGTGCCAGATATATGTTGTGTTTTATTGTGTTGATAATAATTGAAGCTCTGCTCAAATTTATTGAATTGTGCTTTAAAAAATCTTAACATGGTGTTATGTGCATCGTGATTAGGCGCAGCATGTACTCTTCGCATCAATCTTCGTATTCTACGTTCTGTCCTAAACCATGGAGACTCTGTATATTCCCACTGCTTTGAATTTGCATCTGTTTTTTTTTAAGTCTTATATTATCACATATACGCTGGTATGCTTCCAATACTAACTTTGTATTAGAGCCTAAAGATCTATGTCTTGATCTTGTATGTATCATCAAATTTTGAAAATCTATTTCATATACTTTAACTTTTTGCCATTTCTGTTTCCTTTCCCCATGTATTTCCAGATTCTGTGCTAACTACTGATCTGAAAAATATGTTTTCTTCATGTTAGATTTAGCAGTTATTTTCAATGTAATGGGCTGATGAACACTATCTTCCTTTAGATATATTGTAATACCATAAAATAAATGGGCTCTTCCTCTGGAAACACAAATGTAAACAGTCACACTGCCTGAGCTTTGAGATAAAGTATTTAATTACAGCTAAACTGGAGGCCAAAAAGACTTTGAGACTGATATATGTAAGAATGATAAATTATTGGTATAGTCTAATACAGTGGCCCCCAAGCTTTTTTTTAAATTGTGGACTGGTGAGTGGGGGGGCACCCCTCCATGCTTGTAGGTGAGGGGTGCATTCACGGATGGGTGGGGTACACTTGCGTGCATGCACAGAGGGGTGGGGTGTGCTCATGGATGAGCAGGGCACCTGTGCATGCGGGTGGCAGGCCGTGCGTGGGAGTGGGGAGTGAGTGGGTGTCTCCACAGCCCAGTCCTGCTATGGTCGTGGACCGGCACTGGGTCGCGGACTGGGGGTTTGGGACCCCAGGCCTTATAGGAGAAGACTAGCTAGGATCTGCTTGAAGAAGCTGAGGTCATCCATGTACTGAAATTTTTGGTTTTCATAACTTGTCCAAAATTTCCCCAAAATTTGGATTCTCTAACCAAGCATGAAACCCTTTGTTGAAAATTACCAGCTATATTTTAAACAAAGTGTATTTGATGTAGGAGCTCAAATTGATGTAACAGCTCTTACATATTCAGAAATAGCAAAATGACTCACTAGCACAAAATGACTGCACTAATACGGGGAATATTTGAGAGTATCTAAGAAAATGCAATATGGAAAGCATACACACATGTAAGATTTGAACAAATGCATACTATGATGAAATGGGGCAGATTTCAGGACATCTCAGTAGAATATAGTTTGTGTAGAGAACTAGCCCTTGAGGATCTGGTACTTGAGTGTCACTAATACAAAGACATAAGAGAAATATATTTAAAACCTCTTGTAAACAAAGTGAAATATAGGAGTGTAATGGAGGAACTGGGCTATTTATTACAAGCAGCCAAACCCATATGTGATAGAAAGGGTTGCATTATTTGCTTTCAAAGCAATTATTTGTAGAGCAAAGTATCTGAATACTGATGGTTGTTGTGGGTTTTTCGGGCTCTTTGGCCATGTTCTGAAGGTTGTTCTTCCTAACGTTTCGCCAATCTCTGTGGCTGGCATCTTCAGAGGACAAGAGTTGGAACTCTGTCTGTGCTCTGGCCATAGCACAGATGAGAGTTCTGACTCCTCTCCTCTGAAGATGCCAGTCACAGAGACTGGCGAAACGTTAGGAAGAACAACCTTCAGAACACGGCCGAAGAGCCTGAAAAACCCACAACAACCATCAGATCCCGGCCATGAAAGCCTTCGAGAATACATATCTGAATATGTACTATTTGTGTGAATTGTTAAAAAAAAAGACATTAATGTAAGACTATTTTTTCTGCCAGAGGTTCCTAAGCCCTATATTATTATTACCTGAGAATTATAGTTTAAATAGAATAAAGATAAGATGTTTTATAGTTTTCTTATTATAAATGTGTATTTTAATATTGTAGTGCAATGATTTGAAGATACATTGGGTATGAAGTGTTATAAAATACAGAGGTATGATGTAAAGAACATTTAAGAACGAGCTAAAAACATGGTTATATGTTCAGGCCTTCCCTCCTGTCAATACTTAATTTCCTTTCTCTTTCTATCTATTTGTTTTATTATATGTGGTGTTGTTTACTTGTAATAATTTTTATGCTTTATTGTATATTTTTTTATGGCAGCCGCTCAGAGTGGTCAATCTGACCACATGAGCGGGATATAAATCAAATTAATAATAATAATAATAATAATAATAATAATAATAATAATAATAATAATAATAATAATAATAATAATAATAATAATAATAATAATAATAATAATAATAATAATAATAATAATAATAATAATAATAAAGGTAAAGTAATAATTTGTGTGAAGGTTTTATATACTGTATATGTTTTGCCATAACAATTTTGTGGATTTTGTTTTTTAATATTGTAGTGCAATGACCTTTGGATTGAGTAATAAACATACTGATACTTTGCTACCAAGCAAATAACTTTCATTTCATTTTTTAGCTAATAAACTGTCTTGTAAATGTGTTACAACTGATTTTAACTTATGATTTTTAAGATGTTTTAGCAGCTTTGATGTTTTTACTTCGCATTTTATTGTAAAATGACTATTACATTTTGTGTATCTGTATTATCATTGATAACCATTTTGAATAGCATTGATAGATAGGTAGAATGCTAATTTAGCAAATGAGGTTTCCAGACAGTATAGTTTTGCTTCTCCAGACAGCTATGTTTTTGCTTTTCAAACATCTTGCCTATTCATCTTAATAAATATTTATCTGGTTTATTTTTAAATAACACACACATCAGTTTTCTGCTCTTGGAAAAAGGATGCATATGTTTGCATGAATGTACATAAATTCATGATTGATACAAAGACTAGCCATTCAGTGTTCTACAGCTTTTTCAGCTGTAAACCAGAAGAACGGGTTTCCCCTAAGCCTGATGTGGAGAAAAACAAGAGTGAATGCCCTCAGTGTTGTGAGTGATTTTCACAGCAGGCTCACGATTACAATATGTACAGCTGTATATACCCAACCATGTAAAAAAACTTTGCCTAATTGTGCAAATGATTCCCAGGTGATATTGCTAATTTTGGTTTTATATGAAAAAAATGTGCCATACAGTTTAGTAAATGTAAGCTTTGCCTTCTTCAAGTTGTTTCCCAATTTTGCTTTAAGATCAGTAAAGAATTCCTCCAATGTCATGGTTGCAGGGTTGCCAACTGTTTCTCTGATTTACTTATGGAAAACTTTAAGAAGGGGAATATACAGCCTTCAGGCCTATCTTAGCTTGTAAACGATCCTATTCATCCCACGTTCAGGGGATGCTCTGCATCTTCCTCTTCAAGTACTCACCATCTGCTAATTCACCTCCCCCCTCATCAAGAACACAGGGTGGTGAAGGAGTTCCCTATTACTTCTACTGGAGATAACAGGGATCAATACCTCCTAATTTGCTTTATTTCCAATGGAGAAAAGCTTCAAATACCCAAACACCAGCTACAGAAATCTTCCTGTAGCCAGTAAATGAATGTGTATACAGTTTTGTTCCCTTCTCACCTTTTTACACAAGGGAAAGGTAACAAAGGAACAAATCTGAAAGTTGGGGATGTCAGCAAGTGTGGTCATGCCCTGTGACATCAAGTGTGCAGCAACAGCCCAGTCTCTTCTAGTTCATACAGATCTGGCCATGGACCCAAAACTGGTAAGACATGTGGCCCCTTGTAAAAATTAACTATGGTAAGTACAGTATTGCACTCTGTAGGGATCTTGTGTCTTCTAATAGAACAATGTAACCACCAACCCATCCTTCCTCAGCCTTTTATGCTGGAGGTTGTCATTCTTTATTGACATACTGTACTAGTAAAATCCCATTGAGCATAGCAGTCCCTTCATCTCATTAAATATGAAGAGGATCACAATATCAAGGATCTTTTCAGAGGGAGACCGATACCTGAACATTCATGCTTCAGGACAGCATTGTCTAATGCCAGCTCCTCCACCCATGAAAGGGGTAGGGTGCCTAGAATATAAATGATTCATAACAGGGAGATAAAGGTTATACATCTAGTGGTATGATTCCTTCGAAGTGTACAGTGCACGGAATTCAATGGAATTTATTTCCATGTAAATATAAAACTGCAGCCTAAATCTCTCACCTCTCTAGGCTGGAGTGGAAACTGTGTGGCCTTCCAGATGTTGTTCGACTGTAGACTCTCGCCAGTGTAGCCAACAGTGAAGGATCAGGCAGTGTAGTGACGAGTACTGGCCTGGGACTTTGGAGATCCAGGTTCAAGTACCAATGGGGCATAAAACACTGGATAATCTTGGTCACTCACTATCTGCCATCTTGGTGTAAGTCTAAAAAGTATGTATGAGGAGAGACATGTAGGTTGCCTTAAGTGCATTAGATGAAAATCGGGAGATATAATTAATAAATAGGATGATATATAAGAAAAACAATGATACAAAACCCTATTATTGACAATGATAGAAAGTACACATGCTGTATAATTTCTGTTCTATACAGTAAATAACTCGTGTTATTATTATTATTATTATTATTATTATTATTATTATTATTATTATTATTAGAAATGACAGGAGTAATAAAGACAATTATATTGACAGGAGAAATAAACACTCCTACTTAAAAGACAGAGTTGGGAAGTAATGTGTTAGAAATAACATGCCTGTTACAAATTCTCCTTGCCTTTTCTTTTTCATAAGGAGGGCATGCTGAAATTACATTTGAAATTAATGTATCAAGTGGGGACAAAGTTACTTTTTGTGTAACATTTTCTTGTTTTTCTCTCTAAATTACTTCCTAAAGGCATTTTAGTATTTTGACAAATTTTTGTATGTTCTCCTATCAGTCTTAATTCCTTCCCCCAGTAACAGAAAAGGAGGGAAAAGACAAACAGTGAATAAGTATTTTATTAAGTGATACAAAACAATGAAGTTAAATCCCAGGGAGACAAATTACTTCAAGAAAATAACTTTCCAATTTATGTTTAGATACACGTAGGCCACACATTTTTTTATTGTTAGGAATTTCTAAACATTAGATTGCTTGGGTCCCAGACAGAAATAATGGAAAATGAGCAACTTCTAAAAGACACAAAATATATCTTTAACTGTAGGACAAACTTCACTAAAATTCAAAACTTCTGCCTCATTTGTTTTTTGTGTGAGCTGATCCAACGTCATTTGACAGTTTTTACACAGGTATACATCAAGCTGTGTATATCACATTTTTAGAAGGGAGTAAATTAATAAACTTGTGTGTGCAAGAGCCAAAAAAAAGTACCTGTGATACCTTTCTGCAGGAAGCTGATGATTACTCAGTTGATTCCCTGTTTAGAAACAGTGCACTTTTAAGAGGAAAAAACGTGTCAGTTTACAGTGGGGTCTTGACTTGAGAACTTAATCCGTATTGGAAGGCGGTTCTCAAGTCAAAAAGTTCTCAAGTCAAATCTGCATTTCCCATAGGAATGTATTGAAAACCATTTGATCCGTATCTGCTCTTTTCCGTCCATAGAAACTAATGGGAAGCTGCTATTCTGCCTTCGACCACTAGAGGGGGATATTTTGTTTCTTTTTTTCTTAGGTCAAGAAAGGTTCAGGGAAGGCAGGGAAAATACAGTCCAGGCAGTACAGTACCAGGCAGTCCAAAGACTGTCTCCCAATCCACTCTCTAAACGCTGGGAGGAGTGAGGAAGCAGACAGGCACCCTTTTCACTGGCCAACAGTTAACTGAAAGTTCACATTTTGCACTTTCCCTGCCTTCCACGTGGGTTTGTTTTAGTTCTTAACTCAAATCTAAGTACTTAAGTCAAGTCAATATTTTCCTATGAGAGCGGTTCTTAAGTCAAAATGTTCTTAACTCAAGTCGTTCTTAAGTCAAGACCCCACTGTATTTAAACATGAGCTTGCCTCCATCTGCACTTGGCAAATTAGCTTGCTTTTGTTTCATAATGGTCATTGGGAGATGGCACCACTTTTTTTGCATGTCTAGTGTTTCAGGCACTTAGCACTGAAGGATTTGAGCTTCCCAGGATAAGGATATGTGCCTTAGCAGTATGATCTGATGTGGATTCATCCTGCTTTTCCTTTGTGCCTTACCTCCTTCCAATATGATACTGAGTGACTGAAATCTTGTTCAAGTTGTGCCTGTGCAAGCGTACCAGGTGCTTTGCCCAGCCAGAGAGTACTGTGCAATTTGATTGCATAGTCAACTGTGTGGTTTACATTACACTTCATTATGTGACATGCCTGCAAAAGTCCTTTATGGATATTACTTCTTCCTTGACACATTTTTTCTATTTCAGTAGTTTCGTGTTGCACAACAAGATTTCAGCCAGTGAAACTATACATGATTGGCTCTATTTTGGACACAATATTCAAATAAGAATTACAATTAGATTTTTGGAGGCTTGAACTTTTCTCACTCCCTGCCTTGCAACCTCCTGAAATAACACTGAATTAAAATTCCCGAACTTATTTTTTTTTTTTAAAAAAAGGTGTTCAGATCAATGTTCAAAAATTCCTATTCTATTAGTGTGGTTATTACTTTTAGCTTCAGCATAAGTTTTGAGTCACCGCTGCATATATCCGAAAATCTCAGGTTGAAATGTTTATTCCACTTTAAATATTACAGGTAGGAGTGCAACAATGTAAATTCTATATGAGGCTAAGAAGACCATTGTGGCTTAGGCACAGCTATCTCTGCATAGTGTTTGCTTGTTAAGGCAACTGTCCTGTGCACACTTATTTGGAAGTATGCCTCACTGAACTAAATAAGTATAAGATCAGAATGCATAATTTCTGCCTGTCAGATACAACACGTTCATGTTTTGTTCAGCTAATTTTGCTCTTTTGTTCAGTTTATTCTGTCTTTCCCCTGTACGTGTGTAACATTGCTTTCAGGCCTGAACAGCTGGAGTTCACCATTTCTGAGGAGACATGCTGTACAAAATAGCGTCGGGGGTGGAGGAGCAAGATGGCTGGCTTTTTCAGGCGAGGGCTGAAAGGGGAAGCTCTTTTTCTCAATAATTAATAACTCAAGGGAATATGTATCCCCCCGCCGCCGCCGCCGCCGCCACCAAAGGAAGAATTCAATCCCAACGCAACAGGAAAGTTCAGGAAATAATTGCCGTCAACAAAACGCAGACTGCCACAAAAAATGAGCTGTTTTTCCATTCCTAATTCGTAGAGACGAATTTGCTGCTGAAACGCTAGTTGAAGTCTTTTGGTAGCTCTTTTCCACCTTCTACAAAGCAAGCTCACGCGTCACCCTTGACTAGAAAACGTTCAGCGCGCCTGTTGGCCCGAGTTTGCTGAAGCGAGAATTTGAAGCGCGAAAACAGCACCTCGAGCAGCGTCTCCCTCGGCGACTCTTCTGAGCCAGCAGCCACGGACTTCCTCTGTCCCTGCTGCGGGAAGGCGTAGCAGCTCTTGTCTGCAGAGCCCGCGCGGCGGAGCAAACAGGACACGGGAAGCCCCGCCCACGCTGATAGCCATATATGGCAACTAGGCCCTCGCGATGACGTCATGGGCTCGCTGCGCTCTAATATGGGGCAGTTTTTTCTCGTGAATGACGGGCTGCCGGTCGGGCAGTCGGGAACGACGCCTCGAGGAGCATTTGACAGCTTCGTCAACGAGGTCAGCCAAGGGGAGGAAACGAGGGGCCTGCAGACTGGAGAGCCGTGGCTCCGGAGGCTCTGGAACAGTGGCACCCCTGTGATAACTGAGACAGGAAAAATAACCATCACAATCACTACCACAACGCCTCACAATAAGAGGAAAGGAGCTCCATTCGCAGGCAGCCTGAGCAGTAATGGGCGGTCCTCCCACAGGAATTCTTCTATTTTTAAACCGCTCTTCTTACTACAGCTTTACTATGAACATTGAAAGAAAAAAAACAGAGCAGGGATGCAGCCAGCAGGCGAGGAACCATTAAGGCTGCAGTCTTAAACACAATCAGATTTCTGTGAAATCAGAGGGGTTTCTAAATGGATCAGGATGTGGAATACATACCTTGCTGCAAAATGCATTTTACTATTACCAGTACAGTATAAATCTTCTAAGGAATATGAATCCAGGAAGGCACAGGAAAACTATTGAGACTCTGCCTGAGACAAATAGATTTAGGATTGCTCCCAAAGAAGGTGTTCAAGAAATTGTGCTCCCTTTTCATTCTTGTACATTTAAATCATTATTAGACGGAGATTTTTTTTATTCACACTGTGCCCTGTGTTCCTCTCCACAGTACATTTTTACCAATTTTCAAAGGAGTAACTAGAAAACTTGGTCCAGAAACCAACCACTTTATTGTAGAATAAACTGTCCTAGATTAGAGGTGGGAAGTTTATGCAAGAATAATACATACATTATAATGCAATCCTGTGCAGTGCTGATCCTGCTGTTAGACAGATAACGATAGTGATCTCAGGTTACAAAGGAATAGCATAGTTTTGCCTGGTGCTCTCTCTACTTCTTTGCTGACTTCAAATGGGATGGAGGATGCTGTTCTATCACTATTGTTGAAAAAAAGACCAGCTAGCTCCTGTATATGGAGTTGGAGGGGACCACATCTTGTTCTCCGCCTTGGGTAGTAAAATGACTTGGACTAGTCCTTATCCTGTTCACATTTACTCAGTTGTATTTCTCCCTATTTTGAATAAGATGTACTACCAAGTGTGTCTAGGATTGAGTCCACTTATCTGTAATTAAATTTCTGTAGAATATAGTACTCAACAGGCTGCTAAAAGATTGCACTTGAAGTACAGTCTTCTACAAATTAAACTGTCCAGCAAGAAAATCGTCAAAGATAACAGTTACTTCAAACATAAGAACAACATAGTACAGTATGCTGCTCCATTGCTGCAGATTGATTAAGGAGACTCTTCTTGGTTTAGATCCTTTCACACATTTTTCCTTAGAGGCAGTTGACCTCCAAACAATAAACTGTTACTGAATATATACTTGGACAGGTAATAATGCTTTGCCTTCAATTTCTCATATGTAAAACTGTATTTCTTATACAGTATTACCTTCATAGTATGTTTGTAAAGATCAAATGCAAGGGTTGGTGATATCTTCATAGACCACTAAAAATCATTATAGAGTCTAAGAACTTTCGTGGACCAGGACCATCCATTTTGTCAAGCATGTCCCAGTGTGAAGAACTTAAAAGTCCAAAGGTACATTGGCAAGATGGATCTTGCAAAGAAAGTTACTCTTAGATGTAAAGTCCAAAAATTCTTGGCAAGATGGATGTTGCCAGGCATAACTTTCTTAGATTTAAGTCAGGACAGATGTAGGCTGCATTACAGCTGTTGTTTTAAAGTTGCAGCTGTGGATTGGCTATCACACCTCAATTCTTCAATAAAGAGGCACAGGTCATGCACACACACCCTGCTCCATTTGACTTTTCTTTGAAATGGACATGTCTCTGCTTGGCTAGGGAGGGGGGCAGGTAACACAGAAAACATCAGTCCTCCATCTGGGATTTGGGGTGATAATTTAGTAAACTCACTAGGTTTAGCTAATTGGGGTCAGATTAAAGTCAAAATAATATTGGTTGTTGTAGGTTTTCTGGGCTGTTTGGATGTGTTCTTAAGGTTTTTCTTCCTAACATTTCACCAGTCTCTGTGGCTGGCATCTCCAGAGGACAGGAGTCAGAACTCTGTCTGTGCTCTGTTGCAGTTTGTTGGATAGTTGAGTATTTATAGCTGTGGGATCAGCTTTTGGCCTTTTCAGGAGATTGGGTGATTATGGTTATCAGCGTGTTTTTGTTGTGGGTATATTGTTGTGATAAGGGGGGGGGGGAGATTATGTGTCACTGTGATTGATGGGTGTTGTTAGCTGGTCTTTTGTGTGCAGTGATCACTAGTCCTTGTGGCTGGGTAGAGTTTGTTGACCTTTTGCAGGCTGTATTTTTCAGTGCTGCAAGCCAGGCTTTGTTGAGTTTTAAGCTTTCTTCTTTTTTGTTGAAGCTCTGCTGGCGTTTGTAGATTTCAATGGCTTACCTGTGCAGTCTAACATAATGATCGCTGGTGTTGTCCAGTACTTCAGTTTTGTGGTTCAAATATATACCTGGCCACAACTGCAAGGTATCCGATATACTCCTGCAGTGGTAAGGGGGTCCCTTTTGTCCTTTGCTGACCATAACATTTGTTGTATTTTTGTGGTGGGCCTGAATACTGTTTGTAGGTTGTGTTTTTTCAAACGTTTCCCCATGCGGTCCATGACCCTCTTGATGTATGGCAGAAATACTTTATTTGTGGGTGGCTGTTTTTCCTCTTCAGTTTGGTGTTGTTTTCTTGGTTTGATGGCTCTTTTGATATCATTCTTGGAATAGCCATTCGCCTGTAGGGCCCAATTCAAATGGTTTTGATTATGCCTTTTTTGTTGTTGTTGTGGGTGGTGGTTGGAGTTTTTGTGTAGGTACCGGTCTGTGTGGGTGGGTTTTCTGTAGACCTTGTGTCCCAATAGGAGATCAGTTTTGCGTATGACCATGACTGAAAGGGAGTTGGCCTTCTATTTCTTTTTCCATAGTGAATTTTATATTTGAGTGGATGCTGTTAAGATGGTTTAGAAATTCTTCCAGTTTTTCTTCACCGTGGTTCCAAATTGCAAAGGTGTCATCCACATATCGGAACCAGACTGTGGGTGTGAAGGGTGCCAGAGCCTGTTTTTCGAAATGTTCCATGTAGAAGTTTGCTATAACTGGGCCGAGGGGGCTGCCCATGGCCACTCCGTCTGTTCATAGAACTTGTTATCCCACTGGTGCCTGAGGGGGAAAATGGCCAGCACTTAGACTGCACTGGTGGAGAGAGGGGTGGCAGCGGGAAGGATGGTGGCTCTCCTTCTCAGGGCTTGGCTTTCCCTGAGCAGCGCCGTTGGGAGGGAAGAAAAAAGCAGGGGAGACACACACAAGGCTGGGCTGAGGGAAGGGAAGGCAAGCTGTGGTTGGCCACCTTGCCCACCCGCCCAGGGGCTTCAGGCCCACCTCAGGATGGGATGCCCGCTGTGACTAAGCAAAGGCCAGGCATGGGCCGAGAAGGGAAGGAGCAAGGGCGCTTAGCCAGCCAACTCCCACCCTCACCCCCCTTGGGCATTTGGATCCCAGGGGTCAGTGTCTCAAGGAGGGAGGTGAGCATCCTGCCATGAGGGACACTTCTCTATCCCCCCAGCCTCTGGATCACCCCACACCGATGCACCCATGAGGAGGGCGAGGCCGTGCCCTTGGTGTGGGCATGGGAGGGCAACAGGTCCTGACTCTCCCCAAAAAGGGAGGCCTTGTCGAAGTCAGCCCTTTGTGGGGCTGGACATTCAGAAGTGGTGGTGGGGTGGGATGGTGGGGCTGGGTTCCCCTTGGTTTCTTCATGGGGAGATCACTATGCGATCTGCCAGATGCTGGGGGTGGGAGCTGGAGCCCCCAAAAAGTACCTTTTCTGATTTCCGCCCACTATCCAATACACAACCAGGCACACAATGGCTCGCCCAAGTCCCAGGCCGGCATCCAACACTGCTTCCCACTTGTGGTCTAGCCCCACCCCGGTGCTCAGGACGCCGCTGAGCGGGTCGAGGTGGAAAAGCGCACCGTGGGCCTGCAAGTGGTCCAGGGCATAGTGGACCTTGGTGTTGAGGGAGCCAGCTTCGTTGGCGTCTGATGTGCTGAGGTTCCAGGTGAGGCTACCTCAGAAATGGCGGCTCGGTAGCTAGGCTGTGCGAACATGGGCGCCTAGTTGTTCAGGTCAGCCATGCGGAGGACCAGAGTGCGCTGTGAGGAAAGGGGCGGCTCGCCTGAGTCAATGGCCACCAATCGGAGCTCGTAGGCTGCGCGGCACTCCTGGTCCAGCGGCCCCTCAATGCACAGTAAAAAGATGCCGCTGTCGCCGCCCAAGGGTCGCAGCAAGATGTCTTCGCCACCCTGGAGGCTCAAAACCACGCTGCCAGCCTTTCTCTCCATCTCCTCCTCGTCCGGGTCCGAGACGTACACATGGGCCACATAGTCCCCCGGCAGCGTGGTGGTGCTCCATCAGCCCCCTTTTGTTCCTTTGCCCCCATGTCGGCCCTTTTGGTTCCATCGCCCCCCTGAAAAATGAAATTGTCGCCTGGGGGGCAATATCGCCCAGGTTAAGAACCACTGCTCTAACAAACATCTGTACTAACAAGAAGACATATGTACTCTTAACACTGTTTAATTTTAAATATATATTTTATAGTTTTTTTAAATAAAATTGCCATTCGTCAGATGGGCAATATAGAAGTTTAAAATAAATTTAAAAAATAAAATGTGTATTGACTACATGGCTCCCTTTTATTTCATTGTAAAGATCAGTAAACTAATGATAGACTATTGCTTTATAAAGCATAGATGTCATAGAAATACTTAGCAACATGACTCACCTAATATACAGTACATTGGGCCATATCATTATAATAATTCAGATTATACCAAACATAGGTATGGAAGGTATGTTTTCCAACTTGGGAACCATAGGAAATGTGATGGCTTCTTAGATGTAAAAGATGGTAAACCTTTGTTCACTTTGCAGAAACCAAAAGCCAGTGTCCTGGTATCTGTAATGACTGGCTTATCTACAAGGTTTATACCACTTGCCAGTGACACAGACTTATGTTGTACACCTCTTATTTATTTATTTATTTATTTATTTATTTATTTATTTATTTATTGATTGATTGATTGATTGGACTTATATACCGCCCCATAGCGCTACAAGCACTCTCCGGGCAGTTTACAATTTTAATTATACAGGCTACACATTGCCCCCCCCCCAGCAAGCTGGGTACTCATTTTACCGACCTCGGAAGGATGGAAGGCTGAGTCAACCTGGAGCCGGCTACCTGGGATTTGAACCCCAGGTCGTGAGCACAGTTTTAGCTGCAGTACAGCGTTTTAACCACTGCGCCACAAGGCTTTTTCCTTCTGCACTAGTTCTGAATCATAGATATTTAGCCTTGTCTCTGTATTCAAACTTTGGTAACAGAAATATGTGTTGTAGACATGGTCTAGAGGGGCGGGGTATAAATTTAATAAATAAATAAATAGAAATATCAAATTGGGGTGGGGATAAATAAAATAAACATGTATTAATTAAATAACCACATAAATACATGGAACAAATTAATGTAAAAGTTAGTATTTTCTAAAGTTAGCACTGTTCCACCAACAAGGTTTCAGTCAGGCTGATTCTTTCCAGAGGTGTTATAGTTTTGGATTCATTTTGGCCAGCAATTGTGCCAAAGGAAGAACAGCTGGTAAACCGAACGCACAGAAGATGTGACAAAAGAAAACATGTGACAAAACAAAGCTCCATCCCTTTTTATTATTACTCTTCCATTACAGAAATTATCTGAAGTTAATAGTAGCTTACAGACTGACACTGTGCTGAATTAATACATCTTGCCCTGAATTCTAATTTGCTTAATAAGCATCTGAGCAGCTGGAAACTTTGCCAACATCTCCAGCCTAAGAATAAATACACAGGCAACATGTCTTTAGGGCACTGCTATGAACTGCCAACCAAGTATGTAAAGATCCAAACATGTACACAACGAGAGAGCAGTCTTCACTTGGCTTTGCAATGTGTCTCCTGGAAGCCTGCTTGACACTGTGTGCAATATTCTAAAATTTACAAAACAGAGCTAATGAAGCTGAAGTAAAGCAAAACAAATGGAGATGCTTTCTTGGTTTGTGAATGGGACGAAGATGAATTTTTAAGTTCCTTCTTTGTAATACCTAAGTTGAATTTCTAGTAGCTGGGAATAATTCCCAGGTTACTGAGACTCACCCACATCCACTTAGTGTTGACTTACCTAGAACATACTTGTATACAACAAATGGGCAATAAAAAAACAGGAGCGCAGGCAATCCCTCTAAGTAGAGAGTGGCTTAAGAGCCAAAACCTGTAAAACTGGAGCCTCCGTTCTCAATGAAAGGCACACCCCTGTCATTTTGGATCATGAAGGGCAGAGGGGAGGTGTTTAAGCTCAACGTGAGAAGATTTAAAAACAGCCCTTCATGGCATTTGAGAGAATGGTACATTTGGCCAAAGACCACCCCAGATCAAAAATCTCAGCTCATTCATGAAGCTCACTCAGTGAGTCTGAGCCAGCAATGTCATCTCTCAGCCTAACATACCTCACCAGCTTGTGAGGATAAAATGGGATTCTTCAAGAGTAAACCAGTAATGGAAGTAAAACAGGAGAGAAATGTGCTTAATGAATAATGAGGTATTTGCAATGCTGTTTATGTAGCAGGAATGGGACATGGTGGCGCTGTGGGCTAAACCGCAGAAGCCTGTGCTGCAGGGTCAGAAGATCCGGCAGTCGTAAGATTGAATCCACGCAACGGAATGAGCACCCGTCGCTTGTCCCAGCTCCCGCCAACCTAGCGGTTCGAAAGCATGCAAAATGCGAGTAGATAAATAGGGACCACCTCGGTGGGAAGGTAAACAGCGTTCCCTGTCTAAATCACACTGGCCATGTGACCACGGAAAGATTGTCTTCGGACAAACGCTGGCTCTATGGCTTGAAGAGCGGGATGAGTGCCGCCCCCTAGAGTCGGACACGACTGGACAAAAATTGTCAAGGGGAACCTTTACCTTTACCTTTATGTAGCAGGAAGGCTCAGAACAGTGACAGAGAGAGAACACTCTCTGACTCCACATTGCACCATCAAGGAAAACACACGAAGAGGGTGTTAACCACAGAACCTATCTTTTGCACTTCATGTGTGTGTGTGTGTGTGTGTGTGTGTGTGTGTGTGTGTGTGTGTGTGTGTGTGTGTGTGTGTGTGTGTGTGTGTGTGTGTGTTTAATTTTTTTTTTTATTTTTTTGCTATGGGCCAGCCAGCAAAGGATTGGGATAGTTTCATGAACAGGAAAAGAAAGGAATGTAAGTTGCCAGGAGCCTGTTTTTTTGCAAGTTGTGTTAAAATGAACTGGGCTTGCCCAAGAGCACGAATAATCATTTATATGGTACCAGGGCTGCCACATGCATTTTAAGGAGAGAGAACAGCAACAATGCCCCACTCTTTTACAGACATTTGGAGCATGATCCAGTGAAGGTTATTTTCTACAAAACACGACTTATTTAAATAGGAGAGTCAGGACATACTGTATACAATTCAAAGTGCTGAATTTTGGCTAACTTGCACGCTTTGGAGCCTTCACAAACCTGGTATCATCCAGATGAGTTGGACTGCAAGTCCTATTATCCTCAGACAATATAGTACTGTATAGTCATTGGCCACAACAACTGTAGTTATAGGAGCTGAAGGACATCAGATGAGAAAGACAGCTATTGTAATATAGTACTCTTGCTAAAATGCTTCTTGGGCATGCCTGATGTTTATACTGATTAGGATTGAAGAACCCCAAATTCTTTAACTAAGGGGCAAAGAACCTTTGACTCTACAGAAGTTTTTGGACAGCAACTCCAACCGTCCTGTATCATTGACCATGCTGTGTGAGACCAATGAGAACTGTAGGCCCGAACAGCTTGAAAATAAAATATTCCATACCTCTGGCCATAATCAGCACAAGTGTGTGTGTGTGTGTGTGTGTGTGTGTGTGTGTGTGTGTGTGTGTGTGTGTAGAGAATCTAGACAGCTGTTTAGACCACTTTAGACACACACACACACAGATTGAGAGAGAGAGAGAGAACCAGAATGACACATGGATGGTGGAAATCTGCTCAGGGCAGAATGAAGGGACACACCCCTCATTTTCCTGATTGGTCAGATAGCCACTCTTTTTCTCTATGCCACGAAACAGACAACCAATTGTTAAAGAAAGGGTAATACAGTAAACAATCTTCATTCATCTCTACTTACAAGTCTTTGGCATGAAAAAAAAAGTTCCTCCTGGAACTTCATGGATGTTACGCTGTGTTAATGTGTATATCAGACTTGTGGATGATCAAAAGACCAGCAATATGTTTCCTTTCTGTACACCAGCCAGATGTTGTAAAGCCTCTTTCTGTTTTCCCCCAAATCTCACCAAGATAAAGGGGAGAAAATGTCTAGTAAAATGGTGCAAAACAACCCACATATCCTAAAGAGTTTCCTATGTCCTTGCATTTTAATCAAAGAGAAAGCACAGATATTCATGTAGCAGAATATGAACCTCTAACATCTAAACAATCCAGTTTTCAACTACTTTCACTGTTTGGTATTCTTCTCTGAAGGAAACCTTGTCATTGTACAAGAAGTTGGGAAGGGCAGGTCTATAACAGAAACTATTCTGCATCCATACAAAATTATACCCCCTCAGTTTCTCTCCCAATTAAACAGGAACAACCAGTTTTGATGGCAATAATTTCATTACTGAGAAAATGCTGCTTCTGGTGATTCTAACAATGACACTCGAGCCCTTTTTTCAAAGATCATAGTCCTGTGTTTTAATACTGGCAAGGGAAAGACATATTAGAGAAGAAACATGTCAGATAAATTCTTACATCCTGATTCTCTCCAATGCCCAGCTGTGGCAATACACCAGCAGTTTACAGCAGCATGGCAATAACAACATCCTGTCTGAAGCAAGTGGTGTGCCCATTCTGCTATGTTGTCTGTCAGTTCCAATCACATTATACTGTAGATCCAGTGCCAGTAATGAAGCTGGCATAACTGGCTCTGATAGCGTAGCTATGTTTACCAGCTCAAAATCTGCTAAACTAATACCACTACTGATCTGTCATTTTGTAAACATACAACAGTGTTACAACAGCAAAATGTAAGATTTCCCATTCATGCTGATTACTTTTTTTAGATTTGGACATTTTATATTCAAATAACATAAGAGAGCCATTTATTTATAGACCTTTGAGAAATATGTACAGGTATTTGTTTTACTTCATTTATATCTGGCCTTCCACTGAAGGGACTCAAGGCACTATACAACAGCTAAAACTATATACATATATTTAAAATCACAATAACTTAGAATATTAACATTAAAATACAATTAAGCCTATGACAATATTAAAAACATCACTAGTTTAAAGCAAATTTTTAAAAACTTAGAACAGATGATAAAAATCTGCTACATCCCCAATTCTACCAGGCATTCACAAAAAGCCACTACCAATAAGAACCTAACTTTATGTGGGAGGGAATTCCATAGACTGGGATCGACCACTGAAAATGCTCTCTTTTGAGTCCTCACCAAACATGCCTGGGATGGCAGTAGAACCAAGAAAAGGCCGTCTCCTGAAGATCTCAGGGATCGAAGAGGATTATATGGTGAGATACAATCCTTCAAAAAGCCTAGACCCAAACTGCATATAGGTCATAATAAGCTCTTTGAACTGGGCCTGGAAATGGAGTGGCAGCCAATGATTTATTTATTTTACTAATTGCATTTCTATCCTGCCCATCTGGTGACCAGGCACTATTCTGGGAGCTAAGAGCAATTTAAAAACACACACAACTATCCACCCCACCCCACAAAGACATAAAGAATGAGACCAAACAATAACAACCAAAAAATAAAATACAGTAAACCTACAGGTAATGGCGAATCAAGATCAATACCTAATTCATGGATTTGCGAGACTGTTAAAAGGGGTAAGCTGTTTCCAAAGGCCTCAGGCCAGAAGGAAGGGAACCTGGCATATATTCATGGGCAACGCAATCCATAGTGTTGCTGCCACAACTGAGAAGGGTTGGTTTCTAGTGGTAGTTTTCCAAGCCTCTCCAGGAGTGGCCACCTACAACTGCGGAACCTGGCTGACCCAGGTAGAGAATCTTAGGTAGAGACTTTCCATCAGGTAACAAGATGCCAAACCATTAATGGCCTTATAGGTTAATACCAGCACTTTGAATTTGGCACAGAAGGAAACAGGAAGTCAATGCAGATGATCCAGGATGGGGCGATGTGATCATATCTCCATACTCCCAATATGAAATTGGCCTTTGCATTTTGCATCTGCTGAAGCTTCCATGTTGTCTTCAAAGACAGCCCTACATAGAGAGAATTGCAGTAGTCGATCCTAGAGATTACCAATGAATTTGTTATAGCAAGAGAATTATATGATCCCAGGAACTGATTCCAGTCAACAGTTTGGCTTCTGCATTGTGAACCAGCTCAAGTTTCTGAACTGTCTTCAAAGGCAGTCCCTTGTACAGTGCGCTACAGTAATCCAAGGTGTATAAGTAACATGTCACTCTAGCCAAGTCATCTTATTTCAGAAATGAGCACTGTTGGTGCACTAGTTTTAACTGTGCAAATGCACTCCTAGCCACTGCTAAAACCTGCGCTTCCAGGCTCAGGAATGGATTCAGGAGTACACTCAGGACATGAACCTGATTTTTCAGGGGAAGTGCAACTCTATTTAACACAGGATGAATCCCTATTTCCTAATCTGCCATATGAATGACCAGGAGCACATCTGTCTTGCCGGATGTAAGCTTCAGTTCTGTCTCATCCAATTAGAGGAATCTGACATTGGTTTAGAGTCAATATAGTTTCATTGGAATTACATGGAAAAGATGAACAGAGTTGGGTATTATTGGCATACTGACTACACTGAACCCCCAAATTCTGGACAATCTCTCCCAGTGGTTTCATATAGATATTATGCAGCATAAAGCAGTGGTCTCCAACCTTGGGCCTCCATATGTTCTTGGACTACAACTCCCAGAAGCTTTCACCACCACCTCTGCTAGCCAGGATTTCTGGGACTTTAAGTCCAAGAACATCCGGAGGCCCAAGGTTGGGGACCACTGGCATAAAGGACAATGTGGAGCCATGAAGGATGCAACAGGCCAAAGGCCAGGGTGTCAAACAGGAGTCACCCAGCACCAACTTGTGAATTTGCCTCTCCAGACTGGAATCACTGCAGAAGTTTCTTCAAGTTCCATCCGAGGGAAATGGTACTATGGTTGATGGTATCAAAAGCTGCCAAGAGGTCTAGTAGAACTAACAGGGACACTGTCCACTATCCAGTTTCAAGCACAGCTTGTCCTCTAAGGTGACCAAAGCTGTCTCAGTCCCATAACAATGCTTAAAACCAGGCTGAAATGGATCTAGATAATCCATCTTTACCAGAAACTCCTGCATCCGAGAGGCCACCAAATACTCCAGCACCCTACCTAAAAATGGAACATTGGAAACTAGCTGATAGTTGTCCATATAGTGGGGTTAAGAGAGGGTCTTTTTCAAAAGAGAACTTATAATTGCATTTTTAGGTAGGATGGAATTGCGTATGTTTTAAGGCAGAGAGGCATTCACCACTCCCCTCAGCCAGTCCTCTCTTTGCTGTTTTTATAAGGCAGGAACCAGCATACATGGCGGGTCTTACCTCTCCAAGAATCTTCCCCCACATCTTCAGGCTGCAGAAACAGGAGCAAATCCATTAACACAGGGCAAACAGGTGCCAAGTTACATCCACAGGAACTGTATCAACTACAGCACCTTAGAGCAAATCTAAACAATTTTGTCTGCAAAGTATTGTACAAATTCTTCACAGCAGGCGGTCAAATAATCCACTTTCTTTTCTTGTGGGCCAAGACATATTAGGCTCTTGTCCACTTGAAATAGCTGTACTGGATGAGTCTGAGCTGACACAACGGTGGCAGAGAAGGATTTCTTCACTGTCACCACTGCCATGGAACAAATTTTTGATGGGCCTATGTTAAGTTGGATTCATTCCAAATTCTCTCCTGTTGTTGCTCTAGTCTCCATCGCACACACTTCATCACTGATTTCTGATAAACTAGGAGGCTAGTTTGCTTCTATTCATGAGAGGGGATATGTAGGGACAATAGTATCAACTGCCCTGGGCCATTTCCTCATTTCAGGGCTTCAGCAGGATCAACTGCCGATGAGACAGGAAACTTCCAAGGACTGCCAGGAAACTATCTGACTCTATCAGTATCCTAGGGGTTTTTATCCTAATAGGTCCCTCACCCCTATATGAATTCCAGCATATCCAAACCCACCAGGCTGTGATCCATCCAAGATATTGGAACACCACCTATAAGTACTTAGATTTTCATATAGATCTTCTATGGAATCTATTACTCTAGAGCCAGTATTCTATTAAGCTTCTACTGGGCAGAACACTTTGTCGTCGTTTAGTCATTCAGTCGTGTCCGACTCTTCGTGACCCCATGGACCAGAACACACCAGGCCCTCCTATCGTCCACTGCCTCCCGGAGTTATGTCAAATTCATATTGGTTGCTCCGATGACACTGTCCAGCCATCTCATCCTCTGTCGTCCCCTTCTCCTCTTGCCTTCACACTTTCCTAATATCAAGGTCTTTTCCAAGGATTCTTCTCTTCTCATGAGATGGCCAAAGTATTGGATGCTCAGCTTCATGATCTGTCCTTCCAGTGAGCACTCAGGGTTGATTTCCTCTAGAATTGATAGGTTTGTTCTCCTTGCAGTCCAGGGGACTCTCAAGATCCCCTCCAACAACACAGTTCAAAAGCATCAATTCTTTGGCGGTCAGCTTTCTTTATGGTCCAGTTCTCACTTCCATACGTCACTACAGGAAAAACCATAGCTTTGACTATGCGGATTTTTGTTGGCAAGGTGATGTCTCTGCTTTTTAAGATGCTGTCAAGGTTTATCATTGCTTTCCTCCCAAGAAGCAGGTGTCTTTTAATTTTGGGGCTGCTGTCTCCATCTGCAGTGATCATGGAGCCCAAGAAAGTAAAATCTGTCACTGCCTCCATATCTTCCCCTTCTATTTGCCAGGAGGTGATGGGACCAGTGGCCATGACCTTAGTTTTTTTTATGTTGAGCTTCAGACCGTTTTTTGCACTCTCCTCTTTCACCCTCATTACAAGGTTCCTTAATTCCTCCTCACTTTCTGCCATCAGAGTGGTATCATCTGCATATCGGAGGTTGTTGATATTTCTTCCGGCAGTCTTAATTCCGGCTTGGGATTCCTCCAGTCCAGCCTTTCGCATGATGTGTTCTGCGTATAAGTTAAATAAGCAGGGAGACAATATACAGCCTTCTCGTCCTCTTTTCCCAATTTTGAACCAATCAGTTGTTCCATATCCAGTTCTAACTGTTGCTTCCTGTCCCACGTATAGGTTTCTCAGGAGATAGATAAGGTGGTGAGGCACTCCCATTTCTTTAAGGACTTGGCATAGTTTGCTGTGGTCCACACAGTCAAAGGCTTTTGCATAGTCAATGAAGCAGAAGTAGATGTTTTTCTGGAACTCTCTGGCTTTCTCTATAATCCAGCGCATGTTAGCAATTTGGTCTCTGGTTCCTCTGCCCCTTCGGAATCCAGCTTGTACTTCTGGGAGTTCTCGGTCCACATACTGCTGAAGCCTACCTTGGAGGATTTTGAGCATAACCTTGCTAGCGTGTGAAATGAGTGCAATTGTATGGTAGTTGGAGCATTCTTTGGCACTGCCCTTCTTAGGGACTGGGATGTAAACTGATCTTTTCCAGTCCTCTGGCCACTGTTGAATTTTCCAAACTTGCTGGCATATTGAATGTAGTACCTTAACAGCGTCATCTTTTAAGATTTTAAATAGTTCAACTGGAATGCCATCACCTCCACTGGCCTTGTTGTTAGCCAAGCTTTCTAAGGCCTACTTGACTTGACTCTCCAGGATGTCTGGCTCAAGGTCAGCAACCACATTATCTGGGTTGTCCGGGATATCCAAATCTTTCTGGTATAATTCCTCTGTGTATTCTTGCCACCTCCTCTTGATGTCTTCTGCCTCTGTTAGGTCCCTACCATTATTGTCCTTTATCATGTCCATCTTTGCACAAAATGTTCCTCTAATATCTCCAATTTTCCTGAAAAGATCTCTGGTTTTTCCTCTATTTTCCTCTATTTCTTTGCATTGTTCATTTAAGAAGGCCTTCAGAACCTTCTAGAGCCTAAAGAGTTAGTCTATACCCTCTCCATGATGCATGCTTCCCATCCTGTGGCTAACTTTTAGTTCCCCATTCTGCTGCTCATATAGAAAAAAACACTTCCATGACAGATTGAGGGACGGATGGCTGGATTGTGTGAATATACAGATGACCACTTGAGGACTAAAGGTAACCTATCTTCCTTCTTCATGGTCTCTGTGAATCACACAAATAGGTGACTTACAAACCTATATACTGGCTGGTGGGATGTCATGCCAATATAGAAGAGATTATGGCTCTGCTGAATGCAGCCTCAAGCTTCACACTGATATCCAGCCTACAATGTTTGATGAACGTCGAAAGCTGTGACCAGATTGCTGCCTTGCAAATGTCTCTCAATTGAATTCCTCTATTAAGCCCTGTAGACACAGCAACTGTTGAATCTCCTTTTAAAGACATGGGCACTGATTTTTTTGCTACTAGGTAAGGTGATAATACTAACTGTTCATTTAGATCAGTCGTTCCCATCCTTGGATAACCCAGACGTTATTGAACTTCAGTTCCCAGAAGCCTTTATCGCCAACTCTGCTGGGCAGGGTTTCTGGGAACTGCAGTCTAAAAACACCTGGGTTACCCAAGATTGCGATTTAGACAATCTTTGCAATATAACATGTTCATTTTTTAAAACCCTTGATAATTCACAAAGAGTCTGGCATATTTTCAGAAGTGTCCTGTTCTTGATGTGTGGTCAGTGCCCTTTGACCATCCAAGATGTGCAGTGATTTTTCCACTTTCAAGGTAGGTGACAGAAAAAACATAGGGAGCACCAAGGGTTGATTTAGGTGAAAGTTGGAGAACACTTCAGGTAGGAAAGAAAGATCAGGAAACATTGTCACTTTGTCCTTATATAACTGTGTTGGAAATGGGTCATTTTGGAGGACACACAGTTTGCTAGCCTTGCGTGCAGAAGTAACCGAAACCAGGAACACACTCTTGTAAGCCAGCAGCCAGAGATCTGAATTGCCATGGGCTTGAATTGTGGTTTCATGAGTTGAGTAAGCACTAAGATCACCATGGCAGTGGGGCTCAGATATCTAAGTAAAACTTTTTCAGGCCCTTCAAAAATGTGGTCCTGAGGACCACATTTCTGAAGCAGCAAGAAGCTGCAGAACCTTGAGATTGGTACACCATGATTGCTGATAGGTATACTTTTCTAGAGGAAATGAATAATCCTTTCGCCTTTAAAATGTGGCAAGAAATGGAGAACCATGTGGAGCTTAGGTAGAAGGTGAGATTGCTGCAGGGACTTTACAAAAACTACAACTTTCCCCATTTATACTTATAATTGTAGATGACTTTCTCAGTTCGAGCATAATTATTTTTTATTCTCCATGCTGTCAGCCTCAGCTGGGTTAAGTCTGGGTGATGAACTGTCCCCTTGGCCTGTGCTATCACGTCTGGAATTAATGATAGGTGATACAAATCTGCTGCCATGTACCTGAGAGTTTCAAACGAAGACTGACACAGCCACCACGGGGCCACTAGTATTGAACTGGCTTAATCCTGGCAGAGTTTTACTACAATTCTGTGCAGTAGAGGTACTGGTGGGAAGAGATAAAAGAGCTTCTGTGCCCAAAAAGCCATAAAGGTGACTCTCAGCAAGTTATTTCTGTGATCTACCCAATACTTTCTGCTTTTCCTCTTGACTCGGGTTGCAAACTCGTCTACCTCTGGGTGATTCCAGTGACTGTAAATATCATTGAACACACTCAGGGATAGCTCTTCAAATATTCTGCATCCAGACTGTATTGGGCAGTTGTGAGAAATATACATTCTGTGCAAGGTTATGGATCTAACCAACCTCTCCATGTTCTTGTCTCCCCTATATCATTTGGCCGGGTCCTCATGGTCAAAGATGTAGAAATGCATCTCTGAAAGCAAGGATTTAAGACAGCACTGACTGGCATACAGATTGTATCTAATAATTAATATGTCTAGATACAAATTCAGTGATAATTGTGATAAAAAATAAACATAGAAATACAACTGCTATTCCCAACTATAGCAGACCCATTAAATCAACTGCTGATATCAATATCTATGTAAATAAAAAAAATGGTTGGTCTGCTGTAGCTGAGACTAACAATTGGACTTAAGAATAATACATCGCACCATAATAGCCGCATCTTTTCAACCAAACGGCTGTCTAAGTGCTAACTGTGGCTGAGCAACTTCAAAAACTCTATCCCTCCGCTTCCTTTTTAAAATCATTAAATCAATAATGGACTTAGAGGACACTTTAAAAAGAAAATCATTCTCTGCACAAAGCGACCCCACTCAGACAGTAGTTGGTCATGGAAATAGGGGGACATTTTCAATGAAACCAACTGAGGATTCTTTCAAGCCCAACAGTAGTGGATGAGGTAGTCTCAATCGTCCCCACAGTAGAGAAATGAGGTTTGTTTATTTATTTAGGAATATTTATACCAAAAAGTTTCAAAACCTTTTGATATAAATAGCAAAAAATACAATAAATGCAATACACAAAATTAGAATATAGTGTATATGTTGCTCATGAGATGGCAAGTTAGACTAAACAGAAAAGCCAACATATAAATTATATACTTATTTAAAATATTTTACCCGGCCTTTCTCCTTACAAAGGACACAAGGTGGCTTACATCAGTAAAAGATAATACAGTGGACCCTCGACTTACAGACGTCTCGACTTACAGACTTTTCAAGTTACAGACTTCTCTGGCCGCAAAATTTAGATTCGACTTGCAGCCGGAGAATCGACTTACAGACCAGAAAAAAACCAAAATGGAACAAAAATAGAATAAAAACTGCCAGTTATGGGATTAATCGGTTTTCAATGCATTGTAGGTCAATGGAGATTCGACCTACAGACTTTTCGACTTGCAGCCACCCGTTCCAATACGGATTAATTCCGTAAGTAGAGGGTCCACTGTAATGAAAAGCTAAACATGGTAAGCAAGCAAGCAAGCATGCATGCATACATACATACTTACATACATACCATATATAAAGAATCAAACAAATACCATGCTAAAACAGTAAACAATCAACAAGAAATGCATATGCAAAGCAACAACACATTAAAAAACTTTCTCAGTCCGTGGTCAAACCAGCAAAATATCCCCCTGTGGTTACGTGACTTTTAATCATGTTCCTGTTGTGCTTTACAATCATGTGGTATTTATTCCTGGATGTGCACCCAATGTGTTTTTGGGTTACCAAGTCATTTCCTTCCAATTTAATAAGTGCCTAGGCCTTCTTGTTGACACTGTTTGAAAGTTAACCAACGCATTGACACAAATGCCACAGAAAAATTTAAAACAGTTTAAAAGGGCATACACAGTGACAATGGTTCCAAAAAGTTGCAACAAGACCATTCTGACACAGTAATGCAACATTTTTTTAAAAAAAGATCTACAACAAAAAAAGTAGAAGCCTCTGGCCAAGTGAGAAATGTTCCACGTTTAGCATGATCGCTGGGTAAATGATTTGCTAATGGCCATGTGTAATGTGACTGCAAATTTATGATACAAACTAAATGGGGGATAGGAAGGCAACATTCGGCTTGTGTGACCAAGACCTCAGACAGACAGTCACTAAAGGAAAGCCTGCCTGAAGAGAAAGGTCTGTCTGCTTGCTGAAGAACAGCAAAGACGGGGCTAGCCTGGCTTCCTGTGGGAGTTCCTGAGTCTGGGACCAGCAACATGGACTCTTGTGTCCCCATCAAATGCACCTGTGAAGGTGATGGGATCCAAAGAAAGGCCTCCCCTGATTATCTTAACTCCTGGTCTTGTCTTGTTCAGTCGTTTAGTCGTGTCCAACTCTTCGTGACCCCATGGACCAGAGCACGCCAGGCCCTCCTATCTTCCCGGAGTTGTGTCAAATTCATGTTGGTTGCTTCGATGACACTGTCCAACCATCTCATCCTCGGTCGTCCCCTTCTCCTCTTGCCTTCACACTTTCCCAATATCAAAGTCTTTTCCAAGGAGTCTTCTCTTCTCATGAGATGGCCAAAGTACTGGAGCCTCAGCTTCAGGATCTGTCCTTCCAATGGTTCCTCTGCCCCTTCGGAATCCCGCTTGTACTTCTGGGAGTTCTCGGTCCACATACTGCTGAAGCCTACCTTGGAGGATTTTGAGCATAACCTTGCTGGCGTGTGAGATGAGTGCAATTGTCCGGTAGTTGGAGCATTCTTTGGCACTGCCCTTCTTTGGTATTGGGATGTAGACTGATCTTTTCCAGTCCTCTGGCCACTGTTGAGTTTTCCAAACTTGTTGGCATATTGAATGTAGCACCTTAACAGCATCATCCTTTAAGATTTTAAATAGTTCAACTGGAATGCCATCACCTCCACTGGCCTTGTTGTTAGCCAGGCTTTCTAAGGTCCACTTGACCTCACTCTCCAGGATGTCTGGCTCAAGGTCAGCAACTATATTGTCTGGGTTGTCCGGGATATCCAAAACTTTCTGATATAATTCCTCTGTGTATTCTTGCCACCTCTTCTTGATGTCTTCTGCTTCTGTGAGGTCCCGTCCATTTTTGTCTTTTATCATGTCCATCTTTGCACAAAATGTTCCTCTAATATCTCCAATTTTCCTGAACAGATCTCTGGTTTTTCCTTTTCTGTTATTTTCCTCTATTTCTTTGCATTGTTCATTTAAGAAGGCCCTCTTGTCTCTCCTTTCTATTCTTTGGAAGTCTGCATTCAGTTTTCTGTAACTTTCCCTATCTCCCCTGCATTTTGTTTCCCTTCTCCTCTCTGCTATTTGTAAGGCCTCGTTGGACAGCCACTTTGCTTTCTTGCATTTCCTTTTCTTTGGGATGGTTTTTGTTGCTGCCTCCTGTACAATGTTACGAGCCTCTATCCAAAGTTCTTCAGGCACTCTGTCCACCAAATCTAGTTCCTTAAATCTGTTCTTCACTTCTACTGTGTATTCGTAAGGGATTTGGTTTAGATTATACCTGAGTGGCCCAGTGGTTTTTCCTACTCTCTTCAGTTTAAGCTTGAATTTTGCTATGAGAAGCTGATGATCAGAACCACAATCAGCTCCAGGTCTTGTTTTTGCTGACTGTATAGAGCTTCTCCATCTTTGGCTGCAGAGAATATAGTCAATCTGATTTCGATGTTGCCCATCTGGTGATTTCCATGTGTAGAGTCGCCTCTTGTGTTGTTGGAAAAGGGTGTTTGTGATGACCAGCTTGTTCTCTTGACAAAACTCTATTAGCCTTTGCCCTGCTTCATTTTGAACTCCAAGGCCAAACTTCCCTGTTGTTCCTTTTATCTCTTGACTCCCTACCTTAGCATTCCAGTCCCCCAGAATGAGAAGAACATCCTTCTTCGGTGTCAGTTCTAGAAGGTGTTGTAAATCTTCATAAAATTGTTCAATTTCAGTCTCCTCAGCAATGGAGGTTGGTGCATAAACTTGGATTATTGTGATGTTGAAAGGTCTGCCTTGGATACGTATTGACATCATTCTATCATTTTTGAGATTATATCCCATTACGGCTTTTCCCACTCTTTTGTTGACTATGAGGGCTACTCCATTCCTTCTACGGGATTCTTGCCCACAATAGTAGACATGATAATCATCTGAGTTGAAATCACCCATTCCCATCCATTTTAGTTCACTGATGCCCAGAATGTCGATTTTTATTCTTGCCATCTCCTGTTTGACCACCTCCAGCTTCCCAATGTTCATAGATCTTACATTCCAGGTTCCTATGCAGTAATTTTCTTTCCAGCATCGGACTTTCCTTTCACTTCCAGGCACGTCCACAGCTGAGCGTCCTTTCGGCTTTGGCCCATCCACTTCATCAGCTCTGGAGCTACTTGTACTTGTCCTCCGCTCTTCCTCAGTAGCATGTTGGACGCCTTTTGACCTGAGGGTCCCATCTTCCAGCGTCATATCTTTTAGCCTTTTGTTTCTGATCATGGGGCATTCTTGGCAAAGATACCGGAGTGGAATTGCCGGTTCCTACCCCAGGTGGATTGCGTTTAGTCAGAACTCTCCACTATGACCTGTCCGTCTTGGGTGGCCCTGCACGGCATAGCCCATAGCTTCTCTGAGTTACTCAAGCCCCCTCGCCACGACAAGGCAGCAATCCATGAAGGGGTTAACACCTGGGCAGGCTCATAAAGGGAGACACAGTCCCTTGAGATAGCTTGCACCCAAGCCATTTAGGGCTTTATAGGTTAAAACCAACACCTTGAACTGTGCCCAGAAAGGGATCCTCCTGTTTTCAATACAGTGGTGCCCGTCATAACGGGTGCCCCGTTTAACGATGAATCCGCATAGCGATGTGTTTTTTGCGATCGTTTTTGCGAGCGCATTGTAATGTTTTAAATGGTAAAACATCGCTTTGTGATGATCGGTAAGCAGTTTCGCTTATCGATTTTCGCATAGCGATGTTTTCCTAACAGCTGATTTGTGGTTCCAAAATGGCCACCGGGTTAAAAAAATGGCCGCCCGCAGTGTTTTCGTGCCCATTCCTCTCTTACCAGGCAGCGAAAATGGCGGCCGTATGGAAGATTTTCGCAGAACGGTGAGTTTTTTGCCCATAGGAACGCATTAAACGTGTTTTAATGCATTCCTATGGGCTTTTTTGTTCCGCATAGTGACAAATCCGTATAGCGATGATTTTTCTGGAATGGATTATCTTCACTATGCGGGGCACCACTGTATATGTCTAGAAATAAATATTTTGGGAACATGTTGCATTTCTGAGGGAAGGGTGTTCCAGATAATGGGTGTCATGTTGTTAAAGGTCCTGCTCTAAACAACTGCTGAATGGACTATGGGAGCATGTGACATAAGAGTCTCACTAGATGACCTCAAGGGAAAAGACAGTTTCTGAGCTAACCTGCTCCTAGGAATTAAAATGTTTTAAAATAATCTTTAGTTGGAGCTTATCAAAGGTGTTTTTAAAAGCTATTGCTTGGAAGTGTATGGAATCTTTCTATGTGTACTGTATTATGTGTATCTCTGCCTTCATATACATGTGCATCAATGTCTGCTATGTGTACATTAGAATGTGTGTTATGTAAATGTGTACTAAATCATGTGTGTGTGTATTAAAATGATTTGTAGTGGTGCCACATGTTTCAGTTTTGATATTGACCATTTTAATTTTGGTCTATCTGTTCTTGTCTTCTTCTTTTTTTAATTTTTATAAGAGCACTATTTAGATTGCCTCCTCCTTGGAATATTATCTAAAAGGGGATACAACCAGGCCACAAATGTTCCTCACCCCTAGCAAAGAGCTTTAAATATATTTAACCATTTGAACTAGCAGTAGAAACACTCCAAGAGTTAATGCAGATTCATTCACAGAATAATGCACTTGGTTTGAAATCCTGTCCCATTAATTGCATTCTGTGAACCTGATGATATCATCAGCAGACTCCACCCCCAAAGATCCCAAGGTTATGGAAACCCTTTCATTATTGGAGAGCCATCAAGGGCCACAGGGGAAACCTTCAGCTATTGAAAATCACCACTGCCAGGATAACTTTACTAGTTTGGGCAGTTTTTGGTAATTAACACTCCTACAGTCCCCAACGGCTTCCACAGGAGTCTTAGGACCTTCAGGGAGGAATCCGAAAAGTTTTATTGCTGAAAAATTACTGTAGCTTATAGCCTCATCAGCCTTATGATCCATAAACTATGGAACAAGATTTCAGCCTTTGATTAACAAGCTTCCTATCAAGAACTTGATAGCAGCATTCCGAACCAGCAGTGGTTCCCAACCTTGGGTCCTCATATATGCTTGGACTTAAACTCCCAGAAATCCTGGCCAGCACTGCTAGTGGTGAAGATTTCTGGAAGTTTTAGTCCAAGAATTTCTGGGGACTGAAGATTGGGAACCACTGAGCTACAGCCTGACTACTCTTCAAAGGCAGCACCATATTCAGTGTGCTGTAGCAGTTCAACATGGATGTCAGAAGAGTATGTGCACTAGTGATAGACCCTGCAAAAAAAAAGTCCCACTGCACAAACTAACCAGAGTATGCAAATACACTTCTGAGCACAGGTAAACCCAGAAGCACCACCCCACTGTCCTGAATGAGGAACAGATAAAGCAAAATGAGAAGGCTTTAACAACAATAGTTTTGTGCCTAGCGCAGTGGTCCCCACCTTTTCTGAATTCAAGGGGGGGTGGGGGCACTTGCTCGCTGTGACAGCCTCCTCACACGTCACAAAGGAGCTGCCACGTCACACTCTCACACACACTTTATTCACGCTGCCACCAACCATTCCCTCAAAAGACTCTTCAGGCAAATGTATGATTTTCAAAATAAAAACTTGTGTTTATTGATTACAACAACAGGAATGGTAAATCACTTTAATAACTCAAATAATAAGGCAATCAATATAATAAAGTATCGCTCACTCACACACTCTCTCACAGACCCTCACTATATAGCACAGTTCTTCACAATAGGAACAAACCCTAACACCCTAACCGGTCCCTAACCAGTCCCTATCTGGTCCCTATCTAAAGCACTCACACTCATTCACTCCCCTTATATACATTGGCTCCACCCCTTATGTCCCACCTTCCGTCACGCTATTGGCAGATGACATGCAGCTACAACAATGACGGACAGGTGGTTTCCAAGCTACCGTAACACTCGCGCATACACGGAGGGGCGGGCTGCGTTCGCATGGGTGAGCAGTGCACCAGTGTGTGGGGGAGTGCGGGGGGAGAGCTGCGGGGGGGAGATCTGTTTCCGTGGCCTGCTCCTGCCAAGTCCACGGACTGGCATTGGGCTGCAGACTAGGGGTTGGGGACCCCTGGCCTAGAGGACATTCAGTTAATACATGTGTGTGTGCTGACCTCGGCTAGGCAATGCTAGCAAGTTCTGTGCCATGTCTATGTTTAGGAGTCTGCTGGCAGCAAAGTTACTCTGACACGTAAATTATACAGAGCAAAGCTTGACCATGATGGAAGCATATCAGAGCACTTACAGCAGATGAGGAATCTGTTTGTGGAGCTTAAGCAGAGGGGAATGGAGTTTACAAAGAGTCACAAGGTGTATGTGATCTTGCGCAGTCTTCCAGAAGACTACAATGCGCGAGTAACAAGCCTTGAATCCATGCTAGAGAGGGTCTTAATCCTGGAGTATTTGAGGAGCAAATTATTGGAAGAAGAGGAAAGATGGAATGAAAGGTCCTAAGCCAGAGTGAGAGATATCATCGCCCAGCAGAGGAGAGCTGCTTCCAAGAGCGATGGAGAGCAGATGGGAAGGACACTTGCTGTGAGACGCTGTTTCAAGTGTGGATCAGAAAGATATCGGCAAAAGAGCTACAGATAAAGAGAAACTGGGCGACGAAGCGGAGACAAGCAGAAAGGGAGGAAGATCTGGGGCCAAATGCAACCTTATGTGATAGAAGAGCATATTAGAGACTATTCTGCAATGCTGGAGAACTCACTTCACCACCACTGCATACATGAAGTGTTGTTAAATAGACCTTAATGATCTATATTCTGGCCATCAAAATAATGTGGCAGATCCCTGGAAGGCCTGCTGCTACAGGTAAAATAGCTTATGGCTATGTCCAAAGTTAATCAGTACCAATTATCACTAAGCTCCCTTCTTGTTAGTTTTCTTGGATATCATAACTTGCTGCAACATCAGAAAGCAGGCAAGAATCTTGGAGAAGTGAGACCCACCACTTGCAGATTTGGTACTTGTTCATCCTAACTTGTTAAATTAGCCAAGAAAAGGACAAAGGTCAGTGTCATATAGGCAATAATTGCCTGCAGTAAGGAATATTTCCCAGTGTTTTACGGAGAGTGGTGAAAAATACACCACTTGTTCTATCTGATTTTTACAACCATTACTCTATTCCTATCTTGACTGTGAGCAAGGAGGCGAGATGAAGACACTTATCGCCGTCTATTCCAGTAGAGGAGGAAAAGAGGGAAAACTCAGGATTGATAGTACCTCTCCCAAAGACTATTTCTTGGTTCTGTCAAGGGGCCCCAAGAAGAAAAGAGCAGTTGAGGGTCTGAGGGGGATGGGAGAGTTGAAGGAGCAGTTGGAAAAGGTGGGAAAAGAAGGTGAATAGAGGGACCAATCAAAGAAGAAAGGAGGGGGGAAAGGACAGGTGAGAGGAAAGCTAACAGCAATAGAGGCGTGAGAAAGCGAGAAGGAAGAAAAGCCTACCACAGGGGTGGGGATGGATTTGGTTGGAAAATCCCTAGACCCATAGGTGGGAGAGACTGATGGTTCCAAGAAGCTGATCACAGGTGAACAGCAGCCATTCCCTTAAAGTCTGTGAGAGAGATCAACCAAGTGTGCTGTCCTCCACAGAGAACAAACAAGAAGTGACAGACGGTTGCGTTGTAGGAGAGCTGATTAAGATAGATGAAGGAGAAATGGGGAGGAGCAAAGCAGTAGAGGTGTTTCTAGCAGAAGGAAGACAGAAGCAGAAGTGGGCGGAGTTGGACTTAATGAGGTGGGACGAGATAAAAGAGGAGGAGAGGAAGGAGAAGGAGGAGGAAGGAGGAAAGGATGACAAGAGCATGCAGACGGACAGAGTGGAGTCACAAAGGTACAAACAGAGCTGGTGAGGGAATTCCCTAATTTAAGAACGGGAGGAGGACTGCTACCTGATTCCCCACATTTGCTTGAAAGAGATAAAACAAGAGGGAAAGGAAGATGGAATACAGCAATGGTGCCACCTGTCCAGGATTCAGGGAAGAAAGAGATCCTTACTGATACCAGCAGTTACCTTCCCTGTCTAGACAGGGATTATGTGAAGCATCCCTGCTGCAGGACGACATGTGCGGTCTTGAGCTATCCAGTGCGGAACCGAGTAGGGGCAAGTCCATTTGGGATGAAGAAATAACGAAAGACACAAGAGCAGTAGACTTTAATAAGATTAAGAGTTACAAATTGTTGCCTGAGTTGAATGACTTAGATCCGTTCTCTGTTGGAGTTCCTGATGTTAAAAAGAATAAAGAGCTGTTATTTGTACCGTTGGCATCATCTCCATCTGTTTTTCCCGCTGAAAGGAAGGGCCCGCCCACCAGTGACAAAGAACCCAATGGCACCATCATATTGGGGGGAGGCAGAAGCCAGAGAGTGGAGGTGGAAACTAAAGGAGGAGAAGGAGCAAGTAGAACAAGAAAGGAGAGAAAGAGTGGGCTGGCAAGCACGAGAGATGAGGAGAAGGTGAGGGCCTTGGAGACCTGGGAGTTCATGGAACCCGGGAAGAGTACCTGGTGGAAAGAATACTTGGGAGATGCATCTGTGACGGTTGCCATACTGACAGGGACGACAGTAAAAGACTGGCCGACAGTAAAAGACTGGCTTGCCAGCAGAACAACCAGGACCTTGGAACCTTAGTTACAGGAACCTGTTTGTTAAAGAAGAATAGAAACCCTTTTCAGCCCCGTTGGAAGAAAAAGAGAAAGATGATGTTCAAATTGATATAAACAGTTTTACTGATATTCCTAATATAAATGGTAAAACATTGCAACTGGATTCTGTGTCTGTATCTGAAGACGCAGGACCTCAACAGGAGGGGAAGCAGCCAGACTCCCAACACGAACCCTCACACTGACCAATATACTTGAGCAACCAAGAATGATCACTAGTTTTCTTGAGTAAAACTCTTGTTCTGGAGCTTCTGTAATCTGGTTTCATCCCATTTCTGGAGCTGGAACTGCTTTAGTCATTCTGATGATTGCCCAGGGTCACAGTAAAATGGAGTATGACAACTTTGCTGTTGGGGGAGCAAGCATTCCCCTGATGTTCTATCCTGACAGAAACACTGATTCTTTGCTATAGATCCTTCCTGAAGCACAGTTCTCACCTTTTAGATAAGCAACGAACAGTTTTGTCTATTTCTTTGGAAGTAAATAGCAGTACTACCAAGTTCATTGGTATTTACTCCCATGAAGTGTACATATGACTGCAGCCAGTGTGCATATGTTGCTTTTGGATTTTTTCATTCCAACATGCCACCCAGTAAACTATTTTGGGAAGAGTTAAGTTTCCTGATTAAGGAAACTGAGATATGACAATAGCTTTAGATTCATAAATGTCCTGATTTTGTTTAAAAATGGTGCCTAAATTGCATTTTAAAATTTCTAATTATATTTTTATTTATTTATTTATTTATTTATTTATTTATTTATTTATTTATTTATTTATTTATTTATTTATTTATTGTATTTATACCCAGCCTATCTAGTCATTTCGACCACTCTAGGCGGCTTACAACATAATGCTTGCAGTTACTGTTATCCACTATCAAGTTGCTTCTGATTTATGACAACTCTATAAATTATAGAAGGTCTTGTCATTAACAGCCCTGCTCAAGTCTTACAACTCAATGCCCTGACTCCCTTTATTCAATCCATCTGATATTAGTTCTTCCTCTTTTCCTGTAATAATCATATGCTTAGATTGCTTTATTTCATTTGAATTTTTCATATTGTCTTTAATGAGGGAAACATATTATGCTTATACCTGAAGATTTGATTGTTTCCACTGCTAGAGAAATAGTCAATCTACATAAGCATTCTGGCCTTCTAAGTTGATAATTGGTTATTTATTTTCCTGTCTCTCCTGTCATCACAAAACACACCTGCGAAGGTGATAGGACGGAAAAAAGGCATGTTCTAAGGATCTTAACACTCAAGTAGACTCATAAAGGAAGATTTGGTCCTTCATACAGCAGAGACACCCTCTGTCCTACTCCCATTGTAGGTAATCCACTAAGACAACCAAAGCGGTCTCTGTCCCATCTAGTCTAGTAGTCTAACCCTCTAGTCTAGTAGGTTCCTCATGAATGTAAAAGGTAAGATCCAGCTGGCTCAATCTCAGTTATCACTGTTTAATAGTTGGGCCACTGAAGTGAGGGCAGAAAGCTGAAGCGTGTAGCAAATAGGATTTGGTGGGTTTACAGGGAAATAGATTTCTAAAAACTGTAAAGCATTCCATCAGTAACTTTCTATCCCCTTTAATGCAAATTTGATACACTGATGTTACATTCTCTTCTTGGGTAATCTGAAAGACGTGGGGACCTGGCAGAAAGGAGGTTGTTTCACAGAACTAGATCTACAACTAGATCAATTTAGGGATTTACATGATAAGCACCTTGAATAGTCTCAGACCACTAAAACATACCCATGTGTGAAGGAGGCCCGAAGGAGAGTGTGCCGTCTCACAAGACAGAGGGCGGAGTGGGAGAAGTGGAACCAGAAAGCGCCAGTTTAAAGTCGGACCCAAAGGAGAACATGACTGAGGAGGGGGAGAGAGTTGAAAGAAAGGGGAAGTTTGAAAGATGCTTGGTAGAGGAAAGCGGGAGTCGGAAGGGGGAGGAGCAAGAACTGTCAGTTTGGGAGGAGGGTATAAGTAACCAAGGGGAGCGGCGGTTCGAGGTAGAATTAGAGCTACGGAAGCGCAAGAGAGAGCTGGAAAGACTACAAGAATATGAGGAGATAAAAACCCAAGAATTATTGAGGGATTTTCCCAACCTAAAGTTAGGGGGATTGCTCCCAGACCCCCTCCCCATTTGAGGACTCAGGTGAAGCAAGCTATGAGACCTTAGAGTGGTCCATGATAGCATTCTCAAAGGGGAAAGGGAGAGGACGACAAGTGATTCATTCGGATTCGAGATACAACACCCCCCACCTGAGGGGAACTGGGCCCGGCACCCATTGCAGCACCATCTGTGCAGTGAGGAGCGCACGCCTCCAGAAACCCTCCGATGTGGAGATGTTTGGCCCAGCACCCTTGTGAGTTCAACAGACTTTGGGCAGGAGTTTGTACTGGACTTTTATGGCTTGTTGCCTGAATTAAGCGTTTTCAATCCAATTATGAACAGTGCCGATCATCATGTAAATAATAAAGATAAAGATGTTAGAATAAAGAAGACGTCTCCTGTGATATTTCGCGCGCAAAATGAGAAGTTGTCAAAATTTGAAACTGAACCCGATCACAGTGGAGCCCAACGTCGGGCAACTCCTAGTGTGGGAAATTGGGATCTTTTGAAATTGCAACCTGTGGGCTAAACCGCAGACGCCTGTGCTGCAGGATCAGAAGACCAAGCAGTCGTAAGATCGAATCCACATGACGGAGTGAGCGCCCGTCACTTGTCCCAGCTCCCGCCAACCTAGCGGTTCGAAAGCATGCAAATGCAAGTAGATAAATAGGGACCACCTCGGTGGGAAGGTAACAGCGTTCCGTGTCTAAGTTGCACTGGCCATGTGACCACGGAAGATTGTCTTCAGACAAAACGCTGGCTCTATGGCTTGGAAACAGGGATGAGCACCGCCCCCTAGAGTCAAACACGACTGGACAAAAATTGTCAAGGGGAACCTTTACCTTTACCTTGAAATTGCAACAGAAGATTGAGAAACAGGAGAAGTTGATCAAAAATTTGATGGAACAGCAAACTCTGTTGACTAGGCAATTGTTGAAAAGGGAAAAGGAGGAAGAGAAAGGGGGTAGGGGCACCGAAGGGGTTAGGAAACCCTGGGTAGCTAGTCCAGCCCCGATAAGGATACAGAAGATGGGGTCGACGGATGATCCCGAAGCTTATTTGCATACCTTTGAGAGAGTGGCTATAGCGGCTGGATGGCTAAAGGAACAGTGGACATTAATCCTGATTCCTTATTTAACTGGTATGTTGCAAGAGGTGATTGATACGCTATCGGCTAGAGAAGCCTCCCAATACAAAACAGTGAAGATAGCCATTTTGAAGACGTTGAATTTGACAGAAGAATTGTATTGTAAGTGATTTCGAGAGCTGCGGCTAAAGGTGGGGGTACATCTGAGGCCATTAACGCAGAGGATAAAAGAGAACTTAATACGCTGGTTGAAGCCCAAAGAAAAAAACAAAGAGGAGATTTTGGAAGTGTTGGTGATGGAACAGTTGGTGACTACTCTGGGGAATAATCTTAAGAGCTGGGTGCAAAGAAATCATCCAATGCGGTTAGAAGATGCGCTTCGGTTAATAGAAGATTAACCGCCTAGAGTGATCGAAATGACTAGATAGGCGGGGTATAAATACAATAAATAAATAAATAAAAATAAATAAAATTTCTGCATGACTGAAGAGGGTGCTCGAGATAACTACATGGTCCGGAAAGAATGTGGCCACGTGAGAAGATGGCAGCAGGAGGCAATGGAGCTGTGCCACGAAGAACTTTCGGCTCACACGATCCCAACAAAGGGTGCCCTTTTGAGCCTATGAGGTCCAAACTGGTGCGTCCTATTACATTTGACCATAGATTGTTCGAGAGTGGCACAGGGCTCAAACTGGGCAAAGACGGCCGGCCGGTTTGCTTTGATTGCAGGCACCCAGGTCATATCAAGAACGATTGCCGCGGAATGGATTGCTCATGGGTAGAATTGGAATATGAGACTGTGCAATTTTGGGGGTCAGAGAGAGATGGATGGGAGGAGATGGCATGGGGAAATGGGGAAAAGAAAAAGACGCTGGTAGACACAGGATGTGGAAAGACATTGGTACGAGACTTGGGGGGGCCACGCAGGGAGAAGAGTTCGCTGTACAGTGTATCCATGGAGATTCAAAGACTTATAAAACAGCTTGGGCGGATGTGCATATTGGGACAGAGAACAGAAGACTCAAAATGAGAGCTGTATCTGGGTTATCTAGAGGAATGTTATTGTGGTGTGATTGAGTGGGGACACATAAGTTTTTGCAGTTTAAAGAAGGGTTACAAGGGGAAGAGACTGAGAGGGAAACTGAAACTAATTTCCTGCAGGAGACATTGGGGAAACAAACCAGGTTGTGGCAGCAGGATGATGCGACTTTACAAGAAGTGTTGCAAGAAGTGGGAGAGGTAGGAAGTGTCAAAATTGGGGAAACTGGTTTAGAACTGGTGGAAGGACTTTTATGTCATGTGGACCAAGAGGGTAACAAACAGTTGGTGGTGCCAATCAAGTGGAGAAGAGAGGTGTTACGGTTGTCTCATGATATCCTGATGGCAGGACATTTAGCTTTGGAAAAGATGAAAGCAAGAATATTACAGAGATTTTGGTGGCCATGTATGGGTAAAGAAATCAAGGACTACTGCAATACACGTACAGTGGTGCCCCGCATAGAGATGTTAATCCGTTCCGGATTAATCGTCGCTATGTGGAAACATCGCTAAACAGAACAGAAAAACCCAAAGGAATGCATTAAACAAATTCCTATGGGGTCCAAACTCACCGTTCAACCAAGTTCCTCCATAGCGCCGCCATTTTCGCGCCCTCGGTAAGCGAGGAAACCGCGTGAAAATGGTTGCGGTGGCCATTTTGGGCATCCGGCGGCCATTTTGGAACCACCAATCAGCTGTTTTAGGAACATCGCAATGCGAAGATCGATAAGCGAAACACTTACCGATCATTGCAATGCGATGTTTTGCCGATTAAAACATCGCAATGCGATCGCATTAGCGATCTAAAAAAATAGATCGCTATGCGGAATCGTCGTTAAACGGTGCACTCGTTATGCGAGGCACCACTGTAAACAGTGTCAAATTACGCAGAGGAATCCGAGACCAGGAGCCCCACTAATTCCAATGCCCCTGGTGGACCATCCCTTTGAAAGAGTAGGTATCGATATAGTGGGACCCCTACTGAAGTCAGCAGGGGGTTACACTTACATTTTAGTGCTAATAGATTATGCAACTAGGTATCCAGAGGCTACCCCATTGAGGTCAACCACATCCAAAGTAATAGCAAAAGAACTGATGCAGGTTTTCATGAAATTAGGATTTCCCCAGGAAGTATTGACTGATCAAGGTACAAATTTTATAAGTCAACCCTTAAAAGAGATGTGGAGATGATTGGAAGTCAAGCCAGTGCATACTGCGGATTATCATCCTCAGACCAATGGCCTAGTTGAGAGGTTCAACAAGACGCTGAAGGGGATGCTACGAAAGTTAGTTATAGACAAGCCTAAGAGATGGCATTTGTTGGTGGCACCTATCATATTTGCCATTTGAGAGGTACCACAGGCGTTTACAGGGTTCTCCCCATTCGAAATGATGTGCGAATGGAATCCAAGGGGGATACTTGATTTGGTAAAGGAAAAATGGGAAAGTGGTAAGGATGAGGCACAAACAGTGGTGAAGCATGTGGTAGAAATGAGAGAACATCTGAATAAGGTGGCGCAGATAGCCAAAATGAATCTAGGGATGGTACAACAGGGACAAAAGAGGAGGTATGACCAAAATGTTAGACCTAGACAATTTCAACCAGGACAAAAGGTCCTTCTCTTATTGCCAGCAGAGAATGCAAAGTTATTTGCCCGATGGCAGGGTCCCTATGAAGTTATAAGGAAAATAGGAGAAGTAGATTTTGAAGTTAGAATGCTGGATAAGAAAAAGAATGGAACTTTCCACGTGAACCTGTTGAAAGAGTGGTGAGAAAGGGAAGCCTTATGGGAAGAGGTAGAGGAGGAAGATTTGGGGCCTGAAGCGCTGGTATATTCTCAGGGGGCATCAGACATCATGTTAGGAGGAGGATTAACAGAGGAACAAATATATTGAGTTAGGGAATTAGAGGCTAAGTATCAAGATGTGTTTTCTGACAGGCTATACAAAGCTAATTGAATATTGAATAAATATCAAGTCAAATGTAGTGGCTAGGTCAGGTGGAAGGAATTGGCCTTATCATCTGAAACTTAACATTCATAGGGAATTGGAAGAGATGTTAGAGATGGGAGTAATAGAACCCTCAAGAAGTCCATGGAGAAGCTACCCAGTGGTGGTGCCTAAGGCAGACGGAAAGATACGGTTATGTATAGACTTCCGAAAGTTAAATGTCTAAATTTGACACCTACTCCGTGCCTAAGGTAGGTGATCTTTTAGAGCAGGGTTCTCAAACACGCGGCCCGTGGGCCATTTGTGGCCTGCCGGATAATAGTTTGTGACCCCTGCCTTGCCTGCCCCCCTGAAGCGCCCACACGTCCTCTGCTGTCAAGAGCCAAAAAAAGCCTCGCGTTGCTCGCCGGCTCTCTCCCAAGACAGTGCCTCTTGCACCCTCCATCCGGAACTGCAGCCAGCCCACCTGTCTGCCAACTGGCAGGCTGCAGTTCCAGATGGAGGGTGCAAGAGGCACTGCCTTGGGGGAGAGCCGGCAAGTGAGGCACACTGCTGACCCTTTCCCCCAAGCCGCCACTGAGTGATGTCTGAGAGCGGAGCTCGCTCCCGGCCCGTCCTCGAAGAGCGCCTCCAAGACGCCAACAACAGCTGCCGCCGCCACCACCTCTTCCAGGGAAGCGACTCCCTGGCTCTCTTTCTCTCTCAGCACCCCCAGCACCAGCCCGGCCAGCAGACGCCTTAACGCCGAGTGCTGCTTCCTCCTCCTCCTCTTTGTCCTGCTTCAGCCACCTGGGCTCTGGAGGCTGCCTGGACTTGCCTCGCAAAGTTTGCTCCTCTGTCGTGGTGGGGATAGCTGCTGCTGCTGAGTGCGCTTTTTGAGGGGGGCTGTGATGGCTCCTCACACGTCACTAAGGAGGTGTCACGTCACTCTTACATACACACACTTTATTCACGCTGCCACCAACCATTTCTTCATCTGAGACTCTTCAGGCAAATAAATGATTTTTAAAATAAAAACTTGTGTTTATTTATAATAACAGAAGAAATGGTAAATCACTGTATCAACGAAATAATAAGGCAATCAATATAAAGTATCACACACACACTCTCTTTCAGACCTTCTCTCAAAATATAGCACAGTACTACACGACAGGTATAAGCCCTAACTCCCTAAGTCCCTAACCAGACCCTAACCAAGTCCCTATCTGACTCACATCTCATTCACTCCCCCCTTAAATACCATGGCTCCACCCTCTGAAGTTCCACCTCCCGTCATGCTATAGGCAGATGAACTCCAGCCACAGCAATGACAGGCGGATGACATCATCGCTACCGTAACAGGGGCCCTCAAAGGAAGGTTGCCAGACCTCCGTGTGTGTGCGTGCGCGCACCTGTGGGGGGCACCCCATTCTGTTTAATTTTGCAGGTACCGGCGGGGGCCTTTCTCCTTTGGCAAGGCAAATTCTGTGAGGGTTTTTAAAAAATTTTATGTTGTGCCCTCTTCCCCCCGGCTAGGCGGACACTTGCGTTCCCTCCCTTCTCCACTTCTTCATCTTGCTGCTGCTGCTGATGGTGGTAGTGAAAGAACTGGAGGGGGTTGTGGCTGGCGACGAGGGCTCATGCGCCCCTCCTCCTCCTCCTCGGAACCCCAGCCGGGCTAAGGAAACTCCCAGGTGGCTTCCTCGGGCTCTTGCTCAGCTTGGCGGAAAATCTGATGCATCCCAGCCTCACCCAGCCTCTGCCTCCAGCGGCCCCCAGGTAAATTGAGCTTGAGACTCCTGTTTTAGAGCCAGTGAGTTAGGCAAAGTACCTGTCCTTGTTGGATCTGACGAAGGGATATTGGCAAACTCCCCTTAAAAAGGAAGATAAGGTGTGGGGGGGGGAAACAACTTTCATGACCCCAAAGAGGTTGTTCCATTTCTCCTGCATGCTATTTGGGCTGCATGGGGCAGCAGTGACATTCCAGAGCTTAATGGACAAAGTGCTAGAACCGGTCCAACACTTTGCAGGTGCTTACATTGACAAAATCTTAATATATAGTAGGAGTTGGGAGGAACATCTATTCTAACCCATTTAGAGGCAGTTTGGAGGGAGTTGAGAAAGTCTGGTCTTAAGATGAACCCCAAAAGTGTAAGGTTGCAAGGAAGGAAGTAACCTTCTTGGGGTACCAGACAGACCAAGGAAAGATCCAGCCCATGCCCAAGAAAGCGGAAAAAATTACAGATTGGAAAGTACCCCGGAACAAAAGAGAAGTACAACAGTTCTTAGGTTTGGCAGGATGCTACAGACAATTTGTCCTGAATTTTGCAGAAATTGCAGCTCACTTGACAGACTTGACTAAGAAATGAGCGTCTAGATTGGTCAGGTGGGGCATCCCAGAACAGAGAGCATTTGATAGATTGAAAGCTGTGTTAAGTGAGTTGCCAAGTAGGTATGCGCCAGATTTCAAAAGACCTTTCGTGATCAGACAGATGCCTCAGATCGCGGGCTAGGGGCAGTATTGGCACAGAAACAAGATGGAAAGGAATACCCAGTGATGTATCTAAGTAAGAAATTGTCTCCTAGAGAGAAGTATTCCACCATAGAGAAAGAAGCTCTAGTGGCCAAGTGGGCAATCCAGACCCTGAGATATTACCTGTTAGGGGCTCCTTTTGTATTGGTCACTGACCATGCTCCCTTACAATAGTAGAATAGAATGAAAGACTGTAATCCTCGAGTTACCAGAGTGGTAGAATATACCAGATGGGTGGGATATAAATCAAATAAATAAATAAATATTTGAGCTTGCAGATGTACACCTTTGAAGTACAATACAAAAAGGGGCTAGCCCACGCTAATGCAGACTATTTCTCCCGACAGGAGAAATGGGAGGATGCCCCAGGCGATGAGGAGACAGCCCACTTGTTGGGGGGGGGGGCATGTGAAGGAGGCCCGAAGGAGAGTGTGCCATCTAACGAGACAGAGGGCAGAGTGGGAGAATTGGAACCAGAAAGCGCCGGTTTAAAGTCAGACCCAAAGGAGAATATGACCGAGGAGGGGGAGAGAGTCGAAAGAAAGGGCAAGTTTGAAATATGCTTGGTAGAGGAAAGCGGGAGTCGGAAGGGGGAGGAGCAAGAACTGTCGGTTTGGGAGGAAGGTATAAGTAACCAAGGGGAGCAGCAGTTCAAGGTAGAATTAGAGCTACAGAAGCACAAGAGAGAGCTGGAAAGGCTACGAGAATGTGAGAAAATAAAAACCCAAGAATTATTGAGGGATTTTCCCAACCTAAAGTTAGGGGGATTGCTCCCAGAACACCCCCCCAATAAGGAATCAGGTGAAGCAAGGTATGAGACCTTAGAGTGGTCCGTGATAGTATTCCCAAAGGGGAAAGGGAGAGGACAGGTGATTCATCCGGATTTGAGATACAACACCCCCCACCTGAGGGGAACTGGGCCCGGCACCCATGCTGCGGCACCATCGGTGCAGTGAGAAGCGCACCCCTCTGGAAACCCTCCAAGAAGTTTGGCCCAGCACCCATGAGTTCAACAGACTTTGGGCGGGAGCGTGTACTGGACAGTTATGGCTTGTTGCTTGAGTTAAGTGTTTTCGATCCAATTATGAACAGTGCCGATCATCATGTAAATAATAAAGATGTTAGAATTAAGAAGACGTCTCCTGTGATATTTCCCACGCAAAATGAGGAGTTGTCAAAATTTGAAACTGAACCTGATCACCACCATGCTGCTTCCATTTATGTCAGGTACTATAATAACCTCATTCCACTTTCCTTTAACTTTCAAGGTACAGTACCTAAATCTTTCTGAAATGCCACCTTAAAGATTAACATTTCTCTATATTCTAGTTTAAGGGTTGTGAAGGCAAGGAAATGATGCTGCCAGGACCAAGGCAGGAGAAGATCACAGCCTTTCAGTTAGTGAAAATCATTTCTGGCCATCAGAATCATTCATCTAGCGCTTTTATTCCATTCTTGCAACTGCTACCTCACAAATCCTCACCCAGTGACAAAGGTTTCTCACTTCTAAGAATCTTTACAGCAGCAACACATGCCGCCCCGCTTTTTTTTAAAACCACATGTTGCCTCCCGCCCTAAACTGCGACCCTGACTCGGGGGGGGCGGAGGTCGAGGAGCGCGCAACTCCTTGTACCTGTTACGGGCGAGAGAGGCCGTTGGCCTCACCTTGCGCCCGTGCTTGGCCGTTGGGGCTGCTCCCGCCGGACTGTTAGCCGTTGAACCGGACCACGTGCTCCCACCCCTCCTCCACCACCTCCTGGCCACCGGTCCGGTCCTCGCTGCCCGAGCAGAGGCTGACCCAGAGGGACTCCCTTTCTGCCAGCGGCGCGCGCGCGGGCGGCATGTCTTTTGTGTTTGTACACACAGAGGCGGCCGCGGGAAGCCGAGAGTAGGCAGGACCGCAAGGGAGTGGGCGCGGCCTCGCCTTCCCTCCATTGTGTGCCATTGGCGGCCGGGCGAGGAGGGGGCGTGATCTGGGCGGGCGGAGGGCGTCGCTTAGCAGCGGAGACTGCCCTCCCGAGTCAGCCATCTTTCAATTGTGCTCTCAGCCGCCGCCGTCGCCCGCAGCAGCTTTAGCGCCGCCTCGCTCTTCTTGCCTGTTTGGCAGCCGTGCTCAGCCTCAGCGGACGGGGGTAAGTCGCCCGCCTTCCCTCCCCGGACGCCCCGCTACCCCTCCCGCCGAGCCGGGGACCCGTCGGAGGTGCCCCTTGCCCTCCCTGGCAAACTTCTGGGGACCGGCGCTCCGTGTTGGGGGGCAGGAGAGTCTGCCTTCCCGTGTGCAGCCGAGGAGCTGAGACGGCTCTTGCCCTCGGCCCCCCCCCCAGCCCCACTTTGCTCGGTCGTTGCCCCCCTCCGTTGCCCTCGTCCCCAACCCAGACCCTCACGATCGTCCTCCGTGGCCCCTCACTGATCGCCCCGACCCTTCGTCGCCCGTGATCGGGGCTCGGGAGCGGCTGGAAACGAACCAGTTGCCAGCCCTGGCAAACTCTCCTTGCCTGCTTCCCCATAGTTGTTGCTCAGCTTCACCATCTTGTCTCTTTTCTCTGGTCACCGACCATATTTTCCCCCTATTGCATAAAAACAATAAAAAGGGGAGAAATGTGCCCAGGAAACCCTCGGAACCCGGGGAGATTTGGGCATATTAGGAGTCCAAACTTTTCCCCTCTCCCTTGGCTTGCCGGATCTCGCTTGGTTGGAAGCTTCTGGGGGAATTTTTCGTCTCCTTTGGTGTTATTGTGCTATTTTATTATTTTTTTTCCTCCCCCCCATTCCCCGTCTCTCTCTTTCTCTCCCTGCAAAGGGACTAGGGCTGCATTTCGTGATTGTTTCCATTTTGTTGGGGATGAGTTTGCCAGCGAGAGGCGCTTGGGAGCGAGGCAGCCTTAGGACGGGCAATGGTACAGACAGAGGCAGCGCCGAAAAACCAGCCCCCCCAAAAAAGTTCGTTCCTTTCTTGCTCTTCCCATCCGACTTGGGTTGTGTCCCCCCCCCCTTTGCTCCTTTGCTCGAATGAAATCGGACTGGTCTCTGGCTCCCATTTGCTTTGCTCGCTCGGCGGCTCCACGCAAACCGTGCCTTCTTGCCCAGAGAGCACTTTTGAGGCATTTGCTCCCCATTTTTCCGTCCGTTGGAAAACGGGATTTTTTTGCATTTCTTTTTGCTCCGTACAAGCGATAAATCGTGTGTCTCTCCCCCCTCCGTTCTGAGCAATTACTGGCACTTTGGAGTCCCCCCCCCCCCGGAGGGGCAAAGCCGTTTCTTCTCTCTTGGGTTGGTGGAATCGCCCCTCTGATCGTGGCTGCATCGCTCCTATTCTAAGCCCCGGGCAGAAAAATAGGGGGCTGTAATTTTAGTGATTTGATAAGATCGTAGGCATTTATTTTGCTCGGAAATAAATTAGAAGGAGGGCTTCCCGACCGTTTTCCAATCCGGTACTTGGAAGGGGGAGCATTTCTTTCTGGGTGACAAGCTCCAGTGTCTTATCGAGAGGCAAGGCTCGGCACCGGAGGTGCGGGTCTGCAACGTTTTAATTGCCGTAAGGTGGTCCTTAACATCCCTGGGGGGCTTTTTAAATTTTTTTTTTGAAAGGCAGTTTGAAACAAACGCCATCTGCATCCGTTTTTCTCGTGGCTGCCTGGCGATCGAGTAGTGATCCTGTGGCCGATTTCTTGCCGATAGGTGTAAGGGAGAGAAGTTCGCGGGAACATGGCTCGTACCAAGCAAACTGCCCGTAAATCCACCGGTGGGAAGGCGCCCAGGAAGCAACTCGCGACAAAAGCCGCTCGCAAGAGTGCGCCCTCTACTGGTGGGGTCAAGAAACCTCATCGCTACAGGTAAAGAAATAACCGGGAACGAAAGTAATGTACGGTCATGTCGCGCGCCCTTAACGACGCAGAAAGGGTTTTTTTCAAAACAGTTTTTTTTTCTTTTAAGGCAATATCGACGCATTGTTTCATTTACATTGAATCGTGAATATTTTGACAAGGACTTTAGCGGTTTTTTTCACCTGACTTTAAGCAATTTATATTCGACCTATAATAAATTTTATATTGGACATTTTTCGAAAGCTATAAAATTGCTTCTAATAGTAATATATTTATTTGTCTGATTCGTCAAATAAGATTAAATCTGAAAATCCTAGTCTTGAGTTTAAAAAAAATTATGTCTTGTTTAGGATTTAGAAATAAGGTCTGAGTATTAAGTAGGGTGTTGCAGCAAACAGGGTGATATGTTTAAATTTGGCAAGCCCGGTCATTTTTGATTTATTTAAATTAATTGAGCTCCTTTGCACTTACTGTCCAACATATAATTTTTTCATTGTGCCACCAGAGGGCAGTGGCTGCCTTCAGATAAGCCGGTCAATCAAGTTTCACACTATTTTTATTATTTGTTGTTATTCTTAAGATAAAGTGTATTTTAGAAGATAGCTTAATTGACACAATTTTTTGTGATCTAGCAGCCATTCCCCCACTCCCCACTTCTTTGTCTTAAGTGCACAAAGCAAAATGGATATAGGGAACTAAAATCAGATTCCTTCCTCCTCTTTTTAAGTTCTATCTTGGATTGCTTTTTTAAAAACCAAAACCTGCTTGTGTGTTTTGTTTGAAAAAAAAACTGCTGATACAGAATGTAGTTGTGTACTAGTGGAAACAAGTATACACAGTCAGTTGCTCTCTCTATAGTTTTCCAGAGATGAAGGGAAAAATATTATTAATCTTTTATGCTTTTGCTTCAAAGGCCAGGTACTGTGGCTCTTCGTGAAATCAGGCGTTATCAGAAGTCAACTGAACTTCTGATCCGCAAACTTCCTTTCCAGCGCCTGGTGCGTGAAATTGCTCAGGACTTCAAAACAGATCTGCGTTTCCAGAGCGCAGCTATTGGTGCTTTGCAGGTAAAAATTAAGTTGCCATTTCAGCTCCCTTTCCAAGAGTGGATCTCATTGCTACACTGAATGTAACAGCTTGAAGAAATAATTTATCAGGGTTGTCTCCTCATCAATAAGTATCAGTTTTATACGTATAAATCTATATGAGCAATATTTACATAAACATCTTGTGTCTTTGGGTAGATTTTTTCTGAGTAGTAGAAACAGTTTCTTTCTAAGAGTATTTTTCTGTGTCTCTTTTAAGGTATGTACTAAAATCATGGTAGTTCAACTTAATACAGCTTAATTTACTGTTGTCTTAGGCAGGACATATGTAAGTGTAGTATTACCAACACAGATGACACCTTGGAGCCCTTTCTAGAGTGTAGCCATTGATCGCACTGTACTGTTGGTACGTGAGGGAGTATGTGATTGGTTACTTCCATACCCTCATGTTATTGGTTGAGGTTGTTTCTATGGTCAGTCAAAACTTCATATGATTGGTGGGCTTCAGAAGTAAGCATCCATTTGTTTTTAGGTGAGCTGATAACTGCCAGCATTTAATTTTCCCAAAGTAATTGGCTTTCTTGGAAGTTGAAGGGTTAGAACACTGCGGTTTCAGTATACATCTCTTGAAGAAGCTGCAAATGAGTTGATTAATGCCTCCAGTATTTTGTTAATATGCCTTCCTTTGGCCTTTACATAAGCATGAAGATATATTTGATAATTTTAAGTTTTAGGTGGAAAGCTGAATTTGTTATAAATGTGACTTACATTACACTGGCTCAGAAAACTTAGTAATTTGTGGCTGTGTAAAAGTTTCAGCAGTGAATACCGTTCCTTTGTATCAGCAGGAAGTGTGGGGAAATCTGACACATGTCCTACAAAGCTGGGATGACATGGAGGCTTCTGCTGAATGAGGCCTTTTTTTTCAAGCAGGGTGATATGTACTCAAAAGGAAGCTTCATTTATTTGGAGGGGTTTGTGGTTTAGAAGTCGTATTTTCTGCTCTTTTTCCTGATAGTCCCTGAATGTTGTTCTTGTGTAAAGAACTATATATGAAGAATTGTTATGTAGAATAGAGAGGCAAGACAGTGGGTGCCAGATGTTTTGGATTGCAAGTTCCATTATAGCCTCATTCAGCATAGCCAGTAGTGAGGGAGTATGGGAAGTGTGTTCTATAATACTTGGTGAGCACCATCATACTTCCTGTGCTGTATGCCATTGTTGAATGCAAGCAGCTCCAGTGCATTTTCAAAATGTAATAATGTGAATTCATTTCCATATGATGCTTATGTAGTTAAGAGTGAATTGTAGGAGCCAGTCTAGGTTGAAAAAAGAAGAGCTCTAAAACAGCACTTGGTTTGTCTTGATTATACCTCAGAAGATGTGTTGTTTATTGAACAGTTTCCATTAGTTTCCAAACAAAACTAACACTGAGCTCCACGCTCAATGCCTACCATTTCCTTATGTAGTAGCACTTTTAATTCCTGCCTTAAAGGAGATAGATTTGCAATAGAAAGTGGTTATGGCTCCAGAATCAGAAGGCCAGCCAGTGTGGCAAGAATAAACATAATACAGTGGTGCCTTGCTTAGCGATTGCTTCGTTTAACAAAGAATTCACTTAACGATGTGTTTCTTGGAGGAATTTTCCGCATCGTTTAACGATGTTCTCTATGGGGGATTTTCACTTAACGATCTCTGTTTTCGCTCATTTTTAAGTGTCTTAAAATGTTTGAAACCTGTTTTAAATGCTTGGAATCGGTAGTCCCCCTTGTGAAACATGTGCAAACTTAATTTGGCTCTGTTCTGAGTCTTCGTTAATTTTTGGTGATTTTTTGTTTTCCCCATTTAAATCCATTGAACTGTCCCTTCAATGGATTTAAATGGGGAAAACAAAAAATCACCAAAAATTAACGAAGAATCAGAACAGAGCCAAATTAAGTTTGCACATGTTTCACAAGGGGGACTACCGATTCCAATCATTTAAAACAGGTTTCAAACATTTTAAGACACTTAAAAATTAGCGAAAACAGAGATTGGAGAGTCATTCAAAAGCATTGCAGCTGGCTGCAATGCTTTTGAATGGCTTTCCGTTGGGGGAAACATTGTTTCACTTAGCGATGTTTCCTATGGGGATTTTCGCTTAGGGACAGTAATCCATTCCCATTGGAACGGATTAACCGGTTTTCAGTGCATTCCTATGGGAAATGGTGTTTCGCTTAACGATGTTTTCCCATAGCGATGGGGTTTTTGGAACCAATTAACATCGTTAAGCGAGGCACCACTGTACAAATGCTCCGTAGTAAACCCAATAGGAAGTTCTACAGGACATACACAATGTTCCAACAAGTTTTACTGATCAAAGCATTCAGTGCAGTTTAGAGTGCTTCCCCATCATTTGGGATCCTTCAAGGTGTAGAGCCCGACAATTGTGTAGTGAAGATTTGGGGTCCCTGACATTCTGTGTTCTTAACGCAGATGGCCAACAATGATTGAACAATCGCTGGGTTGCCATATATGTGTGGTCCAAACCCCATAAAATTATAGATCTTCGATATTCAAAGATTATCTTGTCCAGTTCTATGCAGATTTCAGTTCATCAAAATATTATTACACCACAGGACAATAGAACCAATATTAATACTGTAGTTTGCAGAAAGCACTGAGGGAAAAGGGTTAAAATGAGTTGAACCCATGCCCTTGTAGGGACCACAAAGAATCCTACATGTTTTTTTCTGCACTAAGCTATGGATTAGAGCTTTTGCATTTATGAACATTCTTTGTTTTAAAATACTGCCCCAAATGTTCAGCCATGAGCCAGTGTGGGTTTTATGAGATACAGTGGTGCCTCGCATAGCGAGGTTAATCCGTTCCGGATTAACCTTCGCTATGCTGAAGCATCGCTGAACGGGGCAGCGATTTCCATTGGAACGCATTAAACATCGTTTAATGCGTTCCAAATAGGCCAAATACCGTTCAGCGAAGCTTCAGGATGGCCTGCAGCCATTTTCGCGCCCTCGCCTCGCTTAACGAGGGCGCGAAAACGCTGCACGCGGCCATTTTAGGCCATTTCCCGGCTTCCGGCGGCCATTTTGGCCGCCGAACAGCTGATTGTCGGGCTTCGTTTTGCGAAGATCGGTAAGTGAAACGCTTACCGGTCTTCGCAAAGCGAATTGAGCCCTATTCAAAAGACGTTAAGCGATCGCATTAGCGATCCGAAAAAACGGATTGCTATGCGATTTCGTCGTTATGCGGTCCGCTCGTTAAGCGAGGCACCACTGTACTAGCTAATGAATTTATAAGGAGTGAGTTGAGAATTGATATGGTAGAAAATTCAGGATTAGTTAGTTGTGAAAGGCTACCTTCTAGAGATGGGCATAAACTGCACTGCAAACCAGTAAAATCGACAAACCAGGCTGATTCTTAGGTCAGTTTGTGGCCCAGTTTGGGGATCCCCTTTTCCTGAAGGAAAACAGAATGCCACCCTCCCACTGCCCCTATCACCTACCAACCTGCTCCTGCCACTGCTGCCATCCTCTGAGGCAGTGGGCCCAGCTTCCCTGCCATGAGCCAGCTGCTGCTTCTGAGCATGAACCTGTCTATCAACGTGGTAGTGGGCACGTGCTCCATTGATAGGTGGTCTGACTTCCTGGCAGCAGAAGAGGTGATGGCAGTAGCACGTAAGGTGGCAGCAGGTGGAGTGGGGAAGTTGTAGGTGGGTGGGCAACAGAAGACGTGCAGGCAAAGGACAGGAGCAAGTAGCGTGCTCCCCCTAAGCAGCAACCAGAAAAATAAACTGAACTGGTTGTTTTTTTTTTCGGGGAGTTGTAGTGGTTCATGGTTAGCCATGAACCGTGAACAATCTGTTTTCCAGTCCATGCCCATCTCTTGTTACCTTCTAGTCCAGGTGTGGAATTCAGAATCGTGTCTTGGACAACAGACAGATTTTGTAGTTTGCTGATTCTTAAAGAGCATGGAAATCTGGTGTTTGAAAGAATGTCGCTGGTTTCTTCCCAGTTGCATAAGAGAGGGACATGGCAGAGGTGTAAATATAAACACTTGAGTTTTGGTGGGTGTATGTATTTAACATATTAAAATTCTTCTTTTAATAGGAGGCAAGTGAGGCCTACCTGGTTGGCCTGTTTGAAGACACCAACCTTTGTGCTATCCACGCCAAACGTGTCACAATCATGCCAAAAGATATCCAGCTAGCACGCCGCATACGTGGAGAGCGTGCTTAAGTTCTGCGAAGATGGATTTTTCATTCTCAAAACAAATAAAATCTCTTCTTCCTGTTATTGGTAGTAATGAACGTTAGATAATTTTTTTCCATGGGGTTAAAAGGTACCTAAGTATATGGTTGCAAATGGGAAAATAGAGGACAGAATCGGGTATTGCAAGTTCTTTTTTCATTTTCATTTGTGTGTGGATTTTTAATATAAACGTGGGGACATATAAAGCATTATAGCTATCAGAAACCATTTCAGTGAACAAATTTCAGCAGGTTACCTTTATATCAATTATAAATATGCCAGTCAAACTTTTCTGGACAACGCCAGCATTTGGATTTTTAAAAAAATGGGAAAATTTCTTATTGATGGCAACTATATGGTGTCTGTAACATTTTTATCATATAGTAAATTCCATCAATTCACTATACTTTTCTAAACTAAGTTGTCCTACATGCAAGTACATGTTTTTAATGTTGTCTGTCTTCTGTGCTGTTCCTGTAAGTTTGCTATTAAAATACATGAAATAACAATTTTTGTCTTCATTTTTAAGCCTGCAAGTTTCACTGTTAGTTACAGTAAGTCTGCCCAGTGGCATTATAAACATTAGGCATGTGCAGATTCATATTTGTGAACTGCAGCACCCGGAATTCCCCAGGTAGTATCTCCCAGAACTAAACTGCAACTTCCAGAAATCTCCCAAGAATTTCCCAGGCAGCACTCTTAGAACTGAGTTTCAAAAATACACTACACCTTTACTTGGCATCTACCGTATTTTTTTGTGTATAAGATGCTACTTTTTCCTAAAATCATTACACTAAAAATTGAGGGGTGTATTTTACACGGAAGTAAGCTGAAAACATGGAGAGACCAAAACTACTCTTATCTTGCCTCTGTAAACAGGCTTCCTTCAGTCACAAGGCTTAGCTTCCTACAGTCAGGAGACTTCGCTTCCTCTAATCATGAGTCTTATGGAGCTGATGTCAGCTGATGCTGAATAAACCAATTGGAACACACCTCATTGGAGGTGGAGCTTTAGGTTGTGATCAGATACAATAGGGACACGTAATGTCCAAGCATTCTGAGCCCAGAGGCTGAATACTCAAAGCGAAGTTTTCTGAATTTTTGGGTTAGAGAAGTATGTGTCTTATAAATGGAAAAATACGGTACCTCGTGGCGCAGTGGTTAAAACGCTGTACTGCAGCTAAAACTGTGCTCACGACCTGGGGTTCAAATCCCAGGTAGCCGGCTCAAGGTTGACTCAGCCTTCCATCCTTCCGAGGTCGGTAAAATGAGTACCCAGCTTGCTGGGGGGGCAATGTGTAGCCTGTATAATTAAAATTGTAAACTGCCCGGAGAGTGCTTGTAGCGCTATGGGGCGGTATATAAATCCAATAAATAAAATAAAATAAATAAATACCTTAGCATTTCATGCTGCTAAACCCCTGATGCCATCTTCTCTCTTTACACATTTGAAAGATGTATGGATGCCCATACACCACTACCACACAGGGAAGGTGGTTATATGTACCTGGGCTAAAACACATACAGTACATGCTTATCCACTTGCACACTTCCACCTTCTTTCACTTGCTTTCTCCAATGCATATGCATGCAAACAAGTACCTCAGAAGAGAGGTTTGTCTTCTGTTTCACAGGTGCCTGCCAGTGTGCATGGAGGTGTGCAGATTTGTCTTTATTGATTGCTTTTCGGAATTATTTGAAACATCTGAGGGTTGCAGTCTCAGTCTGGGAAGCACTGCCTGGGGAATTTGGAGAGTTGCAATCTCAAACTACAAATTAGCCCATGCAAATGTACAAATAATGTATTTATGCTGAAAACAATAGAAATGTGTTCACTGAGAGTTATAAGCAGGATAAAATGTGAATGCATCTTGAGAGACACACTAACATATCAAACATCTTAAAGTGACTGATACGTGGCATTCATCTTGGGGAGTATGATGGTCCCCAGTGTATTTGAAGCAAGGCCACGAAGACACTCTTCCACTGCCACTAGGTAAAAATAAAGGTTCCCCTTGACGTTTAGTCCAGTCGTGTCCAACTCTAGGGTGTGGTGCTCATCCCCGTTTCCAAACTATAGAGCCAGCATTTTGTCCGAAGACAGTTTACGTGGTCACGTGGCCAGCGCAACTAGATATGGGACGCTGTTACCTTCCCGCCGTGGTGGTATCTACTTGCATTTGCATAGTTTCAAATTGCTAGGTTGGTAGGAGCTGGGACAAGTGATGAGAGCTCACTCCGTCGCGTGGATTTGATCTTACGACTGCTACTCTTCTGACCTTGCAGCACAGAGGCTTCTCCGGTTTAACCTGCAGTGCCACCACGTCCTTCTGTTACTGCCACTCGTGTGTCCACTGCCACTGGTGTGTCCTTAATAGTGGTAGTATGCCTTGTGTGAATAGGCCATATGGATTGGCCAGACTGAGAGGTTGCATTTGCAGTCTGAAACTGAAAGGAGTAAAAGGGTCACATGAATTTGTCACTACAAGCATGAATAACTTGCTTTTTTTATCACAGTAGTTCACACTGTGGAAGCTGGTTATGTAGACTCAGCTATGGATTTGAAATCACTACTTAAATGGCTCAGTTAATTCTTAAGACTCCCTAGACAAGAATAGTTATATTTTTAAAATAACTAAACAATTTCAGAATTACGGTAAACTTTGCCTCATTTGAGTTCTTCGCTATGAAATAATTATCCTCATAAATGGTCAGTAGTTGAGTGGAAATGAACTGTTAAGTACTAATTAAGGATTAACCCCAGAGTTTCTGTGAACCCTAATCTTCAAATGCTAAGAGGGAAGTTACCTTAGTATTTTTGCCAACGTTGGCTATTGAAGAGGTCTTGAATTTACAGAGACTCATAATTTTCATCCACAGAAAGTTTATGTAGTCTTGTCCTTTAATTTTCATTGAAAACCAATGTAGTTAAAATGTTTCATTGACCCACGCTTGTTTCCTGTGTGTGTTCAGTACTGCTTACATTGTTGGAGAGAAAAGCAAAGCAAGATTATTTGTGTAGCAAATCTTATTGGTTGCCAGTTCTGTCAGTCAATATAAGTTAGAAACCACCATTGTGCACATTTATAACAGAAGAGGCTATGTTGCATGGTGGGTGGAATCATGATATGCCTGATATGCAGTGCAGAAACAAATGACAAAGCATAAGGTTGCACCAATTCAAGTTTCAACTACCTTTTTAACCAGGTTGTGAGTGAGTTGCTAATACATATTAAACAAAGAAGGCAACAGTGAGGAAGCCATATAATGTAAATACTTGGGAAGAACAAGAAATGAATAATATGACACACATGAATTGAAGAAATTAAACACCTGAAAATAAGAGAAGAGAAGTGGAGAAGCTGATCTATATATGATCAGTGGCCTCCTGGCAGTTTTGCCAGATGACACCTACGTGCTGAGCTAGATGTTAAATGGATAAATATCAGGATGGAGAACAAGCTTTTGGAAGGGGCTGGATTCTGACCTGCTGTCTCCATTGGTATACAGGTGATTGCCAAATGGAATTTGAGCATCTGCAAGGAATAGCAGTGGTCAGTTTGCAAGAGAATAGGAACAGAGAAGAAAGAAGGCTTAACAGCTGGGAAAGAATGGGAATGGATCAAGATTTCTGCTCTCACCACAGGATGATTCTTTTACTCTTGGACTTTCTACACCCTTTAATCCTATAAAAATTCCTAGGGGTATTTACAAAGTAGAACGACAAAAAGTATAGTATTATAAAAGCATAGTAATTAATGGGATAAAATAACATTTGAAAAGGATGAGTTTGTACCTTCCCCAGTGCTATATGTCATCACGTCGCTTCTGAGTTATATGAATTATTGACAGCTCTAGTTAGGTCTTTCAGATTCAAGGCTGTGCTGTCTAGTACTTTTTTCAGCCTTATCTAACATGATGGAGTATGGTGTGAGTAGCAATCTAAAAACATCTGGAAGGTTACTCTTTTCCCCACCTCTGTTTTGAAAGCACTTTGCCTGGTGCTAAAAAAGAGAATATAGACACCAGCAATAGTATGCTAGACTAAAATTTCTATCATTCCTTAATCAGCATGTACAAAATGGGAAACAGCAATTTACCTAGGAAGAGTCTAAAAACAGGTTCTCTTTCTTGTACCTTGAAAAAAAATCATTTAATGCTTCACTTCATTTAATAAGATTTTCAAGATTATGTATAGATATAGAGTCAGGGTATATGGAGATGTGCAAACATTTTACTGCAGTTTGCATGCTGAAAGTTTATTTACAGGACCAAACTGGTGTGAGGTGGCATTGTATATACCAGTGACCTGTGTAATGTTCAGCATCTTGTGAAACAATTGGACTATGTGAAGAAGTAGGCTGAAGTCCATGAAACCACATGCCAATCACACTTTGTTGGTATTTGAGGTATCACATCACTCTTTGCTAGGATCCTGTGTAAGTCAAACCATTTGTGTCAGCAATTTGACTTTTGTTGGTGCTCATGTAAAGAGCTATTCAGGACCCCCCCCCCAAGTGTAAAGCAGCTACAATATTGAGAATAGGGATCTTGTAAGTAACATCAGTGTTTGTGGCAGTGGGAGATCTCATTGTGTAGGGGTATAATTATATGGCTGAATTACCTTGGCGTGGTTCAGTCTAGATTGTACTAAACAGGACTGTTTGGGGGTATGGTATGTCATTTGGACGCACCAAGCAACCCTGTTTAGCACAATCTTCCCTGTTAAAGGGAAAGGTTTCCATTCTTAAGATCATTAAGCAGCTTAGGCAAAGCATGGGAGGAAGAAGCCTGTTAATGATTTTGAGAAATAGAAAGTTTTCCTTTAAATCAGGGGTCTCCAAACTACAGCCTGAGGGCTACATTATCCCCCCCCCTTGCCTTTTTATCCATTCTGGCAAATGTCACAGGCTCAGGTCTGTTCCCTTCAGCCCGTGTGTGTGTGTGTGTGTGTGTGTGTGTGTGTGTGTGTGTGTGTGTGTGTGTGTGTGTGTGTGTGTGTGTGTGTGTGTGTGTGTGTGTGTGTGTGTGTGTGTGTGTGTGTGTGTGTGTGTGTGTACATACACTTGTGCGTAGGCATGCATGCATGTTCCTTTGGCTCTCAAAAATGTGGAACATATATTATGTGGCCCTCATGCAGAGAAGTTTGGAGACCCCTGCTTTAAATCAGAATCAGAAAGTTGAAAACGGCCTATCAGGCCATCGAGTCCAATTCCCTGCTTAGTGCAGGAATACAAATAAAAGGATATCTGCCAGGTGTTTTGTCTAGATTTCTCTTGAAATATTCCATGACAATCATCCTTTGAGAGGGAGTTTTACATTTCTTTTTAATTGTTACGAACCAATCTAGTGCATCAGCAATGCTTTGGTAGGCTTTTTAAAAATAAGCCCTCTCAAAACATTGCTGATGGACTAGTAAGGATTAAAAAGAAATGCAAAACTTCCTCTCCTTTGCTTTTGTTAGGTGACTTCCAAAAAGGAACAGTCAGGCAATCAGCTACTTTGGGTTGATCCCAGTGATCATACATGCTAAAACTGAACCAAAATGGAGTGATCTTACCAGCACCTAAAAAACAGTAGTCCCTGAGTGGAAGCCAGAAAGGTGTGGATAGGAATGCTCTCAGGATGGCCTGCTTCATGCAGGCACTTATATTGTCTGGTCACTGGCAGAAGGAGCAAACTAGACCATTCCAAGAGCAGACCAAACTGCTAGACAAATGCCCATATAATCAACCCCCTAAGTGGAACTGTATACTTCCCTAGTGCCTGACAGGATCCTGGCCTTTGTTCTTTCTACTGCAACATAATAAAATGGCTTCCTCCTTGGAAAAGTCAGATGACTGACTCATTCCAGTTGCAGTCCAATGCATATTGAATATGCTGTGTTACAGTTGCTGAATATGGTGTCTGTTGTGAACATGTAATGAAGCTACCCTGTATTCCACACCCGCCACAAACTCTTATCATCCAACAGATACAGTATTTCACCAGGTTGTTTCAGTCTGTCAGCACACCTCCCTTATCTGAATCTGAATATTCTGATTCCATCTGCTTCTGATCAGGAGACCAAAATCTTGTATATGTTGTGTGTGGAGCCTACATTCGATGAAGAGGAATTGCTAGCTCTACCAACCTCCACCATTACAGTCTAAGGAGGGGGTGAATATCTGTATAGGTCAGTGGTTCCTAACCTTGGGTCTCCAGATGTTCTTGGATATAATTCCCAGAAATCCTGGCCAGCACAGCTAGTGGTGAAGGCTTCTGCGAGTTTTAGTTCAAGAGCATCTGGGGACCCAAGGTTGGGAGCCACTGCTATAGATTTTCCACATGAATCTGCTGGCAGACAGGGACAGGCTACATAGATATAGCACTCTCCTCTTCACACTGTTGCTGTCATCTGCTGCACCAATATGCTTCCTCTTTGTGTGTGGCTCACATGCTGTGTGATCATCCTGTATCCCATCCATTCCATATTTGCATTTCACCATTTCATAAACAAATAAGTTATAAGCCAAATGGCATTAAATACTGCTTTTTGAATTTTGTGGGTGGTGTATGTTGACTCCAGACTAGCTGCCCGTCAGCATCCTTGTTTCTGTAAAGATGACAGGATCATTAATGGCCTTTCAGCAAAATGAGGGACAAAACTGGAAACATGGATGTAATTGTTAAACAGTCTTGGATGGCTTTCTCTCTGTTAGGGAAGCAAAAGAGCCAGATGCTGTCCGCAGTCCTTATTTCATATGCCTCTCTCAATACATCAGCGTCTGGCAGCTGTGACCCTGTCAAACAGCTTGCAAAGGGGTTTTTCCTAGCAAATGCCTGGGCCTGCGATGCAGGCAGCTGAGAGGCTGTGTCACGTGAGCAACCCTTGCTAACATGAGGCACAGAGTCCCATCTGGAAGCCAACTCTGCATAGATTATGGAGAAAAGCTGTGTGTCAATCCGTATTCTGGCTGGAGAGACTTCAAACCATAACCATGTTCCTGTTCATTTGAGGCAACTGGAAACTCCTTCCTCATCTCTGGCTGGCAGCTGTGAGCTCTCTGCTGCCAATGGGCCTGACTCCAAAGAAAGGTTCACCCCAAAGGGGAATTGGTCTTTCACACATCCAGCTGCAATCCAGTGCCTTGCTTGGAGTAGCAGTCAAACACCACAGGAGAGCACAAAGAAGAAGGTTGAATTTGATCTTCTCATCCACAGCTTCTATTCAGCATTCGTCTCAGTGCAAAAAAAAAAAAAAACACATGTCACCTTACAGGAGATCAAAGGCAGAGCATTGCTACAAAATCCACAGAATCTCAGTAAGCTTGGACTGGTATCAGTAAAATACATTTGTAGACACATACAGCCTGGAGGTTGAATGGAGGTATATTCACCTCAACCATTATTTATAGCCAGAAGTTCCAGAGACTTTAGGAAGCAGAAAGCTTTCCTTGCTCCAATATTGTTGTTGTTTTAGTAGCATGTTGTTCTGTACTCCCTGGAGCCCGGAAACCCTGCCTCTGTGGTTTTCTGTAAACTGTAATCAAAAATAACATTGCCAAGCCCTATTTTTCCCTTTGTCCCCCAAAAGGAACCTTTCTGGGCTTGGAATGAGTTCTGTGGAGTGTTTTGATAAATGTCTGAGTAAACATAAATGAGACTGCATTACATTTATCTGTTGCAGCAGTGAGGATGTTGTACTACAACCCTCATCATCCTGACCATAGTGTGGTGGGGGGAATGGTGGGATTTAGAGAAGGAACACTTCATCTGGCTGAGTGTTAAACAACTTGGGAAGGTAGGAGAGAAGAAACAAAGAAGTTCAAAATTCATCCTAGCCATATATTGTAGTGGTGGGAGCATTCGTTGCATTCCAAAGAGAGAGGAACAAACATATGGAGGAAAGAAGGACTGTTTGGAAAAAAGAAAGAATTTGCAAGCCCTTGAGTGATTTGTAAAAGATCAAGATGGAAGTGAGTGGAAGAATCAAATCCCTGCCATTTATCTGCAAAGTTTAACAGCGCGGTTGTTTGTCTACAAAATCTATTTATTAAGAATATTTCCAGGTTAAGCTTTTCTGTACAGATGGCAAGATTACAGGAGAAGGAGGGGACAGTTAACCCTCCGAAACATGTTTAAACAGGACCTGTAACAAATAGGTTGGCAAATGCAACACGGATGTTTATTAAAAGTGATCACATGGCAAGGTATCCATGCAGGTTGTGAGACTGGTTAGATACAAATAATTATATGTTTGCACCTGGAACGTGATGGGGGTGGGAAGATGGAGAGCTGTAGATGCATGCTTTCTAATCTACAACGGAATAAATCCGCCACTCACGAGAAAAGGTTTAATCCAGAGATCTGATAATAGTTCTTTCCTCCTTTCATCAACAGCTCAACAGTGGAAACTATGTCATACCCATTGCAAAATACTATTTTGCATCTGAACTGAACTAAAGGGCTTGAGTTTACAGTGTGCCATAGAAGTGGCATTAGTGGGAGTGATTTCTGCCTGGAGCAGAAAAAGAACATGGGAAAGAGTAGGGAGAATTATGACAATCAACAAAATCACAACCTTAAAAGCAGAGCTGCTTAGTGACCGATTTTTGAATTTTCACAGCAGAGCAGTTAATGGCTAGATGAATTCACTTCTACTTCTGCTCCTTCCAAATATCACATTTGTCAATGTGCAGATTATACGAATATGAGGAAAGGCTAGGAAAAACGTCTACCAATCTGCATGTTGATAGAGGGGAAAAAAAGAGTCCAGGGTTATCTGTCTATCTTCCCTTCCTCCCCTTGTTTAACACAGGGATTATCCATCTGCCTATCCACCCCGCGTTTAGATGACTTACTGCATGTATTGCTTCTCCAGCAATTTCAGAGATTCAGTACCTCCAAGCTAGGATGGTATGCTGTAATACAGCATACTATATTCATATATCGGCAAATGTGAAGAGGTACTTACTTTTGTTTGGTGGTAAATCTGTTTTAACAATATTATGTACAAGTGGCTTTTCATCTACATTCACCATTTTGAAGCGAAATTCATTCAGAAAGTTTCTGATATACCTTCAGAGAGTTTTAGAATTACACAAGAGATAAAAAATAATGGTATTGCTTTTGATTAAAATATACTGGCATATGTTGCGATGGAGTACAAACATTTCATCACAAAACTTATAAGACTAGACAATTATTCAAGAAGAAGAATAAAAAAGGCTTAGAAACATATCCATTAGGAATCATCTGCTCCTATCTTAATGGCTAGAAATGACTCTTAAAACACATTTATTCTTATCTATTTTTTTACAGATGTATTATTCATATCTATTCCTATCCTTCTAAAGTTTGAGAAGGCTAATAGCATAAAACCACTGCAAGGAGAATTAAAAGGTAAACATTTAAAACAGATAAATGTATATTCTTGATGCCACCCATACTTTTGATAATATACACACTTATCCTTCCTTAATCTTGCAAAAAAGCATTTGGAAAATTTATCAAACAGAAAGCCTTCTGTGTTGCTGAAACAGAGAGTAAAATCTAGGCATTTTGCTCCCTGGGGAAAACATAGGAAGTGCCTTATGTGGAGTCGAACTAGGATTCTTGTGAATCTCAAGCTCAGGGTTGTCAACTCTGATAGTGGCTTTTCCTGCTGCAGGAAGGTTTCTTTCCTTCCTCTTCTTGAGACCCCTTGGCTTACTGGTGACCTCCCATCCAGGTCTGAATCACAACCTTAAAAGCAGAGCTGCTTAGTGACCGATTTTTGAATTTTCACAGCAGAGCAGTTAATGGCTAGATGAATTCACTTCTACTTCTGCTCCTTCCAAATATCACATTTGTCAATGTGCAGATTATACGAATATGAGGAAAGGCTAGGAAAAACGTCTACCAATCTGCATGTTGATCTGCACACCTTCTGCACACCTTCTGATCTGCACACCTTCTGCACACAATCTGCACACCTTCTGAAAGCAGACTAGATCAAGCCTACTGTACTTAGGGTGGCATGTATTCAAGGATCGGCTGCTGTTCTGCGGTTCCCCCAAAAGAAGCCATTTAATAGTTGAATTCAGCTTCAGCACTGGCCACTGGACAGTGTACTCCATCATTCGCTGGAACAGCAGGGCAGACCATGTCTCTTTGAGCTCTCCTCTCCAAGAGATGTAGACAATCACCAGGCAGAGGAATGGAGGTGGCTTTCTCCTCCTCAAGCACAGCATTGTCTCATCTTGGGTGGTTTTAAGGAGAAAGGTTGTGTAAAAATATTTTAAATATGTAAATAAAATAATAGGCCAGCCCTACTGAAGTGCTGTTTCTACAGATTCATCCCCAAAGCATGGTGGTCATACAAAGTACCAGTTCCAGTTCTGGGAGGAAAAGGTCTTGGCACCGTCTGTTTCAATGCCGGCTCTCCCACCCTCAATCCCATGGCAGCAAATCTCAGACATTGGCCCTGAGTCTTTGGTTTTGGAATTCATTCTGCAGGTCTCAGGCTTTAGCCCTAATATCTTGGGAAATGGGATACTGCTGACCTGACAAACCTGATCCAGCTTGGGGGTTCATCCTGACATGCTGCAGCTCAGACAGAGCTCTACCAGTAGATCCAAATTTACTCTTGCCCCATCTTTTATTCTTAAAGCAGCGCTCTTTTTACTTTCAGCAAGGCACTTGCTTCTCACGGTGACGTAGCCTTTAGGCTACAAACCAGAGCCTACAGACTCTGGACGATAGAACTTTGGTGTCAGCTCTTCGTTGCCCTTTAAACTTATCAGAGCATTTCCACATTGTGTGTCTGTCACATTCGATTCTGCAATTGTTGCCAAAGAGCCTGGCTCTTCTCATAGGGGTCTCCTTTTAAGTTTCAAGTTTCAATCCTCCAGCGATGCTACTTGTCATTGTTGTTTAATCGTTTAGTTATGTCCGACTCTTCCTGACCCCATGGACCAGAGCATGCCAGGCCCTCCTGTCTTCCATTGCCTCCCGGAGTTGGATCAAATTCATGTTGGTTGCTTCGGTGACACTGTCCAGCCATTGTGTCCTCTGTCGTCCCCTTCTCCTCTTGCCTTCACACTTTCCCAACATCAGGGTCTTTTCCAGCGAGTCGAGTCTTCTCATGAGATAGCCAAAGTATTGGAGCCTCAGCTTCAGGATCTGTCCTTCCAGTGAGCACTCAGGGTTGATTTCCTTTAGAATTGATAGGTTTGTTCTCCTTGCAGTCCAGGGGACTCTCAAGATCCTCCTCCAGCACCACAGTTCAAAAGCATCAAGTCTTCGGCGGTCAGGTTTCTTTATGGTCCAGTTCTCACTTCCATACATCACTACAGGAAAAACCATAGCGATGCTACACCTTGTGGGAAAATTGAAATGGCTAGTCAAGGAAGAACAGGTTCCCCAAAGCAAACACCAGTACTGGTAGGTCCTGCCAGAGTTGCTTGGACTCTCCCAAAGCTGCCCCATACAGAGTGCTGGGTATTGATACTAAAATTGTTATAAATTATAACCAGAATCTCAATTTAGGTACAAGATTATGAAGTGGTATGAAATCAACTACACAACACTGGGTTTCTTTTTTTCTTTCCAGCCCTTTGTATAATACTACCTCTCTTCCTTGTTTTCTCATTCTCCACATTTTGAAATGTATAGACTACTAGAATACAGCTGTTCCTACATGTGTGTGAGCTCACACACAGATGCTGTGCAAAGAACAGGATTCAAAGAGCAAATGGCAAGCAACAGCACAGTGCCAGAACTCCTGAAAGAAATGGATAAGTGCAGACAACTGATATGTTGCCAGAAGAAAAGGCCTCTGCCCTTGCTGGCTTTCACAGACAACATGCACCACGGATATAGATCTTATTTTTAGAACCATAGGTAGCTTGCCCAAGGCTGAACTCTTGATAAAGAGCAGGGTTTACTAAATGCTGGAGTGGAGGGATAAGTCGATGATATAAGGACCCTGCACTGAAGAAGGAAGCAACTTCCAGCTGGTATCTCTCACCCTAACACTGTTTCCAGCTAAGCTCATCATGGCTTCAGGGCATTTAATTATAAGGCAAGTTGACCACTATAGAATGGGCGAACAAGACTTTGGAAAAGTTACTGCTTGGGGACTTGAACTCCCAGAATCCACCTCAACGTCTGTGGTACATAGGGGATTACTATAGCAGGAAGTATAACAAATAAACTGGGCTTCCAACAAAACAAAATAAATAAAGGAAAGTAAAGGAAGTAGAATATTTATCCACAGGGCAATTCAGGTAGAAATATGAAAAGCAAACATGTTTGCTGGACTAGAAGCTACTTTCACACCAGAGCTGGAAAACTATCTCTCCACCAAAGCCTTTTTAGATTATAAATTCCAGAATGTCCAGTGAGCATTGCGATAGCTGTGCTGGTTCAGAATTCTGGGAGTTGTAATCCAGAAAGACAGCATTTCCATGCTGTGGTCAGAAGACACATTCATCCACTTCAATAGTGATGGGAAATACGTCCAAATTTGTGCCTGAATTTTCCTAGCAGGATTGAGACATTGAAGCAGTTGAATTACTTTATGTATTGTTAATGTTAACCCTAACAAAGGCATTGTTGATTATGGCCACTTGTGTTCCATTTTCAAAGTCACATCACCTCTCATCTGATGGTGTTTGTACACTGAGTGGTCTTGCGCTGGTGCTTCTGGAGTGGAAGGATAAGACAAGCCAATCTAGGTGAACCTGAGATAATGGGGTTTGCTCATCAACTCAGTCCTCTGTGAGTGCGGAAAATAATTGGCAACGTCACACTTATATCACTGTATTCTATGACCCTCAACATGTACATTGGAAGATTCGATATTAGCTGCTCTCAGTGCTCTTAGTGTTGCCCATTATTGGGTGAAAATTATCTGATATATTTATTATTTGTACAAGGGTGTTCTGAAATGAAGAAATGAGACTTTATATATTTGGTGCAAAGTATTAAAGTTCAGTATTCTAGGGTCTCAAATTGTGAAAAATCTCTAGAAATAACAACTTAGTTTTGCTGCACTATATAAATCTGGTCATCAGACATCCAATAAAGAAGCTGTAGAAGAGCTAAATGTTCACATTCTCATTTCATCCTCTAAGCATATTAATTACTTTCTGTTTTTATGGTGGTGTCACAGTTTCAGGAAACTAGCTTTTAAGATTATATTCCTGGCAGTAGGGCTAAGATGTGCATATGAGGAATGTGTGACTTCAGTCACACCTATAGAGCCAACAGCTGAGTTAAATTAAGGTATGAAACAGAAGGCACTCGTATAGTATGGTTGGGCAAACAATATCAGATGTCCTAAAACCTTAAGCCCTATTGAGGTGTTACTCCAAATGGATGGAAATAATGTGTGAACAGAATGTCAGCTGACATGCATAAGAGCTCCACCCATTGGTGGACCTTGCCACCAGGACTGTCCAGTCCTGGCATTCCTGGAGCAATAATAATAATAATAATAATAATAATAATAATAATAATAATAATAATAATAATAATAATAATAATAATAATAATAATAATAATAATAAAGCAGTGTGTGTGTGCCAGCTTCCTGTCTCAGCAGCCCCAAGACTCACTAACTCAGCACAGAAGGAGAGGGTTCTGGGGAGAGAGGTGATGGGCACATGCCTTTGGGCCCATTGTGCCATTTGGAGCAATGCAGGGAGTGATGTACCAGCATTGTGATTTGTGAGCTTATGCATATACTAGGCCTTATGCATGTACTAATTTTAGTATACTGCAAGAACTATGTACAAGAAATATTGCCATATCAAAGAAATTGTTAATCTGCAAATATTTATTTATTTATTTATTTATTTATTTATTTATTTATTTATTTATTTATTTATTTATTTATTTATTTATTTATTTACCACCTATCTGGTCTTACGACCACTCTAGGCGGCTTCCAAACACATAAAACAACATATAAATATAACAAAAAAGAAAAGGAAATTATTACATCAAGAAAGCAAGTTCTTCAAGATGGAAGGGAAAAAAAGTAAATAAAGAAAAAAGGTAAAATATTAACTGGAGGGACATCCAGGTTTTTAACTGGTTTTTAAAGATGCCCAGCGAAGGGGCCGCACAAATCTCTGGAGGAAGGTTGTTCCAGAGGCGAGGAACTACCGCCGAGAAGGCCCGGTTTCTTATTTTTTCCTTCCAGGCCTCCCTCGGCGTCAAGCTCCTCAGCCTCATCTCCCGACTCGATCGGGTGATATGGATAGATCTTGGTGGGAGTAGACGTTCTGCCAAATATCGAGGCCCTAAACCATTTAGGGCTTTATACGTAAGCATTAAAACTTTGAAGTCGATGCAGAATCAAATGGGCAGCCAGTGTAATGTGGCCAGAATAAGGAGTCTGGCCACCGCATTCTGCACCACTTGGAGTTTCCGCAACAACCTCAAAGGTAGCCCCACATAGAGTGCATTACAGCGGTCTAATCTAGAGATTATGAGTGCATGTACCAAGGTAGTGAGCGCTCCCACCTCAAGATAGGGTTGTAGCTGGGCTATCCCCCGAAGATGGAAAAAGGCGGTATGGATCACCGACGCCACCTGAGTTTCCATGGTGAGCGCTGGGTCCAGATGGATCCCCAAGCTGCGAACCCCACTCTTTGCAGTAAGGGTCACCCCCCCCAAATGAGAGGGAGTTTCCCAGACCATCAACAGTGGGGGCACCCACCCTCAGGACCTCCGTCTTGTCCAGGTTCAGCCTCAGCCCATTTTCCTGCATCCATTGCAGTACAGCCCTCAGGCAGCGCTGGAGGGACAGAACGGCATCTCTTGCGGTTGGTGAAAAGGAGATGCAGAGCTGACACGATGCCCCAAGTGTTAAGTACAGTACACTTTAGAAGCTACCACATTTAAATCGTGATGTACATGCACATATATTATTTGTAATTTTCAAACAAGGAGTTGCCCTCTGTGTTGTCATAAACTCCCAACTGTGTGATGTCACAAGGACTCTATCCCCACTGTTCAGGGATCTTTCTCAGTAGTAGCTACCCAAGTGCAGAACCCTCTACCAAGGGAAGTTAGGTTGGTGCTATATCTGTTGAGCTTCCGATGGGCATCTAACACTGCATTGTTCCAAAAGGACTTTGGTCTGTAGGACTGGCTATTAAAACTGACTTCAGATAAAGTTTTGGATGTGATTTTAAAGAAGGATTTTAATTTGCCGTTAATGATGTTTTAAGTCTGTTTATAATAATTTCAACTGATTGTAAATCACTTTGAAAACCCTGTATGCAAAAAGGAAATAAAAACATAATACAAATATAATACACATCTACCATTGTAAAACATTTTAAGAAAACAGATTAAAAAGCAAACACAGCAGTACAAATGCACCATTCATTCCCAGGTGCCTGCAGAAATAAAAATGGTTTAATCTGTCTTTTCAGGAAGATGAAGTAAAAATTTAGCTGGGCCTTGAGAAGCATTGCCACAGTGCTAGAGCTACAAGTGAATAGTCTCCCTGTTGGGAAATGTTAGGAAATCATAATTTATTTTTATTTGGGGGTGGCACGAATTGAGAAAAATATACATAACTGGACTGCTCTTGGTCCAACTCACTGAAAACATTTGTCAAATTAAAATGTGAATAAATACAATTTGGCTATCCTCTGCTTAAGATACTATCTGGAACAATTTACTCTAGAAATCAATGTTAAGTGCTGAGAAAGCAGTTCTGTGGTTTGTCACTTGCGGCTTTAAAACCAACACCAATAACAGAAAGGTGTATGAATAAAGGAATATGTTCAAGGAGTTCTTCTACTGTTTTCAGTTCAATTTGTAATTCAAGTGAACTAGTTTCTGTGTGGAAATTCTACTCAGCTAATGTAGTGCTAAGGTACTCATAAGAAATCCTTCATCCTATATATCCAGAATCGTAGGCCAACAATATGCCATTAGTTTCAATAGCCATCCAATGCATTCCACTGGCCAACTGGAAACTGAGAGATAGTGTTCCATTTTCTCTGCTGCTGTGTGTAAAAGTTACTTTTTTGGCTTTCATTTCACAGAATTCCTGAGCAACTAAGGCTACTGATAGTTGTAATTCAGAAAAAATAACTTTTCAAAGCTTTACCTCAACTACATTTGAGTACTTGGGCAATGGTTCTTTGTTGTTGAACAGTTCCACTGTTCTCAAACATTTCTAAGATCTTGCTTGGTGCTTTAGTAACTGGCTGTGGAGCAAGAGGTGGGGAGTTCAATTCCCCACAGTTCCTCCTGAGTAGAACCAGCCTGTATGGTCTTCTGCAAGCTGCACAGTCCCAGGGCACCCCCAAAAGAACGGAATGGTAAACCACTTCTGAGTATTCTCTACCTAAAAAAACCCGAAAAGGGTTGCCATTAGTCAGAATTGACTTGACTGCACATGGTGATGATAATGATTAGCCTGCACTTATTAGTGTTATTATTACACTTATTAGTGTTAATAACTTATCATTTTGTTCATGTCACTTTTCTTCTATCCAATGCACTTTTTAATTTGTATATCATTATTTGTGTGTGTTTGTTTATAGATATAACATGCGTTTTCTGATTGTGTGGCCAGATTACTCCAGGGTCTGATGAGCAAAGCACAAGATGGAGTTTCTACCTATGGAACAGAAATACCGTACACTCTCCAGATTTATCCAGATCTCCTGTCTGTAACACCAGGTGACCACCAGATGTCAGTATTGAAACAGATGTTACTTGAAAGAGAAGGTGAAGGAAGAACACAATGAACAAATTACATATGTGTGTATCGCCAGCACTCAAACTGCTTTTCTTAGTTGCTCAATAATCTTGCCACAGTAAGTGTATCTGTTATGTTTTCTTTTGGCACTACCAACTGCACTAGTGATGAGTCACCAGTCAAATACTGTTCATCAGCGGCAGTATTATGATCTGAGAATGATCTTGGTTTTTGTATCCCAAGCAGGCAATAAAACGACCAAGTGTTACAATGGGAAAAACGTAATGGATGGAGTACCTTCCAAGAGTTTAGCTCTTCTTTTGTGTTTGTTATCTGGATGAACGACATTAGTACATATGAAAGGGATCCTGGGGTCTCAGTAAACAAGGTAAACATGAGCCAACAGTGTGATGCAGCTGCAAAAAGACTAATGCAATACTAGGTTATATCAACAAAAGTACAGTGTCCAGATCAAGGGAAGTAATGGTAATAAACAATCTATTCTACTTTGGTCAGATCTCACCTGCAACATTATGTCCGGTTGTAAACACCCCAGTCTGAGAAGGGTATCAAAAAGTTGGAACGTGCCCAGGGAAGGACAACAGCACAGTGCTGGCCAGGATCTGTAAACTAAACTATATGAGGAATGGTTGTCAGAGTCTAGTTTGTTTAGCCTGGAGAAGAAAATGTTTGGATAGCATTTTTCAGAATCTGATGGGCTGTCACATGGAAGAGGGAGAACACGTGCCTCCTGAGGTCCAGAGGGTACGACCCATATGTGCGGGGTGAGCTCAAGCTACAGGAAAGCTCAATTTGATTAGAAGTTGGAAATAACTTCCTATTTGCCAATTTCGGCTGGCATAAGAGAAATTACCTGATTCTCGATGGTTAAAACCTAAAATTTATTAAGTAGTGATTTGCTATCCAGACTTAGAGCTCGTCCACTCATCTCATTTGCTCCTTTTAAAGAGGCAGCTCCATTACCTGTTGATTTGGGTTCATTTTATTGATTTGCATAACATGAATTGAATTGAATTGATACTTTCTCCTTCCCTTCCTCTTCAGAGTCATTTTCCCTCTCTTGGGAACTGGGTGGGTTTTTGTTTTGTTTTGTTGCAGCCTGGTTAGCTCTAGGATGTGTCAGTCTTAGAAAGCAGTAGAGTAACCAACTGGGGGGAGCCGTGCAAAGGCTGTAAAAGACAATATCAAGGGAAGGGAAGAGACAAGGAGAGGAGACAGGGCAAAGAATGGGGAGGGAAGGAGAAGGAAGGAGAAGTGCGATGAGGAAGTTGGCATGGAAATTGAAATCAGAAGACTCTAGATTACATTGAAGGAAAACTGACTAACAAGTGTGGAAACTTGAGGTGAGTAATTCTGGATCTGTGGGGGAAAGGAACCATGTTTTCAACCCACACCAGTCTGAGTCATGCACCTTATACAGATGAGTCTTTACATGACTCTATTCTAGCATAATTTAGCAAAAGGATGTTGGTTTGTGAGACTCTGAAGAGTAGATGCCTTCTTCATGTCATTTCAGATATGGAGACATGGATATGCTTCACATTTTTACACTTACACATGGTTTTTAAAAAAGCAACAAGAGCAAGTAGTTTGTTTTTCACCTTTCTTGGAGAATTTGACACCAGTGGTGAAACCAAAGAGATGCTTAAGAGGATAAAAAGGTAACAAAATGCTTAGCACATAAGGAATGGAAAGAGATTCAAAGACACTTTTCTGAATATTATTAAAAGAGAGACAGAGAAAGACCAAAAATTAATGATACATTCATCATCATAAGATGAACCAGAGCACAATAGGAAATATGATCTTTTTTCCATCATAAAAACCTTCTGTGAATTCAACATCATTTGAATGAGTTAAAAAAAAACATACTATAACTAAAGTCCTTATAAGGCAGTTTTGAGTGTAAACTTCATGTAACGTGTTTTCTATTTTTGTTATCTAGTAATCCATAGAGGAAACATTTTGGAATCTGTGTTTCAGAAATACTTTAATTAAATGGTTATGAATAGTGTAGCCAAGCTTTCAAGTTCTGCAGGACTCTTCAGGAGACAAAATGATAAACAGTGTAAAAAAGAGGGAAGTGGCCAATATTGAAGTCAATGGAATCTGCATCTGGTTACTTACAATCTTAAGGTGGGAGGAGGGAGGAGACTTCAGGCAATCAAAATAGGCTCTGCCTAGTGCTGAGGTAGTTTTAGGATTCCTTCAAGGATTGTTGGGATGGAGAAAAAAAAGAAATATTTTTTGAAATGTTCTTCCACTTGAAAAATTCATGTGTTAAAAAAAACCTGGCACATCAGAAATTGAGCTGGGCTAGAAGCTTTGCGGGTATATTTTTCATGGGGTTCCAACGCTTGTACTCTACACTCTACACTGCTACTACTCTTTCTCCCACTTCAATATTTTATCACCTCACTGTGCCACAAAGGTAGATAATGCTGTAATGAATATATTTTAATTCTGTAATATAAGGTACTCTAATAAAAGCAAAGCAAAGCATGCTGCTTATCTACTGCCCCACAGTGCTTAAAGCATTCTCTGGGTGGCTTACAATGCAGGCTACACATTGCTCCCTCCCCCACCAAGCAAGCTTCATTTGCCATCTTCGGAAGGATGGAAAGGTGACTGAATCTCAAGCCAGGTACCTGGGATTGACCCAGAGTTTTGACTGCAGTACAACAGTTTAACCACTGTGCCACAATGCTCTAGAGAGCTTGGAAATGTTACTTTTGCAGGGTCAAAACTCCTCAAATCCTCTGCCAGCATAGCCACTGGCCATGATGATTGCAATCCTGGGAACTGTGGTCCAAAAACCCTAGCTTTCCCAACCTCTGGGATATACTGTACCCCCATCTTCAGATTTTCCAAACACATATGTACCATGCAAGGAAGTGGTGCTGTAACTTTTAAGATTTAATGTTCTAGAATAATTGAATTTTTTAAAAGATGTATCATTTTTATTTCAATATTTATTATTTCATTTATGCCATGCACACTCTGCCAAATAAGGTCCAAACAACTGACACCTCAGTCTCATTGAGCCCACTGCAACTTACTTCTGAGTAGACATACATAAGATTGTATGGGTGGAACATTAGACAGGCCGAGTTGCAGTAAATCTCCATCATGTGCCTTAAGAATATTTGTCTGTCTTTCATGTTGATTATATATCTGTGTACATCTAAAGTGCAATGACCAGGATTTACCCTAGTGCCCTGTATAAGCTGCTGCCAAAGCTTTATCTGAGTGATCCTGTGGCATTAAGTGCTTGGGGTGTTATGTAAACCAAAAGCGAAATCTAGATTATCCAAGCAGCATGTGTGAGTTGAAATCCTTTGGAATAATCACAATCTAGTAGTAATCAATCCTTGATAAAAGGACAGAAGTAGCAGATATCCAAGGTGGCATGATGGCATTGTTTTTAAAAACCGGCAAAAAACTATTTGAGTGAGGCATTATGACACAAGGATGTGCAACAAAACCCTGTACTATCAAATCATAGAACCGCAGAACTGGGAGTTCATGTAATCCAGTCCCTTGCTGATGCAAACATCTACTGCAAAAGCATCCTTGGCAGACGGCCATTTAACGCTGTTTAAAACTCTTCCGTGAAGAAGAGTCCACAGCTTTTCAAGATAGTCTTCATAACGTCGAGAAGTTATTCTTGATGCTTAGGTAAAGGTAAAGGTTCCCCTTGACAATTTTTGTCCAGTCGTGTTCGACTCTAGGGAGCGGTGCTCATCCCCGTTTCCAAGCCATAGAGCCAGCGTTTGTCCGAAGACAATTTTCTGTGGTCACATGGCCAGTGCGACTTAGACACGGAACGCTGTTACCTTCCCACCGAGGTGGTCCCTATTTATCTACTTGCATTTGCATGCTTTCGAACCGCTAGGTTGGCGGGAGCTGGGACAAGCGACGGATGCTCACTCCGTTGCGTGGATTCAATCTTACGACTGCTTGGTCTTCTGACCCTGCAGCACAGGCTTCTGCGGTTTAGCCCGCAGCGCCACCACGTCCCTTTCTTGATGCTTAGCTGGAATTTTATTGCTTGTGATTAGATTTGATTTGGTGAGTCAACTCCTCCCTAAATTCCATTGATTCTAATGGAACTGCTCTGGCTGTGATTTCCTTTAGCGTAGTAAGTCAAATCAATGGAACTTAGGGAGGAGTTGACTCACCAAATCTTCACTGATTACTCTAAGGTGATTGGCTACATGAAGCAACCGGATTTCAGCCACTAGATGTTTTCTTAAAAATTGTACTTTTTAATGTTCTGTTCTAAGCCATTTTACACCCCAGCTTCTAGCAGAAAGGTGGATTACACCTCAAATATATCAACAAATAAATAAATTACATTGCAAAAGAACATTCTTCTTTGTGGTCTCTGTGAATGCACACAAATGAGTTTTAGGAAGCATGCGCAGAGATCCTCAGAAAATTCTAGAGCTTTTGCATGTGTCTGTGAGGACCTCCCTCCCATCACGTTTGCCCCGCCCGTAACACAGATTGCCTCAATTCCTTTTTTGCCGCAGCTGCAGCAGCATCTCGGCTACAAAGCTTCTGTAATTCTGTAGGAAAGACAAAAGAAAGATAGTATGATCCCTTCAGGACCTTCCTCCAATTCTATTATACCATTTTGTGAGCTTAAAAAAAAGAAAGAGAGAGAGAAGGGAGAAAATAAGGATAGAGGAGATGAATCTCTTTTTCCTGCCTTTTTTTTCCACCCAGGCCCTCTGCTATTTTATAGCCTGTTTGGGCCTCTTCAAGCAGTGCAAGTTTTGCCTGAATCAAATAACTCTTTCTAACTGGCATTCTCGTGCCTATTCTACTTAGGTGAGGCACACCAAAATTCACTGTGTCAGGCCTGTAAAAATCTGACTTAACCAGCACTTAAACTTCATCTCCAGCGATTACGATCTTTCCTCTGAGAAAAATTCCTGCAACTACCTTAGTGCTCAACCATGAATCCCACCCAGGCCCAAACTACAGATCCCTCACTTAGTTCTCATAATCACTCTCCAACCTTTAAATCATCACAACCCACTAAGAAGGCTAAACCGACATCAAAACCAAAGACTTTGGCATCAATGTTGAAACCCACCTCAACTCATGATTCTGTATCGACACCGAAGTCGACCTCAGTACCGACACCTAAAAAGAAAAAGAAAGCATCACTCTCTCACAAGGCGAAACACACCGCAGATAAACCAGCTCCTTCTCCTTTACCTACAGAAGAGCCTCAAAAGGAGACAGTGTGCCTTGATTTATTGTCTGAGGATGAGGATGGTCCTCTCCATGGTTGTTGTTGTGGGTTTTTCAGGCTTTTTGGCTGTGTTCTGAAGGTTGTTCTTTCTAACATTTCGCCAGTCTCTGTGGCTGTCATCTTCAGAGGACAGCACTCTTTGCTCTGGTTTAATTTGCTTGGGAGTGGAGTACTTATGGCTCTGAGCTAGGCTTTTGTCCTTTTCAGGAGATGGGTGATTAGTGTGTCTTGTTGTGGGTGTATTGTTGTGATAAGGAGGAGAGATTATCTGTCACTGTGATTGATGGGTGTCATTAGCTGGTCTTTTGTGTGTAGTGATCCCTGGTCCTTGTGGCTGGGTAGAGTTCTGTATTTTTCAGAGCTGGGAGCCAAGTTTTGTTGAGTTTCAAACTTTCCTCTCTAAACACCCTCTCCCTAATTAATTTATTGTGGGTGCTACCCAAAACACAGCTTACAATCGCTTTGCCTTCACTCCCAACAATCATGAAGGGAAGAAGTTGGCTGTCATAGGCTGTTGGGTTTATTCTCTTTCATCCTTCGGGTAGCTAATTATACAGCTGTAATGGGAGCATCACCACCTTTGGAACAAAGCACTGTCCATTCTCCAGGCGGCTTTGGAAGATCTACACTCTTGCGGCCTCTCCTTCCATCAGAGGCCATGACCCTTGCTCAACAGGAGAGAATTGTGGCATGCCATGTGGTGGATGCCACTTCTAAGCAAATGGCCACAGTTATAGCATTATGTCATCACGCATGGGTAAGATCTGCCTGTATATCCAATGATGCACAGTCCAGAATCGAAGATCTGCCCTTTGATGGCCTTGGTCTTTTTGAAGAAAAGGCTGATGAAATTCTAGACAACCTTCAAAAACTAAGGAAAACAGCGAGATCATATAATGCTTAGTAATATCACCCACAGAATTTTTGGTGTTGCCCCTATACTTACCAATGGTATAGACCTCAAGTGGATCTCCAATGACTGCATACTTCCAATGCGCCTACTTTTTCTTTCCGCCAGCAGACTACCAGACAACACCTACGTCAGTTTGTCCATAGACCTGAGAGGAAGACAAGGTAAATTTTTTGACCCCCCCATCCCTCCACATCCACCCCCTGCCACCAGTACCAGATACTTACCAAACACGGCTAGCACCTTTTCTCCATGCATGGTGACGCATCACTTCAGATGCTTGGGTTCTCACCATCATTGTGATAGGCTATGCAATTGAATTTGATTGCTTCCCATCAAGTGGGGTTTTCAGAAACACCACCCCTTCTCTCACTCTGGAAAAGAGGATTTGCTCCCTGCTACAGGAGGATGTGATCATTCTAGTCCAACATGCAGACATTGCCCTAGGTTTCTACTCCTGTTACTTTGCAGTTCTGAAAAAGGACAGCGAACTGTGACCCATCTTAAATCTCTGCCACCTCAATTCCTACATCACCCCACGGTGTTTTCATATGGTCACCTTGGACACTGCAATCCAGCTATTCCAACAGTGTGATTGGTTCGCGATCATAGATTTAAAGGATGTTTATTTTCATATAAGCATACATCCGAATCACTGCAGATTCCTCAGGTTCGCTTTCCAAGAAACGACATATGAGTTCAAAGCCCTACCATTTGGCTTGTCAACCGCGCCATGTGTCTTTACAAAATCTCTTGCTCCTGTAGCATCATATCTCTGCCTCCAAGGTGTCACTGTCTTCCCGTATTTGGACAACTGGCTCCTAGTATCCCCATCTCGCACCAAAGCATTCCATGACATAAATCTGATCCTGTCCCTCCTAACAGATCTAGGGCTTCAAATCAACCTCTCCAAATCAATCCTCAGGCCCTACCAAAGGGTCACATACATAGGCGCAGTATTCAACTTGATTCAAGGCCGAGCTTTTCTACCAGAAGAGAGACAGACAACCTTTCGCTCTTTCCTTTATTTTTTCTCACCCAACACAGCCATTACAGCCCATCTTACTCAGTGTCTCTTAAGCCAGCTGGCCTTCACCAGTGCAGTCATCCAACACACTTGCCTGAAAATGCAATAACTTCAAATGTGGTATCTTTCCCTTTTTGATCCCATGGTAGACCATCCCTGCAAAATCCTCACAGTTACAAAAGAACTGGCATCCCAGCTTACTTGATGGACCAACGTCTGCAGTCTGAGTATAAGCAGACCATTCAAGGCCCTGCACCTCTCTGCTCAGGTTACCACAGATGCTAGCCCTGCAGGCTGGGGAGCTCACTGTGACAATATGACCATACACAGTCTGTGGTCTCCCGCAAAAGCAAATCTGCACATCAATCATTTAGAGCTTCTCGTGGTAATCAAAGCTTTCCATGCCTTTGAAGGCCCTCTTACAGGACATGGGGTTCAAATAACTACTGACAACACTATAGTCCAGTTTTATATAAACAAACAAGGAGGAACACACACACACTCTCTCTCTCTCCCCTCTACCTGACAGTCCAACTGCGGGAGTGGTGCTACGCTCGCCACATTTACCAAGTTGCAGTCCACATCTCTATGGAGGACAATGCCCTCACAGATCACCTCAGCAGACTTGGTATGTGCAGCCATGAGTGGTCTTTGGATGACAACCTGCTTTGCCTCCTATGTCATCATAGGGGTACCCCACAAGTTGATGGATTTGCCTCCTCTGTCACTGCAAAATGCTGCTACTATTGCTCCAGGGTGGGAATAGGATCAGTGTCACCAGGGGATGCCTTCATGACCACCTGGAATCCGAGCCTGGTGTACCTCTTTCCTCTCATTCTGCTCCTTCAGTGCACAATTATCAAAACCAGGCAAGATAGCTCCAATGCCATCCTGATTGCACCATGGTGGCCCTGCCAACCATCATTCACAACCCTTCCGATCCATGGCTTTCGATTTACTCCGCCTTCCATGGTTCCCACACCTGCTGACCCTCAACCAGGGCAAAATGTTTCATCCAGACCTTCAGAATCTCTGTGCATGTGTGGGGCAAGCGTGATGGGAAGGAGGTCCCAACAGACACATGTAAAAGCTCTAGCAGTTTCCAAGGTTCTCTTCGCAAGCCCACTAAAACCCATTTTGTGTGAATTCACAGATGACCACTTGAAGAACCAGAGTTACAGATAAGTAACCTCTCTTTTGTCTAGCCTCTCATCACTTTGCCTTCCAGGACTTTTCCCATGATGCAGCTGCCTCTCTCTCTCTTGTCTCAGGACAGGAACACACTAAGTCAGGTTCTCTGTCCATCTATCTCCTTATTATCAACTCTGCCCACCAGCAGCTCTCTGGTGTCTGAGCAAGGATTTCTTTACCCCTAGGTCCTACAGTGGGGTCTTCACTTGAGAACTTAATCCGTATTGGAAGGCGGTTCTCAAGTCAAAAAGTTCTCAGGTCAAATCTGCATTTCCCATAGGAATGCATTGAAAACCATTTGATCCGTATCTGCTCTTTTCCATCCATAGAAACTAATGGGAAGCTGCTATTCAGCCTTCGACCACTAGAGGGGGATATTTTGTTTCTTTTTTTCTTAGGTCAAGAAAGGTTCAGGGAAGGCAGGGAAAATACAGTCCAGGCAGTCCAGTACCAGGCAGTCTGAAGACTGTCTCCCAATCCACTCTCTAAACGCTGGGAGGAGTGAGGAAGCAGACAGGCACCCTTTCCACTGGCCAACAGTTAACTGAAAGTTCACATTTTGCACTTTCCCTGCCTCCCACATGGTTTTTTTCAGTTCTTAACTCAAATCTAAGTACTTAAGTCAAGTCAATATTTTCCTATGAGAGCGGTTCTTAAGTCAAAATGTTCTTAACTCAAGCCGTTCTTAAGTCAAGACCCCACTGTACCTGGAGAACCCTGGCATTTTCCTCACCGTCTCCCATCCAGGTTCTAACCAGGCCTGACCCTGCTTAGGTCCAATCAAATAGGCTCAATGTGTCATAGGTCATAGGGTACTTTGTTGCAATTACTCACAACAATCACAGTCAATCAACATACCAATATAATCAAAGTGCAGTGAAAAAGAAGAGATGCCCTTCCTGAATCTCTTTCAAACAAAATAACTATCAAGCTGCACCACCAATAGGGAAGAAATGGGAAATGTTTTTCTCTACACTTAAAACTACACATCCCAACAATAGCCCCATAGTAGTATAGTAGGCATCCTTCAGTCTCGAAAGACTATGGTAGCGTGCTCTGTATGGAGGACTTGGAACAGCGTCTATTGTGGCTGAGGAGGCCAATTCGAGAGTGACAATCCCTTCCACACTGGAGACAAATCCAATCTGTCCCCTGTCCAGCTCCCTGGTTTTGCTTCCTTTGTGACTTCCTCTTTGCCTCAGCCTGCTGGACAAGGGTCTCTTCAAATTGGGAGAGGCCGTGATGTACTGCCTGCCTCCAGGCTGAACGATCAGATGTCAGAGTTTCCCATCTGTTGAGGTCTATTCCTAAGGCCTTCAGATCCCGCTTGCAGATATCCTTGTATCGCAGCTGTGGTCTCCCTCTGGGGCGATTTCCCTGCACTAATTCTCCATACAGGAGATCCTTTGGAATCCGACCATCAGCCATTCTCACAACGTGCCCAAGCCAGCGTAGACGTCGCTGTTTCAGTAATGTATGCATGCTGAAAATTCCAGCTCGTTCTAGGACTACTCTATTTGGAACTCTGTCCTGCCAGGTGATACCAAAAATCCGTCGGAGGCAACGCATATGGAAGGTGTTCAGCTTCCTCTCCTGCCGGGCACAAAGGGTCCAGGACTCGCTGCAGTACAGGAGTGTGCTCAGGACACAGGCTCTATAGACCTGGATCTTGGTATGTGTTGTCAGTTTCTTATTGAGCCATACTCTCTTTGTGAGTCTAGAGAACATGGTGGCTGCTTTGCCAATGCGTTTATCCAGCTCGACATCTAGAGAGAGGGTGTCAGAGATGGTTGAGCCAAGGTACACAAAGTCATGAACAACCTCCAATTCTTGTGTGGAGATGGTAATAGAGGGAGGTGAGTCCACAACCTGGCCCATGACTTGTGTTTTCTTCAGGCTGATTGTTAGTCCAAAGTCTTGGCAGGCCTCGCTGAAACAATTCATGAGTTGTTGGAGGTGGAGCCTGAGCTCATTTTCCTTAAGGGTTTTGGCTGGGAAGCAAGAGCAAGGTAGGCTTTTGTGGAGAAGTCTGTTTTTTCCTGTCTCTTTGTTCTGGCTCATCACATGGCCTAGTGGGAGGGCCTGGTAGTTTGAATCCTGATTTTACTGGAGCCTGAGCTCATTTTCCTTAAGGGTTTTGGCTGGGAAGCAAGAGCAAGGTAGGCCTTTTGTGGAGAAGTCTGTTTTTTCCTGTCTCTTTGTTCTGGCTCATCACATGGCCTAGTGGGAGGGCCTGGTAGTTTGAATCCTGATTTTACTGGAGCCTGAGCTCATTTTCCTTAAGGGTTTTGGCTGGGAAGCAAGAGCAAGGTAGGCCTTTTGTGGAGAAGTCTGTTTTTTCCTGTCTCTTTGTTCTGGCTCATCACATGGCCTAGTGGGAGGGCCTGGTAGTTTGAATCCTGATTTTACTGGAGCCTGAGCTCATTTTCCTTAAGGGTTTTGGCTGGGAAGCAAGAGCAAGGTAGGCCTTTTGTGGAGAAGTCTGTTTTTTCCTGTCTCTTTGTTCTGGCTCATCACATGGCCTAGTGGGAGGGCCTGGTAGTTTGAATCCTGATTTTACTGGAGCCTGAGCTCATTTTCCTTAAGGGTTTTGGCTGGGAAGCAAGAGCAAGGTAGGCCTTTTGTGGAGAAGTCTGTTTTTTCCTGTCTCTTTGTTCTGGCTCATCACATGGCCTAGTGGGAGGGCCTGGTAGTTTGAATCCTGATTTTACTGGAGCCTGAGCTCATTTTCCTTAAGGGTTTTGGCTGGGAAGCAAGAGCAAGGTAGGCCTTTTGTGGAGAAGTCTGTTTTTTCCTGTCTCTTTGTTCTGGCTCATCACATGGCCTAGTGGGAGGGCCTGGTAGTTTGAATCCTGATTTTACTGGAGCCTGAGCTCATTTTCCTTAAGGGTTTTGGCTGGGAAGCAAGAGCAAGGTAGGCCTTTTGTGGAGAAGTCTGTTTTTTCCTGTCTCTTTGTTCTGGCTCATCACATGGCCTAGTGGGAGGGCCTGGTAGTTTGAATCCTGATTTTACTGGAGCCTGAGCTCATTTTCCTTAAGGGTTTTGGCTGGGAAGCAAGAGCAAGGTAGGCCTTTTGTGGAGAAGTCTGTTTTTTCCTGTCTCTTTGTTCTGGCTCATCACATGGCCTAGTGGGAGGGCCTGGTAGTTTGAATCCTGATTTTACTGGAGCCTGAGCTCATTTTCCTTAAGGGTTTTGGCTGGGAAGCAAGAGCAAGGTAGGCCTTTTGTGGAGAAGTCTGTTTTTTCCTGTCTCTTTGTTCTGGCTCATCACATGGCCTAGTGGGAGGGCCTGGTAGTTTGAATCCTGAATAGCCCCATAGGTATAATGGAAATAAATGTTTTCCTACAAACCATTGCTGGTTGTGAAACTGCAACATTGCCCTCTCTCCCGAAAAAAATCAGTTTGATAATTGGAACAAAAAAACATAAACCTATTCCCATTCTATTAATAATTAGTATACCATTGGCCTGAGGTTGGTAACCACCAGGACAGGAAGAAGCTGAGGCCCTGTAAGCTGTATAAACTCCATTCATAGTCTATTGCGTTCTTCTCTAACAAAGCGCTCTCCCCCCCCCATCACCGCTTGCTTTAGGCTTCAGCAGCAGGCCACTAAGATTTAAATGGGAAGGCCGATTCTATTAAAGAGGATGAGGAGAAGTGGGCTCTTTTTTAATTCAGGGCCTCAAACAAGTACAGTACAAAAGAAAAGTGAAGTGAAAGGGAAATCGTGTGCCTGGATTAACCACAGGATAGCGTTATGCACGCACTTCAGCCTGCACAATTCTTAAGTGTCGAGTGCAAAGAAAAACAGGGCACAACCTTTCAGTGGTCTAGAGGAGTGAAGTGTGCTTAATGTCTCTCTTTTACCCAGTGGGCATTTAGCCTTCCACAGCATGTGTGTTCAAGGCAAATAATAATAATCCTTCTAACCAGGTTCTGGCATAAGCTCACCCACTGAAGCAGAAGACAACTGTACCTTCAGCCAAGGCATAATTTGTGCGCTTGACTAACCTCTGCTGGCTGCCTCTATGGCTATTAGCGGCTCTTACAATATTATTTGTATTTGAACAATACACGCTTGAACTAGGACCGTCTATTGCAATATGGCTAAAAGGGTTCACACCTATATAAGCACTTAAGATGCTTCAGTCTTTTCAGTCCTAGGACATAAACATTGATTTGGATGCCTTTTCTTCTTCTTTTTAATTCACCTATTTGTACAGTCGAAGCATGGCTATTATTGCATACATGGCTACTATTCACAGACTGGCCAGAAATGTATAAGCATTTCTGGCCAGTCTGTGGCCAGAAATTCACAGACTGGGAAATGTATAAGCAGAATACTGTGCACATGCAATGGTGCACTCCACTCATGCTCTCTGGCAAATGATACATAGAGGCATCCTGGTGTTGTCCAAGTTGGTTGCCATCATTATATCTTTTGGTGGCAAATTCTACAGCATAACCATGTGTTGTGGGATGAGGCACTTTCTTTGGTCTGTCCTAAATTACTCAGTATTCAGCTCAGTGGATGACTTTACTAGAGCTGACTGCTGGGCTGACACTTCCACCACATCACTTCAATCTTTTTCTTCATATCTCTGAATATGAAAAGTGTGTAAGTGTGATTCAGTGTGGATCTTTTTATTCTGTTGACTGTGTTTACAACAGCCTTGTAAGGCAGGTCAACGTAATCACTCAAAAGATAAAATTGTTAAGAAAATGTATAACTATCTGTTAGAAATTAAAATGCAAGATGAAATGGTCAAAGAATGTATGATTAAGTGGGCACAAAACATAGGGCATAATATTGATATTGATCAATGGTTGAAAATATGGCAAAATAATACTGTATAAAGCTGACAAGATCGGTTAATTTTAAGGAGAATATATACAAGACGTTTTATAGGTGGCATATGACTCCAGAAAAATTGTCGAAGATGTATACAGATGTATCAAATGTGTGGTGGAAATGTGAAGCACAAGTGGGAAGCTATTATCATATGTGGTGGTCATGTAGAGTAGAACAGTATTGGAAAAGAGTACATGCTGTGTTGCAACAAATATTGCTTTGTAAGGTGCCATTAATCCCAGAACTGTTTTTATTGAGTATGATACCTGATAACATAGATAAGACAAAGGAATATATAGTTATATACACAGTTACTGCAGCCAGAATTCTCTATGCCAAAAATTGGAAAAGTCCGCCGGTAGCGAAAGAAGAAGATCTTATCGAGAAGATACGGGAAACAGCAGAAATGGACATTTTATCAGAAGTGATGAAGGACTGTCCTTTACAAAAGGCAACAGAAAGATGGGACTTATTGTACAAATGGACTAAATCAACAGGCAGCGTATGAAGAGCATATATTGAAACGAGAACTTAAACCTGGAAGGCAGAAAATAGTAAAAAGAATAATTTGGAATTTTTCTATGGCAATAAGTATAGAATGGACGTTAGCATGTTATTGTTTCTCCTCTTCCCTATTAACCTCAATTCCCCTTTTCCTATAAAGTCTCCAATAATGTCGGGAAGATTTCCCAGAGGCTTCAGTCTTCCTCTTGTGTCTGCAGCAGCCTGCAGAATGAATGCTTATACCATGCTAAGCATCTTACTTCTGCCAAAAGCCCATCTTTACAATAAACCTTTTGTTGATACAAATCAAAATATTGTTCTCCCCGGCCACATACACAAATATCTTATTGCAGGCTTCCTCAACTTGGTTTCCTCTAGAAGTTTTGGAGTAAGAATGGAATTGAAGTCCAATACATCTGGAGATAAATAAGGCGAGGTTCACCCGACTAAAATAGATGCAAAGCCCTACCCCACCTAAATTTCCCTCCTGTTATTTCTACTGCCTCACATGTTGCATTTGAACTAAATTCTTTTGTTGTTTTTTATTGACTTTATGCCCATATCACAGACTGACAACAGAGACTGACAAAATGGAAAGAAAGGAAAGTTGGGCTGGCATTATTCTGGAAGAAGACATATTGCTAGCTTTATAATGAAGGAGTCTGTTTCAAGTGGCACGTGTCACACTATAGAATAATTTCAGTGACCTAGCAATTACCCATCTCAGCAGCCATCAATTCAAGGGGGAGATCAGAGTGCTCCTAGGCACACAGCTCTCAGGGCTAGCACCCCATTATTTCATCTTTCCGTACCCCCTTTTTTAATTTCGTAAGAAAGCAGCTAGTTGTACAAAGTTATGAGTTACAAGTAGAAGCAGATAATGTCATGTCCGGATCATCTGAGAAATTTGGGGACTAAGGCTTTTTCCAACAAAATATCTTCCTTGTACTGAAGTTATCCTTTGATTCTGAAGTCTCCCTTTAAACTCATCACTATGAGAACACTGTCAGTTTAAGAACTGGTGCCTGAATTTGTTCTTCCACCTCCACCCCTTTTTCCATCTGGATTGTAAGCTTGTCTGCAGAAACAGCCTGGTTGACTACTGACCTCAGGTGCTGAAACCTTCTTAGGAGAGTTAAGAATGTGTACAGTTACACACATTCTCTTTCCTTTCTTTGAAACCTGATTCGAGGAGATACAGATTTCTGGTAGTTCAAGCTATCTTTATGAATGAGACAAACAGAAAAAGGATATGCTCTAGAAGCTTGAGTCAAGTTTTAAACATGCTTGGTCACTTTTCATACCAATGTTTCTTTCAGAGCAGAGATAAGATGACGTTTCTATAACAACAATAATTGTATGCTATCCAGTGAATTCTGACTTACAGTTGACCCTTTTCATAGTTTTCCAGGTAGAGGCTACTCAGAAGTGGCTTACCATTCCCTCCCCCCCCCCTCCGGGGGCAACCTAGGACTGTGCCACTTGGTGAAAGCAATACAGGCTGGCTCCTCTGAGATGCATATTGTGGAATTTAATTCTCAATCTCCAGTTGCACAACCACATTCTAACTGAATGGAATGAATATGTTTTTGCCCCTCCACACAACTGGTTAACTGGTTGTCTGGAGGCAAGGTAGGGGAGCACAGAGAACAAAAACAATCAGCCTCTAACAGAATTAGAGCAATCCAGCTGAACCTGCTGCCCAGTTTCTGTACTGACAAGGTTTTTACAACATGAGTTTATGGCTTACATATGCCATACAAGAATTTATCCCACCTCCATGAACCTAAAACCTAAAACACTGCTATGTGCAGAAATGAATTTCTCCCTCCAGTTTTGAGAAAACTGCTTCAGATTGAGAAAGGGAAGAGTGCCAATGCATTCAGTCACCAACATTCCACTTACTTCTTGTGGGTTTCACAGCTGGTACAGAATATTTCCTTTCTTCTGGGGCCACTATGGGATTGTGCAGTTTGACCAAGACTGCACATGATGGCAATTCTCTTGGGAGTCACAGAGAGAAATCAGTCTTCAGCTTCTGACTCTACAGCTGGGTACTCAACTCATTGAGCTGCCTAGTCACTGTGCAGCTACTATAATAATAATTGCATGCTGTCAAGTCAATCCCAATTTATGGCGATCCTTTCAAAGGTTTTCTACATAGAGAATACACAGTCATAGAGTCATCAAGTTGGAAGAGACCACTGAGGTCATCCAGTCCAACCCCCTCCTGCCATGCGCCTACACAGAAGTGGTTGACCATTCCCTTCATCTGGGGGCACCCTGGAACCATGCAGCTTACCCAAGAAGAGACGACCCAGACTGGCTCATCTCCCTGAGTTCACAGTGAGGAACTGAAGTCCAAAGCCAGATACCTAAACCGCTGAGCTATCCAGTCAACTATGCAGCTATTAGAACACCTTTAGTTACACACCAAGAGAGTAAGGAACATTTCCATCCACATGTGTCTCTGTGCATTTTTGAGAGAGGCATCATTCTACACCCCTTGCCCGTGTGTTGCACCTTCTCTGTGAAGTCACTCAGACTTAGGAACACTTTGCTCTCAGAAGCAGTGCTCCACAACATTTCATTAAGTTTCATTTCACCAATCACTCCATCAAAGGCCTTAGTTCCCACCATGATTGAAAACAAAAAGGTCATTTTTTTTTCTGTGAAGGATATTTACATGTGTACGAAGTGCTGCGATGTTATCATTTACAGTAAGATGATAGGCAAGTGGGCTGGAGTTTTGAAGAAACACTCTGTCCAATGTTAGCATGCCAAAGTGTCATTGACTGATAATTTGTGCATGCAGGTTCAGTAGGAAATAGAATGTCAGGCTAGCAAGAAGACGTGGAGGTTGAGGGAATGTAAAGTCTTAGCAATTATTATGAAAACCCACCCAGGCTACTTCTGGGTCCCACTAGTGGTACGTGTAACACTTATTGAGAACTACTGCTCTGAAGGACAGACACTGAGTTACATATCTGGTGCCATTCAGCTGTCAAGCAGAACTCGAAGTCATGCCTGCTGAATGAACTCTCAAACTGATGGCACTTTAATAGCTACTGTAGAGATGTTTCTGCCTATGTTTTATATTTTGCATTTTAATGGTGTTGTTGGGGACTGCAGCTTGCTCTTGACAGCTCTTGTGGCAGAGAATACAAGTTGTAACATGGCTAATGAATAGTATACAAATTGGAGCCCTTTCCTCCTTCAGACATTGGTGATGATAATAATGTGCCTGCTTATAATCCTTGGGGAAAGCATGCTCCCGACACAGCTGTTTCTTTCTGCTGGTTGGACTGCCAAAGGCTCTTGCAATTTTTTGCTGCAGCCATCATTCCTTGTCTCTTTTACAGGATGTGACCACTGGAGTTCACCTTTAACACACGTATAGGCCAGAATCCTGTTGTTGATGTATGTTTGCTAAGAGAAATTGCACGAGTTTTGGGAGGAAATCGGCAATCACTAATGAGATGCTGGTTGTGTACCTGCGCATATACTCAGGAATGCAACCACCATCTCATTAATCAGTGGCAGTTTGCTACAAGGACTTATATACAGTACTTTACCTTAGCAAATGTAAATAAGATTCTGATCATTGTTAGCTTTTCTTAACTGCATGATATGTTAGATGTTGCATCATTATCATCTTGAGTATTCATTCTTGCCCCCCCCCCGTCAATACTGACATTTTTTCTAGGGTCCTCAAATTGCCCTTGAATTTGCAGAAGCGCTATTTCAGTGAGTTATCATAGGCTCCTCAATTTCAGCTGTATTCTTCTTTCAACCATATAGATTCAGCAGCCAAAATCCTGTTGATGTCTCTGTAAATTTTGAGTAGCTAATTGGCAAGGTGCCAGGATGAGCCTCAGTTGCACTATTCAGCATGTAAAATAGTCATGGAACTGAGATACGCCCCAGCACCCACTTCATAAATCAGTTGTTTTTGCTGTTGTTGTTATGTGCCAGTAAGTCAAAATTAACTTAATAGCAACCCCAATAGGTAAGTGAGATATTTAAGGAGTGCTGAGCAGGGGTTTGAACCCAGACCTCCTAAACCTTGTGTGTCTGCCTGACTGTCTTTATATACTGTCCCATAATACAAGCATGTTCTGGAAGGTTCACAACATAGTAATACTAAACCACATTAAAAGAATAATACAATATATGAATAAATAATACAAAAATCAGTAAGACCACTCTAATTAACTAAACCTATATTTAAATAAATAAACAAATTAAAACGACTTTGAACATCTCAGGTAACAAACACTAATAAAAAGTAGCTGTAAATAATTTTGTTTTAACTAGTTTCTTAAAACTGAGAGGGAAGGCACCTGGAAGTTTGTTCTGGAGATAAGGCCTGGTTTCTGATATTCACTCTTTTTGTCCTCCTTACGCGTTACGATTTTTTTAATATATCATGGACCATGAAGTGCAAGCAGGATTGGTAACTATTTTGTAGGAGAGACTTCCAACAGATATCAAGGTCCTAAACTGTTAAAGGGTTTTATATTAGGTGATGACCAGTACTTGGAATGGGCCTGGAAAATAACAAGAAGTCAGTGGAGATGTGCCAAGATTGGAGATACATGTTCATATCTGTTTGTATCTGTAATCAGTCTAGCTGCCACATTTTGGATCTGCTAGAGCAGGGGTCCCCAACCCCCGGTCCACGGCCCGGTGCCGGTCCCTGGGCTGCCTTGGACTGGGCCGCAGACAGGGATCACCGCCCCACCCGCCTGCCTACACGGGGGGCGTGTCATGCTTGCTGGTGGGTATTTCGAGCTTGTGCGCATGTGCGTGAGTGTGACATGCCCCCTCATGCTCATGTGTTACACACCCACCTCTTGGGCGAGCCCAGCCTTGAGCGGAGGGGAGGCGGCTTCACCATGGTGGCCTGTTCGACCCTGGAGGACCTCAAGCTGATGGGCGGAGCACCTGAACCAGGGCTTTCCGGACAAGGGCTTCCATGCCTTCTTGGCTGAGTATGCCGCCGAGGTGGTGGCCCTGGAGCGCCAGCGGATGCTGCAGACCAGCCAGGCCAGCCTCCGCTGCTGCTACCTCAATCTCTACATCCACTTCCACCTTGATCAAAGAGATCTGGCGGCGGCAGTCATGAGCCTGGACTCCTCACCTTCCCTGCAGCCAGCGGTGGCTCAGCTCCTTGTGGCTGCCTGGCGGCAGCTGCTGCTCCCTTCCACACTGCTTGGCCCCCAGCCACGAGTTGAGCCGCTGCTGGTTGCAGGGAAGGCGGGGAGTCCAGGCTCATGACCGCCGCCACCAGATCTCTTTGATCAAGGTGGAAGGGGCAGCTGGTGGTCATCCTACTGGTCCTGGTGAAGCCCAGGCCGGGAGCCTTCGGCAGCGGCCAGGAGCAGGCCGGAGCCGGAGCGGAGGGCGACGACCTCGGGGGGAGGCGGAAGAGTCTGACTAGGCGAACTGCAGTTCCCATGGACCACAGCGAGGCACACAGACTCCATCTCCCAGCAGGCCCGGCGGCGTGCCCTCCCTTGTTGCTGGGCAATGCGGTGTACTCAGGGGCCGGATTTTCACCTGAGGGAGCGGGCGAGTCACTTCTGGGCGGGAAGGAAGCCCCCAGGGAGGGGAGGCAGCACGGGGACACTCGACAGGCTCTTTCCTGGCTCTCCTTGCCATGCAGTCCCCAAAGAGCACGGCCTGGGGTGGCCCCAGCGAGGTGAGGCTGGAGCTGGCGTGCTCCTGGGCCACCTCGCCCTCCATCACCTTCTCACTACAATGAGCGGACCCGTGGGAACTGGACGAGGAAGGCCTGGGCAAGCTCAGCTTCAGCCCAGACGAAGAGTTTGAGCAGGAGGAAGAGGAGGCCTCCGAGCCCATGGAGGTCGGTGCCTGAGCCCCTGCCTGCTTCCCCACACACACCAGCTTTGCCTCCCTTGCCCACCCCATTGTCGCTCCCGCAGAGCCCTGCATTCAAGGCGGAGAATGGGGAAGGGTTTCCCATCACTCTGCTATAGACGCCCCTACATGAAGGAATACAGCAGCCAGGCCGGGTTGGGGTCGCACTGCTCCATCCCTACAGGGACTAATAGGGTTCCCCCCTCCCATTTGTGCATGCGCCTGTGTAAGGGGAACTACGGGTGCCATGGTGAAGCCGCCTCCTGTCCACTCAAGGCTGGGCTCGGGCAAGAGGTGGGTGTATCATGCATGAGCGCAAGAGGCGTGTCACGTATGCGCACAAGCGCAACACGCCCACCCGTGAACGCAGGGGTGCCCTCACCCCCAACCGGTCCGCACAGGGAGCCAGCACCCCCGAACCGGTCTGCGGTCCGAAAAACGTTGAGGAACGCTGTGCTAGAGTTTCTGTACTGACCTCAAGGACAGTCCTATGTAGAGAATGTTACAGTATTCAGTTTTGAAGATTCATTGTCCCCATCATCATCTCATAAACCACCGTTGTTAGGCATTTCTAGGTAAGGGCACAACTGGACAATCAACTGAAGTTGATAAAATGCATTCTTGGCCACAGCAGATATTTGCACTTCCATAGAAAGAGTTGTATTTTAGAGTACTGTAAACTTAAACTCTGAGCCCAGTCCTTCAGGGCTCATTGAGACCAAGTAAATGTCATTCTAACTCAGGGGTCAGGGAACTTTTTTACCTTTTACCCCCTAAAAATTTTATATACGCCTACATTACTCCCTTGATTTGAAAGGAAGGATCTCAGTCACGCGCGTCTTGGTCATGCACAGCCAGTTGAACGCTACCACCGAAGCCTCGCCGCCCGCGCCCAGGCCGCTGCTGCCTCCCCCTCCACGGCCTGGCAGGGCCACGCTCAGTCCTTGGCCCTCACGGGGCCAGCTCCCTTTCTCCGCTGGCGGGTGGCTCCTGGGAGACCATCGAAGAGCAGCAGGTGGCTCGCCCACCGGGGGCGCCTGCCACCACCTCCCACTCCGGCACTGGCTCTAGTGCTGCTTACCGGGGTGGCCATGTTGGGCCTCGGCATCAGGGCTCCCACAGGCCTCATCGTCAAAGGGCTGTGAAGCTGCTGCATGGATGGCTCCGCAGGCCTGACTTGCGCAGATGCGCCGCCAAAGGAAGCCGTGTGGCCGGGTGAACACCGCTTCCGCCCAACAGGCCCCTCCGGGAATGGGGACAGGGCGCGGGGGGCATTATCATCCTGGTGCCCGGAGGCTGAGCATGGCCTGGGCTGCCATCATGGACGCACCTGCCCCCCGGTGCGATCCGCCTCTCCAGGAACTGGAAGGAGAGGCTCCTCCTGGCTGGGTTGCTCTGGCCACTCGCCCCCGCCTCGCCTTCTGCTATGGCCGGCCCCACCGCTGCCTCAGCTGCCGTATGCCGCCAGCCGGGGCCCGTTGCTGGCCGCCATCCACTGTGGCTTGGTTGCAGCCGGGCCAGAGGAGGGGCTGGGAAGGGAACGATCAGGCAGCCAGGGATCCTCCCTCTGAGGAGGAGGAGGAGGAGGAGGAGGAGGAGGAGGAGGAGGAGGAGGGAAGGGGTTAGGGTTGCATCCTCATTACCATTTGGGGTAATATACCCGTTCCCTGATCACTGTTCTAACTGGTCTGACAATTCTTCCAACTATAGAATCTGTCTTATCTGGAGTTTGTTTCAGTTTATTGGCCCTTGTCTAGTCCATTACGGCCACCAGACAGGACTCAAGGACCTGTACAGTGGTGCCTCGCATTACGATCGCTTCGTTTAACGATGAAATTGCATTACGATGAACTTTTTACGATCGCATAACGATGTTTCCTATGGGGGAATTTCGCTTTGCGATGATTGATTCCCTGCTTCGGGAACCGATTCTTCACAAAACGACGATTTTCCTCCAGGTGATCGGCGGTTTCAAAATGGCCACTGGGTAAATAAAATGACTCCCCACTGTGTTTAGGGACGGATTCCTCGCAAGACAGGCAGCAAAAATGGCCGCCCTATGGAGGATCTTCGCTGGACGGTGAGTTTTAAGCCCATCGGAACGCATTAAACAGGTTTTAATGCGTTTCTATGGGCTTTTTAATTTCGCTTTACAATGTTTTCGTTCTACAGCGATTTCGCTGGAACAAATTAACATCGTAATGCAAGGCACCACTGTACTTCATCACCTGCAGATAAAGAAAAGGAGAGATAGAGAGGAGTGTCATCAGCATACTGATGACAACAAACTCCAAATGTCTTCTCCTAGCAGTTTCATACAAATGCTGAAAAGCATGGGGGAAATGGTTGGTCCCTGAGGAACCCCATAACAGATGTCCCAAAAGGTGGACATCACCTCCCCAAGCTGTACTTCCCTCGAGGAAGAACTGGAACCATCAAAGAATGGCGCTCCCAAGTCCTAAACTGGGAATCAGTTGGAATTAGCCACAACAAGTTACACAAACCACACACAACCACCCATATGAATCTGGCAATAAAAATAATTGTTGAACCTCTTTGCAAACACCACAAGAAAAATGTTAGCTACAGCACACATAAAACCATTCTTTTAAACCTCATCCAGCAGCCCAAGAACAAGATTTGCTCTCCCCTTTCAGGATCTATTGGTGGCAACACTTCTTTGCTGCTCACCTGCCCCAACTCTGAAGGTTCCATTTAGCCATCATGATTTATAACCATGGACCTCCTAATTCTATTCTTCTAAATTTGACAAATCTCACTTTAGCTTCACCTAAGTCCATGAGCTACCACTGTATTTCACGAGTGTCTTCAATAAATTGGTGATACGTTGTGACATGAAGTACTTTGTTTTGTACTTTCAAACCAATCCCATTCAGCCCATGGAAGAAGTCTGAATAAACTGGAACCAAGCTATGTATCACCCTAGCCTGATCACAGACATTTCCAGGAATGGACATAGTTGACTACTACTGAAACTTGTGCTTCCAGGTTTGATTACAATTAAACTGTACATCTGAGTCTTCATGGACAAATGTGGCCCCCATCAAACACCAGCTGGACCCCTGCTGCAGCCTCTGTCTTTCAAAATGTTAGGGCCGTATCTGTCTTCATTGTGTGCACCCTCATCCAGTTCATTACTGATATCAACTGAAAATGAAAACATCGTCCTTGGATTCAGATAAAACGGATAGAATTAGGCGTCATCAGCATACTATTAGAATCTAAAACAGAGAATGATCTCTCCCAGAAGTTGAATATATTTTTATTATGGATGAGATATCTGAGCTAACACAAATGAATAAGCACATAAGAGGTGTTCACTTTTCGTTTGTTTAGCTGATTCCTAAAAGTTAGCCTCTCACACATGAATTCTTCATAATAAAAAGGGACATTAAAGTTTATTTTTTCATGTATTCCTTTTCTTTATCCTTTCTTTCACCTCTTGTATCTCAAATCACCCCAGATATTTTTCACCCAAGAGTGTTGTGAAGGTTGTTGTTGTTGCTGCTAGCAATCAATGAAACATCAAGAGGGGGTGTGTGTGGCAATTTCGAAGGTATAAAAAAAGGCCTGGATTAGTTGAAACACAGGGTCATATTTTTCCCTTGCGGTATATGAATTCCTGTTGCCTTCTTTTTTTGTTATCTTATTGCCTTCTGTGCATAGCTGTGTCCTGGATTCTTTTTTTTTCCTTTTTGCTTGCTAGCTTCACTTTGTTTTTTAAAAGCCCCCTCCCTACAATTTCTTTGGGGATTTGTACCAGTTATTTGATAACCTTACAACTGCAGAGTTGGAAGGGATCCTATGGATCATCAACTCTAGCCTGTCAAGGAGGCACAATGGGGAATCGAACTCCCAACCCCAGGCTCTGCAACCAGATACCTAAACCATTGAAGAGAAGGAAGGAATCAAGTGGTAGGGGAAAGAGAAATCTATCCCATATTCTAGTCATTTATGTTTGTGGGGTGGGGTTTACTTGCATTTTTTGCCTTATATATTTAATTTCTATCCTGCCTTTCTCCTTGTAGACTTTGCTTGTTTGCCATTCTTGGTTTTTTAAGAGGCGTGTATGTGTGTTATTTTACTATTTGTCTCTCTCTCCCTCTCTCTCTAGGTTACTTTCCCTGTTTGATCGGTTTTTTAAAATTATTTGGTTAATTTCTGTGCACATTTATTCCCTTACATGTGTGTGTCCTGGTGTTTTTATGGAGACTGTTTTGTTTAGTGGTTGTTGTTGTTTGTAGTACTGTTACTTGTTTCTGCAGTAGATTGATTCTCTGTTACCTTTTTTTTTGGAGACTTTTCGACGAGTGCTAGATAGAACATGGATGGAGAAACGCCAGAATGACTTAAACAGAATTAAATGGTTAATCCCTTTCATGTTAAATGGTGCACAAAAGGCAAAAAACAAAAGAGGCACTACTCCCAAAAGAACCCAAGACAAAACCAAGTTTTCACTATGCACATCCCAAATATACATTTGTTAGTTGTGCGGCAGACAAAATGGAACTCTGAGCATCGTCATAGTTCTCCAGCACCTACTTTTGAACTTGCCCTGAACAAAGAAATTGAGCCAACATTAAACACAACCATCCCACACAAACAACTGGAATGGTAATTGATGGTACTGAATTTTTTTCAAAATGTCTAGCAGAATCAACATGAATACACTTTCTGGGAACAGTTCTTGACACAGATTGTCCACCAGAAGAACAAACAATATTTGCCATAAAGAGGCCCAACAGTGGTACATATGGAGCTAGCATCTGTCTCATCTAAAACCATGGAATGCAGGCAATGTTTCAGCATTTTGTATTCTCAAAGGCTTTCACAGCATTTTGCCCAAGATAGTGTACTGGAGCTTGGCTCAAAATTATCCAGTATAGTGGGGTGCGGAAAGGGTCTTTTTAAAAATAAGTGGGTGGAACCTCATAGATCACAGTGATAATTAAAGAAGTCATCTGTATTGTTTTGTTCTACTCCAGTATCAGCTAGGGATGTTGAATCCCTGTAGACTACTTCTTCAACCCTGTTATTTGAAAGCTGGTTAATAAAACAATCACCCTAACATGGTTCAGAAATATGCAGAATCCAGAGATGGCATCGTGGCCCAGTCTTTTGCTCTAAGATACTCCTGTTCATTTTCTTCCTTTTATAGCTCCATTTGTTTGGTCATATTTAATATACAGTAGTTCCTCTAAGGCAATCTAAGAATGTGAACAAGTTGGTGATGTGTTGGCTAAGTGTTCTTTACTCATCCACTGAGTATGTGTCAGTAAAATAATTGATGGAATGGAGATCTGAAGAAGGTTCAAAAGATAGAACACTCTTTCAAGAATGGGAGAATTGAAATATGGTTGGTCTCTCTTCTGCTAGCTGCAATGCCAAAAGAGAGAAGAACAAGTTAAGAGTGCTGGCCCTCACTCCTATTCATTTGTTGCAGACTTATGCAAACTGTGAAGAGGAACCACAACTTCTGTAGAATATTAACCTTCCCAAAGACTCTTCCTGGCACAGTAAAGTAGGACTGTGTGAAGGATATAAAGAATAGCAGTTGTAGTTCAAATATGAGGGTTAGAAGCTGCTTGCTTCACAGAAAGCCTTTCTTCTCTGTGCAGAAGATATTAAGATAGCACTGTTACTGTAGTGACAAATACTGTATAAGAGCAGCAACAACAATGACTTTGGAGATCTAGGTTCTATTTGGTAGCTTCCCTTCCATAACTCACTTTGGGGGAACTATAGCAAGACTTCCAGCTTTTCCTTTTTTAAAAAAAACAGAGGTTGGCTGTGGCAACTTAGAGGTGGCAGAGGGAAAGCAACCTACACCTTGCTTCCTCCCCCCAAATCCTTTTCTGACTTTCCGTTACCAATTCACACAGCTGTTTTCCTCTTTAATCATAATCATTTTTTCTATTCTCCATTTCAATATTAGTATCCCCTCTTTTCCAGTACAAGACCCATATTACAGAAGGGAATCTGAATTCTGGAAGCACAAAACGTGTGACTACCATAAGTAATGCATATTAAACCAGTGTTGTGTAAGTAACATCAAAGACAAATCTCTACAAATTCCTGAAAATGAAAAATAGGCATATATTTCTAAAACTTAAAAGTGAGGGACAAAATTTTGCTTTGCATGTATTCGCCAAAACCATAAACTGTATTCTTCCTCAACCGCAACTGCCAGTAGCATTTAAGGAAAAAGCCAAGAGGTTCTGTATAAGCATTTTTTAATTCTGATTAAATATATTAATCCAAGATATTTTTAAACCGCATGTTTCTGTACTAGTCAATAGTCATAGGCAAATTTTTGAATTTAAATATCCAAAATTTTAACAGCAAAAATGCTGTTGAATGCAAACATATATTGTTGCCCAACACAATGTTTTTTTAAATCAGGGTTTTATATGGCTAAAAAGAAATCTAAACTATTGAATATAATTAGTGCCTCCCCTCTAACTTCTTTAAAATTTAAAATACAGCTTTAAAAAAGGAACCTACATCCTAACTCCATGGTTTATACAGTGTTATGTACATATGCAAAGAAAATGCATTAGAAAAGAGTTGATTGGAGCTGCACTAACTAGACAGAATCTTGAGTTATCTGGCTAAATCAAACACATTGGAGGAACTGAGTGTCCTTTGAGAGAACTATCTGAATAAGATGTGAAAAGGGAAAGAAAACATGTATAGTTACGTACAAGGTATTTGAACAAAACTCCAGAACTCCAACAGACCCATATAAACATAAAACTTGCAACTAATCCATAGATGTTTTGCTGCAAAAAAGAATTTATGGTGGTGGTGGGGATTACATTCATGTGGATAACCAAAGATGGGAAAACTCCAGAGTACATCAACCACTCCAATTAACTTTTCCCATCTCTGTGCATTAAGCATTTACACTAGTCATTTTCCACAGTCCTGAATTCCATCCTGCTTCTTGGAGGTCTGGCACCATACACTGTTACAAATAAAGAACAAAAAGCCTTAGTCACTGCTGAGTAAATATGCAATTCTGGAACTTTGCTCTGAACTTGATATGTAAGTTAAAAATTCTCAATTTGTATATATGGCAGAACATAAGAATGGGTGCTCCAATATAAATAAACTAAGATTGAGTGTGTTCTGGCAGTGATTTCCATAACCCCAGTGCAGCATTAATTCCTATAACATTACATTTTTAAATTTACATTAAGTGCACAAAGTGCAAAACTGAGTTTACATCAACAACAAAAAAGCTGTGATGACTATAGAAACTGGCCAGATAACTGGTTTAATTTGATGCTTCCTCATATAGCTGCAAGACAGACACTCCAACTGGAATGTCTGATGCTAACAGGGTTATCTAAATATTACATTGTCCATGTACTAGCTCCAGTGCCAAAATCCTGCACAGAATTTGGGCTAAGAATTATATGATGATAAAGGGAAAGATTGTTTTGCTACCTCTTTGATGTGCACAATTAAACTTCCTAGTTTTGATATCAAACAAGAGATTTTCTTAATATATATTGTATATGTATGTATGTGTGTATGTGTGTCAATGTGCGTGCGCACACACACACATACACACACAGACACAAGCTTCACACAGATCTCCAACAAAAGCACACAAACATTCACCCAAACTTTTATTTCTTACCCAGTAAGCATGCTGTTCAGACTGAGATGCTCCAAATGATTTCATCAATGAGAGCAGACACAAGACAAATTGGATTCTAAACTGCATCCACTAAGGTTTCAAGTTTAATGATGCAAAAATCTGACATTCAAATACAGTTAAGAAACTTGCTTGCTCCAATGCAGTGTGCATCAGACACTTGCCCCCGCAAATAAGGCTAGTCCTGTCAAACAAACAATTAACAGATTTATTGTGTTTAAATGCTTGAAGTGTATACGCTAAGGAACTTCATACCAGCTGCCACCAATGAAACACTGTCCCACTGTATATATGTATTTGATTTTAAGGGGTATTAAAGGTCAATATATGCCTCTTGTTTGACCTTTTGTTTTAAGTTCTGGCAAAGAACCATGTCACCAGAAAGGACTGGGGAAATCGTAATCCCACTAACTGCATTAACAATGAGTTGCAGAAGAAAGCCCAACCCCCAGTGTCAAATGTTAACACACACACACCCTCATACATACACACACACACACACACACACACCATACAGACACATCAGACAGGGTAACTGAGTCAAAAGGTCCAAGTATGCTTGATGGATGTTCCAAACATGTCTTCTGCATTGCCCCAGCCTCCGACACCACAACATTTTTATCTAGTATAATAGACTCTGTAATAAACTGTTTTTGATCTCCATAGTGAGTATGAGTTGTCAAATTTAAGGAGATAGACTCCTCTCCCTGGATACTGGTGGCTGCCAGCGTACACCTCTTCATGACAGTCTCGTCTGTACACAGGCACTATTTCATCTAATTGACGCTTGTTGGCGTTCTTTTTGGCTTTTTCTTCAGTACTAGCATTTTCTGAGAAAAGAGTTAGAAAGAAAGCATTATTAACTAACTGCAACTTTCTGTACCAGAAATACATTTCCAAGGTGTGTTACTGGAACTAAACACTAGAGGGAACCAGAGAATATGCTATATATAGGGTTTCTATATTCATGCTTTCTGGCATCTGCCGGTAGCAGGGGGCCTTGGAACTGATCTCACATGGATACCGCCGTCCAACTATAATTTCAACAAGATTTAACAAAAGCAAGACTGTAAGTAGTAGTCTATGCCAGAACTTCACAGAAAAGAGCAATGACCAATTGTTAAAAATATTTTGGTACAAGAATAAATGATGTTACCACATCAAGGTTTTGTCAAAGTTAATTCCTTCATTCCCATCTTGGGAAATGCTATCTTGCATAAAATCAGTGAACCGATATGGAACTTCAACACTGCGAACAATTTTAATACAATTCTACACATGAATGGACTGGGAGTTTTACTTTAGATTTCATTTTACCACTAATTATTTTTAAAATACTGGGTTTCCACTGTGATCATGATGCTCTGAAGGGCTTTCAGTCTTCCCTCAGAAGGCATGTATGATTCTTTCCCCCCTCTTTCTTGTCTTGTCTTTTTTAATTTTTTTGTCTCCAAATCCCAGAATTCTTCATGCTGTGAGTTCCACCTGCCATACCCACAACTAAACTGGACTCACCTGGAGAAAGGCCAAGCTGGCAGGCTTCATGGCTTAAGACTGACCAAACTCCTGTCCGGCATCCTGATAGAAAAGGAAGTTGCCTCATTCACTTTCTTTTCCAACAGGGAGTTCCCAACAGGTCTGAACACAGTACTTTGGGTCTGAACATAGGCAAGCTCCTTTTCTGACAGGATGCTAGGCAATGAAACCTTATGAGTAGAGCTCCCAGAATGGGGCATCTGAAAAGAAATAAAATAAACAAACACATCCCTATCCTTAAGATGTCCATGCATTGCATTTTGGACTTTAAAAAAAAGAATTTGGAATTCGCAGTTGTGATGACTAAACCACTTCTGAGTATTTTCTACATAGAAAACCCTGGAAAAGGTCCCTGTTAAGTCAGAATTGACTTGACAGCACACGATTATCATTGAGAAAGTTCATATAGGACACTATGACAAGACAGCCACTATAGTCCTGGAGGTTGGTCAAGACAAGGCTGAATAAGTTCACTGATAGTAATGGATTCAAAGTAGAACATTTAAATTACTACAAGGTCTACTTGTGATCCATAGCTTCTATCTGAAAATTCCTTGACCACAAGAACTGATTAACTCACAATGTTCCAGGGCTTCTCACTATTTGCCACTTGCTACACTGGAACTATGCTTCAAAACTCCAATTTGACAACCATCAGATTCCTCCAAAACTTCTGATCATGACAAATAATGCAAATTAAAGTATGAAACCTGACAAGTGTGTAAAACAAGATACCTTCATCTTCGTCCTCATCCTCACTGGATTCACTAACATGTACACTGACGGCTGTGTTAGGGGAGTCTGTCCATTCAAAATACACCCCAAAACCAATGTCATAATTGTCTGTAGCAAACTCCCAGAAGAGATAAGAACCCTCTTCATGAGTTGGTACACGGACTGTCACTACTTCTCCTCTGCCAACTGTGATGACAGAGTCTGCATCCTGGCGAATTTTCTCTTTGAAGTCTGCAATTTGAGGCCGTGTCCACATGGATGGTGCTGCTATCACTGGAACAGATTCTAAAAAGACAGCAGGACAAGAAAAGTGCAGGAGCTAAGTGATTTACAAACAGACACACCACTGTTGTGGGTTGGGGGTGAAGGGACTAGAAAAATCCCACAACAACAAAGGAAGTCTTCCTTCTAAAACATTCCTTGCAGACAACATGAGAACCAGAGGGACAGTATTTTCTTTCTGCCAGCATTTCTTCATCCCCACAAAGTTAGTTATGAAAAAGGGCAAAATGTCCAGAATGTTATCTCCTACCTTGCAGTCTTTGGATAATTTGGATGTAACAACATCAATTTTTCCAACAATGCCCCCCTTTCAATCTGTTTACAAAAGATTTCTATCCTAATGAAGGATGTTGAGCTCTGAAAGTCTAAACAGCTAACAAATGATAAATATGCTAGAGAGCATATTTTGTGGACTCCACTTGGCTAGAGGAAGCTAGGTGCCAACCATGACAAAGACAACTGCTAAGGGGGACACAATCAGAAGTAACATAAGCAGATTTCTGTGCCACACATTTCCTGGATTTTTAAAAAATAAAAAGAGTTCAAGAAATTTTACTCATACCTTTTGGTCCATTCTCTAATGCTTCTTCTAAAGCATCTGTTTCCAGGTCCTTTTCAGGGCTGTCTGTATGAGAACTAGTTTGCCCATTTATTGATGGGATTTCCCCTGTAGCAGCTGGGTTTCCCTTTGACACAGAAGAAGCTGAAGCTCCTGCTGTGGCTGCAGCTTCCTGTTGTTTCTGTAAAGCTGCCTACAAATTAAAAAAAACATTATGGGCAATGAAAGATGTGGGCTCTATTGTCAGGGAGGTACAGAGTTCTATGTATGGGTAATATCATGGAACCCTTTGCCAAACAACTGAATGAAGAGGTAAAGATTAAGTCAGTCAGCTTTAAGAGGGGTGGGAACCTAGCACAATTACCCTGTACATCACTGAAGACTTAAGCAAAGGACTGGATTTGTACTTTGGGTCTGAACATGGAGGAAGGTAAAGTTTCACATGTAAATATTCATTCAATTAGTTAGGATGCGCATTACATTATTATTCCGTCTGTTGAATCCTAAATTGCTCCTAAGTCAGTTACTTTTCAATCTATCTTCTGCGCAAATGTTTACTTCCAACTGAAACCAATAAACAGGTTCCCACCCTTTTGCTTAGAGGCATTATGACCCACTCTGGTTAGTAAGCTCAAAAAGTCATGTTGAAGCAGAAATTTGATTTGACATTAGAATGTACGCACCTGTCCCTTCATTAATTGCAATACAGAACAGGAATCTCACAGATATGAGAACTGGCAAACATTGAACATTCTAAAAACGTCATTCCTAACACAGTGACTATACCTGTTGCTGTGCTAGTTGGACTTGATAAAGTTGCTGCATGTACTGTTGGTAGTGCTGTTCCTGGAGCTGACGAATTAAGAGCTGCTGCTGCTCATAGTTGCCTGGATACTGCTGGGCTGCATACTGTTGGAACTGAACAGCAGTCTGAGAGTTCAATGCTGCCATTATCTGTTGTCTAGATTAGGAACAAATTGCCCTAATAAACAATTCTGTAGGCATCTGAGGAGTAATATTTAAATCTGTGTAGCAAATTAAATATTCTTATGGAAAACAAACTCCCTGCAATAACAAAGACACAATGTATACAGTGTATTTCTGAAATACAACCAGCTAAGCAGACATGAAGAAGTTCAAATTAAAGAATAAAAGTTTGGATGAAACTTTTACAAGTCCTTGTGGTACAATGTACAATCAGAGTTCACACAGGCAGAATGAGCCTCATGGCGCAGTAGTTAAACTGCTGTACTGCAGCCAAAACTGTGCTCACGACCCGGGGTTCAATCCCAAGTAGCCGGCTCAAGGTTGACTCAGCCTTCTATCTTTCCGAGGTCGGTAAAATGAATACCCAGCTTGCTGGGGGGGGGGGCAATGTGTAGTCTGCATAATTAACTTGTAAACTGCCCAGATAGTGCTTGAAGCACTATGGGGCAGTATATAAGCAGCAAGCTTTGCTTTGCTTTGCTTCTAAAACCATGCAAATTGCTGCACTGGCCAGCTGTGTATTTCATAAGCTCTACTTACTACGCCCACTATGGCCCTACCTGCAACAATCCCACTTGGCCTTGGGTACCCATGTATACAGAAGCTCCAAAACAGACTCCTGCAATGCTATCTGTATGAAACTCTTTCTGAACAACATATGGAACTTACTGTGAGGTGAAAATGTGATAAACCAAATGGTGGTGGATGGCAAAATATTTAAACACACAATTTTGCCTCACTATGTTTCTGGATTCAATTCTAACTTTTGACATCTGAAATTGACTCACACTCATAATCATCTCTAGCCATCTAATCCAGCCTATAAACTAAAATCTTTTTGAATATCCTTCTTGTGTCCTCCTGTTAATTTAGGTAATGGTTCCCCTTGACATTTAGTCCAGTTGTGTCCGACTCTAGGGTGCAGTGCTCATCCCCGTTTCCAAGCCATAGAACCAGCATTTGTCCGAAGACAGTTTCCATGGTCACGTGGCCAGCGTGACTAGACACAGAATGCCGTTACCTTCCCACCGAGGTGGTACCTATTTATCTACTTGCATTTACATGCTTTCAAACTGCTAGGTTGGCAGGAGCTGGGACAAGTGACGGGAGCTCACTCCATCGTGTGGATTCGATCTTATGATTGCTGGTCTTCTGACCTCGCAGCACAGAGGCTTCTGCAGTTTAACCCGCAGAGCCACCACATCCCTGTTAATTTAGGTCAATATAAATGAAAAACAATGGACTTGATGGTGCTGCAAGCACCGGAACTTCCAATGGATTTGCACCTAATCCATTCAAGTTGCCAACATTTAAACAAGTCTTACAGACTTCCTCTTTCAAAACAGTCTCAGATACAACATAATTAACAGCTTACATGTCTAGAGATACTCCTTCATGTGCTGTTTGTATTTGTTTTATGTATAGTACTTCCACTGTTGTTATGTGCTATCAAGTCATTTTTAACTTGATGGCACCTTTACAGTTTTTGAGATGTAAGGAGTGGCTGACCATTGTCACCTGCTTGTCAGTCTTCATGGCCATGCATGGATTAGAAATCAGGTCTCCTGAGTCCTAGTGCAACACTCTATCTAGTATACCATACTGGCTCTCACTTCCACTGTAGCTCATCTCAATTGTTTTATATGCCGTTTTCTAAGGACAGAGTTCTAAAAAATAACAACATATTTTTAAACACATACTTTGGAATAAATTTCATTGCATGGCATAGAAAAGGCATCACTTCATCAGGTGTGGCCTATCCCAGGCTCTGGGATTCTGCAGCTTGAGGAAGCCACACAATGGCAGGACACATGCTATCAGCTACAGGTGACCTCAACTGGCCCGATTTGCAAAAGGCACAATGGGGATCTGAACTCCTCGCCCCAAACTCTACTGCCAGATGTTCCCATTCACTAAGGTATACTATGAGAATAAAAGAGAGAACCCAGGCACAGAAGCTCTTTCTGAGGAAATTCGTGTACACATATGTTACGTTAAAGTACTGATGACTCCTTACTTCTGCTGTTCCATTCGGAATCTTTCTTCTTCTATCCGCCGCCTTTCTTCTTCCTCTCGCCTCTGCCTTTCTTCCTCTTCTTGCCTACGCTTTTCTTCCTCCTTTTGCAAGCGCTCTCGTTCTTCCTCTTCACGACGCCTACGTTCCTCTTCTTCTCTCCTGTAATAGCCATGTTTATTAAACAATCATTATTCTACAATTTTATGCAGCCACTATATATAAAAATGAAAGTGTCAAAACATGTGATTACCTAGGTTTCTACAGATTTGGCAATACCAAGAATACAATTAATAAAATAGAAATTATCACATAAGATTATTTGTGGTGGTATACTATGACTGCAATACTTACTCCTACAATCCTAGGAGTAAGCCCTACCAAATTCGATAGGACTTAACTTTTGAGTAGACTTGAACAAGACTGAGATGTAAGAGTGAAACGGAGTGATGAAAAAGAGATTTTAGAGAGACTCAACAATGTACAGAATAATTAAGTGTTTAGACTTTTTTCATACTTTAAACTAAATGTGAAGAAGTTGTAAAAGTCCAGGTGTCAATTTTCCATCCCTAGAAGTCACTGCAGGCCACCCCGTTGCAAAAATGTTATTAAAAGTTGAAAGCCAGATGTTTACTTTCAGGTTCATGGATACAGGGAGAGTTAGGAGGAGTGAAAGAAAAATCAAACAAAGAGTGATCCCTGTCCTCATTTTTGCTGATGGGGTTCTTCAGACTGACAAGAAGATTCAGAAGTCTGTCTGACACAAAATAAAGCATTACTTAAAGAACAGAATGCTAACTGAAGCACATCAGCTCTGTATAAGTAGGAAATGTAACTAATAGGAAACAGACAGGGACACAGTCCAATTTTTCAACAGACACATAAATTTTGTAACAAATATTAGATTACATGCCTGTATCTTCCTAGGCTGAAGACATTCTGTTTTAAATCATGTTAGCCTGATAAAATTCTTGTTCTACAGTGACAGATTAAAACATAACTAATATGTTTCAAGTTTTTCTGAAATACTAAGATTTTCAAGACTAGCAGGCATCTTTCTAAAGCTAGGAAAAAACTTCACTATAGCTAAAAGATTCATATCCAGGTTGTAAAAAAGCACTTAAAATTATTTAACAATGAAGCGACAGATAAACTAGCCAGCTGGGATACTGAACACTCTATGGCAGTGATCCCCAACCTTGGGCCTCCAGATGTTCTTGGACTACAACTCCCAGAAGCCTTCACCACCACCTCTACTGGCCAGGTTTTCTTGGAGATGAAGTCGAAGAACATCTGGAGGGCCAAGGTTGGGGGCCACTGCTGTATGGAACTATTGTGCAACTCCAAAGAGGCCCAAGAAAAAAGCTTACCTTTTCTTCTCCTGCTCTTCTCTTTCTATTTTATGAGAAGTAACATATGTTGAGAAGAGATGACAACACCTATTTAAGAGCTTTACAAACTCTGTCATGGCATCTTGCTTTGTCATGTTTCCAAGGGCAGCCCATTCTTTCCTGCAAGGAGAAAAGAGAAGCAAAATGTCATTTTCTCTACCATCTTATAAAGACAGAATGTAAACATTATTTTATCAAGTAGGGGATGACATGATGGTGGAGGGTCCATAATTTCAAGACCAAGTATTCTCTACATAATCTGAGCATAGAAAAGAGAACTCAAAATAAAGGATGCACAAAACATTTGTTCACCTATCTTATTTGCAAGATATTACTAAACCACTGGTACATCAACTTACAGACCAATCTTAAAATACATCAAACAATTTAACTGACAAACAGCTTATTATAGGTGATAATTTTTTACCTTCTATCATTTCCCAGCACATCAAAGAATCCAACTTCTGGACAAGTGTCTGGATTATAAGGTCCCAACAGAACCTGCTTATGCAGTGCAACAAGTCTTAGCTTTTCTTCGTAAGAGGGGTGAAATGCTTTGCCGTCTTTTTCTGAAGAAGACAAATGAAACAAAGAAATGCTTAAAGATTACAATCAAAATCACAGCACTGGAATGTACCAATTGTCATCTGTTCAACAGTCAAATGAATTAGGATGGAATGTCATCCCCTCATGTATCAGGACCATTTTCTACATGGGCAACAGTGATAACTGATTGTCATGAAGAGGAATATTATATTAACACTTCCAAATGAGAGCAGAGACTGCCAATCTGTAGCCGTGCAGATCAGAGCTTGTAAACATTACTTTGTGGGGCTATACCTCCCAGAATTCCCTGGGAATTTTGGGAATGGTTATCAAAAAAATTGTGATTACACTCATTGTCACCTGGCCCTCTGAATTTTAACTCTCGTTTGTCCTACACAATGCAGCCAATGACCAAGCATAATATGGGGTTGTAGTTCAATATCTGGAGGCCACAGGTTCCTCATCTCTGATTAAGGAGGACTATATTTGACATAAAAACAATAGGTCTTATCTTGTGCCAACGGTGAGGAAGCAAACAGTTATTTAAACAACAAAAGGGAGAACTGTGATGACATGGTTTGTGACTGGGTGAAAACCTGGGAGACCTGGGTTTAATTATTTACTCAGCCAACAAGCACGCTAAATGACTTTGGGCTACACGTACTCTCTCCACCCAGCCTGAAGGTAAAATGGTGAAATGGGAGTGTCAGAAAGTTCGCCTTTCCCCTCAGGCGGCCCCTCCATTTCGGCAGGAAATAATAAGGGTTGAATCCTTATAACTTTAACAACAGAACCTTTATTGCCACTTCCACTCTCCAGCACATCCTTTAACGGTTCCAACGGTTTACAACTGGGTGACAAACTGTCATTAACATGTTCTAAACTTTGGAAATAATCCCACGGGGCTAACGGCGCCGGTCCCCATAGGGTTTCTTGCAACCCCACTGAGGGGGTGGGGGACTCCTCATGGCACAAATTGTCCCACAGCATTTGTGCCGAATCCACCCCCTCTCATCCGGACCTTCCTCAAACTCAGCCTTTCTCCAACCGTGCTCTCGTTGTAACTCTTCTTCCCACGGAGCCACAATCACTTTCCACTCTTTCGCCGGTTCATAAAGTGGTGGTTTCCTTTGAGTTGAGGGATTAGGCAAAAGTCCGCCCACTTGGAGGTTAGGGAAATCCCTTATTAAACCTTGGGTGCGGACCCTCTCAAAGGCTTTTTCTTCCCTCCTTTTCCTTTCGTACTCCTCCACCACCGCACTAAACCACACCACCCCCTCCTTATCCTTATATCCTCCACCAACTGTCACTTCTGACTCCTCCCACTCCCCTTCAGCCAAACATACTTCCAGCTTTAATTCTCCCTCCTTATCTGTTAACCCTTTCCTCTCTTCTTTGTTACTTTCGCTGCTAGTCAGCTGCTCTTTCTTTTCATCATCTTTTTCCACCTTCGTCTCTGTGGACGGCACACTCTCTCTTGCTACACCTTCACAGGGAGAATGATATATGTCACCGTGAGCTCACAAAAACACAAGATATTCCATGCAGAATCAGACCAAAAGCCTATCTAAACAAACATCCTGTTCATACTGGGCAAGCAAACCTGCCAGCAAGACAAGAGTGCACATTCACCCTCCATCTCACATACCCTAACAACTAATATACAGAGGCACTCCCTCATATTAGAGGTGATCTATTGCCCTTTTGGCTAACAGCAATTGATAGCCCTATCCTCCACATATTTATCTAATCCCCATAAAGGTGTCCAAGTTGGCAGTCATCACTATAACTTGTGGCAGTGAATTTCACACCAAGATGTGCAGTTGCTTGTAATACCTTTGGGTTGGATAAACATGTAATGGATGAAAACAGACAATAAAGATTCATTTTGTAATAGACAAAGCCAAACATGTCTAGTAGGCTCTCTAAACCAGTGTCTTTTTTTGTTCTACTTAAAAATATCTGCCTGCCTGTTTATGATATCACTACATAAATCCTATTTTTAACTACTGAACTAGGATATGTTGACTCAAAAATTATTTATTCATATTACAATACATATGCATTCTACAGTGTAATAACATTACCAAAAATGTTCATGAAAAGAAATGAGTTTTTTTTAAACTTTCAATTATTAAAAAACTTAATGAATAATTGACATGCATAACTAAAAAATGGGCTGCAGAGAGACAGAGATGGGCAGGACTGTTAGGACCTTATTACCGTATAAGCCACACAGCAAATAAATGATGATCTATTTCACAATTTTTAATCTATCTGTTCTGAAATGTGACACAAGAGAGATGTCACCGACAAAGAGTTTAATTCACCACTCAGCCAAGTGTCCAATGGCATCATACATAACAATGTGAGAAGAGTTCTATGTAATTCAGGTATTCACATTTGGAACTCTGATCTATGAAACTATGAAACATCTGTTGATCTAGCATTATTTTTTAAAAAATATGGTTTTGGTGAACACATTATTGGGGGATCAGGATAATTGTAGCACATTTAATGAACTCTCAGAGCATATGGCAAATGAATGAAGCAAATGCTTTCAGAAACAGTCCTTGATGAAACATGGAACAAGGACACAAATGAAAGTCCCATATGGAAAAATTAGTGTGTCAGGTTGTTACTTGTATTAGAATAATTAAATCACGTGACTGGCTTGAAGCATATCTGTACTTTCTGGAGTAAACACAAGCAGCTGGGCACAGTAGACACAGTGGGAGAAAATTCCTATTCCCTCTACAACATCAGAGGGTGGAATGTACATCTGGAGATAATGCTATATTGTGGTTTCCAGTAGACTGACTAAATATCTGGTCCCCAATTATTGGACAGTAGCAACATAATTACTACCCTTCTCCATCATGCTATAGAAACAAAGAAAGATGGGGCAATAGTGAATGGATTTTTAGAATGGAACAATTTAGGTCCAAAACTTAAATGAATTCTGGAACTCAGAACCCTTTAAATTGTAGGTTTAAATCTGCTGCATCAGGCTCCAGTTGGTGGATTCTATGGTTCTTAAAAAAAAGAAAGGGAAAAGAAAGAGAGAGAGAGAGAGAGAGATCTTAAAGATCGTTAGTATACCTACCCTTATGTACAAAATTACTTTTAGTGGCACTATCTGAATAACACAGACGTTCACTGTGGGTGGGTAAGATCTGAAATTTCTGTTCTCACAAGCCCTATTCAAGCATTTGTTTGCATATATAAATGGGCATATATGTATCACGGGAAAATTGGGATGTGCATTAAGTCCAGCTCATAATATCTCCTGCCCAGAAGTCATTCGGACTTTGTGCATGGGGCATGAAGGTCTAAAAAGGTTTTGATAGTCACATACAAAGCCCTCCATGGCTTGGGCCATGTTACTTGTTGGAGCATCTCTCCTTAATGTCGCCTAGAGTGGTCGAAATGACTACATAGGCGGGGTATAAATACAATAAAATAAATAAATACATAAATAAATCTATAAATAAATCTCCCCAACACACAAGATCATCTTACTTGAGGTTCCTCCGGGTGGCCACCCCGAAGGAGGACAATAAATCCTCTACAAGAGGCACGGCCTTCTTTGAGGTGGCTCTAACTTTACAGAACCAGCTTCTGGAGGAGCTCCACCTAGCCCCCTCTCTGTGGATTTTTAGGAAGCAATTAAAAACACTGCTCTTCAGGGGGTCTTTCCACACCAACCCCAGCTAATCACATTCTCCCCCTTTTTGCTCTCTCCTCCTCTTCTTCCCTCCCCTTTTTTCCTCCATCCACTCTGAGATTAGTTGGTGCCATCGGTTTTTTTTAAAGGTTTACTGCTATCAGTTTTAATATTTCTATTTTTATTTTCTATTTTACGAGTTGTAACCTGCCCAGAGTAGTGCTGTGACACTAATGGGAGCAAGATACAAAATGAATGAATGAATGAATGGATGGATGGATGGATGGATGGATGGATGGATGGATGGATGGATGGATGGATGGATGGATGGATGGATGGATGGATGGATGGATGGATGGATGGATGAATGAATGAATGAATGAAAAGGGGCTTGTAACTGTATTTGGATAAATGTGCTTACACAGCTCCTGTGACTGGGAATCCTGAAAAGATAGGATTCTTGATCAAGGAAGGTCTGTAAGGACAGATCCCTTTTCATGTGGTCATGGCTTCTTCACATTTCCTCACCTCTAATGAATAAAGCTTAATTCATGTCTCGATAAACAGCTGAACAGGGTTATAATAAATACTCCATCTTAAGACTTTGTCCTCTGTGCACTACCATGTTGTTACTACCAGCTAAAACCATCCCACTGTATCAATAACCTGTACCCTAACTTTAATACTTCTCACATGCGCTGAAGTGTAGGCATGCTCTTATTCAGATAACCATCTCACTTACAAAAAAGATGAACCACTTTTCAGAGACATATTCAGAGAATAGCCTTTCTAATCACTGCACATATTGTTCTAAAAGGAGCTAAGACGAGTCCTAAAAGAAACTAAGATGCACATAAGCAAAATTAAAACCAGCAGCTCCTTTATCTGCATACCCTTCAGACACAATGGTTGAGATCCTGTTGTTTACCCTTGTGAGTAGCACTGGAGTAACTCTGCTGAATCAGTAGCGGTGTGGTTGAGGCAACTCCTCACCAAACCGCTTTATTGATTTAACGGACCTACTCCAGTTGCAACTTACCAGGCTAAACAACAGAATTTCAGCCAATATATACCCTTACCAGCTTACAACATCCTTCTGCTATGTATATTTACATCTTTACACAAGGGTGGATGAAAGGCCAAACAGAGACACTGAGAGGGGAAAAAGATGAAGATGTCAACTTATTAATGGGCACTGAAATATGCAAAAATACCAAAACACACACAAAAAACCAACAACCCCCACCCCAAAATACAAACCACCAGGTAGATAAAGGCTATACCTCCCAGTGAGAACCTGAGCATGTTCAATGGCCTCCAGGACCTACAGAATGTTCAGATGGAAAATTAAATTTTGTGTGCATGAGAACAAAGTTGGCATGTAAGAAGTTCTCAGATTAAGCATATATGCTTAATGTTATTTTAGTATACAGTACATGCTAATAGTATAGATGTGCATATACTATTGATTTTATCTAAATTAGTGCAGTACTTAGAATTGTCATAGATCTATTGCAACAAAACAGATTTCCTGATTTTCGACCCTAATATTAGCAAACATTTTCATATAATCATGTTGCATCTGGTAAGTGAAGATTATGCCACAAATTTGACAATATGAATTGTAGTCCATAGTTGTGTCACAATATAATTGTCAGCTAAATCCCATAGAGCTCTCGGTTTGGGCACCTGAAAAACAGGGTACTGTATACATTTTTATGAAGAGCATTTAACAAAAATCAAATGTTCTCATGATATGTGATCCCATTTCTTCTTTACCTCCAAGCAAAGGTCTGTAGGATAAGTATAAGCAATTTCTCTATACCAATGATAAAGGCTATCTCTTTCTGGCTACTGCTGCAGCCTTAGGACAGCACTGGTATCTTGATTGATGTAAAATGGCAATAGAGGAAAGGAAAGGAAGATACCTCTCTACAGAGAGAAACATCTGTTTTCTCTTTTCTTCCTCACTACAGTTTTTCTTCCTTATTCCATGGCTTTCAAAAGGATGCAAAATTGACTAAAAAAGGTGGAAAACAGTCTCTGGGCTAGGAATTTCATTCCTACCATGTTTTCCTGAAAATAAGACAGGGTCTTATATTAATTTTTGTTCCAAAAACGCATTAGGGCTTATTTTCAGGGGCTGTTTTATTTTTGTCATGTACAACCATCTATATTTATTCAAATACAGTCATGTCATCTACTTCTGGTTGCTGCACAATGGTAGAGAGCAGGGTTTCACTTCACTAGGGCTTATTTTTGGGGTAGGGCTTATATTACGAGCATCCTGAAAAATCATACTAGGACTTATTTTCAGGTTAGGTCTTATTTTTGAGGAAACAGGGTACAAGAATGTTTACTTTCCCTCATGCTTGATGGAGTGCCACATGTTTTAAACATTTCTCAGACAATTTTTTGAGCAATTCAAGAAATGATCCAAAAATTATTCAGATGTATGGAGAGAGGAAGAGAAGAATGGATACTATGCTCTTCAAGAACATTATTCAATGGTGTATTCAGCAGTCACATCAAAACACATATTCTATTCTAGTGGTAGCAGACAGGATTTTAGGAGCTTATTTTGTTTTTTTCTGGAAAACAAAATAAGCTTCAACCATAAGGGAATGTATACATAAACTAAGGTATATAAAAACCAATGATTTTAAAAAAATCAATTTGTCACAACAAATCCATTTTAATTTAAATAATCAAAATAAATTTTTATTTAATCAAATAAAATCAAATATTTAGCATTTACTCAAATATTTAAATCAAATCCGCCCTGACATAAACTACAGACAACAACTTTACAATAGAACTCTTCCATGTCTCTGAACAGCAATTTGTACAGTCATAGAAGAGTCATTAAACTACATTAACAGTCCAATATTATGTGGCCTGATTAAGGTAAACTATTTTGGGACATGAGTTTAGAAGAACGTTAGCTATCACTTAGATAATAAAAGTGCTAATGATAACATGCACACAGTAAGTATAATGCAGATGAAATACTGTACTTCCTAGCAACATGAACTCAAGACTTCAACTGAAGAATCTGCACTACTGAAAATCAGATTACAATGCACAATGAAGATAAGAGTAAGATTATCTGCTCAACAGCCTTCCTGCAAATGCTGTGCAAAATACAAGGCTAAGCAAATGACTTGAAGAATTTGGACAATGTTCTCAAAAATGCTTGAAGCTTAAGAGTGAGAACTCATTGAACACATACTTTGGAGGATGAGAGCACAACTGTAAGCATAGTTTTAAAATGCTTTCCAGCCAGGATAGCTTTAAAGAGCAAAACACACACAAATGTTACTATGTACAGTAATATGTTAGACATTTATCAGTTTAGCTACTTTTTTCAACCAATGAAATACACCTATAGGAATGATAATCTGCCTCAAGAAAATGCTAAAAATGTTTTGTTTTGGGCCAAATTTAAATCATAATTTGCTAAAAGAGGATGACCAGCAACATTAACTTTTGAATAATCTAATCAGATTAAAGGTGCAACATCAAGAGAACATAAAGTGAATTTTATTCTCTTTCTTTCAATGGTGCCAACTAGATGCTATAGTTTAAAACAAACCTAGACTCCCTTATCAACTAACTAATCCATCCTTTATCAACTAACTAATCCAAACTTTGTTTTTTGCAGTTCAAATAGAACACCATCCTCAAAATGTAGATGATGTAAACTGCAGTTTGAAATCCTGCCACTATGAACAAACTTTCTAAAGGCAAAGATGCTCAAGTTTGCTTTCAACTGGAAAAATGCCTGAGGGAGAAAGAAACAAAAAGACTAGAATCAATTAAGAAAGGAAGACCTTCACTAAGAACAGATAAAAGTAATGTGAGGAGAGAGAATGAGATCCTCTAGGGCTTACTCCTAAAATAAACAAGAATAGCTGGCAAATGACATCTCTCTGTGCTCCTCGGGAGAGAAGGCATCTAGGTTACAACTTGCACTTGCTGCATCTTGCTTGAATTAATTAAGATACGTAAGTCCCCTAAAAGCAATTCCCAAGAATCAACATTTTATTGCAAACTTTGTAAGCAAAAAAGATAAGACAGCTACATTAAGATGTGATTTTTTTTCAGAATTTTCAGTTTAGAAAATATTTCAATATATTGGAACTGAAAGGAAAGCAATGCAAAATATCTCATATTTAGTAAGCAAAAACAAACTAATAAATGTTAGTTTTACTTGTATATACATTAAAGAACTTTTTATCCTCAAAAACTGATATATTTTAATCTTTCATTAAGATTTTAAAAAATAAAATATGCACAGGCTACAATGCCCACTTTGACTGGTACAAGTCTCACTGAACTAAGCACATAAAACCTTTTTTGAGAACTGTTTTTATTTATTTATTTAATTTATTTAATTTATTTTTGGACTTATATACCGCCCCATAGTGCTACAAGCACTCTCCGGGCGGTTTACAATTTAATTATACAGGCTACACATTGCCCCCCCCCCCAGCAAGCTGGGTACTCATTTTACCGACCTTGGAAGGATAGAAGGCTGAGTCAACCTTGAGCCGGCTACCTGGGATTTGAACCCCAGGTCGTGAGCACAGTTGCAGTACAGCGTTTTAACCACTGCGCCACGAGGCTCTTTTGCACTCTTTTACTGCACTATTTGTAAACCTTTAGGACTCAGTTCATATTTCCCCCTTAGCTTTTACTGTAAAAAAAGAAATTAATATAGTAACATTCTGTTAGCATATATTGTACTACCGTGTTTTCCTGAAAATAAGACAATTTTTGCTCCAAAAATGCATTAAGGCTTATTTTCAGGGGATGTTTTATTTTTGTCATGTACAACAATCTACATTTATTCAGATACAATCACGTCATCTTCTGGTTGCTGCACAATGGTGGAGGGCGGTGTTTCACTTAGTTTGGGGCTTATTTGGGGGGTAGGGCTTATATTATGAGCATCCAGAAAAATCATACTAGGGCTTATTTTCAGGTTAGGTCTTATCTTTGGGAAAACAGGGTAAATGGATTGTTAATGTATGCATTCATTATTTGTTACAGTGTACCATCAATTCATTACGACTTATGGTGACCCTTTGCATGGTTTTCTAGGTACAGAGTATTCAGAACTGGTTTACCACTTCCTTCTTCTGGGGCACTGTAGGACTGTTCTCTTGTTCAAGGCCAAACAGGTTGGCTCTTCTGGACTGAACTCTCAGCGTCTGGCTCTGCAACCACATACCTAACTCACTGAGCTATCCAGCCAGCTGTGAAAATATATGTCAGTATCCAGATCTTGCCCAGAACTGAAGGGCTACACGAATACCACAAACAAAAAACCAATTCTCAAGTGTTTTAGACAGAAGAGCTGCAGACCTTTCATGTGCATATCTACTCAGGCCTGGCTGCTAACAAACATTTAGTTCATCCAAAATACATTCAGTGCTATTATTCCATATTATGTAAAACTCCTAAATAGTTTTTTAAAAAAATCTCTCAAATGTTGGGAGCTCTTTGACCTCTTCTGCTATTATTTAGGAACTAGGCCACAGAAAATTGTAATATGCCCAAAGATGATTCTGAGAAGAAAATGGAAGGATTGCTCCATCCCCCTTTCCAAGTAGTTCTGGTAAAGATTCTTCAATAGGAAACACTGACTTTAGGAATTTATACAGGCAAAGCATGGGCTTTAGCAATCAACCTGGAAAACATTCCTGGCTACAGAATCCAGTTTAAACTCAATCTAAAAATGGAAGGTCAGAGTCTAGTTAGTGTACCAAACATAAAAGAGAATATAAATAATCTTTTATATAAATAAGAATTTACAGTGACTGACACACTAAAACAATATTACTACACAGTGAACATTCTTCAAGAATGTTATACTACCCTATGATACACAGAATGAAATCTAACCAGGTTTCCTTTGTTAAAAGAACATTTCTGGCAGCAGAATGAGGAAACACACTATTTTCAATAATTCTTCCTTCTCACCCCTTCTGCAGCCTCCAATATCTGAAGCAGAGTTGGTATAAAGAGCTATACAACACAGAGTTAAACATAAAAAATTGTGCCCCTATCTTCTTTACTGGTAGAAGTCTTTAAAAGGGGGTGGCTAACTGGATCCCATTCATACACTGCAGGTGAAGATATCTGCAGGGAATGAAAGCTTACAACAACAGTAGATTGTGACCTTTTGAACTAAGTGTATTCACTTCAAAGAAGCATTCCAGTTCATTTCTGTAGAGCAACTAAGTGCTGACACTTCTTGCACTCAAAGCAGATAGTTCTTCATTGCCCATGTCAGAAACACCATAGTATAATAAATATATCAGATAATTATAGAGTTTAGCATGAAGTGTTAAAGGCATTAGTCCATGGTGGATTTAATTTACATCAAATTTATTTAAATCATGATTTAATTTAAAAGATCACTTTTACTTAAATTGTGATTTAAATCAATTTGATTTTTTAAAAAATCATTGATTCTACCCACCCTGCATCATATCTACTACATACTACTGCATCATGTCTACTACATACAGAAGATTTTACTACAAGATACTGGTACTTTCATGCTGAGAACTTATTAATAACTGAAATGAATTCATTCAAATTATCTCAATATACAGTACAGACAAAAATACTTCTGGCCAACGTAAATAATACTTTTAATCTATGACATTTATAATAAAAAGTAAAATAGCTTATTACTACCATACTTGTCAGCACCTAAGGCAAGCAAAGGAGTGATGTGACTTCAAAGATATCATCAAGCACATTAACCATGGTCAGTCCCATCATCTGGAAATATTTGCATTACAATCTGAACAAACACATCACTTTATTGTTATGTATTAAAAAGCTCCAAAACACTGAGAATAGAAATTCTGCCTAGGACTGCAATTCTATTTATAACAAGCCTTGCTAATCTCATTGAGACTTTCTTTCAAATAAAGAGGAATATGGTTGGAGTACAGAATAGATTAGGAAGAAATAGACAAGTAAATGAAATGGGCAATTTGCATTTTTTCCCAGCTTAATATTGACTATTAAGATGGTCCAAATATAAATTATCACATTTTAAAATTTCTCTTTAAAACATACTAGCAAAACTGCTGCTTTAGAAAGGTCTTGCAAATCACTCAATTACAAGGCTGAACCCTTTCTCTTACTAGACAGGATTACCCTTCATTTCCTTTTATATGTTACAATTGGGCATTAATCACAGATCTCATGAAGATAACAACTCATATGAAAATTGCAATACGTATAATATCACCAACAGAACAACCAGGAACAGGAACACAATGAAAGTGGCTACTGTGCCTGTAGACAAAATATGAGTAGCAAAAATGGGCCTTGCAGCAGTAACTTACTCTTCTGCATTTTCTACTATCAGCTTTGCTATTTTATTTGATTTTAGTTAAATGAGTAGGTCTGGACTCATCTTCAGTGAAAAAAGTTTAACAGAAATAGGTTTCAGTGAAATGAATGGAGCACTTTGCTTTCCAGCCATCACAGGAGCAAAGTCAAAATGAAGACAGAGAACCATGCTTTTCTTTCTTGCATCAGCAACATGCCCATCCTGGGATGAGATGTGTAGATTGTAGCAAGTCGTTCCCCCCCCCCAAGCAGTTAATGAATACTGAAAAAATGCTAGAATCTTATGAAACCTCTGTTATCAATACTGCAAAAAAGTCAACTGCCACAAAAATGGTTTTATCTAGGAAAATATAATTTTACTGAAGGTATCAAAGCACCTTTGGCGTTCTTCCTCAGCATAAAGTTGCTACCATGAGGTAGTGAAAAATACGACCATTAGAAGAAAAGCCACATTAAACAACAATAAACAGGTATTCTCTTTTTCGTGAGGCCATATATTTCTCTTACTGTCTATCTTTCAAATGCAGAGCTGTAAGGGGCCCTATCAATAATCTAGTCCAGCCTCTGTCAAGGAGGCACTGTGAGAACTCGAACTCCCAACCTCTGGCTCCAGAGGCCTGATACCTAAAGCACTGGCTCCACCTCAGTTTTCTAGTATCCAATACACTTCTTCAGCTTTGCTTAAAGACACCTAAGCATCCAGGGGAGGCTGATTTGTCAAAGATCATAGCTTCAGTTGTGACAAACATGTTTCAGGACGAAAAATAATATATCTTAAAAGAAAGTAGGGCAGTAACCAAGTGCTATAAATCAATTTTATAAGGAACTAAACTCCTATCTTTCTCTAAGCCTGAATCGTGTTCCTCAGAAATAATTGCTTATTCCACCCAACAGGGTCAGACTTCAAGGAACCAAATTCTGTACAGTAATTGTGTATTACCCCCAACAAGTCCTCTAATATTCTCTCTTTTAGTGTCCACCGTGACACCTCATCTTCTCTTTCTCCGCAAATGGGATCCTCTCCCCCCCCCCCCATTTTTCTGAGGTCTCTTGCCAACAACCCTTAGAGGAAGGCTCTTGTATCCGACACGCCTACCGAATGAACACTTAAATCAGCCTGGGACGGGCGGCGGCGGTGGCCTGAGAAGCCTCCGGACGAGCATCCTGTGGGATGGCTTGGGGGCCACGGAGCGAAGCAGGCCACCCTTCTCACCCCGCCTCCCCTGAGGCGGAGAGAACGAAGACGGGAAGGAACCGGCGACGCTCGCGTTACCTTCCCGCCTCGGGAACGGGGGAGGGCGGGGAAGGGCTCCTGGGGGGCGGCGGTCACCTTTGAAGAAGCGCAGCGCCAAGCCGTACAACTCCTCCAGGCCGAAGCCCCAGCGCCGGCTCAGGCTCAGCGCCCCGTCGTCTCCTCCGGCTCCTCCGCCTTCGCCTTCGCCGTCTTCGTCCGCCTCGTCCCCGGCCTCCTCTTCCTCTTCGGCGACCTGCTGCCCTGGCTGAGGGGTAGCCCCCGCCCGGCTCCCTCTGCCCGCAGGAGCGGAGCGCGGCCTAGGCTCCGCCTGCCCCACCCGGGCATCCTCCGAGTCCGGGCTCAGGGTGAGGCCGTCAATGGAGACCTCCAGCCGCTCCGAGCTCAGTGCCGCCGCGGCCGCCATCGCCAACCCGCTCTCCTTGCCCCCCTGCTGCTCAGCTGGGCGGCCACGTCTCGACTTCCTGCTCCCTCCTCACGACCCGGATCTTCCGGCGCTCGAAGGGCCCTGGCGAGGCAAGGCGAGGGAGGAGGAGGAGCTGGAGCTGGAGCCGCGCTGGCCTCCGAGGCCTCACCTCCCTGGCCCTTCCCCACTCGTCGCTTTGGCGGCTCTCCCTCGGGCGCCGGGGCCCGCGGAGGCGGGCCGGCGGGCGGGGGCTTCTTAATTTAAGTAGTTGAGGCTGCAGCCTCGACTGCTCCGCGGGAGGAAAGCCCGCCGTGTTCAGGAGGGCTTGCTAAATAAGCATGCCGAAAAGTTGCCATCTTTTATTCCCCGACAGAATTCCCCTGACGTTGAACAGCTGCAGGAGGCGCAGACATTCGCCAGGTGCTGCTCTCTCGTCCTGGTCGCTGCAGCTCTGAGCTGTGTACCTGTTGATTTGCTCCAGCTGTTAAAGGCAAATCAGCCTCCCAGCGAGGCGGCGGGTGAGGCTCGGGGCCAGGCAGCAAGCCCCCTCCGAGCTGTTGTCGCCTCAGCACGTACGAGATGTGCGGCAAAAACAAAAAATTTCCGGCTAGAAGGCGCCTCACGCTGAAATTTTGGATGCAGGCGAAAGAGCCGTTACCTCTCCGCAGTACCGCCAGTTTTAACGCTGCCAGGAGTGCTTTAATAGCCGCTTTCTCAATGGGGAGAAGCAGACGAAATCCCACACTACTTAAACGCAACCCCCTTGTCATTGCTTAATACGATAGCTGAGGCTCGATTCCTGAGTACCTTTTGCCCTCTTTTTTTTTACCAGTTTTCAGCTGGCATATATAGGAAAAGACATACATAATTATGCATTTTAAAAACCAGAGTTTAGGCTGGTTTATGAGAATGATGTAATGATGTCTTCGCTTCCTCTGAAACAGATTTGGTTTATGAAGTGTTTTCTGTGTTGCATCAGTTTTATGATTCAGGAAGCAAGTCCTTCATATCTCATGCAATTAATCCCAGACATCTGCATGAAACAAATGAGGGAGAAGAAAGTGGCAGTGGTGCAGCTGTTTCTGTCAAAAACCTATTTACACTAATTCACTCTCTTGTGAATGAAAAACAACAGTCAACACAAAGCTGGATCTCATGTATAGGCTTGCCCATCTGGACAACATTTCTGCCCTGAGACTGAGGGTTATGAGGTTCTGCATCTGCACTATGCTGGAAAAATCTACATATTTAAAAAATCCTTCTTTCAGTAAGGAATCTGTATAAATCCAGTCATCTGTTGCAGCTTTGCCTCTGAAACTTTTCTGCCCCATTTTTAAATCTAATTTTAAGACATAATTAAAGGCATCAAAGTGGGGGCTAAAACAAGGAAATAAACTCTCAATGGGAATGGCTACAGCACTAAACTCTGAACGAACAAGTGGGAAAACCTCAGGAAAAACTATCAAATCAGATCCTGTATCTGACACGAGTTGTGTGAACAACATAAAACCCATACTGAACCAAGTACTTTTACTGGGGCCTTGCTCCACCTGGATATGCTATGCAAAATCTGTATTATTGTTCTATGTAGACTAATATAATTTTTTTACCAGCAGTCTACTCTTCAATAACTTAAGAGCTCTTTTAAAACTTGAGAAGCTTGAGACCATTATTATGTGTCCTGCACTCTGGGATGATTGAGAACAGATCCTGCCCCTCTGTATGACTACCTTTCAAGTATATGAAAAGTACGGTATTATCATAGCAACCCCCTGCCTTTTCTCAAGGCTAAACATGCCCACTTCTTTCAGTTTTTCCTCATACGGCTTGGTTTTCAGTCCTCTCTTCATCCTTGTTGCCCTTCTCTGAACTTGTTCGTTGTTGGCATCCTTATTAAAGTGTGGTGTCCAGAAATGGACATAGTATTCTAGATGAGGCCTAACCAGTGTTGAATAGAGGAGAAATAGTACTTCTGTTAATGCATCCTAAAATAGCAAAGTTCCCCTCTATTTGGTACTGGTTAGGCCTCATCTTGAGTACATACTGCGTCCAGTTCTGGATACTGCACTTTAAGAAGGGGTGAGACAAACTGGAAAAAGTTCAGAGGAGGGCAACAAAGATGATAAGGGAGCTGGAAATAAAGCCCTGTGAGGAAAGACTGAAAGGACTGGGCATGTTTAGCCTTAAGAAAATCAGGCTGAGGGGAGTTACTGTACAATAGGAGGGGTATTATTACATATCTCAGAATGCAGGACATGTCATAATGGGCTCAAGTTATAGGAAGCCAGATTTAGACTGAATATTAGGAAAAGCTTCCTGTTAGAGCAGTACAACAATGGAATCAATTATGTCAGGGGGTGGAGAGTATTCCAGTGCTGGAGTAATTGAAGAGAAAAATGGGCAACCATCTATCTGATCTACTTTGATTTGGATTCCTGCAGTGAGAAGGAGGTTGGACTTAATGGCCTTATAGGCCCCTTCCAACTCAATTATTTCATGTCTCTGTAAGAGTGGTTGTGTCAACAGTAGGAGCAAATGTTGGGTGCTTAAAGAAATCCTGTTTCTGTTCTTGGCCATGGAACTTGTGTGTTATCACTCATTGAATGTGAGCCTTGTGAGGTCTAGGATGGAAACAAGGACTATTGATTATCAGTTAGTGTGTTTTTGGATAGATCCTTGGTTGTGCAAGTTGCCTACCCTCCGTATCAAATCACCTGCAAGTAAGTACTATTGAAGTTAACTGAAGTTATGGCCACCTCAATTATTTGATCAGTTCCCTACCTATGCTTTAGGTACTTGCTGTTTGTTCCCAGTACAAGGAAGAACCTGAAATGGATGATGCATTTTTTTCTTCATGTCCCAGGTTCTCAGTTACTTCTTTGGAGGAGTTGCTGCACAATCCTGAGAGACTAGAATCCTAAACAACAGTAAAGTATTGGATAAAATGGAGTAAATATTGCTTGGTTAGTAATTAGAAAGAGTGGGACAGGCTCAAATCAACATGGGAAGAAACATGTTTGAACCATTTTTACATCTAATTTGTTTGTTTCAGTCATTTCCTCCAAAGTCTTCTCCTTTTAACTTGAACTGGATTATGAATTCTTCAAGGTTAATTATCCAAACAGCAACTCTGTGAAGCCTGTCTTGCCAAAATTAATACTCTTGTACCACATTACATCAAATATAACAAATATCAGCTACTGTCATCCTATCAAAGTGTAATTTTATTTATTTATTCTACTTATATCCCACCTATCTGGTCTTGTGACCACTCTAGGCGGCTTACAAACACATAAAACAGCAAGTAAATATAATTTAAGTTTTGAACTAGATACTCAGCTTCTTCTGGATGTAAAGAGCATCATGTATGTGATGTATAACTTTCATTTCCTTTCACCTTTTATTTGCCTCAGCAAAATGTTCAGGTCTTCTTTGTTGGTTCCTCCTGTATACTGGCATTTTTTTTCTGTAACTTTCCCTATCTCCCTTGCATTTTGTTTTCCTTCTCTGCTATTTGTAAGGCCTCATTGGACAGCCACTTTGCTTTCTTGCATTTCCCTTTCTTCTGGATTTTTTTGTTGCTGCCTCCTGTACAATGTTACGAGCCTCTATCCAAAGTTCTTCAGGCACTCTGTCCACCAAATCTAGTTCTTTAAATCTGTTCTTCACTTCCACTGTGTATTGATAAGGGATTTGGTTTAGATTATACCTGACTAGCCCAGTGGTTTTTCCTGCTCTCTTCAATTTAAACTTGGAATTTTGCTGAGAAGCTGATGATCAGAACCACAATCGGCTCCAGATCTTTTTTTTGCTGTCTAGAGCTTCTTCATCTTTGGCGGCAGAGAATATAATCAATCTGATTTTGGTGTTGCCCATCTGGTGATGTCCATGTGTAGAGTTGCCTGTTGTGTTGTTGGAAAAGTGTTTGTGATGACCAGCTTGTTCTCTTGACAAAACTCTATTAGCCTTTGCCCTGCTTCGTTTTGAACTCCAAGGCCAAACGTCCCTGTTGTTCCCTTTATCTCTTGCCTCCCTGCTTTAGCATTCCAATCCCCTAGAATGAGAAGAACATCTTTCTTCGCTGTCATTTCTAGAAGGTGTTGTAAGTCTTCATAGAATTGGTCAGTTTCAGCCTCTTCAGCATTGGTGTTTGGTGCATAAACTTGGATTACTGTGATGTTGAAAAGTCTGCCTTGGATTCGTATTGAAATCATTCTATCATTGTTGAGATTATATTCAAGTACAGCTTTTCCCACTCTGATGTTGACTATGAGGGCTACTCCATTTCTTCTATGGGATTCTTGCCCACAATAGGAGATATGATAATCATCTGAATTGAATTTGCCCATTCCCATCCATTTTAGTTCACTGATGCCCAGGATGTCAATGTTTATTCTTGCCATCTCCTGTTTGACTATATCCAACTTACCAAGGTTCATAGCTCTTACATTCCTGGCTCCTATGCAGTATTTTTCTTTGCAGCATCGGACTATCCTTTCACTTCCAGGAGTGTCCACACTTGAGCATCCTTTCAGTTTTGGCCCAGCCACTTCAATAGCTGTGGAGCTACTTGTCCTTTACTTTTCCTCAGTAGCATGTTGGACGCCTTCCGACCTGAGGTGCTCACCTTCCAGCGTAATCCCTTTTAGCCTTTTGTTTCTGTCGGGGAAGTTTTCTTGGCAAAGATACTGGAGTGGCTTGCCAGTTCCTGTTCCAGGTGGATGGCGTTTAGTCAGATCTCCACTACGACCTGTCCATCTTGGGTGTCCCTGCACAGCATAGCCCATGTGTGTTTAGTCGTTTAGTCGTGTCCGACTCTTCGTGACCCCATGGACCAGAGCACGCCAGTCCCTCCTGTCTTCTACTGCCTCCCGGAGTTGTGTCAGGTTCATGTTGGTTGCTTCGCAGACACTGTCCAGCCATCTCATCCTCGGTCGTCCCCTTCTCCTCTTGCCGTCACACTTTCCCAACATCAGGGTCTTTTCCAGGGAGTCTTTTCTTCTCATTAGATGGCCAAAGTACTGGAGCCTCAGCTTCAGGATCTGTCCTTCCAGTGAGCACTCAGGGTTGATTTCCTTTAGAACTGATAGGTTTGTTCTCCTTGCAGTCCAGGGGATTCTCAAGAGCCTCCTCCAGCACCACAATTCAAAGGCATCAATTCTTCGGCGGTCTGCTTTCTTTATGGTCCAGCTCTCACTTCCATACATCACGACAGGAAAAACCATAGCTTTGACTATTCGGACTTTTGTTGGCAAGGTGATGTCTCTGCTTTTCAAGATGCTGTCCAGATTTGTCATCGCTTTCCTCCCAAGAAGAAGGCGCCTTTTAATTTCAGGGCTGCTGTCTCCATCTGCAGTGATCATGGAGCCCAGGAAGATAAAATTTGACACTGCCTCCATATCTTCCCCTTCTATTTCCCAGGAGGTGATGGGACCAGTGGCCATGATCTTAGTTTTTTTGATGTTGAGTTTCAGACCGTTTTTTGCACTCTCCTCTTTCACTCTCATTACAAGGTTCTTTAATTCCTCCTCACTTTCTGCCATCAGAGTGGTATCATCTGCATATCGGAGGTTGTTGATATTTCTTCCGGCAATCTTAATTCCGGCTTGGGTTTCTTCCAGTCCAGCCTTCCGCATGATGTATTCTGCATATAAGTTAAATAAGCTGGGGGACAATATACAGCCTTGCCGTACTCCTTTCCCAATTTTGAACCACTCAGTTGTTCCATGACCAGTTCTAACTGTTGCTTCCTGTCCCACATATAGGTTTCTCAGGAGACAGATAAAGTGGTCAGGCACTCCCATTTCTTTAAGAACTTGCCATAGTTTGCTGTGGTCCACACAGTCAAAGGCTTTCGCATAGTCAATGAAGCAGAAGTAGATATTTTTCTGGAACTCTCTGGCTTTCTCCATAATCCAGCGCAAGTTAGCAATTTGGTCTCGAGTTCCTCTGCCTCTTCGGAATCCAGCTTGTACTTCTGGGAGTTCTCGGTCCACATACTGCTGAAGCCTACCTTGGAGGATTTTGAGCATAACCTTGCTAGCGTGTGAAATGAGTGCAATTGTACGGTAGTTGGAGCATTCTTTGGCACTGCCTTTCTTTGGGATTGGGATGTAGACTGATCTTTTCCAATCCTCTGGCCACTGTTGAGTTTTCCAAACTTGCTGGCATATTGAATGTAGCACCTTAACAGCATCATCTTTCAAGATTTTAAATAGTTCAACTGGAATGCCATCACCTCCACTGGCCTTGTTGTTAGCCAGGCTTTCTAAGGCCCACTTGACTTCGCTCTCCAGGATGTCTGGCTCAAGGTCAGCAACTACATTGTCTGGGTTGTCCGGGATATCCACATCTTTCTGATATAATTCCTCCGTGTATTCTTGCCACCTCTTCTTGACGTCTTCTGCTTCTGTTAGGTCCCTTCCATTTTTGTCTTTTATCATGTTCATCTTTGCGCAAAATGTTCCTCTAATATGTCCAATTTTCCTGAACAGATCTCTGGTCTTTCCTTTTCTGTTATCTTCCTCTATTTCTTTGCATTGTTCATTTAAGAAGGCCCTCTTGTCTCTCCTTGCTATTCTTTGGAAGTCTGCATTCAAGTTTCTGTAACTTTCCCTATCTCCCTTGCATTTTGCTTCCCTTCTCCTCTCTGCTATTTCTAAGGCCTCGTTGGACAGCCACTTTGCTTTCTTGCATTTCCTTTTCTTTGGGATGGTTTTCGTTGCTGCCTCCTGGACAATGTTACGAGCCTCTATCCAAAGTTCTTCAGGCACTCTGTCCACCAAATCTAGTTCCTTAAATCTGTTCTTTACTTCCACTGTGTATTCATAAGGGATTTGGTTTAGATTATACCTGAGTGGCCCAGTGGTTTTTCCTAATCTCTTCAGTCTAAGCTTGAATTTTGCTATGAGAAGCTGATGATCAGAACCGCAGTCAGCTCCAGGTCTTGTTTTTGCTGACTGTATAGAGCTTCTCCATCTTTGGCTGCAGAGAATATAATCAATCTGATTTCGATATTGCCCATCTGGTGATTTCCATGTATAGAGTTGCCTCTTGTGTTGTTGGAAAAGAGTGTTTGTGATGACCAGCTTATTCTCTTGACAAAACTCTATTAGCCTTTGTCCTGCTTCGTTCTGAACTCCAAGGTGTGACAAACCCAGACCTACTGGGATCTATCACACAGTTACTAAGCTGCCACCAACCATTCCCTATAATAAGTCACACAGACCAGGGATGGATTTTTAAACAACAAAAGAATAAGGTTTATTTTAAATACAAACAGGGTAAATAAAACAATCAGGTGAATAAAATAAAGTAACGTGGCTTATTCTCACACACACAAGCATACAGTTTGGTTCACCTAGAACCTTTAACTTAAAGCACAGACCCTGAACCCATCAGTTCTGGCTAACCCACAGACACCTGAACTTATCAGGTTGGTACTCTGACACACAGTAGTACCCTGTCAGACACCCAGACTCCCACAACAGCTTCTTCTTCCCCAGCTGCTGCTTCGTCCCAACCCAGTGTCTCACAGTCTGTCTCAGCATCTACTCTTCACCACACAGGCATCACATATTTATACAGTACAGCCCCTCCTCCTGATGTCCCGCCTTCCACTCCCCATAGGATGGAACTTTCCCTCCAAACCCATGACAGACAGGTAACATCAGTGCTGTTATGTAACACCTCCCCTCTTTAAAAGTTGTTTTGTAGGGGGAAAGCTAAAAGTGCTTTTCACCAAAAAACAACCTGCATAAAATACACAACAACATTTATACATACCATATAATACTTACATATACTTACACTCCAAGTTAACCATAGCAAATATGCATTTAAACATTTTACCATATACAGTACATCAATTTACCTTTATTAATACCAACCAAATTCAAAACCAGGTACATTTTAACTTTTTGTTTTCATTATATACATATAGTCCATGTTCTTTCGCCGTCTTCAGTCTTCAGGTCTTCTTGATAAGGCGTCAGCAACACAGTTCACTGACCCTCTGACCACCTTCACTTCAAAGTCATAGTCCTGTAGGTTTAAAGCCCACCTCATAAGTTTGCTATTGTGGGTTTTCATTGTCTTTAACCATTGCAATGGTGAATGGTCAGTACACAGAATAAAATGTCTTCCCCAGATGTAAGGCTTGGCCTTCTGGATCGCGTAGACTATGGCCAAACACTCCTCTCCACGGTTGCCAAATGTCTCTCACCTTTTTGAAGTTTCCTACTCAGGTAGGACACTGGATGCTGGTCACCATTCTCATCCTCCTGGCACAGAACTGCTCCTACCCCGCTGTTAGACGCATCGGTGTAGATGATGAACTCCCGGTCGAAGTCTGGAGCACGCAGCACAGGATAGTTGATTAACGCCTCCTTCAGCCTCTGGAACGCCGCCTCACAGTCGCTGGTCCACGGGATGCGGTCATCAGCCTTCTTCCTCGTCAGATCGGTCAGCGGAGCCGCAAACTCGCTAAACCTCGGGATGAACTTTCTGTAGTAGCCCACCAACCCAAGAAATGATTTGACTTTTCTCTTGGTGGTGGGTCTAGGCCAATCTCGAACAGCTTCTATTTTGGCCTCCAGGGGTTTTATCATTCCTCCCCCTACCATGTGACCTAAGTATTTTATTTCTGGGCTACCCAGCTGACACTTGCTGGCCTTTACTGTTAGCCCTGCTGCACTTAACCTCTGCAGCACTAACTCCAGGTGTATCAGGTGATCTTCCCAGGTATTACTGAAGATCCCTATGTCGTCAATGTAGGCCACTGTAAAGTCACTGAGCCCTGCCAAGGTCTGGTCCATCAGCCTTTGGAATGTGGCTGGTGCATTTCTGAGACCAAAGCTCAGGACTCGAAACTCATAGAGACCAAAAGGGCTGCAAAAGGCAGTCTTTTCTTGATCCCTGGGATCAATTCTTAATTGCCAATATCCCTTTACCAGGTCCAATGATGAGATGAACCGACAACCCCCTATGGTTTCAATCAGGTTGTCTAGCCTGGGCATTGGGTAGGCATCAGGAGTGGTTACACGGTTTAATTTCCTGTAATCGACACAAAACCTAATGCTCCCATCAGGCTTGTCCACAAGGACTATCGGAGAGGACCAAGGACTAGAAGAGGGGACGATTATGTTCTCCCTCAGCATCTCGTCCAGCTCCTTCCGCACCTTGTCCCTATAGGGTCCCGTTACTCGGTATGGGGATACTGCCTGCGGGGGTGCATCCCCTGTGTGGATCCGATGCATCACTCCCTTCACTATCCCCGGCTTGTTGGAAAACACCTGTTGATATTTACTAAGCAGCATTTTTAGTTCTTGCTGCTGGTCTTGGGTGAGTGCAGGACTGATCTTTACCTCCTCTGGGTTGTATTTTACTTCCCCTCTACCCTCCCAGAAGGGTAATTCAGCTTCCTCACTCTCAGCTGCTTTTATCGCGAATAAAACCCTCGGTTCCCCTCTGTAGTAGGGTTTTAGGGCATTCACATGAACCACCCTCCTTGCTTGGTTCTCCTCCTGCTCTATTAGGTAGTTCAGGTCTGCCATCTTGGAAATGACCCTATATGGTCCTGCCCATTTGAGCTGCAGTTTATTCTCTCTGCAGGGCCTAAGCCAAAGCACTTCCTCCCCTGGGTCAAAGTGCCTCTCTCTAGCTTTGCGGTCATACCATGTTTTCTGTCTGACCTTCTGAGCTTGCAGGTTTTCTGCTGCCAGCTCTAGATTTCTCCTTAGGTCATTCATCAAGGTGTCTATGTAAGTCACAACGTCTTGTGGGTCATCCTGGGTGATCTGCTCCCAATTTTGTTTGATCAAATCAAGGGGCTCTTTCACCCCTAAGCGTGCAGCAAACATGTCAGAGTGACCCCTTTGTAAGATCATGGGGCGATACTTTTCAGGTACCACCAGCTGACTTCTGATCCCATCTCCCCCTTTTGAGATATTCCTCAGAGTTTCTCTATATAAAATCCCCTTTTTCTCCAGAAATCTCACTGGGGTTTCAGGTGTTAGCTGGGCGTCAGTCACCTGTTCAAAACACTTTTGGAGAGTGGCGTCTGCCTTTTGCTCCTGTCCAAATCTGCTGTCTGTGGTTAAGGTTTCCACCACAGCTTCTGAACTCCCCTCTGCTTCCGCCTCTGGCTCATCATTACCCCCCTGAACTGTCCCTGTGGTGGCTTGTGAGCGTGTAATCACTAGCACCCTTTTCACATGTTCAGCCAGGTCATTTCCCACGAGCACGGCTGCTGGCAGAGTCGATGAAATCGCTATCCGCCAATCTCCCCTCCAGCCTTGAAAGTTGACAGGTACCTCTGCTACTGGTAGAGAGATTACCTGCCCCTCAATCCCTGCCACCTTCATGCTCTCATTTGGGATTATAAACTCCCTAGGGATGATATCTGGATGGCACAGGGTTACCTGGGAACAAGTGTCCCGCAGCCCCCTATACTGACGGTCAAGTATTCCTACGTCCACCCCTGCTGTCTCAAACAACTGAGAATCTGTTTTTATCAGCAAGCAGCGCTTTACCTCCACCAGAGGACCATTTTCCTCAGCCTGATCAGCAGAGGTAGCTGTTCCAGACTGAGTAGCTATGGCAACAGGCTCCCTCTGTGACACTGAGCCTTGCTCTTTCTGGACACAGAACACAGCTTTTGGCTTGGTCCCACTAGAATTCTGAGGCACCATTCCTTTTAGCTGCTTCAATTTCTCACACTCTGAGATCAGATGACCCTTTCCCTGACAGAAATAGCATTTTCTGGTGTATTTTGATTCTCTCTCCTCTTGTTTGGGTTTTCCCTCCAAATTCTGAGGGCTTGGTTTCATGCCTGAGGGCTTCCCTTCACCATGGGCCCCTCCCCCTTGCTGGCTTTTCCCTGGTCCCTGAGAGTACTTGCTGTAGGTTTCTTTGGGTTTACCTACAGATTTCCCCTCACCCAAGGGCTTTCTTATTTGGGAGATAAAATCCGCGATCTCTGCGGCTGCTGCCACAGATTTCGGTTTCCTTTCCCTCACCTGGAATTTCAATTCCCCATGCAGGACTGAATAGAACTGTTCCAGGGCTATCAAGTCTTTAAGCTGTTCATAGGTCTCTGTTCCCTCCTGCGACAGCCATTTCTCAAGCAGCCTCACCAATTGGGCCCCCACTTGGGTAAAAGTCTGTTCTGGCTTCTTGGTGAGGGACCTGAACCTTTGTCTCAGCTGCTCTGCATTTATCCCATGTCTTGCGAACACCAGTTTTTTAAACTCTGCAAAATCTTTCATCCGTTCCTCAGGCATCTCGGCATAAACCTCAGCCAGGCTACCACTGATTAAAGAACGCATGATGGTCATCTTCTCAGTTTCCCTCACTGAGAAGTCCACAAACGCTCTTTCCACTAAGGAAAAGAACACCTCAGGACAATCTCCCTTGTGGTACACAGGGAATTTCTTCAGGTCAGCCTTAGACAGTTGGCCTCCCTCAGAATCCCTATTATTATTATTGTTCTGGTTCATCATTTCCAGTTTTCTTAATTCAAACGCCATTCTTTCTTTCTCCAGAGCAATTTTCTCTCTCTCTCTCTCTATTTCAAATTGCCGCTGTTTCTCTCTTTCCCTTTCCTCCATTTCCCTCACCCTCAGTTCATGCTGTTGGGCTAGGAGTAATTTTCTGAGTTCTGGGTCCTGCTCTCCTGTGCTGTCACCTTGCACTGAGCCAAATTCATCCTCAGAACCTTGGTCAATCTGGGGGTCTTTCACTTCACCCATGTCTGTTACTTGACTTCGAGTCAAGGGCATAATCCCCCCTCAGAACAGGCTGCTTTAAAAAGTCAAGCCTCAAAATAAAACGACCACTTTTTTCCTTCTTGCCTCAGAACCAGCTCTCCTAGAGATTGCTGCTGTTCTTCAGCACTAAATTTGCAACAGTATCGAGTCAGAGCCTACCCCCCTCTGCTGGGCCTCTCAGCTGGCAAGCTAGCTCACTGTTGCTACGCAGTTTTGCCTCAGCGTTTTCCCGCCAAAATCAGGCTGCCTCAGAGCACCTTAATCTAAGTCTCCCCAGTTGGCACGTTCTTCTACTAGTGCACCTCCCCGTGAGGTACACCTAGAAGATTACCTACGCGCCTCAGACTGTCCCTGACTAGACCCCCCTTGCTCTGGGCACACTTGCCAAGGCTTTGCTGGACCACTGGACAACTGGACCAGTCGTATCCCACACGCTGGACACCAATCAATGTGACAAACCCAGACCTACTGGGATCTATCACACAGTTACTAAGCTGCCACCAACCATTCCCTATAATAAGTCACACAGACCAGGGATGGATTTTTAAACAACAAAAGAATAAGGTTTATTTTAAATACAAACAGGGTAAATAAAACAATCAGGTGAATAAAATAAAGTAACGTGGCTTATTCTCACACACACAAGCATACAGTTTGGTTCACCTAGAACCTTTAACTTAAAGCACAGACCCTGAACCCATCAGTTCTGGCTAACCCACAGACACCTGAACTTATCAGGTTGGTACTCTGACACACAGTAGTACCCTGTCAGACACCCAGACTCCCACAACAGCTTCTTCTTCCCCAGCTGCTGCTTCGTCCCAACCCAGTGTCTCACAGTCTGTCTCAGCATCTACTCTTCACCACACAGGCATCACATATTTATACAGTACAGCCCCTCCTCCTGATGTCCCGCCTTCCACTCCCCATAGGATGGAACTTTCCCTCCAAACCCATGACAGACAGGTAACATCAGTGCTGTTATGTAACACAAGGCCAAACTTCCCTGTTGTTCCTTTTATCTCTTGGCTCCCTACTTTAGCATTCCAGTCCCCTAGAATGAGAAGAACATCTTTCTTTGGTGTCAGTTCTAGAAGGTGTTGTAGATCTTCATAGAATTGTTCAATTTCAGTCTCCTCAGCAATGCTGGTTGGTGCATAAACTTGGATTATTGTGATGTTGAATGGTCTGCCTTGGATTCGTATTGACATCATTCTATCATTTTTGAGATTGTATCCCATTACAGCTTTTCCCACTCTTTTGTTGACTATGACGGCTACTCCATTCCTTCTACGGGATTCTTGTCCACAATAGTAGATATGATAATCATCTGAGCTGAATTCGCCCATTCCTGTCCATTTTAGTTCACTGATGCCCAGGATGTCAATGTTTATTCTTGCTATCTCCTGTTTGACCACCTCCAGCTTCCCAGTGTTCATAGATCTTACATTCCAGGTTCCTATGCAGTATTTTTCTTTGCAGCATTGGATTTTCCTTTCACTTCCAGGCACGTCCACAGCTGAGCGTCCTTTCGGCTTTGGCCCAACCACTTCATTAGCTCTGGAGCTACTTGTACTTGTCCTCCGCTCTTCCTCAGTAGCATGTTGGACGCCTTCCGACCTGAGGGGCCCATCTTCCAGCGTCATATCTTTTAGCCTTTTGTTTCTGATCATGGGGCGTTCTTGGCAAAGATACTGGAGTGGCTTGCCATTTCCTTCTCCAGGTGGATTGCGTTTAGTCGGAACTCTCCACTATGTCCTGTCCGTCTTGGGTGTCCCTGCACGGCATAGCCCATAGTTTCTCTGAGTTACTCAAGCCCCTTCGCCACGACAAGGCAGCAATCCATGAAGAAGGCATAGCCCATAGCTTCTCTGAATTACTCAAGCCCCTTCGCAACAAGAGGAAGAGTATTTGCTGCCACCTGCTGGACAGAACAAAACAGGCAGCATTATACAGTATGTACTGTGTATTTTCTAGTTTTGTTTCCATTGGGTTTTTTTAAAAAGTACTTTTTTTTCAAAATTGCCAACATTTTCAGAAATCCAGGTGTACATTTCTTAGTTTAATTCACTATTGGTGTGCAAAATTGTATGAAAATATTTAAATAAAAGGATTTTGAAATAGGTTATGCATGTTCAAAGATGTAGAGGAGAAAGACAGCAGAAATTTTGAAAAAGGTGTCTGTTTCATAAATCAGTCAGGATGAAATACAGTTAAAATAGGTTTTTTAAAGAAAAAGATTAGGGATGCAATCTTGCTTGAGAATCACCAGTGGGGGTGCCATAGGACTGGGCAAAACCTGCATTCCTCAAATGGAAAGCAAAATACACTGCTATTCCAATATGTTTTTGAGAATCTCAAATATACTCGTAGAATATTCTGCCAGCTTTTTCATTAGAGAGGATACACTAATGAATCTGAAAAAGAAACAGATCTGACAGAGTAGATAAAGTGGAACAGGGGAGGAAGGTAGTAATGCAATGTCTGATACTGTTCCAGATCACAGCCAGGTCTCTCCTAGTGCCTCAACTTTGTCATAGACCTAGTCAAAGATGTTTTCTTGCCACTACTATAGTGGTAATCTGTTTGGCTCTATGGAAAGCATTATATTAAATACATAATAGCACGACTGATAAGGAGATGCAGGAGATAAGATATTTGACCCAGTCTCCTGCATTTTGGTAAGTTTTTCTTAGGAAAAGTATTTTGCAAATTAGGTATAGGAGAGAGGTGCAGGCCTAGGTGAACTTTAGTAAGTAGGGAATTGTTCAAAACTTATTAAGGCTTCTTTTGAATCTATAATTTTAAAAAATGTAGTCCCACTATTTTAGGAATCATGACCCCTTTTTATTATAGCCATATAACCTGCGACCCCCCATCATATTTGCATTTTAACCTTCTGATTGTAACTAAAGATCAACTGTAAGTAAAGATGGCGAAACATATTTAGGAGTGATATGATTAAAAGTGAATGTGATACTACTATATATGAAAAGAGTTGTTTAGTACCCGATACGTAGTTAAACATTGCCTGACTTACAAACAAGCACCTATGTGCTGGGGAGAGGCTGTAGTTCTGTGACAGAACACCTATTTTGGATATAGAAGGCTCAGTCTCCAGCATCTCCACCAATAAATTGAGCTTGAAAACTTGGAAAGCTGCTGTCAGTCAAAGTTATCAGTAGTAGGGCAAGGGGGACCAAATGTCTAACACAGGATAAGACAGCTTCCCGTGTGCTACATCAGAGGGTGTTGAGGAATCAGTTCAAAGTATATAAAACCCCAAGAATGTAAATAACTCTTAATATTTACTTAGAATTTAGAAAATAAATTCACTAATCATAGTTATTGCTTGGTCACTACTATAGGAGACCTATAGGTAAAGCCCAAGAGTAAGAGACTACAGTAGATTTTATTTTCCAGTGAGAAGTGGATCCTGGACCCAACCAAGAGGATTGAATGTGAATGCACTGGCACTTGCTCAAGAGGAAATGAAGCTCAATAGCACAGTCCTGAAGGAAGGAAATCTGAAAACAGGTGTTCTTCCAATGACACACACCTATCTTTTTAAAGTAGGCCTTTGGCAAATAATTCAAAGGAGAAGAGTTTTTGAAGAAGGATGCAGTATATATTGTCTTGTGGCTTGGGAAGAAACTGCAGTTCCTGGCATTCTTGGACCTGTCTTCTGGCTCAGCTGATATTTCTTCCTCAGATTCCAAAACTACAGTTTTCAGGAGGGAGGCATTATCTTGGGAAGAACTTCTGCGGGGAAGAGCCCCTCTGAGCTTCCCAAATGTTATACAGTTGGATGAGAAAGATGTTGATCCAGCTCTAAAAGACACTAGTTTAGATGTCTTCTGTTGTCTCTTCTTCTGCCTGGAGTTCTTTCTGGCTGAGGTGATATCTCTTCCCAGGATTTCAAGTCCAAGAGCTTTAGGCAGCAGGCCACCATCTTCGGGAAAGTCTCAAAGGGGAAAACAGCATTCACTGCAAGGCTGCTTTCCCATCTGAGAACTCATTATCTTCTCAGGTCTCTGATGAAAGAATGGAAGAAAATGCAATTGAAGGTATTCTGCTGTCTGATGTTGTGGAAGGAGAATCTCACTCTAGAAGGTAGCAGTTTAACCTTCCTCTTCTTTTACTTTGGGATGTGCCTATTGCAACTTCTGCTCTCTTTCCTCTGTGGTCCTTGTGGGGCAGATAAAAGAAAAAGAATCATGCAGCTATGAAAGAGCCCCTCTTATCAGCCTCTGTCCCTCTGGAACAGAAACAGGCTCTGAAAGCAGACAATGTAAAATTTAAGTAAGATGTGTGAGAAAGAAAGGTTACTTACCTGTAACCATGGTTCTTCGAGTGGATCTAGATCATACCATAAAATTGTTACTTTTAGCTCTGGAATGCTCCGAGAATGTCAGCGCAGGCGCAGACTAAACCCATATGTGTGTATTCACAGAGGCCACGAAGAAGAAATTGCCAATATCTGCCAAAATCAAAACTTGATACACATACTGAGGCTAGTTTAAGTGATAAATCTTAATTCAGCAATACAATCTAGAGGTTACAAAAGAGTTCTAGAGTAATAATGGTTAATAAATTAAGGATGCAGTCCTTAACGGGGGGCGGGGGAATAGTTTGTAAACTCTTTCCATGCTCTGTTTTCTCAGGCAGGTTGTCGGAAAATGGCACACACCAGAGATGTGTTTCCTGGACCAAAATGCAGTTTCAGAAGCAGAGATGCAATAGCTAGAAAATTACAGTATTTCAAAACCAATTTAAGGCCTTTCTGAAATTGTACAATAACAATGTAGTGGAAGAAGGAAGCAATTGTCAAAGTTAGATTTTTTTTTTTTTTTTGCAAAACATGCTAATTGGAGTCCCTAGTGAAATATGTCCCAAGGATTAGAAGATCTTCTATTGCACAACCCTACTTTTCTGCTCTCCCCATCCTGTGCATTTTCCATAGAAAGTACATTATTTCTGGTGGTAGACTGTAGACTAACCTTTCCAAAGTTTGAAGCACAAATGAAGCTTTGTTTAAACTCAGGTCTGCTTGTTTTGAGGGGAATCCCACTTCGCCTGGGATGCATCTATCCTATATCCAAAGGGGCTCCTTTCTGTCCAGACCCCAGAATTTGGACAAATCTTACGCAAATCCCTGATGACTATAACTATTTGATGCACATTCTGTACTAATATATATATTTTAAAAGTAATGTATATTTCTTAATGTATATATCTTAAAAGTAATGTATATTTAAGAAGTATACGCATCACATTATTATACTCAGCCCTCATATCAAAACCAGTTATTTAACAACCAAATAAAGAATAAATCTTGGGATTAAAAAAATACTTGCTGAGAGGAATCAATTAAGGAAACCATCCACATTTCATGGACAAAGTAATATATAAAAAGCATTCAAACCTTCTCCACCCCACTTCCTCCACATTACTATGCCAAATGCATTTTTGAAAACAGCAAGTAGTTAAAAAGTATTCCAGGCGTTCGTGTTTAAAATATTTTGCAATTTTTGTAAAACACTGCAACTTACATAAGTCAATGAGAATAAAAGATTTATGCATTTCTTAAAAGAACAGGGTTTGCTAAATATAGACTCTGCATTTAAATTTGGAAGCAGCACAAATACAGACACAGAATACAGAAGCATTTTTAAAACTATAGAAAATTTTAAATTGAAAATAATTGTTTACATTTTCTTTATACATTAACGTACAAAAGGCCTCATTATATGAGGCATCAATAAATCAGAACATTGCTACAGCTATCTGAAAATTCAAATTTTGAAACAATTTATTACACTGAAGCTTTACAGGACTATACTAAATAAACAACTCAATACACCCTTACTACAAGATTGACGTTTCTGCATACTCCTGAAGTCTTTATGTTTAAAAAAATTTAGGCAGTTTAGAGGACTGACTATCCAATTGCATTGTAAAACTCTGTTAACTGCTTGATAGTCAGATATTTAAGTTAAACATTGTGCAAACTAATCAATGTATTACCAGTAATCTGTGTGAAATATTTCAATTAGAACATCTTCTGCCCATTATGGAGCAGGAAATGCAGGTCATATTTATGTCTGGGAATTCAGCAGTCCTTTTCTACTCCTTCATTAGATTACTTTTATAAGTTACTATAAATTAAAATTTTCAAAGATATTAACTGATTTACAGGGACTCCCATTATCCACAAATGTACAATAGCTATAGCTATCTACCCACTACCACTCTTTTGTATATCCCACTCTGCTGCTACTTCCCAATAAGAGGAATGCACATACTGCTTAGTCACCACACTGTTAAGGGTCTAAAATCAAAGGGCAGTAAGACACCAGCACTAGGTAACAATGTACCTAGGACTTAGTATTAGGACAAGAGATTGTTAATACAATCCCTCATCTTGTCACTTTCTTTACACAGTTTTCAAAACGTGTAATTAGTTGAAAGAATCTGCAGCAACAAAATTTAAAATAAAGTATTCTTACTTTATATGAAAATTTCTGTATAACTTTTAGTTAAAACAACATATATATTTTCATAACTAAAGGTTAGCTGTTAAAACAAGATAATGTATGTGCATAGCAAGTGATGAAGTCTGTAGCAATGCTGGTAATTTTATGCTGGATTCTTCAGAAGCAGTTCAGCTGATCTCAAAATACCCTTCTCCATTTTGTTGATCTTCCAGCAGTTAGGATATTTGGTGAAGCTTATTTAAGAAGGCGTTTCCACAACTACATTCTGTACACTTGGAATAAGGTAAACACTTTTCTCAGTCTCTGTTGGTGTTATTTGCAGCAAAGGCATGTAAATTTCCCATCTGGCTGAGGCCACTCTGAATATGTGCAACATGGATCTCGACATTATTCTGAAAACAACTGATGAAAAGAAAAAGTTTTAGCATTTCTAAAATGTTCAGCATTCTGAACATATTTATTTTGTCAGTTATACATAAATGTCTGAAATGTGGTAATCTAAATTATTACCTGATATTCGTGGAATCTATGGAATTCTTGATGTCATTTAATGAATCTGTTAATGACTTAAACTCAAAGGAATTTAGATCACCTCCTTCTGCCAGACACTAGAAGAAATTAATAAAGAATTATAATTTCAAGATAAAAGGTACTTAGTTGTCTTACCAGATTTACACAACTATGACAGATGCTCTCCAGTGTTATTCAAAGATAAAATTATGTGTGAGGATGTTATCTGCAAGAGACATAAATTTGGGGATGACTCCTGTTTCTCTCTGCATCCTGCATGAGTGAGTTTTATTATTTATTTATTTAAGGTATTTTAACCCCGCCTTTCTCCTCAAAAGGACCCAATGTAGCTCACATCATTAAAAGGACCATTTACCTTAATTTGTAGTAATATTGCTGTAAGTCTAGAAATCAAATCTGTCAGGCTTTCATTTTGAACACAAGGCTGTCCAGTTGCTGATGTATTTGACTGTCTGACAATCTCATGAGCTTCTTCTTCACATCTTCGTCTCAGATCTGTGGGATGGTCTGCTGGCTGGAGACCTTGATCTGGAGCAAGCTGGGAGATGTAATTAATTTCACACTGAATTAGATTAGAAGTGCAAGGTATCCAAGTGCTAATCTAATCCCAAATTTCTAAAGCAATAACTAATTTATAGTCTATGTAAAATTGATAGGTTACATAGCAAGACCTCAGGTAGTGTTACCTTAACTAAATGATTTTTATATTTTAAAATAAAAAAGTATTTCATTGGGCAGTAGCAATATCCTGGTTTTAACACACAGTAGAAGATAATAAAGTTTTTAAATGAACTACGATTTTATATAGCTTCTGACAGCATTTAATATCCCTTACAATCAAAAGATAAATTCAAACAGAATAATAGAGCTGGTATAGAAGCCTTCTCCCTCAAGTGCTAGCTTTTAACTTAAAGGAAAACAATTAAAAACAGCATCTCTTACTAATCTAAAGTAGAATAGTGGATTCCATGATTTCATTTTTGTGCAAGTGTGCACCACACATAAGGGGAACTTGCAGTCCTTCAGCTGTTTCTAGACTTGAACTCCCATCATTCCTATCCAATGTAGCCTGGAGTAAGGCATGGTGGGAATTGTACAGAAACATCTGGATGGCCATTGATTCTTTATCCTTGAGTTAAGCTTTTCATCTAGCTCTATGGCAAAAAAGTGATAGAGAACTTTAGACAGGCCAGGTGGGCTAGCAAGTATGAGCAGTCTGTGGTTTGAGCAGAAGGGCTCTGAACCCTGCCAACAAGCATTTAAAGAAGGGGCCTCTGTAATAATGCTAGGTAGGAGCCCATTAACAACTCAGTTCTTATATAAGTACTGCCCTGCTTATATGGGGAAATCTAGAGTGGCAAATTTTTACCTCATAACAATACTGTTGAACTTTATGCAAAACTTTGTTTAGATCTTTGTTCAGCTGCTCAAGATCTAAAACAATAGTTGCGTATCTTCTTTGAAATTCAATTCCTATAGGCATAGAATAGGATTTCTGTATAAAAGAAAAAAAAAGTAAGTCCACAAAGCAACACATTGATACATGCACTTACTGTTCTTAAATCATATTGTACACTGAAAACTGGACTTTTAACATTGTTATCTTTCAAATTAATTTTACTTATTCTCATTTTTGATGTAATTAAAAAAAACTTGTTGCATTATCAAGCCATGTTGCAAAAGCTGTGAGGATATATTTTTTTAATCACTAGGAAGTGAATTTTGATTGGGTTTAAGTCCTCTCCAAATCAACTGCTGCAAATAAATTGGAACTGCTGCTATAGATAATATCTGAGTACATACCGTATTTTTCGCTCCATAAGACGCACCTTTCCATAAGACGCACCAATTTTTTAGGAGAAGAAAACAGGAAAATATAATCTGTTTTCTTCGCTCCATAAGACGCAGAGACTTTCCAGCCCCCTGTTTTGTGGGGGGAAAAGTGCGTCTTATGGTGCGAAAAATACGGTATTTAAACTTGCTAAAACAGCTTATTTTATTCTCTGAACCAAAATGACTGATAACCACAGATCTCTTGGAAAATAGATATTCATTAAAGCCACAACCTTATACACAACTTTCTTCAAGTGCTGATCAACTTACCGTAACTGGGGTTTTGGAACAGAAATGCATAGGATCGCTCTGTAAGTAGGTTTTATGCATGTTACATACTGACAAGATGAAACCAATTTACAGTGACAAACTAATAGGGTTTTCAAGGTAAGTGAAATATTTAAGGAGTGGTTTTATCAGTTCTACACCCCCCATGAGAAATTCAAACTCATGTCTCCCTAGTCTGTCACTCTACCCATTACCCCACACTGGGTATTGTAGGTAGGTTTGCCAGAGGCAAAATGGGCAGGGCTCCTGTATCTTTAATAATTGTACAAAAAAGAGAATTTCATTAGATGTACATAGCTTCCATGACAAGATATAGGTACTCTTTGTTTTGCCTGGCTGAAGTTCCATTTGAGAGTCATTTTTCACCAGCTACCAACAACTTGTACCAGTGCAAAGGTGATCACAGGGTACAGAAGGAGCAGCCAATGTGTAAGCTATATGACTTGCTGAACTTTATGACCAAGAATCCAGTACCCGGGTTTGCTTTTTGTCTCCTCCTCCTCAACTTTTTTTTTTTTGCAACAAATCTTTTCAATAGTTAACTTGAAGGCAGGGGCTCTCTTAATTTTTATATAAGTTATCTACCCTGGAAGATTTTTGAGGTAAAGAGTGGGGCAAAATATTTTAAATAAATACATATAGCACTTTCTAATAGCTGTTTGCAAGGATGAAATGGTTGACCACTGGGCTGCTGCACAAGTCAGAATGACACTGGAAGTTGCATCTGTATTTGTAGGTGTACCAGGTCTGGCATTAGTCCAGTCATACAGCCACATCCAAGGGATTATGCAGTATGGAGGAGTTTCCAGCATGTTAAACAGTGATGTTTCTTGTTCAGCATCACCTTCTAGTGCTCAAAGTGATATAGCGTCTTTTCTTGTGCTACCTTGAAATCGCTCTGTGGTTTGCAATTATCCAGAGCTTCAAAATAACACATTGAATTACTTGTAGTTCATGGGTTTGTTTTTTTCTAATAATCACGGCAAAATGTTACATTCTAGCTTAAATTACCTAGTCACCTAGCACAAATGGCATAACTTTTGCAGGCAATTGGTTCCAATGTAAGGATATCGTCATAGATATTATTAGTTGCATACTGAGTCGTATGACTCACTGTGCAGCTAATAATGTCTATGGTGATTTTTCAACTGGGGACAAGTTGCTTCCAAAAACTACACAATTTGCATAGTTATATCAGAAGATTTTGGCCAATGAGTCTAACCTAATGGGGGATACAAACTCCGTTTTGATGTAACAGTAATAGATTCTGCCTTATTGTTGCTTACATTTGGGGAGCAAGGCAGGGGAGTAAAACATCCTCAGCCAGTATTGCTAGTTCTTGGAAGCACCAGAGTGTTCCTCCACCTCTTACCTTGTAGAGGGGCAAAGTAATGAGTTCTCACATAGAACTGCCAAAAGCCAGGGACAGAGCCAAACCATGCACATTGTTACAAGTCTATTAGCTCTTCCGGAGGGTGTTCTGCAGACTAGCCTTGCAGAGAATGAGGTTACTTATCTGTACTGGTGCTTCTTCAAGTTCTCATATGTGGTTGTTTGAGTGGCCATAACACATATGGGTATTTCTGCACTTTTAACTACTTTGGGTAAAAAAGATATATCAGGGAAGATGGTGTCTTGTACAAAACCTTGTCAGAACATTCTAGAACTTAAAGAGTTAAGACATGCACATAACATGCACCTAGCAGTTATCCTTCAGTTTCCTTCCAGTCTGCCCTTGTCCACGAAGTGAAACAATCGGATGATGGGTGGGTTGTATGAATTCACAGATGACCATTTGAAGAACCATAGTTATGGGTAACTAGCCTGTTCTTTGTAATAGTCTCTGTGAATTACACATATGGGTGACTGGCAAGCTCACTTACCAGCCAGTGGGATGTCACACCAACAGAGAGAAAATTACTGCTCTTCCAAATGCAGCAACACATTTTGCCCTGATGTCCAACTGTAGTGCTTGATTAATGGTAAGGGTTGAGACCATGTTGCTGCTTTGTAAATATCCCCTGACCCCAAGCTGGAATCCCTTGAGGAAGGCAGTAGATACAGCAATAGCTCTTATGGAGTGTCCCTTCCTGCATGATTGTCTAGTATATGTATTTATTCATTTATCGTATTTTCCGCACCATAAGACACACTTTCCCCCCACAAAACGGGGGTGGAAAGTCTGTGCGTCTTATGGAGCGAAGAAAACATTATATTTTCCTGTTTTCTTCTCCTAAAAAATTGGTGCGTCTTATGGTGCATCTTATGGAGCGAAAAATATGGTATTATTTATTTATTTATTTTTATTTTATTTTTATTTAATTTATACCCCGCCTATCTGGCCCACCGGACCACTCTAGGCGGCTGTCATAATGTATTTTTGGGGTTATTTCCTTTCAGTTATTTATTTCAAATGCCACAGTCAGATTGTGAACTGGGGCGGATTGCAGAGCACATACCATATATTTCCCCTGTTACAGCAGCAACACTGGCTACTGATCCATTTCCGGACACAATTCAAAGTGTTAGTTTTAACCTATAAAGCCCTAAATTGCTTGGGTCGAAGCTATCTAAAAGACCGCATCTCCTTCCATGAGTCTGCCTGGGCATTAAGATCATCAGGGGAGCCCTTTCTCTAAGTCCCACCACCCTTACTGGTGTGCTTTGTGAAGACATGGGAGAAGACCTTCTCTGTCACTGTTCCAGACTCTAGAACTCCTTCCCACAGGAAGGAGTTCTGGCCCCATCTTTGCTCTCCTTCTGCAAGCAGGCAAAGACTTTTCTCTTCAGGCATGCTTTTCTTTAGTGATGGGCTGTCTGAGAGGGTTTTTTAAAATGGATTTTTGAACTCTGTTGCTTTTAAATGTATTTTCAGTATTCATTTTATTTATCATTTTAAAAATATTTGTTTAATTATTTTTAAACCTACTGTTTTTTAGCTATTAAATATTGCCTTTTTAATTATATAAGCCGCCTTTGGTTCTTTTAAAGAGAAAATTGTCTCTAAATTTATAGCACTGAGCTTAAGGTAGGCTGATACAGGTGCCATATACTTCGTAAAAACTCTGGGTACTGTACAGAGACCAAAAGGGAAAACTTTGAACTGGTAGATATCAGGGTCCAATGCAAACTGTAGGAAGTGCTGATAGTCCTTGCAAATAGTAATATGGCAATAGGCATCCTTTGATCTATTACAGCAAACCAGTCTCCTTTTTGAGACTGCCTCATTAAATGACAAAACCGCCTGACGATGAGGTTTTTGCAATTGCTTCTGCAATCGCAAAACAATGTTCTAATAGGAAAAATTCGCTTCACGATGATTTTTTGTTAGATGACGATTTTTAAATAGCTGATCGATGGTTCTAAAATAGCCGCCCACTGTGCAAAATGGCTCCCCACTGTGCTTTAGGACGGATTCCTCGTTATACAGGCACCGGAAAATGGCCATCCTATGGAGGATCTTCGCTTTATGATGAGGTATTTAGCCCACTGGAATGCATCAACCAGTTTTTAATGCATTTCAATAGGTTTTTCCCCCCTGCTTGACGACAATTTCGCTCTACAACAATTTTGCTGGAATGGATTAACGTTGTCAAGCGAGGCACCACTGTATAATCTTGCAATGGGATTTTCTCTGTCCCTGAGCCTTTCCAAGGCGGAGGCTTTACTGTGACTAGCGTCCTTTCATCTAAGCCAAATAAATTCTTGTCAGGTGACTTATAGTGGTGACTCGACTTACGACCATAATCAGTTCCAGAAGATGGACGTAACTTGAAGCACCATTTCCCATAGGAATGCATTGAAATGCAATTAATCCATTCTGGCCGAAGAAAAAAATCACACACACAAATCAATGCAAGACTAATTGGAAACGTGATTAATTCCTTTCGGCCGAAGGGGGGGGAGGGAAAGAAAAGCAATCAAGTGTGCAAGACCCATTGGAAATGCACAGAAAACGAATGGGGCAGATCGGAAATGCAAAGAAAACAAAGGAAAAAGCAAGGGAAGCATGCAGGACTCATTGGAAATAGGGACCCCCCCAAAAGCAACCAATCCCCCCAAGACCCATCAGAAATGGGGAAAAAAGCCAACAAACCCCAAGACCCATCGGAAATGGGGGGACCCCAAAAAACAAACAAACCCAAGACCTATCGGAAATGGGAAAAAAACAAACAACCCCCCAAGACCCATTAGAAATGGGGAAAACACTCCAAAAAGCAACCCCCCCAAGATGCATGGGAAATGGGGGAAAACCCCAACAAATACACAAACCCCCAAGACCCATCACAGTACAGAAACATAACCGCCTAGAGTGGTCACAATCAACCAGATAGGCGGGGTATAAATGAAATAAATGAAATAAATGAAATAAATGAAATAAATAAATAAATAAATAAATAAATAAATAAATAATAACCCCCCCAGCTCAAAACCATGCTGCAAAAACACCCAGAAGTTTTTAAAAAGCAGAAAACAGCACTACCTCAACAGGCAGCCTGAAGCCTCCCTGCAAACACACACACACACACACACACACACACACACACACACACACACACACACACACACACACACACTCACTCACTCACTCACTCACTCACTCACTCACTCACTCACTCACTCACTCAGAAGCAGAAGGAGGCAGTCCCAAGCCTCCTTCGATGACACTCTAACTGCTGGGGTGAAAGAGCTACAAAGAAGCAGCCTCGTTGCCATCTACAGTTAGAAATTTGAATTTCCCGCCTTTTTCCTGTGACTTTTTCTGTTCGTTAAGTGGAAGCTCCATTCACAAGTAGAAGCAAAATTTTGCAGCCGGAGCTGGTCATAACTCGAAATGGTCGTAAGTAGGGATGTTCGTAAGTCGACGTACCACTGTAGTTCACAAACTCACCCACTATGCAGTTTTCTATAGATAGCAATGAGATATTCACAGCAAAATACATATCCAGCTTCAGCATGCAGAAAAACACATAACACAGAAAGGAATATCATGTCTCTATTTGCACCAAAGTAACATATAATGCATATCATTCTTTGTTGCTGTGTATATCACTTTGTTCCTGTGTGTATCATTCTTTGTTGCTGGACAGCCCATCTGCTACCAGATTCTTACATCCAGGAATAGTTCAACAGCAAAGAAGAAGTCCTATAGGCTTAGAGGCCAGAACAGCAATTTCTGGTTGCCCCCCTCATCTGGCCCAACCAGGCCAGAGGAGAATGATCAGTCTGCAATACAAATTCCTTGTCAACAGATAAGGTCTCAAATGTTCAAGAGTTCAGACCATAGACAGACATTCCAGTTCGGTAAGAGAATAACATGTCTCCCAAGGCTGAAGTTTTTGACTAAAGAACATCACTGGATGAAGAAAATCATTTGATCCTTTCTGGAGTAGACCTGCCCCTAAACCACACTTGCTTGCATCTGTTTGCAAGGTGAAGGGCCTGTCAAAATCAGGGGCGATCAGAATGGGAGGCTCTGGCACCTTAGCCTTCAGAGTAGCAAAGGCTTGCTGAGAGGTGTCTGTCCACTGAACCACTGCAATCCAGGGGTTACAACTATGTAGGGAGGGTACTGGGCACTTTTGGCCCTCCTGGATTTTTGACCTACAAGAGGACAATCAGGGCAGTGTGGCTGAGTGATTAGAATGGGCCTCTCTGACCCAGGGTTACCTTGACACAGCATCAACTCCTTCTGGTATTGTGGAAGCTTTTTTGGCTATGAGTGGCTTTCTTACACACTGTAGCTGCCGGTTCCAAGGATGACTGAGGCACCTGGTGTTGATTACTGACAGAAACTTCCAAGTTGTAGACTTTTCTGCAATTGAGATAGTTTGCTGAGGGACTGACTCCATTTGAATGATTAACTAAAGGCCAGAAATGAGGCCATGATTTTCTAGGTTTCCTCCTCAGAGGCAGAACTGACACATACAAAATCCTCTTGCTCTTATCTGCAGGCTGAGAGGGAAATCTGGTTGCTACTGGCTGCTGTTGAGGCTTTTTTTGGAAGCTGAGGTTCCTTTTTCGGTTTCTTCTGTTTCAGCTTTGGTTTCTTTATGGAAGTAGAATCAGGCTTGAAGAGTTTCTTTCTCTTCGATACTCATGAAGCCACTGACTGTGGTCCTGAAGCTGCTCTTAAAGAGATCAACTTTGGTGCCAGTGAGGATTCTGAGGTCCGCAGAATGTCTTCAGTATGAACTGAGGCCCCTGGTCTTCATATGCTTTGGTACAGGTGGATTCTAATGTTCTGTCTGGATGATGTCTTACAGACAGACACTGTTGGAATGGGCAACAATTGCTGGGATGAGGTTCCTACCATCTGTAGCAATTTTTCCCAAAGATAAAACTTAAGACGGTAGCTTCAGGTTTTCATTTTTGTTAAAAAAATTAGAGGGGATTGTCCTAATGACTCTTTCTTTAAGCTCTAGAATAGTCCAACAATGTTTTGTGCAGGTGCAGAAACACCCATATGTATGAATCACTAAGACCACAAAGAAGAACTATACCAGACAAACATGGCTTGTATTTTGGTTAAATTAAAAATATTATATATATACAGCAAATTTGACTATGGGGATGAGGTGAGACCTGTTGAAAGGAGGCTTCCAGACCATTAATAAAAATAAAATAATTTAAAATTGACAATAACTCTTTTCTGTAACATTTCCAAACTTTGCAGCTACCTAGTAATTTACTGATTTAATACTATATTTTTATCACTTTAGTTTTACTGTTTGCTTCAAGTACTTCACATTGAAAAGAAAGATATAGAACATGGAAGCCTAAGTATCTGTGTCCTGTTTTTTCCCTTATATTCTTATGGCTGGTGTCTGAACATGATGCTGAGGCATGCAGATCTTATTAACTACTTTGGCAAAGTTGATGTTACCACTTTTGCTTTTTTCAAATGGTTTTGGTGGCAGAAAGATCTGCAACTCTCTCCTGAGACAGTTGAGGTTCATAGTTTTAAAGCAATATTTGCACTAATGGGGCAGAAAATAAATAAACAAACTAATGGAGGAATCATGGGACTTTCAATCTTCATTAAGTTACACAACATAACTTTGTTTTAACTAAGATTATTCTTACAGAAAGCAGATACATTTGAAATATATTAAACCATATATAACCTTTACAAGCAAATTGAAATAAGGATATATATTTACCAATTTTTCTGCTTCTGTGTTCATCTCCCTTAACTGTTTAATATGCTCCTTCTTGATCATAAGGACTTTTGATAATCTAGTCTGAAAAAGATTTCAGAATCAATATAATTATTTTAATGAATGTTAAAATACACTGCAGGAGTGAAGAGTTAGTACAGCACTACTGTATGTATAGATGACGTGCTGGATACAAATCAAATGCACAAATGAGGTATGAAATTCTTATATTTAAGCAATGCTTTCAAATACTCTTGCTGTAGCCTCACACAAAAGCATGGGTATAAACTGACCAGAATCCTACTGATATTTGCATAAGGTTTGCACAGCTTGCCTCAGTTAATCAACGAAGTACCAGAGTCATGTGCGCCACTCCACAACCAAGATGTGCACATCATGGTTTATCAGTTCAGATACCAAACCAAAATAGAGTTTAAATGTCTGAATAATTATTTGGCATGATGCTAAACTGAATTAAAGATACTAAAATAAATAATGGCTATAATACAGGGACTTATACAAGTAGCTTCATGAATCCAGAGGTACTACAGATTTACCCATTTGATTTATATTCCCACTTTCCCCAGAAACAGGGACCCAGAGCGGTTTATTTGTTTTCCTCAAACAAATCTCAGATTTTAGATTCTTTTTCCCCTCAAACTAAAGTTGGGTGCTCTGAGGATTTCCTGCTTCAGCACAAGGTTAGACTCAGTAATGCATGAGGGTTGTTTCAGCACTTCAATTTGATGGTTATATAAAATACTAGAGCCAATGCCATGTGCTAACTGCTTTAACATGAAACAAATTTTTCAGTGCTGTTCAAGGAGGGCAGTCAACAAGTGCTCAGGATTACTACAATCTCTTTGTAGGAGCTTATTCAGATTTCTGGATAGCAGAAACTACTGATAACAATTAAAAGCAACTGCTGGCACAGCAATGGAGATTCAGCTGAAGAAACTTCAAACAATAAGATATTTATTTTTCAAAACAGCATGTTTTAAACAACCGAGTGGCCTGAAAAAAGGTTATTAAAAATTTCAGCACACACATATTTTACAGTATTATTCTAAAGCAGAACTTGGGAAAAAATACATTGAACGAGGCACTTCTTTCAAGGTACAGTGGTGCCTCGCTTAGCGATCACTCCGTTTTACGGCGAAATCACTTAGCGATGGACTTTTTTTCATCGCCAGAGTGATCACTTAGTGATGACCCCTATGGGAAGAAATCACTTTGCGATGATCACGGGCACGCGATCATGGCAAAGCGCCAATTTTTAACAGCTGATCGGTGGTTACAAAATGGCCGCCAGAAAAACAAAATGGCGACCGCTGTTTTGCCTCAATTTAGAGGCACCCAAAATGGCCACCGCTATGTAGGATTTTTGTTTACAGGTAAGTTTTTAGCCCATAGGAATGCATTAAACACGTTTTAAGGTGTTCCTACGGGCTTTTAAAAGTCGCTTAGCGATTAAATCATTTAGCGACGTTTTTTCCTGCACGGATTAACGTCGCTAAATGAGGCATCACTGTAATATATTACTATCCCTTCCCTCAGATATTCAATGTTTTTTGGTTATTCAGTAAATTTAGTCCTTATGTACTGTATTGTTTTTGGCATTACATATGTCAGAAGAAAATATTTCAGATATGCATTATGAAAACATAAGTTTGGATATCTGACATCAGTATGTAAACAAATTTCACTGATTTAAGTGTTCAAGAAATTCAAAATCAACACAGATAAAACTGAAAGAAAAGGATCCAACACTCACCACTTGGATAAGAAATTCAACTGGAAAGCCACCTAATGTCTCACTATCAGAGCTTGAAATTTTGTTTTTCCATGATGACTGTCCCAGTAAAGGATCGCTGTCCTACAAGAAAGTTTCATTTTATAAATTATTTCTAGTATGTAATAAAGATACAGCCTGAGTAAATGTTACTTTAACATTTATTGCAGTGCTACTTCTTTAGAGATTCCTAGTGTGTGCAGTAGATAGTGATGGACTAGGACTCTGGGGAACACAGTTAAAATCCCTGCTTAGCCATGGAAACTCAGCAGGGATGTGGAACTAGTAAAACCACTCCTTAAATATCTAACTTACCTTTAAAGCCCTATTAGGATTGCTGTAACATGTGTACACACATACACACTCAAACTTCCTTTTGCTGTAGAACTTTTAGAATTCCAAAAACTACTGAATGAAGGAAAATTTCCAGTTTATGTCACTTACTGTAATTGGTGACTGGAGGGATGGCGTATAATGTAATCGAGGAGGAGTCATAAAGAATCTAGAAGGTCGTTGTTTCTGTCCAAAGGCAGCAATTGGCATGGTTTCATGAGGTTCATTACTCTTAAATCACGAAAGAAAAAAAGGTTTATTTTCTTCAATGGGGAGACTGAACAAAAGTCTTAATGACATATTGAGAGAGAGAGAGAATAAAGTGTTTTAGAAATGTTGGCCAAAATATTGTTGCTTAGTTATGCCTGTGTAACTTGAAGTTGTACATTTTTTCTGAAATTGATGCCAAGGCAGAAATTATATTTAGTAGGTAGTTCTAAAGGTGTAGCTGCACAAGGAGCTACAATCTACTGAACCATCAGGCACATAATGTGGACTACCTGTGTGTAACTCCCTCCAACTTCCACAGGTATAACACCATGCTATACCAAGTGCAATAGAATTTTAGCCATTAATAAAGTTGACAATAATAACATATACACTTCACTTTTGAAATATACTGTGATCAATTAAAGTATGAAATTCATTATACTAGGAGAATTTTTTTCCCCATCACACTTAGAAATAGTACACAGTACTTACGAGGACTTCATAATCTGGGATTGTATGTGTTCCAAGCCCTGTCCTTTCAAATGTTACTCTGTAAGTAGCATTAAGAGTGTCAACAGCATCTATCTGTCCAGTGAAGAGTCCATCATGAGCACCACGTAATCGTGCTAAGATAAATAATAAACAGCATAATCTTAATTAAAGGAAAATAATTTGTATCTTTCTCAATGTATATGAGCTCCATATAAATACTTCATTCAATAAGTCTACTGTGCAATGAGAGCAATAAGTTCTGCAACAACCCCCTTCAAATTCTGTGCCAGTTGTAACGAACTGGTAGTTGTCCAGCTATTGTTGAATCTCAGTTCCCATCACACTAAATTTGACTCTGCCCAATTGGCTGGGGCTGATGAATGGTGGAATACAAAATCTGGTCACATGCTCCCATCTGTGTTTTACATTAATAAAACATGGATTTTATGACCAGTATGGTTATACAAAATAAGCAAGAATTTAATATTACACACCAACTTTTAAAATTCAAATTACTTCTGTAAATAGGAGGGAAAGGGACAAAGATGCATGGCAATGACTTCCATTAAATGTTTATTAGGCATTACTCAATTTATGTAAAATGCTACATACACATAGCTATACAAGCCCGAAGTCTACACTTTAAAAATATTTTTAGATTCTCAGAATGCTAATTTTCTATTTTAGAAAATTAGGGTAGAAATCTTTGCTAGAAACATACACAGTGAGCTACAAACTGGACTACAAAAGAATAGAGTTTTTACAACAATCCCTCAATTCTACTGCTGTGCAAGATAGAGATAACTTTATTGTTGCTGGCTGCTGCCAAGGCTATTGGATTCCAGCAATACAGAAAACTTCCCATATCAGTACAGCAATATTATCACACTATGTCAATTGTTGGAAATCAACAAGTTATGGCAGCTCAGGAAAAAAATGATTGACGATGCAATAATGGAGATCACAGAATGAAATAAAGGAAATTATGAAAGCTAGCACTTGATTTCAAGATACTGTATCTCCTACTAGAGAAGGCCTGGATACAAGCTGTGTCACTCTACACCCCAAATATTTAAATCATGGAAGGAAGGTAATCCTGTTTTATTGACGATGTGATATGAACAGTGAAGTATGTACATGTTTTACTACCTTAGTTATCTTCACTTTAAATGACATCTATAGAACTTAATACCAATCAAAACATCCGTTTCATTTAAGGATTAAAGAGGTACCTGTAACTTTTGTTCCTATGACTAGTGGCAATGGAATTTCTTCTGGAAGATCTTTAAATTGAGATATATCTGCCACCTTTCGCTGTTGCAAAAGTCTAATTTTTTGCCGTTTCTGCTTTAATGCTGACCTTTCCTCTTCAAAGAATGCAGAAGAACATCTGCAAAATAGTAAGCAGAACTATTCTAGTTTCTTTCATCTACACTCATTTATACATACAACCTGTAATTGTTCTCCCCACAGTAAAACAGCTTGCTTATATAAAACGTTTACACTGGGGAGAAAAATCACAGCAAGAAAGCCAGTGATGTGTGGGTTTATAAAGTTCTCTTGCAAGATGTCTTCACAGAATGTGAATCTACATATTGTAAATACAAATTGTGGCTTAGTTTTGACACAAAGGATGGTCGCCAGTGGTGTGCTTAGTCATAATATGCTTATTCTTTCTCCAGCAACAAGTGTATCTACCTAACATCAGGATGGGTGGAAGAATGGGAGTATGATGCCTAATGCGTAAATTACAATTTGACTATTAAATAATCAATTATTCAATTTATATACTGTCCAGCAAGCAAACTCCTACTCTTTGAATTAACAGCACAAACCTGTGCAAATATACTTGGATTCTGTGATAAGTGTGCACATGTTTCCAGCTCATCTGGAATTCAGAAGAAAATTCTAACTATTAAAATTGTACAGTTCTCCATGTCTATAAAACAAATTGCAAGAGAAAAAAATGACAATATTCACAAGAATGAGTTTTTCCCTGGTTGTTGTTGTTTTGGCCTTGTTTTGTAGCTTATGAAATTCTTTCCAGATGCTAACTACAGTACCCAGTGGCCACTTGCTCCTTAAGTCAGCACAAACTACAGTATTTTTTGTTATGCTCCATGTGGGGGTACAATTACGTAGTTCATAACATTCAGATATTGCAGAATATACCTCACAAGACAATGTGACAGTACTATGGAGAACAAAGTATCAGTCCAATTCTTCACTATCTGCACTGGTGATTACTGCACATAAAGGCTGAAACTCAACTGCTCGTCACAACAAGATCTATTGGGTACACAATACACAGCAGAAGTGGATGACGTCATCAGCTTCCACCGGTAAATTTCAATTTAAAATAATTACTTCCCATCTCCCTGGCCTAGGTTCTGATGATCCTTGCAACTCCCTTTTGTCCTGGAAAAACTTTGGGAGCCTCAAGATTGGGGTGTGTGTGTCTTTGATTATTAAAATATCACCACTGGATGGCTGCCTGCAGTTCCACTCCTAACAGTGATGATTTGACAGTGACTTTCAGTGATTAAAGGAGAAAGATCTTCATAAGTCAAGCAACACAATATAATTGGGACACCATTGCCCAGTTATTATCTGTCTTGCCTCAAATAGTGGAGCTTCTCAAGAACAGGAATTCTGAATGTGATCTCAATATAAAGGTGGTTATTGTAGAATCAGATGCCATTCAGATATCACAATAACAACCATGGAGGGCTTTAAAAGTACCATAGTCATAACCATGGAGAGCTTGAAAAGTAAGCATCATCTCTTTAAATCAGTCTTAGACTAATATGCTCATGGAACTTCTTGAACATATGTGAGATCTGTTCCCAGATATCCTAGGCAATTCCAGTTCCCAGGAAATTACTTTTTCATAGTTTGCAAATTCAGTCCCAAACAAAACAGTAGTCCAGCAGTAGTTTGATATGCAGGTTACAGAATACAAGTAACTTAAGAGTAGCTATGGATCTCTGCCCACAAAAGTCACCACAATAGGCGTATTAAGCCTGTCACAAGTGGCACACAAACCTGAAATGATAAAAGATAATGTAGGCCAGTGAAACCAACTGGAAGCCTAGACATGAAGCTGGATCTGAGTACCACCTGACACTTTTAGAGTACTGCAGTGCTGTTTAGAGCAAGTTAATCACTTCCTTACAAAGGAGACAATCCACCCACCTTCTTTATAAGTCATCATTCAGTTCATTACTCATCCCAATAATTGATTTAACATACCATTCTGTCACACAAATCAAGTGAAAATGAAAAACAGACTTGGCTGTCATTGCCATAGTGACAATATCCACTCCCAATACCATGGATGAGCTCAGTCAGTAGTTTCAGACTGATATAAAGAAATGGGTACAAGATAGAACCGATATTACAAATGCCATTACAGCCTACTATTATCTTCTAGATCAGTCCCGTCGGTAGGAATGGAACCAAAGAAATAATCCAGTGTTTTAGTTTGCACAACAAAATCCTATCTAAAAGTATCCTGTCATCAATGGTACTGAAATCTGCAATGACAGGCAGAAATATTAACAGTCTTCCACACCTCAGATCCTTTTGGCAGCACAGTATGGAGACCAAAACAATTTCAATGTAAAGATTAGCCCACAAAGTAGACTGAAATGGATCCAGATAATTAGTTTCATGCAAGAGAAGCTCAAGCAACACCTGAAGTTGTACCACGGCCACATATTTGCAAGATATTTGCAACTGGCTAATAATTATTGCACCTCCAGAGCCCAATGAAAATGTCTTCTGCAGCAGTTTCCTAACCATCATCAATGCAACTGGAACTGTTCAATTTTTACTGTTCCAGTAAAATACAGTCTCTCTTTTACCTGAACCTAGCCAATTAACTTACTCAAGCTAGGTGTTAGAAGCAAGGACAGGCAAAGATGGTTGGATTGTCCTTGCTTTCTAAACCTGTTTGGATTAGAAAATTTATCTCTGTAATTCTCAGATGTCAGTCTGAGCAGGCAAAACTTTATGCACTATAAAAATTAACAGAATTTACCCATATTGCCTTATATTATTTTAATTTAGATGCAGAATCTGTATGCAATTATTTGGTGTCAGAGATGAGAAGAAAAGATGTTCCATTTTCTCATGCTCAATTATAATAACACAACATATTCTACAGTCTAAAAGTGAATTAGTAGCTTAAAGAAACTGGACCAGCCAGGAAATCTTCAAACAAAAAAACCCAGACATGTTAACCCACATACCCACCCCAAATACATTTTAAACTGCTTAATTTTGTTGCATAAACTAAAGTTTTACCTTCGTGGCTTTCCCATCAATCGCCTGATTTTTCCCCATTCCACTCTTGTTAACTTTCTGGTTTTCAGGTTTGGAAATGATTCTTTCAGACAAACACAGAAGTCATTATCACCTTCAAATAGTGGCCTGTTAAAAACAGTTGATATACTATTAGTATACAGTACATTCAAATCATTTCAGAAAAAGCATCATTATATGTTAAGAAAATTGGTATGTTTAGATGCCACGGTAAACCAGAGTTTCTGCTGACTCCTGCTTTCAATTGTCTGCAGCAGAAATAGTTTAATGGGAATGGTTCATAGTTTTTATGACTATAGGCAGCAGACAGAATTTGGCTTGTTTCTCTTCCTAAAAAAGGTTATCAGAAAGGAGGTAGCATGCTGGCTTGTTTCCAAAAGCTGGACTTTTACTGAACACCAACTTGCCATGATATAAGAACCCAGTCATTGTTACCGTCACATGCGTAAGACTTTTATACATGTACAGTTTCACTTTACAAAGTAAGAGAATTTTGGTTGTTGTGTGTTTTTCGGGCTCTTTGGCCGTGTTCTGAAGGTTGTTCTTCCAGTCTCTGTGGCTGGCATCTTCAGAGGACTGGAGTAGGAACTCTGTCCATGCTCTGTTGCTGTTTGTTGGATAGCTGAGTATTTATAAAGAATTTTGTTTCCTAAACTTGTGGAATATGTGAAATAAGACTAATTGGCAGATAGGGAATTAAGATTAATGGATCTGAAATTACAATAATTCTCTTCAGGCATTAATTCAAATAACCTAGTTTAAATACAGGATAAGGGGGATGTGCTACCTCTACTTGTTCTCAATTACTACACTCCTCATGTGGAGACTGCCAACTGCCAAAAGGAGCCTTCTTGGTCATATCAGTAAAACAAGCATTTGCCTGACTGCATCAAAAGCCTCCATAGTTAAAGGAGGCTTTGTTCTGTCCCACTACAGAGACAGGGAACAAAGACAATGGGAAGGACAAGGTGAGTACATACCCCTCCTTTCATGTTCACACAAATAAATAATGTGATGCCTGAGTGGAGCTTATTTCTTTATTATAACTAGAAATAAAAACCAGTTTAAATATATGATTCAATAACTTCTTGAGATTGAATTAAGAAGCAAAAATTTTTACAAAACCTATGTCCTTCTGTTTAGTGGAAAGTATGACGAAGTTAATTTTACTACTTGATAAAAACTACAATAAGGCACCAACTAACAACAAGTTAAATGTGCTTGGAACTGATCAAAGACAAGTAGAGCTGGCTTCCTTAAGAGCTCTCCAGGTCTTCTGGACCAAACCTTTGCAAACCAAATGGCCATGATGTCTTCATTCATCTATCCCTTCTCATGAACTTGCATAATAATGTAATGTGGTATGGTCTCTTTAGGATAAGTTTTCCTCTTAAAAATAAGCATACTGTGGGCCCTCGGCTTACGAACGGCCCTAGTTGCGAATGTTTCAGGTTACGAACCCGATCTCATAGGAAACTATAGACCCTACATGCGAACGCGGAATGGAGTTACGAACAAAAAACAAAACAAAACAATTCTGCCCCTAGTGGTAGGAATGGATTAAGCAGCTTTGCATTAGTTCCTATGGGAACTAATGAATCGACTTGCGAACCACCCCTCGACTTAAGAACCAAAACCAGCCGGAATGGATTAAATGGTTTTCAATGCATCCCTATGGGAAATGCTGATTCGAGTTATGAACTTTTCAGGTTACGAACAGACTTCTGGAACGGATTAAATTCGTAAGTCGAGGGTCCACTGTAGGAGGCAGTTTAGTACCATCTGCACAACATGAAAGTACAGCAGTATAGTGTGTCTTTTCATGGCTGCATGTTTTGATTGCCACTATTTTGATTCCTTTCACATCAACTGTTCTGTTGGAAAGCACATCAAAATTGAGAGACACCTCACCCATGTTTGCAATCTGACTTGGTTCAAAATCATATTTTTTCCGAAGCTGTATGACATAGGAGTGAAACTGCTGGATTTTATCCTCATAAACAGGTGGCATTTTCTGTGCTAACTTTGTTCGTGCTCTCATGGCCAACCCTTCTCTTCTCATGAAACTGAAGCACCATTTCGCCTTTCCTGTAAAATCAACCATCTTCATTTCACTTGCAAACATTCTTGCCTGTTGTTGAATAAGCTTGGTTGATACACATATCCCACTCTGGCGCTGTTCCAGAATCCAAGTCTTGAGCCTCTGCTCCAAGTTTGGCCATTTTGTTGATTTTCCTCTTAAGGCTTTTTTCTTTCTTTCTTTTTTTTTTTTCATCTTAAGGAGTTGTTCTTCACTGTCTGATCATACACTAAGTGGGAGGAGGTCCAAACTGTCTGTCTACAGCTTTATTTCCATGCTTTTTTGCATAACATTATATTCAGTAAGATAGTCACTTTTTAAATTTTCTGACATATTTACGGGCTCAGTGGTTGCACTGCCTACACCAGTGGTGAATGAACACGGGTGCCCAAACTGAAAAACAAAAACCCAAACCAATAGGTGGCGGTGGCAGAAACAGCAGCAGAAGCAGAAATGGAGAGGATGGATCCCAGCACGGAGGTGCCTGCACACCCCATTCCGGATCTGCTTGCAGGCGAGGAGGAACAGCACCTGTTGCTTCAGATCTATGAAGCAGCAACAGAAGCAGAAACGAAAGGGGTGGATCCCGCCACGGAGGTGCCTCCAAACCCCACTGATGAGCATATGGTAGGCAGTTTTGCTACCACACAGTTTTCTCCTCAGCTTACTTCCATGTAAAAGATGACCCTCAATTTTTCCTCTAATGATTTTAGGAAAAAGGATAATCTTTTACACAGTAATGATCAATAGGCATATTTTAGCAAGGAGAACAGAAATAGCAACTCTTATCTCTCCTTCAACCATCTGATATTACATTTTGCTGCCAAATATCGTATTTTTTTGCTCCATAAGATGCACTTCCCCCCCCCCCAAAAGTGTGTGTGGGGGGAAGTCTGTGCGTCTTATGGAGAGAAGCTGGCGATTTCGCTCCCACTGCCCCCGTGGGGGGGAGCCTCGCAAGGGTCAGAATGAGCCTTCCAGGACCCTTGCGAGGCTCCCCTCACCCCCCATGAGGCCAGCGGAGGCCAAATTGCCAGCTTCTAGGACCTTTTCTGAGCCTTTCAAGCCTCAGAAAAGGTCCTAGAAGCTGGTGATTTCGCCCCTGCTGGCCCCGTGGGAGTGTGTGGGAAGCCTTGCAAGGGTCCTGGAACAGACCCTAGGACCCTTTGGAGGCTCACCCTGCCCCCCCCCGCCAGGCCAGAGGGGGCGAAATCGCCACCTTCTGGGACTCTTTTGAGGCTTGGGAAGCTTCAAAAGAGTCCCTGAAGGAGGCGATTTCGCCCCCTCTGGCCCCCGGGGGGGGCAGGGTGAGCCTCCAAAGGATCCTAGGGTGTGTTCCATAAGACGGACCTCTCCATAAGGCTCACCAAATTTTTAAGAGAAGAAAACAGATTATTATTTTCCTGTTTTCTTCTCCTAAAAAATTGGTGTATCTTATGGAGAGGTGCATCTTATGGAGCAAAAAAATATGGTAAATGAGATTGCACCCATGTTAACAGTTACAATATTAAGTATTAAGAAAGCTATTGGCCTGAATCCAATTGCTAGTCTCAGATATCATAGAGTTATTGAATCAATGGGATTTACAAAAGTGTGAACTTACTATTCAGCAATTGCTTCATTGAATCTGCCTTAACTGGGACTAGCAATTGGATTTAGGCTTTTAGTTCTCATTCCAGAGTATAATCATGCAATTATTATGTGAAATTACATAGCATTGAAGCTGCTATGTGAAGTCTATATGTTGCTTTAAAGAAACTGACAAAAATTAACACATACTTATCTATATTAGAGTAGAACCATTCGTATATACACCATTTGTGAGCTTTAGGGAGTTTTAATAAGTTACGAAGTCGCAATCCAATCTTTTGCGATGCCTTTTTATCTGGTGTTGGCATTGTCACAGTAAACTTCTGAGCAATAAAAAAAACCAAAAATAGATGATTATTTAAACATTTAAAGTGAAATTTTGACATTTCAAATAGATCACATTTAACTGCATACAAATTGTAACTATTTCAAATTTCATCTGGAATTGTGTCAGGATTAAGATACTGTTCTTTTTTCCCCCCAACTGACCAAGAAATCTACACATTTTGCAAGATGGAGAGAGTCCTGAGTAATGACTTTTATTATGCTTATGGTTAATAAAAATAATAGGGGACCAACTACTGTTTGTCAATTATTTTTCATCCCAGCTGTTCTGGCACTTGTCTCAGGCACATTCTGAGTGTTGCCACCACCTCCTCACTAGATCCTTGCCCAGCCTGGCTGTTGAAAGCGGCTAGGCCGATAACAACTGAGTGGGCAGAGGCTATTATCAATGAGTCTCTCCTTGAGGGCAGGGTCCCCCTTGCCCTTAAGGAGACACTCATTAGGCCTATCTGAAAAAAAAACCCCACCAATTTGGCGACTGATGATATTAATTAACTCTCAGGGTTGGGGATCGGTGGTCAGGCTTCAGCCTGGCTCCGATCCTTCCTGGAGGACCGTCCTCAGAGAGTTGTCCACTCTGTGGACTCTCAATTGTGGAGTCCCGCGGGGTCAATCATCTCCCCTATGCTATTTAATATCTAGATGAGGCCGCTGGGGGAGGTCATCAGGAATTTTGGAGCTTCATGTCACCAAGATGCGGAGGACACACAGCTCTATCTCTCCTTCCATCCTTCTGCAGTGGAGGCTGTCCCATCCCTTGAGCACTGCCTGGATGTGGTGCTGGGATGGATGAAGGACAACAGACTGAAGCTGAACCCGCACAAGACGGAAATCTTGCGGGTGGGGGCCCCTAATGTCAGTGGTCTGGGTGCCTCCCTGTCTTTTGGGGGGCCCACTCTTTCCATGAAGGATGAGGTTCGTAGCTTGGGAGTGCTTTTGGACCCATTGCTATCAATGGCATCTCAGATAGAATCTGTGGTCCGAACCACTTATTTCCACCTAAAGTGAATTGCTCAGCTACGTCCCTACCTTGACACTGGGCCCCTCACCACACTGGTCCATGCGCTGGTAGTCTCAAGATTAGACCACTGTAATGCCCTTTATGTGGGGCTGCCCTTGGGACAGCTACGGAGACTGCAACAGGTCCAGAATGAGGCAGCCAGACTTCTGAGTGGGCTTAGAAAATACCAACATATCTCTCCCACCCTGGCCAACTTACACTGGCTACCTGTTCGCTTCCGTACCAGTTTCAAGGTGATGGTACTAACCTATAAGGCCTTAAATGGTTTGGGACCTTGATATTTGGCTGAGCACCTCCTTCCAGTTAGGTCTGCCCATCCTATAAGATCATCACAGGCCCAGAAAACAACCACTAGAAATCAGTGGTAGCACCACAATTATGGACCTCTCTTCCATCCGAAGTCTGCCTGGCCCTTCACTGGGTACATTCAAAAAGCTACTAAAAACCTGGCTGTTTAGAACAGGTCTTCCCTGAATAAGCTACACTCTGATACAATAGTGTTCAATAATATAACTTCTATCATACTGCCATATTCCATGTTTTTATTTTCTTCTATGCTTTTAATTGTATTTATTATATTATAATTTTATCCTCACTTCACTATGATTTTTTATTTTCACCCCTATGTATTAATGTCACTATTTGCTATTTTGTTACTCTGTTGTCTTTTGTTATTTGTTGTAAACCGCTCAGAGTGGCCTTGGCTGCCAGATGGGCGGTATACCAACCAACCAACCAACCAACCAACCAACCAACCAAATAAATAAATAAATAAATGTATGCAGACTCCTCCCACATTTTATCTTAATATTGACAATAGTACTTAATAGGACACTAAAACAGCCTTTCTCTACTTCTCTTCTCCCCTAAACAACCTACTTTTCCTTTATGAACAGATCTGCTGATTGTTTTTCGCATCACATCAACACAGTGATTTGTACACAATGCAGCAAAGTAGTATGCATTCCAAAATAACTAAAGGAAGCCTTTAATCAGTAGCAATTTGCTGCTGCTGTTGACATCATTCAGCATAGCATAGTAAATTTCTGATGGTATCAATCATTGTGGATTTCATCCACCAGCTTTTTCATCCCAGCTATAGATTTCTTCTAACTGTGAAGAGATTGTGACCTGTTTCAGATGCTATGAGTAAATAGATAAATGAGCTGTAAGCTCACATACTCCTTTTTTAAACTGCACTTTCAGTAACAAACTAAACATAATTCTCATGATGTCCAAATTTAAGCAATTTATTTTAACTATTTATTTATTTACATTTTTATCCTGCCCAACTAGTACTGAAGCTACTACTCTGAGTGGAAAAGACAGCAAAATAAAACAATAATAAAAAACAATAAAAAACACTGGAAAGGACAAATTCCAAATTCCAAGACATAAACATGAACCTATGGGAACAATGATAAAAACAACCCATAGGTTGCAAAGAATTAATGAAAGGTGGGCCAAGAGGAAAATGTTATATTACTTTGGGGCAAGCTAGATAAAGGCTTGGGAGAACAGTCAGGTCTTAAGTTGCCTCCTGAAACACATGAAAGATGGGGCTAGTGGCACTTCTAGTGGAAGGGAATTCCAGAGTGAGGTGGCCACCACAAAGTAGGCCCAATTATCGTTGGATGACTTCCGGGCCTCCCCCGGGGTGGCCACTTGGAACATACCCATATAAGAGGTCCAGGTGGGATGGGTAGATGATTTGAGGGAGAGGGTATCAGACAGGTAACAAGGTCCTAACCATTAAGGGCCTTAAAAGCTGACATAAGCACCTTGACTTTGGCCCAGAAGCATACAGGCAGCCAGTACAGATGGGCAAGGACAGGAATTGTATGGTCATAGTGAGATGTTCCAGAGACCAACCTGGCAGCAGCATTCTGCACCAGCTGCAGCTCCCAAACCACCTTTGGGGCAGCCCCACATAAAGAGCATTGCAATAGTTTATTTTCGAGATTATAAGTGCATAGACCAACATTGTCAGGGATTTCTTGTCAAGATAGGAGTGAAGGTGTGTAATCTGACTAAACTGGAGAAAGGTTATTGTTACTGTAACTACTGTTAATGAGAAAAAGCCATGATTAAAATATTTCAGATTCTGGCCCACTCTCACAAATTTTAAGCAAACCTCTGTTCCCTAAGTCTGGACTTTAAGGGAAGTATAATTATAACAAAATTGGAAGCGGAAGTTTCTGATCTCCTTCATTAGAATGTGAAAGAGAGAAAAAGAAAAGGACTATATGAACCCCAAGTTCACCACTGCTCACTTGCATAGCAGCTTGCTATTAAAACTGAATCTGGTATCTTTCTCTATTTCAAAGGCAATTGGGGTGTTTTCGATTACATCAGTAGAATGCAATAAAATCTGAGCAAGCTTGAATACTTTACTAATATTGACATGTCCAGTATCCTATTGGTGTTTGCATTTATCTGAAGTTTACTTGATCATGGTTAACTGATGATATGGCAGAGCATATCTAGGTTGCACAATTAGATGCATGATCAAGTACATGATTGAGACATGCCACAGCATTTTGGCAATTAACCACAAATGGTACATTATATAAATCTTATGTATAAGTAGGATGCTGGCCAAAGACTTACTCTAGCTACACATAGCAGGAGACTATGTGGTCTGGTTTACAAGCAATAAGTGTCTAAAATTCAATAGTAAGTCACAATTAGAGTAGGCCCACTGCATCAGCAGGGATCTACGGAGTCAACTCTTTTGTAAATTCTACTGATTCAATGGGCCTAATCTACTTGTGACTTGCTACTAGATTTCAATCGATATGTGATAATGTATCTTGTATGTATTTTTTATTCCTTTCATGCATATTGTATCCTTTGTATACAGTGCAGACTTGGACAAACTGACAGGCCTTCACGCCCAGAAAAGGCTTGTGATCTAGTAGAGGAAACCCATGGGTGGAAGTGTGGTGGTGGATTTTGCCAATTTCTACCTCTCTCCGTATATCTCATTCCCTTACATTCTGGACAGTCTCTCTACCCTCTACAACAGATATCAAAGGCAAAGGGGGCTGTAGGATGAATTAGCAAATGCTAATTTTCTCTTTGACTGAAAGAATTCTATCTGGGATTTGATTCAGGAATGCTCCCATCAGTTACAGGACAGTCTTCATCTAAGCCATTGCCTTTAATATAATTTAAACAGTTTATATTATAGCATATCTTAAATTGTGTGCTTTATTAGCCTGTTAGAGACCTATTCTTGGGCAACTAGGAGTATTAAAACCAAACTTATAAAAAGTAAAAACTAAGAAGAAGATATAATATATCTATCAATGAATACAATGGGCTTGTAGATTAACATACTTGTGGAACCATTGCAACTCTCTGGTTTCTTTTGGGTGATCTTGTATTCATTTGTCTTTCTTCCTCTTCACAAAAAGAACGACTTCGTTTTGAACTTCTGAAAGGCTGAAGCATATAAAAAATGAATCTTTGAGTCAACAGACAAGAAAGTTTCACAAAATACCTCCCTGCAATACAGCAAACCCAAGATAAATAAAAAGATATTCCATTCTATATCAATGTCCATGATTTATTTAGCAAAATTACAGTCTAGATCCCTTTAATTTTTAACTTATGTATTTTCTGTTCCTTTTAGTTGAAAACTATAGTTTAAATTCCCCTTCACAGATTCCTGCCTTGTCATGGCAAAGGGGCTTGAGTAATTCAGAGAAGCTATGGACTACGCCGTGCAGGGAGACCCAAAATGGACAGGTCATATGGAGAGTTCTGACTAAACGCAATCCACCTGGAGCAGGAACTGGCAAGCCACTCCAGGATCTTTGCTAAGAAAACTCCATGGACAGAAACAGAAGGTAAAAGAGATGACGCTGGAAGATGAGCCCCTCAGGTCGGAAGGTGTCCAACATACTACTGAGGAAGAGCGGAGGGCAAGTACAAGTAGCTCCAGAGCTAATGAAGTGGTTGGCCCAAATTTGAAAGGATGCTCAGCTGTGGATTCACCTGGAAGTGAAAGGAAAGTCTGATGCTTCAAAGAAAAATACTGCATAGGAACCAGGAATGTAAGATCTATGAACTTAGTAAGCTGGATGTGGTCAAACAGGAGATGGCAAGAATAAACATTGACATCCTGGGCATCAGTGAACTAAAATGGATGGGAATGGGCGAATTCAATTCAGACAATTATCATATTTACTATTGTGGGCAATAAGCCTGTAGAAGGAATGGAGTAGCCCTCACAGTTAACAAAAGAGTGGGAAAAGCTGTAACGGGATACAATCTCAAAAAGGACAGAATGATTTCAATATGAATCTAAGGCAGGCTTTTCAACATTACAGTAATCCAAGTTTATGCACCAACCACCGATGCTGTAGAGGCTGAAATTGACCAATTCTATGAAGACTCACAACACCTTCTAGAAATGACAGCAAAGAAAGATGTCCTTCTCATTCTAGGGGATTGGAATGCTAAAGTAGGGAGGCAAGAGATAAAAGGAACAACAGGGAAGTTTGGCCTTGGAGTTCAAAACGGGCAAAGGCTAATAGAGTTTTGTAAAGAGAACAAGCTGGTCATCACAAACACTCTTTTCCAACAACACAAGAGGTGACACTACACATGCCCATCACCAGATGGGCAATACCCAAATCTGGTTGATTATATTTTTTGCAGCCAAACATCGAGAAGCGCTATACAGTCAGCAAGAACAAGACCTGGAGCTGACTGGCTCTGATCATCAGCTTCTCATAGCAAAACTCAAGCTTAAATTGAGGAAAGTAGGAAAAACCACTGGGCTAGTCAGGTATAATCTAAATCAAATCCCTTATGAATACACAGTTGAAGTGAAGAACAGATTTAAGGAACTAGATTTGGTGGACAGAGTGCCTGAATTACTATGTTTGGAGGCTCATAATACTGTACAGGAGGCAGCAACAAAAACCATCCCAAAGAAAAGGAAATGCAAGAAAGCAAAGTGGCTGTCCAATGAGGCCTTACAAATAGCAGAGAAGTGAAGGGAAACAAAATGCAAGGGAGATAAGGAAGGTTACAGAAAATTGATGCAGACTTCCAAAGAATAGCAAGGAGAGACAAGAGGGCCTTCTTAAATGAACAGTGCAAAGAAATAGAGGAAAATAATCGAAAGGGGGAAAAACCAGAGATCTGTTCAAAATATTGGAGATATTAAAGGAACATTTTAATATGGACATGATAAAGGACAAAAATGGGATGGACCTAACAGAAGCAGAGGACATCAAGAACAGGTGGCAAGAATACACAGATGAATTATACCAGAAAGATCTGGATGACCGGACAGCCCAGCTAGTGTTGTTGCTGACCCTGAGCCAGATATCCTGCAGAGTGAAGTCAAGTGGGCCTTAGAAAGCATGGCTAACAACAAGGCCACTGGAAGTAATGGCTTTCCAGTTGAACTATTTAAAATCATAGGCTTCAGCAGTATGTGGACCGAGAAGTCCGAGAAGTACAAGCTGAATTTCGAAGGGGCAGAGGAACTAGAGACCAAATTGCTAACATGCGCTGGATATTGGAGAAAGCCAGAGAGTTCCAGAAAAACATCTACTTCTGCTTCATTGACTACGCAAAAGCCTTTGACTGTGTGGACCACAACAAACTATGGCAAGTCTTTAAAGAAATTGGAGTGCCTCACCACCTTATCTATCTTCTGAGAAATCTATATGTGGTACAGGAAGCAACAGTTAGAACTGGATACGGAAAAACTGATTGGTTCAAAATTGGGAAAGGAGTACGACAAGGCTGTATACTGACTCCCTGATTATTTAACTTATATGCAGAATGCGTCATGCGAAAGGCTGGATTGGATGAATCCCAAAATGGAATTAAGATTGCCAGAAGAAATAGCAACAACCTCAGATATGCAGATGATACCACTCTGATGGCAGAAAGTGAGAAGGAATTAAAGAACCTTGTAATGAGGATGAAAGAGGAGAGTGTAAAAAAATGGTCTGAAGATCAACATAAAAATAAAAATAAAATCATGGCCACTGATCCCATCACCTCCTGGCAAATAGAAGGGAAAGATATGAAGGCAGTGACAGATTTTACTTTCTTCGGCTCCATGATCACTGTAGATGGTTACAACAGCCACGAAATTAAAAGACACCTGCTTCTTGGGAGGAAAGTGATGACAAACCTAGACAGCATCTTAAAAAGAAGAGACATCACTTTGCCGACAAAGGTCTGCATAGTCAAAGCTATGATTTTTCCAGTAGTGATGTATGGAAATGAGAGCTGGACCATAAAGAAGGCTGATTGCCGAAGAATTGATGCTTTTGAATTGTGGTGCTGGAGGTGACTCTTGAGAGTCCCCTGGACTGCAAAGAGAACAAACCTATCCATTCTGAAGAAAATAAACCCTAAGTGCTCAAGCTGAGGCTTCAATACTTTGGCCATCTCATGAGAAGAGAAGACTCCCTGGAAAAGATCCTGATGTTGGGAAAGTGTGAAGGCAAGAGTAGAAGGGGACAACAGAGGACAAGATGATTGGACAGTGTCACCAAACTACCAACATGAATTTGACTCAACTCCGGGAGGCAGTGGAAGATAGGAGGGCCTGGCATGCTCTCGTACATGGGGTCACAAAGAGTTGGACACGACTTAACAAATAAACAACAAGAATACAGTGGTGCCTCGCTTAACGAGTGCACCGTTTAACGAAAAATCCGTATAGCGATCCCTTTTTGGGGATCGCTATACGGATCAGCCCCAATCGCCGCACTCGCTTTGCGACAATTGGGGCTCCGGCGACCATTTTGGAGCCGCCGAACAGCTGATCGGCGGCTCCAAAATGGCCGCCGCATGACCCGAAATGGCCCCTATCAGCGTTTTCGCGCCCTCCCCTTGCTCAGGGAGGTCGCGAAAACGCTGCGGGGGGGCATTTCGGGCCTTCCACGGCCATTAAAATGGGGTTTGTAATTAAGAAATGAACAAGAGAGGTTCCATCTTGTTTCTTTGTATAAAGTATCTATGCTATGCAGACAGGTTGTTTTCTAGGCGAGCAGAGAGAATGTTATTCTGATAGCCTGAGAAAAGGACTCGGTGTGATTAGATGGGAATTGTTGTGACTCTTTGATAAACCACAGTAACCCAAATAATATCTGGTGTGTGTATGGGAAAGAAGTCATGTGGTGCAACAGGACTGTTTGCCTAGTAACGAACTCTGATTGGATGACATCGTGAGAAGGTGCGATAAGTCCTTGCCAGTTACTCTTGAAAAAGGAACTTTTTGCCTATGGACATTGTCATTCAAGACCGACTCTTCATTCATTCGTGACACACGGGACTAACCTTTACATGGACTGATCTTTGTACTATACTGGATTACCCTTGGACTTATGGGCTTTTTCCTAAGGACTATGGATTATTTCTCTATGAACTCTTATTTTTGGAATACTTCATATGGACTATGCTCTTGTAATTTTGTAAGGACAATGGGACTTTTACTGAACTTTTCTTTTTAGTACAGGATTTTTGTTCTACAGAATCACTGAGGACTATAGCCTTTTTATAACATACTTGGATTATTTTGTTTTTACTAATGAATTACTGGACTGGAACTGTTGTTATTCTTTTTAATGGCTTTTTGTATTTTTGTAAGGTTTTTGAACACTTTTCTATTTTTCATGTTTTCTTTGCCTCACTACAGAGTTGTAAATAACTAACACAATGCTTATTTACTTGCCTTAACTTAGTTTGGTTTTGATACCTAGTAACATGCTTATTTTTTTAAATAAAATAATGATTATAAAACTCAATTGGTTTCTTGAACAGTACACTTGTCTTAGGGTCATCTGAGAGTGCTGCCTTGGCCTAGCATACTTAAGGAGTCCTGCCAGTGGTGCAAGTTAAGTCTAAGGACTACAAAGCCCACTTGATCTTTCCACAGTAATATCTGAGAGTACAAGGGTGTTCTTATGTGGGCAGACTTGTAAGATGGAGTGTTGTAGCATGGCTAGCTGAGCTTGGACTCACTCAGCCCATTTTAGCGTGTGCAAAGAAGAGGTTACTTACCTGTAACCATAGTTCTTCGAGTGAACCTCTGTGAATTCACACTATAGGGTTAAGTCCGCGCCTGCGTGGGAATCCTCGGAAAATTCTAGAGCTTAGAGAAAAAAAACAAGTTAATTAATTGGTGCCCCTACAGTGCACGCTCTTCCCGCCCTTAGCCTCAGTTCCGTTTTATCCGGCACAGATAAGCTCTATATTACATGGAGCCAGTTAAACAGTGACGGAAGCGGGGAGGCCGGGCGGGACGTGTGAATTCACAGAGGTTCACTCGAAGAACTATGGTTACAGGTAAGTAACCTCTTCTTCTTCGTTCGTGACCTCTGTGAATGCACACTATAGGGTGACTAGCAAGCAGCCTTACCGGATGGAGGGCCGTCACTGAAGTAACGATGTGAGAACAGCTCTCCCAAAACTGGCCTCCCTCTTAGCTCGAAGGTCCAGTCTGTAATGCTTTATAAAGGTGGACACTCTGGACCATGTTGCCGCTCTACAAATGTCCGAAAGGTCCACACCACGAAGCAGAGCCGTAGATGTTGCCATGGCTCGAGTAGAATGTCCTTTTACGCCAACAGGAGGAGTTTTGCCCGCTGTTTCATAGGCAATAGAGATGGTAGATACTAGCCATCTGGATAGAGTTTGAGAAGAAGCCGGTGCACCTTTATGACATCCATAAAAACAGAGAAAAAGCTTCGGGGACTGGCGGAAGTCTTTAGTCCTCGAAGTATAGTATGCTAGTGCTCGTCGTACATCGAGGCTATGAAGCAGACGTTCAATCGGAGATGACGGCTTTGGAAAAAGGGTCGGCAGGACCAGCGGCTGATTGATATGGAAAGTAGAGACAACCTTAGGGAGAAAGGAAACATCCGGGTGAAGCACCACCTTATCGAGGAAGAATTGAAGGTATGGAGGGTCAGCTCGTAGAGCAGCCAGCTCACTAGCTCGTCTAGCTGAGGTGATAGCCACCAGAAACAAAGTCTTAAAAGAAAGTAAACGAAGGTCTGTCGAAGCGAGAGGCTCAAAGGGAGGACGGGTGAGCGCGTACAGAACCAGATGGAGAGACCATTGAGGTAGTGGGGACCTGGCTGTTGGGCGCAGATTAGATAAGCCCTTGAGGAAGAGTTTCAACTTCGGGTGCGAAAAAAGGCGAGCTGAATCAGAGGAGTGAGGTTGGTGTGCTACAATTGCGGACAAGTACACCTTGATGGTGGCAACAGCGAGACCCATATCGAAAAGATGTCTCAAATAGGTGAGGAGGTGTGGCAAGGCAACTGGTCTAGATTGAAAACCCTTGGATGAGGCGTATTTACAAAAATTGTTCCATTTATACGAGTATAACATAGTCGTGGAGGGCTTTCTTGCTTTACGTAAGACCTCTTGAATTAGGGGAGGATCCTCCATGCTGTGAGGTGGAGGGAGTGAACATCCGGGTGGTGAATGCGACTGGCATCCAGCGTCAGGAGGTGAGGCAGGCAAGGTAGTCTGAAGTGCTCGACTGCCATGGTCCTGAGCGTGGTGAACCACGGCTGGCGTGGCCACCACGGTGCAATCAGAATTGCATCTGCCTTCATTTGACGTATTCGAACAATGGAGCGTTGGACAAGCGGTAACGGGGGAAAGAGATAGAGAAGCGACTTTGTCCAGGGGACCATCAACGCGTCTCCCATGGAGCCGACACCTCTTCCCGCTCTCGAACAATACACTTGGCATTTCTTGTTTGTTTGAGAGGCGAACACATCCACTTGTGGCACCCCCCACTTCAGACAAATCTGAGAGAAGACTGTTGTGTCCAGTTCCCATTCGTGTGTCTGAGTGGGCAGGCGACTGAGGGAATCCGCTAGGTAGTTGTCGGCAGTGGACACGTAAACGGCGATGGGAAATATGTGGTGGGTGTAACAATATTCCCAAAGAATAACTGCTAGGTAAAGAAGCGTCATGGAGTGGGTGCCGCCTTGCTTGTTTATGTAATGCATCGTGGTCGTGTTGTCCGTCACCAGCTGAACAGCACGACCATGAAGAAGTGGAAGGAACGCGCGGAAAGCTTTTATTACAGCCCACATCTCCAGGTGGTTGATGTGAAGACGCTTCTCCTTTGTGGACCATAACGCATGAACCCTGTGGGACTTGCAATGGGCGCCCCAGCCCGTTGTGCTGGCGTCTGTTGTCACTTGTATTGTTAACTGAAGTGGTCGAAAAGGACGGCCTATGAGAAGGTGAGGAGGAAAAACCCACCACCTGAGTTGCTGAGCAAGCTCTGGAGTTACTCTGAGACGTTTTTCTTGATCGTCCGCCATAGGGTTGAATAGCGTCAGAAACCATGCCTGTAATGATCTCATTTTTAGGCGAGCATGTTGGACAGTTGCAGTGGTTGAGGCCATGAGGCCTAACAGGTGCTGTGCATGGCGAGCTGAAACCGTACGGTGCGGCCGGAAACGCCGTATGGCTTTCTGAAGCTTCTTTATACGAGCAGTAGGAAGAGAAACACGAGCAGTGAGAGAGTTGATTGTTGCGCCTATATAATCTGCCACCTGAGATGGGCGGAGACGGGACTTTGACTTGTTGATTCTTAGCCCAAGGCACTGCAAGGTATGCAGGACAAACTGAGTGTTTTGGATCGCTTGCTGTGGCGAGTCTGCGACAATGAGCCAATCGTCTATGTAGGGGTAGATAGCTATGTTGTGCAGTCGAAGGTACGCTGCGACAGGAGCCATGCACTTGGTGAAAGTGCGAGGGGCGGTACACAACCCGAAAGGGAGAGCGGAGAATTGAAAAATGGTGTCTTGAAAATAAAATCGCAGATATTTTTGATGTTGAGGATGAATGGAGATGTGAAAATAGGCGTCTTGGAGATCTATGACAACGAACCAGTCTCCTTGTCGTAGCAAGTGGAGTATGGTTTCTATTGTTACCATGCGGAACTTTCTTGTGCGGAGGTAGAGGTTTAATGTTCGAAGATCCAGAATAGGGCGGATACCTCCGCCCTTCTTGGGGACGGAAAAGTAGCGGGAGTAGAAACCGTTGCCTGCTTGACTGTGTGGGACAACTTGTATGGCATGTTTCTGAAGAAGGCTGTGGATTTCTCCCTGCAGAGTTGGATCGAATTTTGAGTATCTGATGTGACCCAAGGGGGGAAGTTCTATGAATTCGAGTCGGTAGCCGAACTGAATGATGTCCAGCACCCATTTGTCGTCTGTGATGAGAGACCAGTTTGGAAGGAACTTTGCAAGGCGGGTTTGCGGGTGGGGTGGTGCGTGAAGTGTTGTCGGAGAGTCAAAGATAATGCTTTGTTTTCTTGGCAGGTGGACGGTAGGACTGCCGACGATGAGTCTGGGCCTGCGAGCGAAAGGGAACAGCAGAAGTCGATGGCTGAGGAAACCTGGCATTAGGTTGTTGTTTGAAGGAACGGTAGGTTTGTGAAGAAGAGGGTAAGTATTGATTAGCAGTGTAAGGTTTTCGCCACTGATAAGGTTGAAATCTAGATTGTTGATGAATTGTATAGGATTTCGCAGTCTTCTTCATTTTGTGAAAACTCTCCATGGATTCATCTGTCTTGTCATTGAAGACCCCTGTAGCATCGAAAGGGAGTGCTTCTATGCGAGTTTTGGCGTCTTCGTTGATACCAGACGACCTGAGCCAGGCATGGCGTCGCAGAATGATAGAGGAAATCATGGTCTTGGAAGCAATGTCAGCAGAATGTCTGGAAGCGAGAAGCTGATGCTTGGCTACATTAGAGGCTTCTTCAAAGGTGTTGAGGAAAAAGGACCGAACATCATCTGAAGTGTCTTGCAAAGCAGGTAAGACCCTTTCCCACAGCTCCATCTGGTAAGCTGCCATTGCTGCTTGATAGTTAGCAGCTCTAATCAAAAAGGTAGTGAAAGAATACATTTTCCTACCTAGCACATCCAACTTCCTGCCTTCCCTATTGGAGGGGGTGGCTTGGGTCTTTGAAGAAGTTTTAGATTGGTTGGATTGCACGATTATAGAATTAGGGATAGGATGTTTGGTCAGAAATGCAGCGTCCTCACCATGGGTTTTGTAGTGGTTTTCGACTCTCCTAGTCACCTGTGAAGACGTTGCTGGAGCAGACCATGACTCCTTGACTGTGTTCATGAGAGAAGGAATGAAAGCAATACTGAGTGGAGGTGCTTTGTCCTTTTCAATTCTGCCAAAAACAAGATCATCAGTAGGAGGTGGGGGTTTTTCAATGTCCAGTTTAAGGGCTCTTGCCATACGGGACACCATTTGTACATAAGAGGAATAGTCCTCAGAAGATGAATTATGAATGTCAGAACTGCCCTGCTCAGATGGAGCCTCAGCGTTGGACTCATCATCTGACCTCTCTGATGGTGCTGAAAATGGTGCAGGGGATTCCTGTAAGGGATATCTGTCCCTTGGCAGAGATGGTTCTGGAGAGGATGGTCTAATAGTTGTTCTATGTGGCTTCCTAGGGGCTACCCCAGAGAAGGGTGCAGCAGAGGAAGGTGCAGTTTTTTGCCTAGTATGGGCTGTTCCCAATGAGGTGGACTTATGGGATTCAGCAGCCTTTCTGTGTTTGTGCTCTGTTTTCGATTCCAATGAGTGATGTGTCCTATATTTTTCTCGAGGACGGTGTCGGGGGGGCGAGGGTGAGGGGGATGAGGAGGAGGCATAGATGTAGCGGACCCTTTTCCTCAGGTGTCGCGCCTCATCCTCCGACCAAGAATCTGAGTCATCAGCGATGTCCCGACGCCGATGGAGACGGTCGAGATCAATCACATAGGGCCCCTTGTTTCCCTCCTTTTCCCGACGGCGAGCCGCCCTTGGGAGGATGAGAATTTCCCTCGTAGAATGGTGACGATGAGGGGGGGAGCAATGCTTTAATTTCGCTGCTCGTTTTCGCGGCGGTGAGGCTGGAACTGGTGAGCGCGAAAAGGAGCGCGAGTGGATGGATAACGCCCGCCCGGCTGACGCAGGGCTGAGAGGGGCAGAACCGGCACTAGAGATATGCTCTTCCTCTAGTGGGGGCGGGCTAGGTGAACGGCTACGCCTCCTGGCTGATGCCGATCCCTGCTGGGGAGGAATAGGTTCAATATCCTCAGTGCATTCCTCCGCAATTCCTTCCTCCTCCTCCAGAATCGGGGGTGGTGGTGAACTTGAAGCAGCCAGAATGGAGCATAACCGATCCTCCCCTTTGGAAGCAGATCCCTTTTGAGATCTAGCAGAGACCCTTTCCTTTTTCTTTTTCATAGGGTCTGCTGCGGAAGATTTCGCCGCCCTCGAAGTTGCTTTGTGGGCGGGAACCTCAGAGGAAACAGCCGGGGCAACGGAGGCGCAGGCTGCACGAGGAGCCGAGGAGGAAGACTTTTTTGTTGGCTTCCCTGCTTTAGAAGCGAGCTGAGGAGGCAATGACTTAGCTCCGCGCTCAGATTTTGACCCCAGAGAGGCAGCTGGGGGAGGCTCCATAACGGTGTGCGTCAAGGCAGACAGAGCTGCTTCCCAGAGGAAAGGGCGGAGCTGCTGCTGGCGCGCTCTGAGGGCAGCTCGAGTAAAGTTTTTACAATGGCTGCAGGATCGAGCCAAATGCCCCTCTCCCAGACAAAACAAACAGTTCTCGTGAGCGTCTGAGGATGGTAGCTTTCGGCCACACGAGATACACTTCTTAAAGGGGCCCAAGGGGGGCATAAAATCAGGGAGGGAACTCACTAATCGGACCCGAAGGCGGGCTCTGGCGTGGTCAGGCAGTCCGAGGTCAAACCGGAGAAAGAGAAAAAGACAATCCAAATCGCAAAGGCGAGAACTCAGTCCAAATCCAGTCCAAGGTAGGGGCAAAGAATAGTCGTATATAAAGAGTTGTTGAAAAAGCCGAAGAGGCAATCAGTAAGAAGAGCTCTATCGAGGAGTTCCTAACGCTGAAGGCGGTAAAACGGAACTGAGGCTAAGGGCGGGAAGAGCGTGCGCTGTAGGGGCACCAATTAATTAACTTGTTTTTTTTCTCTAAGCTCTAGAATTTTCCGAGGATTCCCACGCAGGCGCGGACTTAACCCTATAGTGTGCATTCACAGAGGTCACGAACGAAGAACTCCTGATTACTCTCTGTCCAGGCTTACGCGGACGTTTTCGAACGTCCGTGTTTGCTGACACAATCTACCCTAAAATATTGAATTTTTATGTCAGAAGCTGTGAGAGTAGATAAACAAGAGCTATATTATCTAGATTTAGAAAATTGATATGCCTGATGTGCTAGCAGGCTCTCAAATATTTTTCAGTCCAAATACAGTTCAGCTGAAGATGCTAGAGTATTCTCTGAAACTGCTGGTTTGAGACTATTCTGGATGGCTTAGTGGATGAACTGCCAAGGCCCCTGCTCAAATAAAATCTCAGCCATTAATTTACAGGGTGGTTTTCAGCTGCTTCAACTACTACCTCCACCTTTTAGCCTCAATTAATTTACAATACTCTGCACAGGATTTCTGTCTTAGCTTTCAATTAAAATATGAAATCCATAGAATCCCAAAAATGTTTTGAACTATAACCTCATTGTATGCCCATGAAGCTGGATGCTTTTTTTTCTCTTCCCAAATGTTAAAAATATGAAGGAAGGCCAATCTGGATCTAGTCAGTGCTTGATAATTTCATGTAAGACACCTTGGGTTCAAAAACTTAAGAAATATAAATCAATAAACATTCACGTTGCTCCTTACCATTTCTACTGTGGCCCCTGCATTCTTGCCTTTCCAAATGGGTGTTTTCTGCAAAGAACTGAATTTTTCATTCCATGTGTTGGATAAACTTCCCTCTGTTAGGAGTGTTATAAATATTAATTGTGCATGTTTGTAAAATCATCACAGAAAGATATACTCTTTAAAAACCCTTCATAAGTGGAAAATAAAAGTTTCTAATATTAAAATGATTTCATTTAACATCCACTTGTATTACTGCATGCTGTAAAATACTGTATATTCCTATTCTAGGATTTGTTTTCAGCAGACAAGTAATTTCAAATTGTCTTGTTTAATTTCCAAAATAAGCTTACCTCTCAATGAGGTAATTTTTGCCTGAGTACCTGGCTAAACCCCAGAGGACAGCAACAGAAAGATAATGGAATACTCCAAAAAGAATAGTCAGCATTTAAATATTCTTCAGCTTTAATATATTTTTATAAAAAGCCCTGAGCTTCCCTCCTTCCTCATCCCAATTAAGTTTTATGATTCTATATTTCTATAGCACAAAAGAGGAAAGGAAAGACATTGTAATAATCAAGAAGGCACACATTTTACATCAACAAAGGTAGATTTTGTTTTCCTGACTCAAGCATCTTTCTACAGAATTACAATATACACATATGAAAACAAATGCTTATGTATAAGCAGATGTAGGCCTCTTGCATAGAACTGTATTGAATAGGATTTAGTTTATGGGCTTTTCACACAAGACAGAATTTTGTTTCCTAATTTCTTTCCAGATTATGTTTCACGTTGTTTTCCAAATCTTCACATTTACAGTTCTATATAGGAAAAAAAATACATGTGTCATCATAAAGTATAAGAAATGCCAACAAGTTTCATTTCCTATTTTCCAGCATGGTTAAATTATTCTGCAATGCTTTGTGATTAAATTTATTTGTCTATTTTTTGGTTGTCCTTTTTGTTTTTGTTTATTTTTTTCATTGCTTGGCTTGTTTAATTAGCTGGTTTTCTTTATACTTTCATTCTTGTTAATCACTTTGAGCATTTCTTATAATGTAAAGCATTATACACACGCTTTAAAATTTAAAAAGATAAAGAAATTTCATTCTACATTTACAAGAGAATCAACCAAGTGTATTAGTACACATATGATGCGCATATGTAAATTGGATACACTATCTCCCATTCATTGAGCTTCACAAATACCACTAAGAAATAAAAGACTTACCTTTCAAACTAACTAGGGCTTTTGCTGATGAACCTGAAATAAATAACAACATGGAATCATTTCTCAGAGAGAAATTACTGCTGCATTTATATCTTGGATATCTAACAGTGCAAAGCTAACTCCATATACCAATGGCTGGATGTCAGTACCAATTTTGAGTTCATTGGAGTTAGCTGGTGCCCCTGTGATGAGTTTGAGGGCTCTGCAAACAAATTATCTCCAACCAGGTATACTATGAGTGGAGAGAAGCCAGCTTTGCATCCATTGGAATTAATACAGGTAATTCCCTCCTCCCCTACACTGCAATCAAAGGAGAGGGGGAAAATGGTCAGGCTAAAAAAAAAAATGGTGAAACTATCTTCTGCCTTGACCAGTGTGAAATAGCAGGGTTGGGGGAGCAGCAATAAAACCAATGCTCTTCTCTCCTCTGCTTTGTCCTACATTCTTCTTGAATTATTGTTTTATTTATTTATCAAGACCAATTTTCCACAGTAGAGGAGAGAATGCAACAGGGTTGTGGTTTTCACTTCTACTCTACCCCCCAGTATAGGTATTTATGCTTATATTTTCATCAACCACAAGGTTCCTTCTGGTATGAACTAAAATAAAATCTTTGGCAATCTTAAGTTATAACTGAAGACAGAATGGCCAAATGAGAACCAGCAAGGCCTTCTGTCCCTGTGAGGGTTCAAAAGGGGTCTCTTCTGGTTTGGCCATAGACACCAGAGGCTCATGAGTTACAAAATCAAAACTGAGTTTTACTGGAACATTGAACAACAGGTTCTTTGCTTCTAATTCTACTCCAACATTGTCTCTCACGACCAACGGGTCCCACGATGGCATCCAAATGTCCTTGTTAAATGGATTAAACTCAGAATCATTCCAGGGACCCTTGGTAAAGGGATTATTGTCACCCAAGTCCAAAGAGTCCATTCCTGGGTCTATCAGCAGTATAGTTTCATCTCTCCCCTCGGGGTCAAAGGGGTCCTCATCTCTTCGTAAGGGAGCCCATGGTCCGGCCAGAACCCTTTCAGACGGGCTTCGTCCAGTCTCCCTGGTCTTCTCTCCCTTTCCTCCCTCTCCACAGCTTCCTTCTCTTCTCTCAATCTCCGGCGCCACTCACGCGCCTCTGATTCCCCCCAATACAAGAGTTGAGGAGGCAGACCTCTTCTCCTTCTGTAGTCTGCCTCCTCCCTGGTGACCCAGACCTTTTCACACTTCCCAGTCCAGGGATCTTCCACCCATATTGACTCCCAAACCCCGGGTATATTGTCTCTTGCCCCTTTTATATCCCCTGTTCCCGTCTCCACGGTGGTTTTGCCCCTTTCTTCTTTTCCCGCCATTTCCCCCTCAGTCTGAGTCGCTATAGTTATTTTAGCAAAATCCCATTCTAGTTCCCTGGTGTCCACTCCCTGTTGTACCATCGCGATGGGTGATGCAAGTAGGTCTGTTCCCCCCCCCCCCCGTTCTTTCCTAAGGGAGGACGAAACTCCGGCAAGGGCTTCTACCCCCTCGCCTCATGTCTCACAGTCCCCTACTCTTTATAATTCACAATCCAACACTACAGCAGATAACCTGCAGAGCCTGCAGAGATCTGCCTGGCTCCCTCGCTGGGTGTTTTTAAGAGCAAACTTAAGACCTGGCTCTTTAGGCAGGCTTCCTCTCCTGTCATCACCTAATTACTTTTGCCATCTTGAATTATATTATTACAGTTATTTTTATTATATTGTTTTTACTTCTACGGATTACTGTTAGCCACACAGAGTAGACTTCAGTCTAGATGGGTGGGATATAAATTGAATGAATGAATGAATAAATAAATACATACATACATACATACATAAATGCTTGAAAAATCACCCCAGCTTTTCTCAGAATAGAGGCAAAAATTTGAGTAAGAAATCACCTCAAAGTGATTGAAGTCCAAAAGTCAGAGATGAATATGATTTCTTCTAACATAAGCCTACTCCACTGATAAATACAGCAATTGATGAGTATCTTCACAAATGTACTGGTAAATATCTCTGAATGGACTGCTTAGACAAATAGGAATTTAGCCTACAAGTAGATTCAGAAGCAAATAGCATTCTTAGGATATATAAATCAACACTGCTGCTTTCCTATGCACACTGTAGAATCTCCTATATAGTCAAAGATACTTTACGTCATGGAAGATTGGTTTCATTTAAGGTATTTGCAAAGGCTTTCACGGCCGGGATCTAATGGTTGTTGTGAGTTTTAGGGTTCTTTGGCCATGTTCTGAAGGTTGTTCTTCCAAACTTTTTGCCTGTCTCTATAGCTGGCATCTTCAGAGGACAGTGAGCAAATACTAGTTCAGCATACATCTAGAAGCTAGTTATGAGGAAAATACCAATTAATGGTCCATGATGCAAGTACTAATACTTTTTGATGATATTAAATTTTATTTAAATTTGTGGGACTTATTTCCAAATAAATGTTTTTAAATCCCAGGATGTAAAATGTGGGGAATTTTTTTTCAAATCAAAATCTAACTGGGTAAGCTGGAAGACATCAGGAATGATGATAGGTGTAACTTCAAATAAATGCACTGTCAGGCAAACTGCTACATGAGTACAGCACCGGTCAGCATAGTCAAAATGGAAATAAATCAGGATGGATAGATATCAATATATTTTTAAAATCAAATTGATTTAAATCATGATTTAAATGTTAAAAATGGTTTTTAGTTTAAATCATTTAAAAAATCTGATTTTTAAAATTTAAATTATGATTTAAATCAAAACCACCCTGAAATAAATCACTACATTTCTTAAACATCTTAAGAGACGAGACCTATACCTGCTTAATCAGATGCCCCAATGACATCAGTGGGATTTACAGCCTATTTCAAGAGATTCTGGTATGAGTTCTTAGATCTGCCGAAAACCAGTCAGTTTCCTGCAGAAAAGCATCTAAACTCAATGCTGTCTGACGCTTTGTATATGTGTCTATAATGAGAGCGGGGTGGGCTGGATATAGAAAGAAAAATACGTGTTCAGCGGCAGCTCCCTGAGATTGTGAAATTCCTGACATAATACCTAAACATTGTTCTTTTGAGTCTAAGTTTTCAAAATCAGGAGATAAAGCAGTGAACTTGAGTCAGGACTGTATAATTACAGACTGGATGTGGCAAGTCACAAGCATCTACAAGGAACTGCTTGAGAAATCTCACACATGGGAAGTCAGACTAGAACCTTCTCCCTGACATCTAGTTTTCCACAGGCAGGGAATTAACCATCCAATTATTTCAAGCTCTATTACAATATGAATGATATGAACTTCTGAAGTGACACACTCCAGGTAGTTTTAACATCTCATCTTAAAATAACATTATTTGATGCCTTCAGCCTTTCTCCAGCTGGTTTCTCCCTGAAGTAATGGACAGTTCCCATCAGACTAAGCCAGCATGATCAGTAGTCAGATGATGGAAGGTACCAAACAGAGAAAAGCTACAATAGATCAGGACTGAGTTTGGGAGTCTTTGGTCCTCCAGATATTGACATAATACAACTTCTGACATCCTTGATCAAGGTGCTTGCTGCCTCAGATTGAGACATGTAGAGTTCAACCAGTTCTGGAAGGCCAGAAGTTCTTCAACTTCACCTTTAGAAACTGCTATGGTATATAGTAAATAAAAATTCAGAAGTCGTGTTAGTGGTCACCTTTTTGACAATCTGTTATCAATTTTCCATTGCACACCATTTGATGTGACAATGACAGCAATGGTCACTTCTTCAAACATATAATTGCTTTTCTCAGTAATATCTGCCTTAAAGGGGCTTCTCAATAATTTTACAGAACATTTCCATACAATTTTTATTTCTGACATATTTGATGCCTGTTGCTTGATGTACATATTCCTGTTCATGTCTTTTATTCTATATAGATGTGCTGGCTGGGGTTTCTGGGAGTTGCAGTTCAAAAACATCTGAGTAACAAAGGTTAAGAACCACTGTTCTATACAAATCTACATTGCTCAGTGTAACATCTACAGTATCCATGTTTTTACTTAAACAATCACATTATGTAAATTTCAAACAGCATCAGGTGTGTATACTTCCACAGTAGTTCTCAATCCTCTGAGAAATACAGACACGGGGACAAAGTGGCTAAAATCCAGCAGTAAGGCAGATTCTCCAGATTCCCACTGAATCAGTGGGAATCTGGAGAATCAACACCAATGTATGTTCCACAGATTCAATGGGCCTACTCTACTTGTGGTTTACAACTGGATTTCAGCCATTGTTTTATTGGGACATCTATATGTTATTCACTCAAAATAGTCTGAAAAGGAAACTGTTATCTGTCCCTGGTGAAAATGTGACCCCAATGAAAACAAATCCTTGTTTTTGCTTCCCAAGAGAGTGTATCCATAACCCGAGAAGACTGATTGTACATGGGACCACACAAGACACAAACTACACATTCATATTGTGCCAAACTAACTCCTTGGAAGCACATTCGACACCACAGAGTGAACATCCCCCAAAGCAAGCACCATCTTTGGTTCTGTGCTTAAAAATATTATCATCTATTAAATTACTACTTTATGTATATAAAAGACAGAAATTAGTACCTTGCTCTTTGCCACCCTCACATTGGTATGGACAAAAAAGTGAGAAAGGAGGATTTATTTATCCAGTTGATCAGCTGTTTCCTACGCAGCTGTACACTCAGTGTAAACAGCAAGCATCTACGCCTTCCCTAATACTGTACATAGAAAGCAGTGACATGTCAGCCCCCTCAAAGAGGATGGCTGGTCAGGGACACCCCCTCACCACCACCACCCCAATTTTTATCTCCCCTGTGGTGCTGTACTCTGGGTTTCATTCCCCATTTGGAGAGGTGCAACGTCAGCGCAGTGCCACCCAGCACCCGGTAGACAACGCTTCTTTACCCGGCTTAAGAGGGCGTGTTTTATTCTGTGGCCCGGCCTGCCCCAGGTCTCGGGGTGCAGGGCGCGGCTCTCCCCCAACGGGAGAAAGGGAGGTTACATAACAGAGGCTTCCGGCCCTGCTCTGTTGGGCTCCCAACCCCCCCCCCCCAATACGCCGAACGGCTTCCCAAAGAGAGAGCTCGGGGGTGCGACACGAGAGAACAGAGCTAGGCCGGGGCCAGGCACTGAGGGAGGAGACTGTGGCTCCGACCCCGCACGGCTCTCGCTCCAGTCCCCACAACAACAGAAGGAGCAGGAGCAGCAGCAGCAAGAACAGCCAGCGGTAAGCAGGCGCCGGCGGCAGCGGCAACAACAACAACAACAAGAGCGGAGCGATGCTTGTGGCTCACGAAAGGGGCGCAGGAGAAGGGTCCCGTACCCGGAACCATTACTTTAGGAGCAGCGGAGTAGGAAAGGCCGGCCGCGGGACAGAGCACGGGGCACAGGTCGCTACTCACTCTCGTCAGGCAGCTGATCCAACTCCGCCATCTTGAAGGAGCCGCGCCGCTTTTTCAAAGGCTGCAGGTCGCGGTGCATTGTGGGGGAGGCGACTCAGTCCTCCAGCCTGCGTGACTGGAGAAACGGGGGAGGGCAGGGCGAGAGGGAGAGGGACTGGGGTGTGTGTGTGTGTGTGGAGGCCGCGCTAGCGGTTCAGCCTGTCCCGGTTTCTCCAAGCCCGAGGCGAGCGGGCTGTGGGCTTCGCGCGCCGTGCCTGTGTAGCTTATTAAACCGCCATGAGATTTACTGTATTCTGCTTTTTCATGAGGACTGAAGCGGGGCGAGGTGACGGCTGGGTCCTCCGGCAAAACCTTCGTGCATGGTTCTGTCACACAGCGGGACTCGGGTTTGGACGTCATTTGGTACCGACTTAATTGAGCTGTCGGAGTCTATGCGCTGGGAATCGGGCGTCGTGAGGCGGGACGTAGGAGGCAGCCCTCACTTCATAGTCACTTTTCTTAGGTTTGTGTGTATGTCTGGAGTTCTTTAGTCCCGTACTGTATCCGAGATCTCCCGTTTCCGCTCCTTATACGGCTTTTAATCTCCATTATACAGTATGTACAGGGCGCCACCCGTGTCTTTATTTGGAAAACTAATGTCTCATTGTAAGCGGTGGGGTTGACTCCTTTGTACACGAGTAAGCCCTACGCATATAATGCTATAAATACAGGCCCGCTTTTAAAGTCAGAACGCGGATTAGAAATCGCAGCCTCCATAACATACAGTTTTCTCTTTCTCAGTGGTCCAAGTTACGATTATGTAAAAATATTTTGCTGTACAGCCCTTAGCCTGCTTAATTCGTTTCCAGATACATATTTTAACTTTGCACCTTCCAGATGTGCTTGTGCCTTCTGGCCAAAGTGGTTGCACGCAGACTCCTATTTTGCTAATCTGTTCCCAACACACAAAAGTCTAAATGCCTGCAGGATTAGACCAAAGGGAGTATGGCCCAGTTCCCAGCTAGATGTCTGTGGAAATCCCACTGGCCAGGTATTTTAAGATTCACCCCATACTGCCCCTTCCATACATTGCCATTCATATCAGGAAGTGGTAGTATCAGTCATGCTGTACCACTGCCCACTTCTTTAGAGGCTTGGGGCTCTAATTATATCTATTTTATATGATTGGAATAGGATATACTGTACTGTATACAGTACATTGGTTTGTTATGTGCAGTCAAGTTGAATCTGGGGTACCGTGGTTCCCTGAAAACAAGACAGGGCCTTATATTGATTTTTGCTCCAAAAAGCGCATTAGGGCTTATTTTCATGGAATTTTTTTTCCTTTACAACAACTTACCGGTACATTTATTCAAATACAGTAATGTCATTCTTGTTGCTGCACGATGGTGGAGGGTGGGGTTTCACTTAACGGGGGCTTATTTTGGAGGTAGGGCTTATATTACGAGCATCCTGAAAAATCATACTAGGGCTTATATTCAGGTTAGGTCTTATTTTTGGGGAAACAGGGTATAACTACCTAATAAGGTTTCAAGGTATAGGAAATACTTAAGAGTGGTTTTTAACCATTGTAACTTGTTAGCACATTTCAACGGCTAACTGGGGATTTCAATCCAGAATTCTTGAGTCCTAGTCCATCACTCTGGTTCCTACATACACAGTGGAGAGCAAATTTAAAAGTAGAATTTTAGTAAATGACAATTATATTAAGAAACAATCTGGAATTAGGTGGTATAAGAATGTGTACCTGATAGTGTACCTGTCTAATGGAGCAGTTATCCTTTTTCCTCATGAAAGTTACCTCACATTGAAAAGTGCTCAGAAACTTCTGAAAGAGGTATCGGTTGTTACTGAAGCCCCAGAGAATACACAGAAGCATTGTGGCAGGCACTAAGCAGCCTATCAATATGTGTTGTATGTGACAGTGGCGTTATTCCTGCTTTTCTGCTTACAGACTGGAACTTGTAGAGGTCGTATAGAGCCTAAGAAAATATAGGTCAAATGTGTATGATCAGCCAGTCACTTAAAAGAAATTGGGAAATCAATATCAAAATATATAAAAGTTTAGTATTAAATATTTAATATTTCTGTATTTTTACTGGCAGCAATGGGGAGAGGTGCATGTGGGATTTCTGCCAAAGTAACTTGGTTGACTTCAGAACCTGTGACTGTATAAACCTAGTTTATACAGGGTACAGAACTTCAGCTTTTTTGGAGCAGTATGTAAATTTATTTGGGACATAGTCTTGGCCTGCAGAAAAGTAGTTTAAAATACAAAAAGCTTGTAGCATCTTAAGGCTAAAGTGTGCTATTTGGTATAAGCTGTTGTAGACCTTAGCCCAATTCATCCTATTAAAATATTTATGCTTTAATTAATTTTTATGCTAAATCAATGGTGTCATAAATGCATTTGCATCCCTTTTCACAGATGAGCTGAGAGCAGAGATCAGGTTTATGAGATGACAAGCTTGTGCTTTTCATATGAACCAGTTTTAGGTGGTGTCCTTTTAATCAAGGTAATGCATACTTTCCCATATGATATGGGGGCATTACATGGCATAACACTGTCCCCACTGCAAGATAAAGGCCATGTAACCTCAGATCCTTTGGTGAAAAGGTCAGATGGCTGTTCTGTGCAAGTTCTGGTTCATGATAGCTAAATGCATGAGAAATGTGATGGCACACAGGAGGAGGATAGAACAAGGTACGAGTACTGGGTTGGATGATGCAAAATCACTTGGCTTTTGCTGGTCATTATTTGGTAAACTGTTCATGGGGGTATGTGTATAGACAACTTTATGTGACTTTTTGGTTCACTCAATATAGTATCGTAGTATGAATTGTAAACTTTGGTTTTGCTTGATATCAATGTTGTGACTGTCATCCAGTGGAATTCCAAGGGCGCTGAGGAGTGTGTCAGGATTGCCACACTTGCTTCTGTCATGCCACTGACTTCGCTACACAAATATTAATCCTGGTGCATTAACTGACATAGTATGACCACAGGCCTGGACTGAAAGCAATAAAGGTTTTGCAGCATAAGCATAAAGACTTTGTAAGAAATTAGCTTTTATTTTTACTTCAAAATAAACACGTTTAACATTTATTCATAATAGAAGCTAAAGATGATCTTTTATTTTTTTTTTAGAAAACCCAAAATGTTTTTCAACCATTCTAACTCTATCCTCCCTATCTTTCTTACAAAAAGGCTAAAATCAAGAGTATTTGGATTTCTTTTGTCTGTCAGTTAAAAGACACTCAATAGCCCCCAATCTAGAAAAAATCAAGGGGAGGCAAAGACAGAAAAAAACCCACAAAATTCTCATAATATTCAATTCTATTATGTTGCTGCATGTGCATAAAAAACCTTGCTAAGGTGATGGACTAAAGTTAGATTCAGCATTGCTCTGCAACGTATTTCTTGCATCTTAGCAGCAGGAGTCAATGCTTAGGCATTTCAAAAGGTTTTACAGTATTAATGTTTTAGTAAGTCCAGTTCTTGTTCACCAGAGTGATGTCTTATAATTGAAATCCAGTTTTAGCAGGTACTTCAGATTTACTTGAGCAACATCGTAAACAATATATCTAAAATAATGCATTAAGGAAAAGAAAATTTTGAAAAAGAGTTTATGAAGAGCATTATTGTTATGTGACACTAAAGTTTTTGCACAATCAACAGAAAAACAAAATTGCTTACCTCTACCATTTTTTCCGTATTTTTATGTAGTCATATGTATGGAGGGCAGTTTTCAAACCATTGTAGAATTTCTAGAACTCCTGCCTCCTTCTTTGATCACAAAGTTCTCTGGCCCATTTTCAACATTTTAATGGTACCTTCTTTCCTTCCTTGTGCCTAGTCTCAGAGAAAACCAATTTCATAGGGTCTTCCAGCTCTTTCAAACAGATTTTTAAACTGTAAAGAAGACTGTAGCAGGAACGAGTGCTCCCCCACCCAATTCCACTATTCTGCTCGTAGAAGTCCAATGCTGAATACAACACAAATGTTTTAAGTGGCTCAAAATAAAATATACCGTAAAAGTACAAATACAAATCATTAAACACTACTGTAATTAGTATGTGTGCAAAAGAAATTGTGGAAACAGCTGCGGCTATGGGGCATGGTACTGTAATGCAACTAGTCATATAGCTGGGGCCATTTCCACGATTTCCTTTCTGTGTACTAATTTCAGTAGGATACTTGCCTTTCATTACAAACTGCAGCAGCTTAACCATTCCTAAAGGCTGCCAAATCAAATGAGCGTTAATAATCCTTTAATACTGTAGGAGAGATGAAGCTCTGTAATAGCCATAGTGCAGGAATGAGTGATCTCAGTGGGCTTAAAGGCTTGAATTCTTGCCCCCAGACCCTCTCATAGGCCCCACCAAGCTTGGAAATGGCTTGAAATGCTCACTTAAAAAAAAAAAGACAAATACTTCTGATTTGTATTTTGTTTTTTTGGTGGGTGGGTGGGTAGCCTTGACCCCTATATGCTGAGATCACCGCCTATTTTTTTCTCTACTTCAAAAGCAGGGATATTTTTTTACTGGAGACTTCTAAGGTTTTCTTTGGGGTGGCAAAAGTACCTTTGCGGAGGCTCAATTTTGCCCACCCCTCCTAGAGGGCCACAGTCGAGAATGTCTAATTCCAGGTTGTCATAAGATTTAACACCCGCAAGAGCAGGCATCCAAAGCAGCAGCTCTTCTGAACAGCAAAAAGCCTTGTGGCAGCTTAAAAAGCAACCTCTACGTTCTGATTAGCTGTTACTAGTTACCCCTCAAGATGCCACAAGAGTCTTTGCTGCAGCAGACTGACATGGCTAGTTTTCTGGAGCTGTCCTATATATCCTCACAGCTGAGGATAGGGTATTGATATTGGAATACAGTGGTGCCTCACAAGACAGTTTTAATTTGTTCCGTGAAAATCGTCGTCTTGTGAAAAAAGTTGTCTTGTGAAAAAATAATCTTGCATCGGTCAAAAAAAAAAAAAGGCTTGCGAAGCATTGGTCTAAAAAAGTCTTGTGAGGCATCGGTCTCAAAAAAAGTCTTGTGGAGCACGGTCATAGAAAAAAATGTCTTGCGAGGCACCATAGTGATTGCAAAAACCAATCGTCTTGCGCATGTGCAATCGTCTAGCGAGGCACCGCTGTAAATGTTCTTTTAAGTGTGCTAGATTATAATGTTTACAATTTTAAAGCTCAAATTTGGTCAGCTTTTTTAAAAAAGTCACTGGAATCAAACTGGCAGCTATCATAGGTGCAGGAAAACTAATGTGCTTACTATATTCTCCAGAACCATGTAGATATGACTAGGTAGATGGAGCAATTATTTGACAACGCAAGGCATCAGCTTGTGCCTATTGCATTCATTACACCATGTAATTTCTGAACTGTTGCGTAGAGAAGTACAGCATGTTGCAGAAGTATCATAGACGAGGTCTAAGTAATATATAGTACAATGATCCTTTTCTCCCGCAGGAAGGGATAGAGTCAAAAAATTTACAAACCACCACCCCAGCTGTTGACTGATAAGCTGGGAGCATAGCTCTGTCAGAATGATAACTACAGAGAACAGATTTTCATTTCAGACTGGGCATGGGTGTGGGAGAGACTGCGTGACCCCTTATTTTACTTCCTGACTGCTGAAAGCCAAGGTCATCATATAGGTTGTTTTCCAAACTGCAGAATAAACCACCTGCTATAAACCTCACAAGCTGACGTTAAAGGTCAGTATTCCTTGTGGACGGCAGCTTTTAGCTGAAAGCAGTCAGCCACCTTGTGACAGGCACAGAGGCAGACTCTACTCTGATACTTCTAGAAAAATGCTTTTCAAAGGATACTCATTATACAGAAGACAAGTGTTACTAACTCCAGAGGGAATTCCAGGGCCTAAAGGAACATCCACACCATCAAGTGATATAGTGGCTGAAGGATCTGGTGCTGTTTTGCCCAAACCTACATATGAGGAAAACAAACAAATGAAGTTGATAAATTCACATGTACATTAAAATCATTCAAAGCTGATCTGATTTGTACTGCAGTATTTATGATTCCGGAAAATAGGAAAGGTGCTGAGAAAAATACTGTGTTCTTGCTCACAAGATTTAAATAGAATGTTGTAGCTAGATAACTGATCAATCCAGTCTGATTAGACCTCTGCTAGAACCTTCTGTCACACAACTTATATGTATCATAAATATTTCCTTCACTCCCATCTCAAAAATGCAATGTTGGAAAGGAAACATTTAGGTACAGTACTAGAGAAGTTGCTGAGTTATTAAAAATAGCGCAGACACGCAGAATTCAAAGCAGCTCAGCATGGGTTTTCCGATCGTTTATGGGAAATAATATCTCTAGAAGATTGTTACAGTGCTGTGCAATACATCTGGCCCCCAACCTTTTCGGAACGGCACACCAGTTGGGGGGGCAGGTATGAGGCTCCCAAGATGGAGGCCATGATAGGACTGCCGTCGCTCCCGAAGAGCACCCACCACACACAGACCTCCCCCCCCCACCATCCCCTCCGCGACGGGAAGAGAAAAGCGTGGAAACCCCTGATTGGGGGAAGGAAAGCGTCGGATCCCTCACCCTAAACAAGGGGGTAGATACCCATGACCTGGAGGAGGTCATGAAAGAGTTAAAAATCACCAGGGGACCGGGGCGAGTTCGGGCGGGAAACAGAGGGGAGGAGATTGAAGCAGGGGTAGGGGATATAAGAGAAAGACCAAGGGATATTCCAGGCGGTTGGGAATGGGTGTGGATGGAGGACCCCTGGACCCACAAGTGGGAACAGGTCAGGGTTCCTCATGAGGAGGCGGAAAAGCGCCGGCAGCTCGGTTTGAAACCCCGACCCTCATATTGGGGGGAAACGGAAGCTAGGGAGTGGAGGAGAAAACTCCGTGAGGAGAGAGAAGCGGTTGCCAGGGAACTTGAAAGAAAGAAGCAATGGCATATCGCCGAACTGAGGAAGCTGGGGGGTTACCCGGCCCTTGGGGTGCCGATGGAGGAGAGGGATCCTCCTGGGACGGCTGGAGTGGGGACGAGGAGACACTACCCTTGATCTCCTTGGAAGAAGTTTTGGACCCTGGACTGGAGCCTGTGCCATCTACAACCGGCCCCTGGAATCCAGAGACAACGAACCCTTTTGTACATAGTTTGTGGACTCCGTTAAAACCGAGCCATGTGTTACAAGAATCCTTGAACCCCTTTGTGGGGGGAAACCCAGTTGATGTTAATGTTGGAATAAATGTAGAACCTTTTGACTTGCCGCCAGTGCCTCGTCCGTTTATTGGGGAGAAAACAGTTCACCCCAACGAACCCTCACAGCAGGGTCTGTGTGCAGGGACACACCCGCACTTGTGGGGTGTGTGTGGCACGTTCACGGATGGGAGTGGCGTGCTTGCGGGGGGATGGCGCGCATGTGTGGGTGAGCGTGGTGTGCTCGGGGGCATGGCACGCTTGGGCGCATGCATGGGTGGGCATGGCATGCTCACGGGTGAGTGGGGCATGCATGCACGCGAGCTGTCCACGCCCATCTGAGAACGTGCCCGCTCACCTGCGCATGTGCATGCGTGTGGGGAGGGGGACAGGAAAGCTGTCTCCACAGTACGGTCCTGCGAAGCCCATGGACCAGCATGAGGCCACGGACAGGGGTTGGCGACCCCTGCTATACATGTTTACTAAGAGGTATCAATTGTGGCATTCAGTGAGACTTGGCCCCCGTATCGATTTTTAGGATGGCAACTTTAACACTGAGGAATCCTTTTTTTAAAAATTGTACTTCCAATGATCCAATATGCACAGTTGTTCTTCCTTAGCATCTGAAAGATGCTCACTAGTCCCTTGTCTGCACAAAAGCCATACGGCCATCAATGGAGCATTTTCCGGCTTGCTCCAATTACAAACTGCAATTTGTAATTATTTACTTATTATTAATTCATTCCTGCATGTTTCTTTAACAAGATTTTGCCCTGGATTCCTAAAATTCTCCTACACAATCTATCAAATATTCCTTTGGGTTGGTCTTCCTGTGTTTTAAAAAACAGCACAGTGACTTATGCAATCCTTTACTCTGAGATTGAAAAGGTGGCTGGATCTAGGTACAGCTGCAAGCTTTCCTGTTTAGCAGGGAAACTGGACTTACATCTCCCCATATCCAAACTCCCAGATCGATCTAGCATAGCATATTAATATTGATGTATGAAGAGAACTATTTTTTCATTTCTGCTAGCTCTTTGATTTGCACTTAGTTAAAATGGACTATTCAAGTTTAGCTTTGCCTTTTTTATGTAACATCATATTAGTCCAATAATTTAAAGAAATTATTAAGCAATATACAGTAAGGCCTGTCTTTCTGCACAATGCTTAAATAAATTTAGCCGAAAGTACAGAACAATTCCGAATATCATATAAACTGAATATCAAATTTGCCATAGCATTGTAACAATATTTCCAGTAAGATTTTACCTTTGACACTGTGTTTTCCTTTCGGGAGCTTGGTTATGTGGGAAGCATTTTTAAGTTCATACCTAAGAAACAGAGAGGAGGATTTTCAGAGCAGTACATTTACTCAGAGCTGACAAACAGCTTTAGGTGAATGAAATCATTTCACCACTTTCAAATACAACACTTCAGTATAAATCATACTTTATATGTAAATTTTGATGTAAGTACAAACACTCCTGTTTTAATAACACATTACTCACATATTTCCAAGGGCAACTTCTCCAAGCAAGATTAAGCCGACTGGGTCAGTCTGAGAGGTATGACAGTAGTTGGCACTCTTGGATACCATATCCGCAAAATAGATACCCTTACCAAACATATAGCCAGTCTAAAAAGAAAGCAGAAGTTGTATCTTAAGAGGAAATTTTTTATTTCCCAAAAATCACCTAAACAGAGAAGTCTAGTATGAAAATAAAGATACTAAAGACAACCTACATCTCCTTGTCCAGTGAAATAAACCTGAAAATATATCAGTATTAGTTATATGCTCCAGTGTATCACATTTGGTGTAAATCTCAACAGTGAATTGCCATAAGTTAAGAAGTAAATCTAGACTTTTGCTGTTGTACAATTTGCAGACATACCACTAGTATTTATTATTTGTTGATTGATTACATTTATACCTTGCCTTTCCAATGGAGCTCAAAGTGGCTTTCAAATTTTTAAAAGAACAAAGACAGATAAAATCATATTTCGCTAAAAAACAATAAAATCATATAAAGCAGTTCCAACGTAAAAGGATATAGATTAAAAACAACACAGCAGGGCAGATTAGATGCTATATGCCCGTTTAAAAAGATGAGTGGACGGTCTGGCTCCATGGGGCCGGACCCTCAGTATTTCCACCTGTGCAGGGATATTCGTATTCATCTACGAATACCCCCATCTCTAATTATAATGCTCTGGACTGCATAGAATGATTTGTTGCAAGCTGGTGTACAGATGTTATGGCTTGAAAGATTGAAATACATTTGACACTCAATGCCATCCTTAACTTTAGTCTTCATTACTAGTAGCTCTGTTACAAAATCATTCTCCTTCATGTTTATTTTCTGCCTATAATTAGATTTGGATTTACATGTCTATAAAGGCCACAGTAGAAGTGGGTGCTGTTCTACTTATCACTTTCTCTATCAAATATTGAGCAGGGAAGGACATTTCTGAAAATTATATGAAGACACCTTCCAGGAATGGTAGTTCTGCTCATAGAAGATGCCTCCCATGAACCGGGAAGAATGTTTCCTTTTCCTAAGCCTTCTGTATCACAGGCAAACTCCATTCCACAGGTAAATTTTGTCACTTTATTTTTCTTTTTAAAACAAAGGTTGACCATAATAGTTTAAAAATAATAAAAAAACAAATCTTACCAAGGTTTCAAATGTAACAGAAAGGAAAAAAATTGGAATATGAATGTATGCTTAATTTTCTCTCCACATTAATAGGGACCCGGTGAAATAATGGTCCCAGACATTATTAGAAGACTAACATCCGAGGTAAATAACTTGTGTCTGTGGTAAGCCTGAACCACATTTGAAATGGCTTAAAATGATAACTTTCCAATATCTGGCTAATTATAAAGTTCTATTATTTCTATTAATAACACTCAGACTGAGTTTTGGGGGCAGTGGAAATTTAAAATGCACCATTTACATGAGCAAACAGCAAATTAGCATTTTACGTACCACGGGAGCTTCAGGGGGAGCAATTCGGAGACCCTGGGACAAAATACCAGCAAAATTGGTAGTACGAGAGCCATGCCAGAGCAACTGGCGATTGTGTAATTCTTGGAATGGCTTGTAACGCTGGCTTTCTCCTTCACGCCCAATCTTGAAAATCTTTGTAAGGTGAAGAACAAAAGATTTAATGTGTGGCAGAACAGTATTTACTCTCAGGTATTAATGAATCTGTGCACATAGAGCTACACAGAGCTTTTTACTGACATGAACCTGCATATAACAGTTCACATTCAGATACTCCCTCTAGGAATAGGATTTTCAAAATTACTTTTGGTTGCTGGGAGAGAGGAATTGAAAACTGAAATATTTCACGCTGTATTTAAATACAAGAAATGTATTAAAACATTTGAAGGGTTTCAGGCTGATGTAAATGCATTAGACAGTTGCTTGGAAGGACTTCTAATTCAGCATGCTAGTTGGGATCTTGAAGTCAGTTGCAGGAGCCAAAAGAAACCACAAAATATGTTCACATTGCCCAATTTTGTCTTGTTTTGTCCCTCTCCATCCCAGAACTAGTCTTTTTGAGGCTTAAATTTGCCATTTACACCAAATATGTGTAATTTTTCTTTTTTAAAAATAATTTGGGGTGGATGGGTGGGTGGGGGAAATACTTGGGATTGCTCTTGTCTGATATAGTTAGACCACCCATCTCCCTTGACTTTAACATGCATACCCTAAAAACAGTTGCTTTTAGGAAGAAAGATACCAACTGATCCCAGATATAATATTGTTTAGTCCCAAGTTCTATACACCTGAGCTCTCATTTCTCCCTAAACTGCAGAGTTAGGTTTAGCTTTTTCCCTTTTAACAGAGAATGTGCACAATTGTACTTAATTCTGTTTCACATTTTTTGACAAATTTGATACAAGTTGCTGAGTGGGTGAACTTCAAGGCAGAATTGTAAGGAGCCTGGTCTAATTTCTATTATAAAAAACTGGAGGTATCACACAATACATCCATTAGCCTTGAACAGTGGCAGTCAGGATGGGATCTGGCCAGTCTCTTATTTTACTCAGCAAAGAATATGCTGGCTGTTACACTGGCTGTTACACTGGCATCAATATTTACCATGGTGAATGCTAACCAGAGTTCCATCCTAGCCATCATCTGACACAACATCAGCTTCAAAACTCTATTTCAAATTCTGCTTGACATGGGATTCTGGCAAGCAATAACCACGGTACCACGTCGACCTACAATTCAGACTCCTACAGCCAGCGTGGCCACTGGCTTTGCTGGCTAAAGGGTTCTGGAATTTGGTAGTCCAAAAATGTACCTTTTCTAAGATCTAATTTCAACTCAGTTAAGATAGTGCAACCTTCTGTAGCCATAAAGGTCATTTTGATCTACAACCTTGTTTATTTCTCATAAGTACTAGTCTTGCAGATGGGTAGTTTAAATAATGCCAAGTCATTTAAGCTAGTTAAGGGCACCAGCCCCAGGAAGTAGGACAGATAAACCTAAGTAACAAAAGAACTTCTATTCCTTTATTACAGGTTTGCATACAAAACATGTATCTACTGTGGACCCTCGACTTACAGACGGCTCCACCTGCGGACTTTTTGACTTACAGATTTTTCTGGCTGCAAAATTGCACTTCGACTTGCGGACAGAGAAATGACCTATGGACCAGAAGGGGGAGGCGGAGAAAGTGCCAAATTCAAATTTGGCGCTTTCCCCGCTTCGCCCTTCTGCTCCATAGGCCGCCGATTGTGCTTCCGCATGCCTTCCAGGGCTTCTACGCCGCCATGGAAAGCATCTTGGAGGTTCCCCCCCACCGCTGATTGTGCTTCAGAGGCACAATTGCCAGCAGCGACCTCTGAGATGCCTCCCATGGCGGCGGAGAAGCCCTCCGGAGGTCCCCCTTGCTGCCGATCGTGCCTCTGGAGAAGCTCCGGAGGCACGATCGGCGGCGAGGGGGACCTCCGGAGGCCTTCCAGGGCTTCTCTGCCGCCATGGGAGGCATCTTAGAGGTTGTCCGCTGCTGCCGCTGGTGGCTTTCCCAGGGTACACTGGGCCTACCCACCGGGAAAGCCCACCAAAGGTGGCGGACGACCTCCAAGAGGCCTCCCATAGCAGCGGGGAAGCCCTTGGAGGGCTTCGGCAGTAGTGATGGTGGCAGTGAGGGACCCCTTTGGACCGGTGAGGTGCTGCTTTTTGCATTTATTTTCTTTTTTTGGTGGTGGGGGTATTTGTTCTTCAGCCCGTTACGGATTAATGGGTCTTCAATGCATTCCTATGGGAAATGGGCCCTCGACCTATGGATTTTCGACCTGCGGCCACCATTCCAATACAGATTAATTCTGTAAATCGAGTGTCTACTGTAGTTAGGTCCTTGGCACAATATAGAATATAATAAGTAATGAACGACAAAGTGTGTAAAATAATCAGTTCTGTACTTCAAATATTTTCAGATCCTACCTCCGTGACTTTCAAATCATAAGCATTGTGGGTGCTTGCATGGGTATTCTTCACATACTGCTTTATGATCCTGGCTTCTTCTGAGTCTTTGTCTAATACCTGTGAAGAAAGTTAACAAAAAAATTAACCAAGCTGGAAGCCTTGCTGGGCATAAAAACCACAAATAATTGCTATCTATCTATCTATCTATCTATCTATCTATCTATCTATCTATCTATCTATCTATCTATCTATCTATCTATCTATCTATCTATCTATCTATCTATCTATCTATCTATCTATCAATAAAAAAATAAATAAATAAATAATCGTGCCACAAATATATTAAGTAAAAAAAATGTGTACATCAGAGAATAATGGATGGTGAAGTTAGGTTATGGCTCTTTGGAACTTTGAACATTATGTGACAAACTGAAGTTTTTAAAAATGTTGCTTTGTTGCAAGGCCAAGCAAGTAAGGAGTAAGGATACAGAATAAAAATGTTATTTAAACATAAATGCCATGTGTTCAATAGAAATGACAGAGGTCTTGTGTAAAGAATAAACATTTTATATAATTTGATGACATGTTTTGTGTTATTTCTTTGGTACTTTTGGAGTGCTTGAAGTCTGGATAAGCAATTCAGGATGTTATTTAAATCAGTCCATCCATCCATCCACCTATGGGTGATGGTGGGATAGACATGGGATTCTACAGCGTAAGGTTGTTGTTACAAGTGTCTAATATTTATAAGCAAATAACTACATGTGCTGTTGAGAACAATCCATCCAATCCTGCCTGGGAAAGTTGAAATCAATAAGTCATTACTATATCCAGTATTCCCCTTTCTTCCACATTTACTTACCTTTATGTCTGTCTTGAGCTTTTCATAGTTCACATCTATTGGATCTTTATCCCCATCTTGACCACCACTTCTGAGCAGGCTGTAGGCAACTTCAATATCAAGCAGATTGTCGAGCATCTCCACTTTGGACTAGAAAAAGTAAAAAATTAGTTCTTGGAGTGAACATATTCAGTGACCTTAAGGCTTTTTAATCCAACAGAACCTGAAAAATCAATCAACAACTTCCCATCAGAAGAATTTAAAAATAAAATTCTTAATATTTATCCAAGGAGTTCAAGTAAGTAGATATAGTTCCTCTGTTCCACCCTTCTTCAAACTACTGGTTTGTCCTTACAATGCTGCGAGGAGAATTAGGTAAGAAAATGGTGTCCCAGAATACTTTATGCTTGATTTAGGATTTGAAACTGCGCCTCTCTGGTGCAAGTCAGCCACTGAACTGGCTTAGAAAGGCAATGTTGAGTGCAACTGAACAACAATGATTAACGTCATATTATCTTCTAATGAACATCTTCAGTTACAGTTTCTGTGATTTTCATGGTTGAGTGCCAGATGTCAAAATGCTGTTAGTGACCGAGCCCCCCCGCCCCAAATACCTTAATATAGTCCAAGTTGTTTAAAAGAGGAGGCTTTTTCATCCCAAAATCATGAGGGATGAGAGTGTAAAAGCGATTTGAGAGATCCAGTATCTGTGACTCTGTGCCACCATTGGAAACTGCCTACAAAAGGAGGAGGGAAGCAAAATATAAGTGTCAGCCAGTTAGCATGCAAAAGTGTAGTCCCAGCTCGGACTGTTTAAAACACTGATAACCAAACATTCTGAAGTGTTAACACAGCCTTCCACAACCTCATACAGTGGAGTCTCGACTTACAGTCGGCTCCATTACATACTTTTCAACCTATGGACTTCTCCGGCCGCAAAATTTAACTTGGACTTGCGGCCGGAGAATCGACCTCAGGACCAGAAGGGGGAGGCAGGGAAAGTGCCAAATTTGAATTTGGCGCTTTCCCCGCCTCCCCCTTCCAGTCTGTAGGCCATAGGTCGTGCCTCCGGATGCCTTGCAGGGCTTCTCCACCGCCATGGGAGGCATCTTGGGGGTCCCCCCCCCGCCGCCGATAGTGCTTTGGAGCCACTATCAGCGGCGGGGACCTACGAGATGCCTCCCATGGCGGTGGCGAAGCCCTGCAAGTCATCCGGAGGTCCCCTGCCGCCGCCACTGCTGCTGGGAGCCGAGCCACTCTGGAGGCCTTCCCCGCCACCATGGGATCTCTTGGATGTCCCCCACCACCACCGATAGTGCCTCCAAAGCAGGGGGAGACCTCCGAGAGGTCTCAGGCAGTGGCGCCGAAGCCCTCAGAGTCCTCCGGCAGCGGCGACGGGGGACCCCTTGAAGACTTCAAAAAGGTAATTTTTTAAAATTTTATTTTCAATTTGTGTATGTGTGTGTGTGGGGGGTGTTTCTTGGGCGAATTGTGGATTAATGTGTTTTCAATGCATTCCTATGGGTAATGCATTTTCGACTTGAGGACTTTTCGACCTACAGACCCCGTTCCAGTAGGTTTAATTCAGTAGGTCGAGACCTCACTGTATATTCCAGATCTTGAACTACAACTTCCATGATCTCCAGGCAGCATAGCGAGTAAAGACTGAAATTTTGTGAATAGTTGCAAGTGTTACAATACTATACAGCAGTTTCTGATTTTAAGCAGAGGTTTTTATTCAGCTGTTTCAGTTGATACTTTGGGGGTTGTTCTGAGAGCCATAAATGAAATAACTCAATAGCTAAACAGGACCTACATAAATAGAATACTAAACTGGAATTCTTATTACACACTCAGAACTTGGATGGTTCTAAATTCCTATTTTATGTCAGATAACAGCTTAAATCAACTAGAAAGCATCACTTTATGAAAGCTGTCAGTCCAGCTTAATTTCAGTTGCTTCCCCTATCATAAACAATAAATTAAGAATATTCTGTTACTGAATGAGTATTTATTTATTTATTTATTTATTTATTGCATTTATATGCCGCCCATCTAGACATAGTCTACTCTGTAGAGTAGAGAAGTCAGGATGTAATCAAACCATACCCTTCATGTGCAGCTGTTCTGCAATTTCTAGCAAGAAAAAAACAACAACCAAAGTACAGTTGTGCCCTGCTTGACGATTACCTCGTTAGACGAGGAAATCGCTTAACAATGTGTTTTTTGCGATCGCTTTTGTGACCACAAAAGGATGTTTAGATAGGGAAAATTTGCTTTGCGATGATCGGTTCCCTGCTTTGGGAACTGGTTTTTCGCTTTACAACAATCAGAAAACAGCTGATCATCGGGTTTCAAAATGGCCGGCCGCTGTTTAAAATGGCTCCCCACTGTGTTTAGGAAGGCTTTTTCACAAGACAGGCACCGGAAAATGGCTGCCCTATGGAGGATCTTTGCTGGTCGCTGAGGTATTTCGCCCATTGGAATGCATTGAACCGGTTTTCAATGGGCTTTTTCATTTCGCTTGACGAGGATTTCGCTCTACAGCGATTTTGCTGGAACGGATTATCCTCGTCAAGCGAGGCACCACTGTAATGCACTCCTTTTAATATATAGCCAAGAGTTTATATTGTCCCTTTATTAAAGTGTTCTCTTTATTTAAAGGGTAATTTTTACTGAGGGGGGGGGAAGGTGCTGATAATTCAGTTAACTCTGTCATGAATGGTATATGAATTATAAAGGTTTTCTTTTATGCTCACCTGCTGCACCTCATTAAGAATGGAATATGCACTCTGGATCTGCCTCTTGCTTAGCTTTCCCAAAGGCATCTTTTGGAGGTCAATCTGACAATGAGATAAATGGAATAATTAAAGAAGGATGACATTATATGAAAATAGGTAAAGGTTCCCCCTTAACATTTTTAGTCCAGTTGTGTCCAACTCTAGGGGCGGTGCTCATCCCGTTTTCAAGCCGTAGAGCCAGCGCTTGTCCAAAGACAGTTTCCGTTGCCACGTGGCCAGCGTGACTAGGGAACGCCGTTTTACCTTCCCACCGAGGTGGTACATATTTATCTACTCGCATTTGCATGCTTTCGAACTGCTAGGTTGGCGAGGAGCTGGGACAAAATGACGGGCGCTCACTCCATCACGTGGTTTCGATCTTACGACTGCTGGTCTTCTGACCTTACAGCACAGAGGCTTCTGCGGTTTAGCCCACAGCACCACCACGTCCCTTGTATGTAAATATGAATGAAAATACGTAGGAGAGTAGCTACTGAAACATATCACTTACTAGAAGCAGCTGTATGCCTCTAAGAGAAAACACAGAGAATCTTTTGCATGAAGAACTAAAATGGTCAGATCTGAAGACAGAGTAAAATTCTCATAGAACTTCATCAGTTTCAGGTGAGGAACTGTTTGAAGATCGCCACCCACTGAATATTGCATTCCATAGGAAAGCTTCTCAAAGGAGAGAAAAAGATGCACGGAGAGTTTGCAGGGGTATGCCAGGTTGCTTTCAGTCTATGATAGTGAAAAACACTCCTCATGGATTACTTTAATATTTGATATTTTACTAAAATCTATGTTGAAAAACATATAGTGGGGGGAAAAGACTGATTCGCTGATATATCTGCTAGAGGAGTAGACAACAGGTTCCTTCCAGGAGTCTTCACCTTAATCAACCCTAGCCAATGTCCAGCTCAAAATATCTCAAGGGCACTAGGCTTCTTATCTCTATCTCAAAGCTATGGTCAGAGAAGCCATATTAGCTTTTCACAGAGTAATCTGCAGCACTTCAGGCCATGTGTGTTTATACTCCTTCCCCTTCTGCCAATGAATGCTCTGTGAAAGAGGCATGGACTGTTGGGTTGTAAGTAGGTCTGCTAGTGTGAGATTCTACTGCTGTTATGATTACCCAGTCAACAAAAGGAGGCCATGAAAGGGATTAATCAAGAATAATTAGTAACCTCAAATTCCACCATCGCTTTCTTCATGCTTTCCACATCAAAGATCATCTTAATAAGGTCCTGAACTGGCTTTGGAAGCTTTGATTTTGTGCCTGCACTCACTTTCAGTTTCTTCACTGCTTCTTCATCCTAAGGTAGCAAAGCGGAAATCTGTGAGAATCACATTAGGAAGCAAAAATGCAATCTGAACCAACTTCCTAGAGAGTAAGAATCCAATTTTAAACACATTTTACAGGTAAGAAGTTGTCCATTCAACCCAGCATCTAAACAAAATCTGAATCTCTGCATTTTAAATACACTGGTTTAAAAGGGGGAAATCATCATTCATCATAGAAACTAGTTTCCAATCGTATCCAAATAATTTACTCATATTTTGTCATCAAAATACTTTCAGCCCTCATACTAAGAGTTTGCATGTATGTTAGAACTTCTAACCACAAATCGTACTTCTTTTGGGGATGGGAGCCAGAAAATAATTAAGAACCAAATAATCAGAAAGTTATTTACCTGTAACTCTGGTTCTTTGAGTGGCCCTCTGTGAATTCACACTAGTGGGCTAACCTGAGCAGAGCAGCTTCAGAAACTTTCACAGCTTTAAGCACTTAGTGCCAGGACCTCCCCTACACCAGCTATATAACTCCGCCCCCGGCACCCAGTGCCTCAGTTCTAAGGAACCAACCGCTGCTGCCCAGCATGCTATGGCACACGTGACGGACAGCGGGGAGGAGGGCGGGACGTGTGAATTCACAGAGGACCACTCAAAGAACCAGAGTTACAGGTAAGTAACTTCTCTTTCTCGGCATCTGTGAATACACACTAATGGATGTCTGGCAAGCTGACTAATCAGGAGAAGGGACGTCACGAAAGTGCAGAAGCCAGAAAATACCTTAGGCAGGAAGGTCAGGTCTGGCTGTAAGGTTACTTTGCAGAAAAGAGGACCTGCTCTTAGTGTAGCCAATCCTCCAGCCCTGCAAGCTTAAAGATATCGCCAGGAGAAAGGCAGTCTTGAGGGCTGGCAAGCGGAGTGATGCTGACATCAAGAGTTTGAAGGGAGGCCTCATAAGCTACTGAAGAATTAATAGGAGAGACCACTGTTAGTGGTCTATAGGCAGGGCACATATTCTCCAGGAGGTAGAATGGGCCAGTCCCAGGTAAAACAGGTGAAGGAGAAACTGACGGAATGTGTCCAGAGACATTGGCCTAGTAGGCAAATGTCGTCTTGATGCAAAGTGACAGAATACCTACCCATTAAAGGAGTAGGTCAAGGTGGTAGAAGGTTTGTGAGCATGACTGAGCACGTCTGTTACTGTCAGGGAAGACTCCAAGCCAACAGGTAGAGGGACACAAGGAGAATCACTGACAAGCGCTGATGGCGACCAGAGCTGCAGGGGGCCCTTTCTTCTTCCAAGGACAAGCTAGGGCTGCTGGCGCCCAGCTTTCTGCAGAGTTAGCTCAGATGCTGTCCTCTTCATTTTTGACATGAAGAGGAAGATTGCAAACAGGTGAGTAGCTGTTGCTCTTGAGCCTGGGGGTAACCTTGCTAAGAAGGTAAAAGAGACCTTATTTCTTTAAGAGAAAAGCCCTGAGGGCTCCAAAGCCAGCTTTGTAAAGCTTTTACAAATAATACCTAGGGCTGGCTAGTGCTCTTCCCCCAGGCAGAAGAAACAATTTATTAATGAAGAAAGAACAAGGGGAGGTCAAGGAGAGGAAAGGAATAGAATGGAAGCTGCTGCTACAACGGTGGTCAAAAAAAGAACTGAGGCACTGGGTGCCGGGGGCGGAGTTATATAGCCAGTGTAGGGGAGGTCCCGCCACTAAGTGCTTAAAGTTGTGAAAGCTTCTGAAACTGCTCTGCTCGAGTGCAGATTAACCCATTAGTGTTTATTCACAAAGGCCACAAAGGAGAACCACTCTAATGTGATGTTGGCCTGCATATGTTTAAAACTAGCACTACTGCATTTACACTTACTGTCTCCTGCTTGGCTAGTAGTAAGATGAGCTGGAGAACATTTGGCTTTCCAGATGTTTTGTTCTGGATCCCATGCCACTGGCTATGTTTGGAAGGCTTCTGAGAGCTGAAGTCCCAAACACATGGAGGGCTAAAGGTTTCCTACCCATGGCCTAATTAGAACAACTGTACTCACAATGTAACATTGCTCTGATAACTAGGTTCATCTTTTGCAGGCTAGTCTTATTAAGATTTACTGTTAATTGATTTTCAGCAGAAACATACTAGGTCATTTGAGGAACAATGCATCTGATTTCTATGAAATTCCTCCTTTACCAATAAGGACATTAATCAAAGAGAAAAGATAACATCCTTTTGGGAAGAGGGGACAATTGCCTGTTTGTGTATTCCTATGTGTTTTAATCCTCCTCCTCTGCAATTCTTTCATCCTAAACGTAATAATAATAAATAAAAACGAGTAAGCCCCACTGAGGTTTACTTACATCTGAGTAAAAGCTCACATAGGACTGTTCCTTTGTGTAGAATGCAGACTTAAGAGCAAACCAAGTGAAAGTTGACTAACTGAACCTCCATGGATTTCAATGTACCACAGTATGACTTAAGCCTGGATATGTCTGGATATAACCAGGCTTAAGTCATGTTTGGGAAGTGGGGCCTTATCTTGATTTTTAGGTTCATTTTAAATGACCCAAAGGGTTTTCTGAAGGCATGAGCTTGACTCAGGATGGGGAACAGAGAACATGTGGCTCTCCACATGCTGTTGCACAGCAAATTCCATCTTTTGGCACTAATGACTGCATTGCCTAGAATTTCTCCCTTGTTTTTGGCAAAGAAATATATTTTTTCTTTTTGGAGGGTCATAAAGTTACCTGTCCATAGTCTATTTCCAGAGGGTAGAATTTTTTGGGATATTTAGTGAAATTTTTTGAATGCCAGGAATTGCCTGTCTTCTCTTCGTACAAATTCAGGAAGTGTTCAGTAGCTTCCTCTTTAGAGGACATCTGCTCTAATTTGTTGCTTCCAATAATTGTTCCAACACGACCCCAAGAGCGGAAAACCCAGTATCTAAAACCAAAGGAAACAAGAAGAAAATAGGTAGTTAGGTTAAATCAAACTTAAATCAAACCAGCAGTTTGGTGAGGGGGGCATATAAAAAACGTACTAGCTCCCATATGGGCCAAGTAGCTATATCATTATGTGATCTGGCAATAAATTTTTATGACCACCCAAGAACTCCTCAATCCTCTTTCGAAAGCTGCCAAAAACCAGCTCTTCCCAGCCACTTTCTTATCTGCAGTGATTTTGACATCATATCATTTTATTTAAATTTGTTCATAACTGTTTACACCTTTTTTTAACCTAAACTGATTCAGGGAGTCTTCCCTCAGACTGATTACCTCCTAGTTTCCAAGGAAGTTAAATGATGGCTGGAAACAAGGAAGATCATGAAAAAGAGAGAACAGCCTCAGAATGTATAGCTGTAGAGAACTACAACAGCATTTGTGGATTTAGGAACTAAAAGCAGCTCCAAGAAAGAAAAGCTCACAGATCCTGCTTGAGTAGGATTCCAGGGGGCTTACAGAAGAGTTAATAGAATTTGCAGAGCAATGAGGCCAAGACATTTTGCTGCCTGGGGTGAAGGACAAGAAGGGACATGCTCCATTCCGTGAATGAATGCTCACAGCACTGATAGTTGAATCTTAAGTCAACACTACCAGTGAGACAGCATCCTCCACTAACCCAGAGTCAGCAGGGTAGACATTCAGATACCTTCCTGATAAAAAAATGGATACATGTGAACTGACTGGAATACGTGATCATGTCCAAGTCATCCAGAGAACATCTGAAGAAGCAGGCAAGCAATCTGTTATTGCCACCGAGACAGAATGGCAGCTTTTCAGTAAGGCACCTTCCAGCAACCTGCTGTTAAGCTGGGTTGGCCTGAAACAGAGGCAGCAGCAAATAGTAACCTGATCTCATGTGGCCTTTGACCTAATTCTCAAAGCCCTGCACAAATGATCAGATCTTTGCCAGAATGATCTGTCCTTCCACCAGTAGCCTCCTTGTGGGAGGGAGAGAATGGGGTAGCAAAAGAAGGAGAAAGCGGGTGGGAGATGCTGGATTTCACAACCTCATATGTTGCTTTCTAACTTGAATGCCTGGGAGGGACTGTCAGTCTGTACAGCATTAACCAATATTTCTCTCATGGAACAGAATTTAAAAGAGCTCCATGAGAGTTCTTTTCCCCCAGAAAGTCTATTAATGTCTGTTGATGGTTGGTAGGAAAATGTCTGTTAAAGTATACTGAAGAAGAGTTGTTAAAAGTAGTCAAGTACATTATTAGTTGTTGATATATTCACAATTCTAAGTAAAATGGAACATTTGTATTCTTTATCTTATTAATGTCTCAGAGTGTGTCACAGAGACTGTAAGTGCCAGTTAATGAGAAAAGGAGTAGACTATCTGGGATCTAGTACAGTGGTGCCCGCTTGACGATGACCCCGCTTAACGATGAAATCGCTTAACGATGAGGTTTTTGCGGTTGCTATAGCGATCGCAAAACAATGTTTCTACAGTATGGGTTTTTTTCACTTTATGTCGTTTTGGTTCCTGCTTCGGGAACCGTTTTTTTCGCTGGACGATGATTAGAAACAGCTGATCGGCGGTTCTCAAAATGGCTTCCCGCTGTTTTCCGGACCTATTTCCGGAAGACAGCGATCGAAAATGGCTTCCCCTATAGAGGATCTTTGCAAAACGAGCAGGTATTTACCCCATTAGAACGCATTAACCAGTGTTCAATGCATTCCAATGGTTTTTTTTTAATTTTTGCATGACGATTTCACTTTACAGAGATTTTAACGGAACAGATTATCGTTGTCATGCGGGGCAACACTGTAATTATTTTATTCTGTGAATACCTGCACTTCCGTTCAACAACTGAAAAAAGTTAATCACAGCATATTAAAACTACAGGAGCGAGAGAGAATAAGAAAGAGCAAGTTTATTTTTGGTCTTGAAGGTCCATTTTACCAGCACTGTCACAGATTACGTCCAAGCGACTACACCTCCCCCCCAGTCCACTCTGGCCACAACTTACTTAGGAAACTGAAATGTGTGTAGGGAAACAAATATAGACATCCCCGTACAGCCCAGCATAATTAAGGCACAGAGGTTTAAAGTGTTATGTTAAAAAAAACATAGCCACCCTGAAAAAATCACACAGACATGCTCACTGAGGGACTCTAGAAGGTGTAATGTTTTAAAAGTTGCTTTTCTAAAGCAACAAGCATAATTTCATACACTGGTCTGAGCCCATATCCTGTCATCAAAACTCAAGCAAATTGGAGCCAGTGATCTAATTCCTAGTACTGTATATGCAGGGAAAGCCAAAGAACGTTAACAAAACAGCTTTTCTGCTTCTGCCTTTGAAACAAAACCGCTTGAAACCATGTATTCCCAACAATATGGATAATTTATAGTTACTATAACTTATATATAAATATATAGTAATGTATTGTTTTTCCCTAATAAACACTCTATAGTTTAATTACATTAAAACATTAGTCACATTTTATTCTGTATTGCGATGAAAATGGTTGTATTGAGGTTCAGGCAATATTTAAAGGCCAAACTTTTTGTCTGTCAACTCAGAAGTAAGTCCCACTCACCGAGTTTAGAAAACCTATTCTCAAATACGAATGTAAAAATGGCAGCCTCAGCCTGGGAAGAATTGTGCTGTTACTCAAATCAGTTAAGTGACAAATATTAATTAACTGCTTGACACAGCCCATTGTAATTCTTTTGTGGCATGAGTTTTCAAATATTACACCCCACTTCTTGAGGTGCATGAAGTGTTATCTTCAGTTGGCATTTGACACACCCATGCCTTTGTGGAGAGGGCAAAAAAGTAAACAGTCAGTCTGAAAGGCCATGAAATGTATATGAAATACTGAATTCCCCTTCATGCCCTCCACTGGCATCTTGCCTCCATATCTAAGTCTTTTGGGGTGGTGTTCAGTGGGGTCCATTCCACCAGTAAAGAGGCGATATTGTCTGCAATCCATAACCATGAAACATAATTGTGATTGCAGGAGTGATTGTTTTCCCCTGCTGCAAAGTTCTCTTGTGGCTGTTTTTTCTTTTATAAACCTCTCCATTTTTTACCTCTCCCTGTGGACTCCCCTTCCCTCTGCTGGACTAAGGAAGAGGCCTTGAACAACAGCCCAGGTCACCATCAAAATATGATCATTTAACACCACCCAAGCAGGACTGTGAACTGAGGACAACATTTTCCTCCAACCACTAAGTAATACTATTGATTTGGTAGCAATTGGCTCAACTAGTGGGTGTTTCCCCGATGTCTGTCACGTATCTGTGGCACCCTGATCCCGAGCCAAATAAGCCTTTTGTTTCAATGTAGGCAACAAAGGAGAACGAGGGTGACTGCTCAGAGGTTGCCACCTTCTGCTTGGACAATGCAATCAACATTGCTAGGGTGGAATTTAAAACCAACACTCCTGGCTTGGCTTTGCAGCACTCATTTTGAACCCTAGTACAGCTATCTGACCATGATTTTTTGGAACTCCTGTATTTTTTCCTGCACCATCCATAAATAAGTGGTGCCCTGCCTCAAGAAGACCTTACATGCCAACAGCTAGCCCGTGTTTGTGGCTTTTTAAACGATTCAATAGCGATATAGTCTACCCTTACCTCCAGCCTGAATGTTGTTTTTGCTACAATTGACTAAACAGAGCCATTCTATGTGGATATGCTTCTGGCTCCGAATTCACATAACCTTCCAGAGTTATGGAAAATAACATGGATTTTTTGAGTTCAGTGCTTCTGCATTAGTCTCATAAAAATGCAGTACAGTGGTGCCTCGCTTAACGAGTGCACCGTATAGCAATGTTTCCGTATAGCGATCCCTTTTTCGGGATCGCTATACGGAAACATACCCGATCTTCGCAATGGGGAAAACCCGCATTGCGAAGATCGGGTATTGCGGCGGCCATTTTGGAGCCGCCGAACAGCTGATCGGCGGTTCCAAAATGGCCGCTGGAAGCCCGGAAATGGCTGCCGGCAGCCGTTTTCGCGCCCTGCCCTCGCTTAGCGAGGGCGCGAAAATGGCTGCCGGCAAGGGGAATCCTCGCTGAACGGGCAAGTAAACAAGGTATTGGAACGCATTAAACTAAGTTTAATGCGTTTCAATACGTTTCCCCTACCCGTTTAGCGATGATTCCGTATAGCGAGGGTTAATCCGGAACGGATTAACCTCGCTATACGGGGCACCACTGTATTTAAAAAAAGATTATATAAAACAGGCACAAAACCTTTTATTTAAGTCAGGCTAGAAAGGAAATTTGCAAGCCAATTCCTATTTAGGAAGGAAGAAAAACATACCTGAGTTCTCTGTCATCTTCTAGCAGCTGAAGCTTGTAATATGAATTTGTTCCTCTGACAATATCTACGAGGCCAAGAGTGGCACTGAAGATTTTGCCACCTTTTTCAAAGACATGAGCAGTATCTTCCAAGCCTAGATAGACAGGTATAAATTAGATTTTAGTTAACCCATTATGACCCATGTCATAATGCACAAACATAAGTTTACAGTCTTCATACATCGCAAAAACTTTAGCAGACGGTAAAACCCCATCCCTGTTCCCGCAGAAGACAATTATATGTAGCATGCTAGAAAGAAGACACAGATAAGAGATTTTTTAAATCACCTGAATCGGGGTCTACAGCAGCACCTCCTTTGACTGTCAGCTTCATTTTCTTTTCAGACTTGCTTGTGCCTAGACAAAGGAGAAAGAAAGAAAGAAAGAAGGTAATAAACATTTTTGGTAGGATGTGAAGCCTTAAAACAGTTATAGTCTAACACAATGGCTTCCAACCTTATGGTCGCCAGGAATTCTTGGGCTAAAACTGCCAGAAGCCTTCACAACTAGCTGTGCCGGCCAAGAACACTTGGGGATCAAGGCTGGGAACCACGAGTCTAAAACATCTGTCAGCTTTCATGAAGCTGGCACCCTTCAGACACACTGGATTGCAACTCTATAATTCCACAGAAAACTATGTGGAGATTATAGGACTTTCCAACCTGGAGGCCACCAACTTGGAAAAAGATTGTGGTTAACTGACATTTGTTGTCAAACTGAAATCAAATTGTACCCACATTGTCAATATGGTGTAAAAGAAAAAGAAAAACAATATTACTATTTTAATTATTAGTTTACAAGGGAACTTTGCCTTATGGCCAAAAAGCTGAAGAAATATCAACTATAGTTTGAAAGGTGGACTTTAGTTCTGTCTGGTTTGACCTTTCTACCTGCAGGAGCTATCTATAAAAGCATATGATATTGCAATATTAGTATATACATTTATAGAACACATTAGTTTTATCAGATTGAATCAAGTTACGTATCAAGAACTCAAGCACCAGATGAAATGGTCTCTAATTCAATAAAGTTAATATTGCAATACATTTATTTGTTCTTTTCTTGACAAATATTTTAAATTAGAGGCTAGTTTATTTTTAAAATGCAGTTTTCAAGATGGACTACCAAACCTCCTGTGCATATTTGTTGTTGTTTAGTTGTTAAGTCGTGTCTGACTCTTTGTGACCCCATGGACCAAAGGACGCCAGGCCCTCCTGTCGTCCACTCCCTCCCGGAGTTGGGTCAAATTCATGCTGGTAGCTTCGACGACACTGTCCAACCATCGCATCCTCTGTCGTCCCCTTCTCCTCTTGCCTTCACACTTCCCTCACATTAGGGTTTTTTCAAGGGAGTCTTCTCTTCTCATGAGATGGCCAAAGTATTGGAGCCTCTGCTTCAGGATCTGTCCTTCCAGTGAGCACTCCGGGTTGATTTTCTTCAGAATGGATAGGTTTGTACTCCTTGCAGTCCATGTGACTCTCAAGAGTCTCCTCCAGCATCACAATTCAAAAGCATCAATTCTTCAGCGGTCAGCCTTCTTTATGGTCTAGCTCTTACTTCCATACATCACTACTGGAAAAACCATAGCTTTGACTATAAGGGCCTTTGTTGGCAAGGCGATGTCTCTGTTTTTTAAGATGCTGTCTAGGTTTGTCATCACTTTCCTCCCAAGAAGCAGTTGTCTTTTAATTTCGTGACTGCTGTCACCATCTGCAGTGATCAGCGAGCCTAAGAAAATAAAATCTGTCACTGTCTCCATATCTTCCCTTTCTATTTGCCAGGAGGTGATGGGACCAGTGGCCATGATCTTAAGTTCTTTTGATGTTGAGCTTCAGACCATTTTTGCGCTCTCCTCGTTCACCCTCATTAAGAGGTTCTTTAATTCCTCCTCACTGCCATCAGAGTGGTATCATCTGCATATCTGACGTTGTTGATATTTCTTCCCGCAATCTTAATTCAGCTTGGTGTGCCTATTTAGACACAATTAAGTTCCTCTGATTTCAGTGGTAGTTACTTCATAATAAACATGCTTAAGATTATGGTGCATCCTTTTCCTATTGTTCTTGTTTGGGAAAAGGAGGCATCAACCAGATGAGAAAGGAAGGAATTTTGCTTACCATATCGACTGGAAAGATAGGTAGATGCCACATATTTTAAATCTGTAAAAATATACTGCCTGCCCCAACCCTATGTGTAGAATTAAACCTCCAGTATCTGGAAGAAGAAATGCGGCTATCATACCTTTGAGTGAAAAATAATGGGAAAAAGCCACTGTCACAACCCTAGGAACTAGTCATTTTTAATAAAAACATTTTTAAAATCCCCCCCCCAACCTATCACCTTCTTGGTAAGGCAAGGTCTACCTCCCTTCCATACCTCTGGAATAGCCTTCTTGAAACACATGTGCCCCCCATTCAATAGTGAAAGTAGTAACAAAGGCCTGCTATAAAGAGGTCGTCAGTACTTTTTTAATTCTCCTTCACCTTGTTCATCCTTATTCTTCCCAGTGCTCTTCATGTTTGAATGCCCACTGGGTTTTTCTTCCACAAACACCTCTTTGTGCTCCTGCTTGACTTCTGCACCCCAGGGAGAGAGAGCGTGAAGGGACAGAAGTTCCTGGAAACCCTTGCTGGAGGACTTCACATCCTGCAGAAAGGTGTCCGAGATTACCCGCACCTGGGCCTCCTTCACTTCTTCCATTTTCTTGTTCATTTTCTCAACTTCCTCTGGAATATTATGAAACAGATAGAGTGGGGGAGGGGGAGAAATAAAGAAAAAGAAAGAAAGGTCATCTTATTTAGTCTCTGCACTGATTTCTTTTAAAACACACAGAGAAGATCTGGAGCTTGGAAGCTTTGCTGTTTTGGACTACAACTCCCTGAACCTGTCAGTCAGCACATCCTGTAGCCATGGTGGATTGGGGGGTTCTAAGAGCTGCAGTCTGAAACCCAAGAAGCCTTGGGTTCATGGACACAATTTTTGTTTTACAATGCCAAGTCAAAGGAAAGCGGGAAGCTGCCCTGAACTGATTAAATTTCACCCAACTATGATACTGTCACCTTTTTTGCAGGTTTAGTTACACCAACAGGATTTCAGCTTTGTGCATTTCCCAATAAGGAGAGGGGGCTCCAAAACAATCCAGTGAGGACACACTATCCCCAGTAAATACAGAGCCTATTGAGGGGAGGAAGGAGACAGAAGATCTGGGAAGAATGTGGAATAGAGTATCCTGAATGACAGCTTTGGCTGGCTGGTGTTGTGAACAATGCTACCAGCATCTGAAAATATAATCAAGGAGGTACAATATTCCACTTCTACTACAGGTATTAGCGTGCAGTTTCTAAAAGGGGAAAATCCAAGCTGCAAGAACTTTGTATAGAACCGAGCAAGGAAAATGGGATCTATGTCAGTCACACTCATGTAAGTGAAACATAAAACAGCCAACAGAAGAGAACTGTAAGAAAAGTTCAGTAGAACAGTGAGGAAATATTCAATACAGAAATTAATACAATGGATTGACATATAACACACATATCCATTTTATACTTAATCTGATTCAAGACTAGTGAAAGGATTTTTATATTTTCCTCACCTTCCTGCCATATTAGTCATCAGCTTTATTTATTGTAACATTTTAATTACGTAATACTGGCAGAAATCCTGTTGCATAACTTACGCCTGAAGAAGGATGATCATGTTACCAGCAAAAGATGATTTTTTGTAATTAAAACTTTTTTACTTCTGTAGCTCTTCCCAACTCCTATGTAATATATTTCATTTTGTGGAAGCCACGGGAGCTGCAGGACAAAATGAGGAAGTCTTTTAATTACCGAATATCTTCCCCACAGGCAGTCATCCAAAAGTGACAATTTTTGGTAAACATCCTCATTCTATCCTATCCCACAGCTCGCAAAGTGATTACACAGGAGTTGGAAAAACCACAGAAAAGAAGTAGGAGGTTTATGCTTATTGAAAACTGCTCTCTGCCTGTGATGGCATCAACTTTCTGCAGGCTTAATAACACCAACAAGATTTCAGCTATTATATTATAGGAATTGTTATATTAATACATATAAATAAACAAACAATTCTCCTCTTCCAAAGCTAATCAAACTTACATTTTTTGCCATTCAGGGTTTTTCTGTTTCCTTATAACACCAGAAACAATTTACTCACTTTGTGAGCTGATGCACAGGTCAGCTTTATTCACAGTAGTTGTCATCTTCCCCCCAAGTTCTTCAATGGCAGACTTGATTTCATCTTTGGTTTTTGACAATTTCCCAAGGATCAGAATTTTCATATTATTTAATGGTTTATCTGTTGGGACAAATGCAAATACATATACTAAACAGATCATACATAAAAGAAAGAGAAAAACAGAAGACTCACAACTACGTATAAAATCAGTGCTAAAACACCCCTCTCCTGCAATCCACTCTATAAACAAAGAATTATGTAGTTTGCATAGTTTTCATATGTATTGTTTGAATATTACTTAGAGCAGTTAATATAATTTTAAATACTACTGGATACAATTTAAATGGGGCTGAGTGATGCAAATATATTACAAAACTGTTGTGCACTACTATTCCAGCTGTCTGTCATGCCCTTGGACATACTTGGGTCAAACATTTGGAATGAGGAGTATAAACCTCAAGCCAAACTGCCTCCTGGGAGAGATTTTCCACCTCCTGCCTCCAGACTAGCCCTTTCCTCAAGACTCCTGGACAAACAAGGAAAAGGATCCTTAATTGTTTTCAAAGAAGAGAAATCTGCAGAGCCATTGAGAGAGTGTGTGTGTGTGTGTGTATGTGTGTATATATATATATATATGTATATATGTGTATATATGTGTATATATGTGTGTGTATATATATATATATATATATATATATATATATGAAAGAGAGTGAGAGCAACAAAGATGGTTATTTTGTGTGTGTGTGTGTATATATGTATATATGTATATATATATGTGTGTGTGTATATATATATATATATATATATATATATATATATATATATATATATATATATATATATATATATATATATATATATATATATATATGAGAGAAAGAGAGTGAGAGAAACAAAGATGGTTATTTTGAGCACCTTGATGAAGGAGGAGAGATTTCAATTTAGCCCTTCTTATTCACAGAGACCCCATTGAGATAAAAATGGCAGGTATAGGGGTGTGGGGAGTCCTAGGTCCAACAGACTATTAGCTATAATCTGTGCTTTTGACTAACCGGGGGGGGGCTTGGAACCAATCCCCCGTGGATACAGGGATCACATTGTACTTCACATTAAGACTTGGGCCACTGTAAAATGAAAATACAAATCAAAACAATAAAAGCAAATTGATGGTATAATTGTATAATCTTGCTCCTAGAACAGAGAATAAGAAACTACTGTAGAAAGGAGATGAATTTATTAGCTCAAATCCTGCTGCTCAACATAGTAAATAGCTGTGAAGGAGAAATAGAGAGTAGAGAGAGATGAGAGTGCACTTTCTACTCAAATAAAAGAATGGCTAAAGGAGGGAATGAGTAGGGAAAAAGAGGTGTTGATTATAAAAGAGAGGAGAAAGAAGTAAAGGTGGAAGTTTGTTTAGCGGAAGGAGGAAAGGGAAAGGAAGGGGAGGAGTTAACCTTACCTATGTGGGAGGAAGATAAAAGAGAGGAAAATAAAGTAAGAGTGTTCAGAGTGCCACGGGAAGAAATGAAGAAAGGAGAGGTCAAATGCAAAAGAGCGTCGGACCTCCCCTCCCCCCCTCCCCCTACCCTAAACCCTCTGTAAATCTCTCTGAACCTAGCTTACTATAATCCCAACCTCACCCTTCCCCCCACCCGGTATTGGAATGTAACTATCTTGTGTACTCCCTGTACCCTGTAATGCCAATAAAGGTTTCTGCATGTGTGTGTGCAAAAGAGCGCGTGAACTGTTGGAGGATTTTACCAAATTAAAGGTGGGAGGACTACTGCCTGACCCAGACCCTAAGGAGAAAAAGGTGACAATTACTGAAACACAAGAATGGACAGTAGTGGTTTTCCCGAGAGGGCAAGGTCCTTGGAGGAGGGTGATCTGGCCCGATACAACATTCAATCCTCCACCGTGCGAGGGGGATTGGGCTTGGCACCCCTCTGCGACACGATCTGTGCCGTGAGGAGCGCTCCCTTGAGGAAGCCCACGGACAGAGAGCGATTAGGACTGGTTCCACAATAGACTCTGTAAGTTCTCCAGTTGAATTATTACCACCTTAGTATGGACAGTTGCCGAGTTTGAATTGTTTTGATGCTATTGAAGTGATAGTTGAATCTCCTAATGTTAAGTTACATAAATTTGTTGACCATTCCAACAATGCCTCTTGGTTTTTTCCTGCCCAAAAGGAGGAAGTGCCACCACATTCAAATGACCCCAGTCACAATAGCTCTAAAGCAGTGTTGTAAACATCTGGTTGTGTAGTCCTGGGGATCTGCCCAATTACACCCGAAACCGGAGAGTCAAGTGTCAAAGACTATGTAGGACTTTTATTCTGCAGAATAGGGGAGCACACAAGGCTACTGCCCAAAGTGATGTGTCTCTCTCCCATCAAGGGGAGAAACACTCCTGCATCCAAATGGTGATCGCTATTCACTGAATTATCAGGAATATATGTACAATATTTTTAGCACAGCTCTCCTTGTATAGCAGAAAAGGATTTTCACCTCTCCCTGAAAGACTCCAATAAGGGGTTAATAACTCAACTTGGTTCAGGGCAATAGGAATCATGGGTACTCACCCCATAACATGAAAAGACAAGGAAGGGCCATTTGAAAATGATCACATTGTGGCTAAGAAAGTTTAATTAATATTTATAACAGTAAACCCACTGAATCAATGAAAAGTTGAAATGTCACCTCCTCCGTAAGTTCCATTGATTTAAATGGTCTACTCTAACTGTGACTTACTTTAGTACAGCATGATGTTGCAAAACACAACTAGTTTATACCAGGAAGATATATACTGTATTTCAGATTTGCTGCAGAGTAAGTCACTTGGAGTTTTATTTTGGGAGGAAAGAGGAGAAGAATTTATAATCTGAAGTTGATCTTCTGAAAAATAACTTTTTTTCCAAGTAGAGAAAGACTTCAATTGCAAGGGGAAAATTCATATGGTATGTTTTTCTTTCATTAGAGCATTACCTCTTTAGTACAAGCACTGGCCTGTGGGCCTTATTTACCTGGTGGAGCAGCTGAATTCTCTGTAATAGGAGCAGATACTTTTGGAGGAAGTGCTGAGTTTGTCGAAGCCACTTCTGGAGGGAATGCTCTATCCTGCCTCTTAAACTTGAATTTCTTCAAATATGTAATTTCTCGGAATGCCTAAATTGTGAAAGAATGTACGAAAGAAATATTTATTTATTTATTTATTTATTAAATTTATACCCCGCCTCTCTAGACCATGTCTATTCGGGGCGGCTAAATATTAGCAAAGAGTTAAGAAAGCCCATAGAATACTGTAATTGAAAAATAAGACACAGACAAAGAGAGTCAAAGAAGAATAAATAATACATTTATTACTAAGAAAACTGAGTTATATATACAGCAGGAACCAGGAGGAATTAAGTAAAGACCTAATACTAAATCTGAATTATTTGAAGTCCGACATAAAAGGATTCTGACTTCTGATAGTTTAGTGACAGCAAGCTACAGTGAAAATAAAATGAGCTGGCTGCCACAGCTGACGGTACTAATTATTTCTCCATGTTTGTTTTTCACTTTCACTGCAGAGGTTTTAAAAAGCTACTTTTCTGGACTACAATTTCCACAGCCACCCAGAATGCGCAGCCAATGGGAAACTGGGAATTCTGGGAACTGTAATCCCAAAGGACCATTTCCAAATTCTGGTTGGTTCCTTTGACTATCTTTGCTGACCTCTTTTGGTTTTACACTGGAATTCCTGATTGGTATATCAGATGTTGAGTTGTATTTGTACATACAACCTCAGAGAGGAAAGAGGGAGTGCAGGAGATTACTAACTCTGCCATTTTATACTGCAGCCATTACATTTTGCACTTAAGTCTGTTTGATGGATCTTTAGGTCTTGCTGAAATAGAGATAGACAGACAGATCCCATAAAGCTGAAGTCAGTCCAGAGCTAATCTCTTTTACAGTAAGATCCTTCATTCGGAGGACTACAGCTACCTAGTCTCCAGAAGAGATGAAAATGGATTACACCTATCCACATCCTGAATACCAGGATTGGATGAGGGTGAAATGTTTTGCTACAAAAAGAGAAAGCACTATCCTTACCTATCACGGGCAGGATTGTAACAAGAAGGTCTCAAAAAGTTCCTTTTCTGGGCTGCAAGTCTCAGAATTTCCCATGCTGGTTTAGGAAATGACACTTTGGTTCTATAATAAACCTGGCCTTACCAATGGCCATGAGACTTTCCGACTTTGATAAAAGCATATAACTTTGGAACCATCCACAAGATCTTGGTGCACAGCCTGAAGATGAATTATCACAGAAAGCTCGCTGTTTTTGTTTGTTTGTTTCTTTAGAGGTCCAATAAACGCATCACCCGTTCTTGAATTTGTACCATGTTGGTTTGGAACTCACAGTTCATAAAGAAACTTTTCTAAGATTTACCTAACTCCTTGCCTTAAAGAAATACTTTCAACAGTTTACAACATATTTAAGATGCACCAAGGCACAGCACACCATGTAGGTTGAGCAAATGGTTTAGCCCTAGATATATGGGACAGAAAGCAGAGGGCTAAACAAATATCACTGAATAATGTATTTCATAATCTGAGTGCAAAAACCAAGAAGGGCCTTTCCTTTGACATACCACACCTTCCTATGAGGTCCTCCTTACCAGAGCCTAAGAACAGACAAGAACAGGGGTTGCCTCCTCCCAGGTGTGGGAGGTAACCCCTATAGGTAACCTGAATCAAAAGACAAAAACATGGACCTGCTTATCCTGAAAATGGTTAAATACCAGTCCATTTTCTTCAGATTCTAATGTATTTTTATTAGATGGTGAGGGGAGGAGAGCAGATCACATTTCTGAGCAGTACTGGCAGGGATGTGTATGTTGGTGGGGTTGAGTTGTTGAGTATATTGGACAAGGCCATCTTGTGGAGAAAGGGTGCTGAAAAGGGAGAGGGCAGTAGCAAACATTAAAAGGGGCTGTCTTTTCTAAAAATGTGATTTCCCTGCTCCAGCTACCCATGAACTTTTGCAAGCACTTTATCCATTTTGAATAATAAAAAGGTGGTAACACATGTTGTACTACCTACCTTAGGGATTACCCACTCTTTTCTGTTGGGAGTCTGTGTCTTGGCAACACACTTGGTCCAAGCTGTGATGTCCCCAGTGCAGTAGTAAGCATCACCCTTGAATACAAACTGCCCTTTGCACTCCTCACAAGGCAGAAGGGCCCCAAAGGCCATCCCATCTGCAACACGGTCCACGATCTATAGCAATGGAAGGCCAACAGGAGTCAAACAAAACAAGGTGTCTTAATGGCACCACAGCATGCAAAATATTCACTGAAGCCACAGATATCCCAAGTACAGGTGAGCTCTTTCGTGTGTTTGGACTACAACTCCAAGAATTCTTCAAGAATTCCTCAGGCAGAATTCTAGGAGTTGCAGCCCAGAAAAAAAATATATTGTTGCGCTCCCACCACTGGTTTCTCCTCCTTCTGAGGGTGCTTAATGACAAAGGAGGGCCTGGCATTACTGTTTGATATACAGAAATGTTGGTGTGGCTGACCAACCAGGCCTTTCTGGATGTGGAGGACACTGAGAATCATAGTCTTGTTGCCTTTAGGCTCTACAGAGGGTGGCCTCCTGAAGAACTACCAACTCTCCGGAAGCAGGAGCTTTCTTTCTTTCTAATTAACAACAGAATGCAAAGGCTGAAGGAGCCAATGATGGAAGCATGGCAGCACTGGAGATGGATGACTCGCAAGCCCTTCTCTAGCGGGCAAAATCTAAAGGTCTGCAAATTTGTGTTTGTGGGTTGCAATTGGAATTCTTAGACCATTCTGGGAATTGTAGCCCAATAGCAAGGAATAACCTACTCCAAGTCCTAGGCATCTTTGGACCTCATTCTGTTCTACAATGATCCACAGATAAGCAAAGGTCAAAAACATCACATCTTGGATTACGACTCCCAGAATCCCCCAGCTAGCATGGCCATTGACTAGGTTTTAACTAAAACAGAGTATAGTGGTGCCTCGCATAGCGAGGTTAATCCGTTCCGGATTAACCTTCGCTATAGCGAAACATCGCTAAACGGAATTTAAAAAGCCATAGAAACGCATTGAACGAAGTTCAATGCGTTCCTATGGCTTGAAAACTCACCGTTAAGCGAGGTTCTGCCATAGCGCTGCCATTTTCGCGCCCTCGGTAAGCGAGGGCAGGGCGCGAAAATGCGCCGCGGACCTTCCGGTGGCCATTTTGGAACCGCCGATCAGCTGTTCTCCCCCACTTCGTTATGCGATATTCGCTAAGCGAATCGCTTAGCGAATATCGCAAAGCGAAAAATCCCCATAGGGGCCATCGCTGAGCGAATGCTCCAGCGATGGCCCAGAGCGCCTCGTTGAGCGATTTCATCGCTCAGCGAGGCGCTCGTTAAGCGAGGCACCACTGTAATAATAAATTTCACTATTTGCAGATGTAAGCCACAGCTACTAGAGTAGGCTTTCACTTGGTCATGTCACTGTAATTTGTATTTTATTTGTAAGCAGTATGAATACTTGAAGATGCAAACATAGAATATTAGAGAGAGAGCGGCAACTCACAGCAGATTCCCCAGAAGGAACTTCCTGCTTGTTGGCTATGAGGAGCTCTTTCAGATCATTGGTGGAACAGGCTTTCTTTAACTCATCTTTGATGTGCCAAATCAATTCTGTCTGTTCCTGTAGATGAAAAACAACACAGCCAAGATTTCCCTAGTGGAACTATTTAAGAAAATGTCAGAGCAATGTTAGCTGCTTAAAAATGGTTTTGTTAATAACTCTGCCTTTTGGATATACAAGATGTTATTTTACACATCTATAAGACAGAATAGAGATACATGAGACAACGTCAAGTCCATGAGTTACACACCAAGAAACATATATGGGTCTCTGTCAAAGTTTAGTAACAAGTTATATAGTTCTGGCATAATGATATGGATTTTTTTTACATACAGCTATCGTGAAAGTAAGTGAATGGGCTAGATCTACCAGTTCCTTTCTCCTGATTCATCTCATTATGGAGAGGGGAGAAAGAATATGGCTAATCCCCACCACACACATTTGCCATCTCTCCAACATTCCCATATGAGACAAGCTTCAAATGTAGCCTAATGCACAAAATCTAATACACAAATATGTATAAGATAAAACTGTGCAGTGACTTCCAGTGGAAGGTGGAAATATGGGAACTAACTTCTCAATTTTAGCCAGTGAGCTTGGATTGTCTTTCAACACCTGATGTGTAGATGTGCAGGCTTCCATGAGGGAGGGTGTTCATATCCCATGATTTCTGAATTATGGAATTAATAATCATTAGATGGATACCAATTAAAAGGGAAGTTGACAACTTCATGGAGGCCACTGATATTATTTAGCTACAAAGGCCATACCATTGGATCATAGACACCATCTCTCTGAATAAAAACAGACGTTAGGGAACAATAGTGGAATGGGCCTGCTGCACGCACATCCTTCTTGTGGACTTCCCACACATATCTGGCCTGCAACTGTGTGAAACAGGATGGTGGACAAAGGACACCTTTGATTTCATTCAGCAGAGTTCCTCTTAGGTTCTTATCAGCGGATATACATCACCCATCCAACCCAGTGTCCTTACCTATTTCACAAGTCTGCCAGCAGCAGCAGGAGTACATTTTGAAAAGGCCTAATCCAAGAATTATAATAATTATATATAATTATATAATCCAGCACCCAATTCTGGGAATAGATAGAAGCCATAAAGAAATAATTTCTTTATCATGCTTTTCAAAACCTTAGCTCTGAGCCCAGAATCCTAAACTGAAGAGTCAGAACATCCTTTAACCTCTTATGTTTGAACACTACTTAGATTTTACACTTGGGGAAAACACTTTTTCCCCTGCCACAGGAAACATGCTTTCAGGCAATGGAGGCCTAACATAAACTAGCAGCTTTTGGATGGGACTTCTTTATAAACAATCTGTTTTCCACTAAAACAATTATGAACTCCTTTAATTTCATTTTACATTTTTTGCTAACAATATTTATTATTTTTCTGACCACAAGGACCCATTAAACAACATACAATAAAATATATAAAAACCTTGATTACATATTTCAAAAAAATACATATCTGACCAATTCCTGGAAGTTCAACAAAGATAAAATCAGTCTGATTTCTCTTGAAAAGGCATCAATCAATCTGGGTGCTGGTACAGAGAAAGCCCTGTCTTGTGTATTCACAACCCGAACCTTAGAAGGATGGGACACACTACAGGCCTCACAAGTTGCTGCAAACACACTGGGATGGTAAACTAGATTCCAGTCAAGGACAACACAGAAGAAAACAATATTCAGCATTAGTCTAAGCTTATACATTGCTCTGGAAATTTCTCTTAACAGAAGGAAGTATAATAAACTGATTGGCCACTTGCAAAACACACCTTGAGCAGCTTCTCCTGTTTGGACTGTTTTTCTTTCTCTTTTTTCGGTTTCTTTTTTGAAATCACATTGGCATCCATCTCATCCCCTTTTCTCTTTCTGGAAAAAAAGGCATTTATAAATACCGAATGATTTCAGTTTATAATAAATGATAGTCAGCACAAGGTTTTTTTCATTCGCAACCTCATGTTAATTCTTGCCCTTTCTTTCTATTCATTTCTACACCACAGTGGGGGTGGGGAAAACTTCTGGCCCTCGAAGTGTTGTGACTTACAATGCCTCCAGCCCTGCCCAAAGCAGCCAATGCTCTGTGGGATTTATCCAAAACATAAGAAGGGCAAGAACAGGAAAGTTTCCTATCTACACAAATCTCAGAACTATTCCCATATCCTTGCCAGCACAATGGACGGAGCTCTTTAAGATTGCAAATACAATTCCCTGAACAATTTGAAGCAGGGCTTTGCTGTCCTTGTGCAAGCAGGCAAAGACCTTTCTCTTCAGGGAAGCTTTCTCTTAATGACTGGCTATCTGAATGGGGTTTTAAATGAATGTTTTTTGGGTACTGCTTTTATTTGATGTATTTTAGTGTGGCACTGTTTGATCCTTTTTAGTATTTATATACTTAATTTTTTTAGCTTTCAATTCTGTAAGCCATCTTGGGCCCTTTTTAAGGAGGAAGTTGAGTAAAAAATATTTTAAATAAATAATATAGATATGAATAATTTTATAATTTACTCTGATGAGATACAACTCTTCTACCAGTAGTCAATGGCATGAAGACTATTAACTACAGTACTGCCTATTGCTAAAATCAAAACTGGACATGGGAGTTTCGTATTGATCTCCTAGGGGAGAAAATATGAAGCTCGCTAGAACAGGTGGCTGGCACGACTGGACCTTCCCCCCAAAATCGGGTGTAAACTTACCACTCACCACGTGGCTGGCATTATCAAAAGCAGACCAAATCGTGGCAGTAGCCCAGCTGGCACTGCCCCACCTCCTTGCTTGGCTGCCCACTAAACAGCTGAGTGGGAAGGCTCATCATCCCACCCCTTCGCCGGAGTAGCTAGCAAAGTAGGGAGGCGGGGTAGCACATTTGATACTAGTGTGCTTTTGATGACACTGGCTGTGTGAATCACATTGTGAGTGGCAAGTGGATGCCTGGTTCTGGGGCCAGCCACCTTTGCTGGCGAGTCTTATATTTATCTCCCCCAGGGCAACGAATACAAATTTCCCATCTCTAATCAAAACTATTCCCTCAGCACTTGTGAACAGTTGCCAAACGGGCTATGGCCATCAAACATCTCATTAGGATGCAACATCCTAAGGTGGTCAATAACAGAGTGGACACACCTCCCCCCACAACTGCATTTGTAGACCAGAGGAAAAAGTAGGTGAACTAAGACCAAGCGATTTGTCTCAGTGCCTCATTTAATCCTGGAGAGAAAGATCTGCATCTTACATAAACTGCTGATTTATTCTAATAGCGCTGTGTAGGTTTTGAATGGCTGTCTGGGCAAAAGTAAATAACAGGAGAGATTTCAAACCAGCAACAAAATGACAGTGCAGGCTGTTTGAACACTTCCATTTAGCCACATTATTTTCCACTGCGATTCTTGTGTTTTGTTTCATAGAGACTTGGCCTACAAACACTGGGTAATTTTACAAATATTTTATGGCATGCAGAAGGACTATTAGAAAATGTCTCTCCTTCTGAAAAAAGAAAAAGGGTCTAGAAGAGGGAACATTTCCATATCAACAAATCTTTTTTTAAAAAAATTAACCCTGGTCAAATCTCTGATCAGGTAGAGATGCTGAATGAAATTGTTTATCCAACTTCATTCGGAGGCTGCCCTGAGCAAATCAAAACACAGGCCTCAAACAGATGGACACAAAGGCAAAAGCATGAAAACTGGACCTCTCTGCATAAGCAGCAACAGCTGATCAGCAGAGACATGATATAGCCTTGGCTTTCCTAGCAGAGGATAGCACAGAGTAAATTTGTTTGACATCGCAGCCCCAGAGCAGAAGCAAAGCTCGTACACTACATTCATAGAGTGCAAACCACACAGTTTTGACACATTAGTGATCTCATTGAGTATGTTCCTAAGCTTCACACTTGTGGTTGTGCTCTGATTTATCTTCTAATAATATCCCTCAACTTTAATCTGATTTACTTTCTTTTAACTACAGCAATTGACAGAAGAATTTCTTCCCACAGATGTGTGTATTTCTTCAATGCCCAGAGTTTAAATCAAGAGTGGGCAACTTGCAGCCTATAGTTCATATGTAGTCCCCAGGGCCTTTTTGCAGCTCCCAGCACACTCCCGCCAATGGAAAAAGGTATTATTAATTCCTGCCAACAAACCAAATTCTTATAATTCTGAGATCATTCTGGTTTGAGAAAAAAAATGCATGTTGCACAAATCTGGCTTCAAACTAAGTTGTATTTTTACTCCTGTACCAATAAGATACATTTAGGTACCAAAAGTCTCGGCAGGAAGCATAGAAGAGCCCAAGTATTCTCTTACATTGCCTGCCAACTCTCCCCTGCCCTGAAGTGCCAACTTGAAGACAGCCAACCCAGTAGGATCAGCTAATACAAGAAGTGTACAAAGCCAAGGGGCCAGCTCCGCAGCCTGAGCAACCTGCCTCTCAAGTCAACTTTACTTGCCACAGACAGCCTGAAAGCACTGCCACCGTCTAGAGAACCGACAGCCAGTATCCCAGCTATGAGCCATGACAACTCCCTGAATATCTCTTCTTCAGATGGGAGGAGAAAGCAATAGACCTCTTTTTCTATTAAAGAAATACATTCTGGCATCAGTGATTTAGAAGAGTTTAGTAGACTTAACTAGTACTGCAACATAGTGTGAGATATGCCTTCTTTGGCCATATTCAACATACCCCTCATTTTTAAGAGCAGGCAGCTGCTTCTTCAGAGTCTCCTTATCTTCTGCGCTCAGGAGCCCAAAGCCTAAGAGCTGAGAAGCACTGAAGGTAGCAAGAAACCCCAGAGCTGCTCTGCGGCTGATGAAGCATGCTGGGTGATACCAGTTGTCTATCATCCCCAGCTGGGGCTTTTCAGGATGCACCATTTTCTTTGAAATTCTAATTTGACCCTGGAGAGGAGATTAAAATAAATAACACCTTGCAATGTGTCTGAATTATCATATTAGGAAGGGCATTTATGCATCAATTCAATCTTATTCTTCTTTTAAAAAACACACATAGTTTGTGATGACTTAAGTCAGTGGTTCCCAAAACATTTTTATTCTGGTATTTTAGAAATGGTGTTTCAAATTGGGGATCGTATCCCACATTTTCTTCTGAAAGAGCTTGCCCCAGCAAAGGAATTGGGTCATAATATCCTGCAAATATATAACCCTGAATCCCAAGCTGAACGTTTTTCAAACTACCAATTGGGCATTTTTCATAGAATCATGAATAATGAAGTTGGAAGCGGCGTCTAAGGCCACTGAGTCCAATCCCCCGCTCAATGCAGGAATTCTCTTAAAGGAAATTATTATTTTTTCAATTAAAAGCAAAACACTGGCTATTTTAGTGTTTAAAGATACTTAGAAATTCACATTAAGGAATAGCAATTTTGTTGCTCTCAGTTATTTTTTACATTTTGCCAGGCCAGGGTAGAGAGTGAGATATTTTCCCGAGCAGCAAATGGGAGAAATGTTGAGCCTGTTTTTCATCAATTTTAAGTACTGTACAGGATTAAGTTTCATAGTCCTGCACTGCTTCCCTGCAGTATCATCCTCCTCAGGATTTTGAACTCTTTTGCTGCCCTTGTCAGTTTCAGGATTGTATGGTGGTCAGATTCACATGGTTGCATCAGTTGTATAGGGCACTGGTTCTTAACCTTGGGTTACTCAGGAGTTTTGGACTGCAACTCCCAGAAGCCTTCACCACCAACTGTGCTGGCTGGGGTTTCTGGGAGTTGCAGTTCAAAAACATCCGAGTAACAAAGGTTAAGAACCACTGGTATAGGGGATGTAGCTCTTCTCGGTTTCAGTCCTGTATACACTTTTCAGTTTCAAATGGCTGTAGTACTCAGTGTAAGAGGTTGAAATTGATAAGAGGTTCCAATAAGGAATCAGGTGGAGAACGGTATTGATTTCTGCATAGCCTACTCTAAGCAGTCATTCAGGGGAAGAAACTGTAGACATTCTGCTGGCTAGCATTCTGAGGGGAGGAAAGGCAGAAAACCCTGTAGAAAGATGTGGGACCAAAAACCATCCAGATTCACAAACCTAGTCCTAATAAGCAAGCTCCATAATTCCAATAAATTCCATCAGTAACTGACAGAAAGCCAGGCAAGCCCAAAAACAATATTAATTAAAACAAAAAAACAAACAAAAAAATCTCGTTACAGCCTGAAACTATTTTAGAAGGAAAAAACTGAATATACTTGATCCAAGTTCATACCTCCAGCACATACCAGGGTTCATAGCCATAGATTGTACTATTATCCGCATGCATAAAAGCGTATCCACACCTATGCGTGCAGACACATTGCCTTGCTTTTCTCAGACACATATATACTATGTCAAGCATGCAACATAGTATATGAGAGAAAAGGCAAAGCTAAAGGTTGGTTTTCTCTGTATCTGGAGTTTTGAATAACCACCAAGCACTACTATCTAAATAAGCCCCCTCCCCATACAGTTCTGCCGATTGTTGGTACAGTTCCAGATACATTGGGAGTAGCAAGAGAAGGTACAATTGCTCTTTTCCTAAAGCAGGCAAAAATTTGAATCAAATGTCAGAATTCATTGACATGTTATAAATACATACTTTAGTATGACAACTGATGAATGAGATGTAAGAGCCATTCACTTAACACAATATTTGAGTGCTTCTGTGAAAAGCATGATGGAATCTGAACCTGGAGCGCAGGGGAAATTCATGCTTAAATTCCTGCATTAAATCTGTAAACTTTATGAAAGATAAGAAGCTCCCCTAGATGGAAAGTTGTAATGGCACTGAGTTATTGAATACGTACATTAAGAGTACTATATTTGTACATTAACAGTGCTGTATTTAATATATGTTACAAACACACTATTTTATTATCTGTCTACCTTTTCTATCTTCTGTTCACAGCCTTTGCAAGTACTTCTGTTCGACTTTGCATATTCTGCTGCAAAATCATTTAAACTCTTCTCATTTTTGCCACCTCCTTCTTGGTCACCACCTTTGCCTAGAAAAAAGAAGACATTATTTCCAAGTTCTGCTCCAATGTATGGAGTTACAAAGCTTCAAGGAAAGAGAAAAAAGATACAGGGTATGGTGATGCCCCGCTTGACAATGACCCCATTTGTCACATACAGCACTGATGGTACCTGTCTGTCATGGGTTTGGAGGGAAAGTTCCATCCTATGGGGAGTGGAAGGCGGGACATCAGGGAGGAGGAGCTGTACTGTATATATATTTGGAGCTTGTGTGGAGAAGAGGAGTGGGAGTCTGTGTGTCAGACTGGGTACAACTGTTTGTCAGTTAGTACATACCTGATAGGTTCAGGTTTCTATTTAGGTAGCCAGAACTGATAGGTTCAGGATCTGTGCGTTACCTTAAGGTGTTCCGTGGGAACCAAGCTGTTGTATGTGTGTGATTAGGACTATGCCACGTTACAGTATCCTATTTACCTGATTCTTTTATTTACCCTGTTTGTTGTTTCAATAAACCTTGTTCTTTAATTTATAAAAATCCATTCCTGGTCTGTGTGACTCCTTATAGGGAATGGTTGGTGGCAGCATAACTATAGGGTGGGATACTCCAGTAGGTCTGGGGTTGCCACACCATTAGACGACAAAATCGCTTTATGATGAGTTAACAATGGTTCCTATGGGGTTTTTTCCACTTGACATCGATTAGGTGCCTGCTTTGCGAACATTTGTTCACAAAACAATTTTCCGGCTCCGCAAAATGGCTTCCCTTCATAAAATGGCTTCCTTCCCTTCGCAAAATGGCTGTTTTCCGGACCCCTGCTTCGGAAGACAGCGATTTTAAACAGCTGATCAGCGGTTCTCTATGGGCGATCTTCACTGGACAATGAGGTACTTCCCCATTGGGACGCATTAACTGGTTTTCAATGCATTCCAATGGGGTTTTTTTTTCACTTGACGACGATTTCGCTTAACAGCGATTTTCCTGGAACAGATTATCGTCGTCAAGCGGGGCACCACTGTACATGGAACAGATTTAACCACACCTTCCCAGCTTAGGCACTACTATTTTCAGCATCAGCATCACTGCCACCATTTCAAATGGCTAACCATGAATAAAATAGAATTGAATTGCTTTCTTACAACAGTCTGATGAAACAGTCTAGTTTAGAACCCTATTTAGTGGCCATGTCTGAGAAAGGGAGAGGAACATAGCTGCATCTAATAAATCTCTCCCCCGCAGAACATCTAGTTATAAAAGTTTGCAAGAGATCACCGTAACAATTATGTTAGAATCATCTTGTTCAAAGTTTACACTATAGGGCAAACAATGCTTAAAGGGTTGAAGCAACTCTCTTGTGAAGAAATGTTACAATATGCTAGGCTTTTTAGTTTCCAAAAAAGGCAAGTTAAGTGGAGATATGACAAAATTATACGCAGTGTGGAGACAGTAGGTATTCTTTTGAAATTTCACATCAGAGATCCATTGAATGGTAGAAAATTTAAGGAGAAAAAAACAAGCCTTCACAGGTCGTACAGCTAAACCCTTGAATTCACTTGTAAAATGCACTGGTGAATTTCCATGGAAGGGCCAGGAGTTTTCACAGTTAATTAGCCAAATTCATGGCATACAGGGCCATCAGTGGCTACCGATCATGATGGATATGTATCATCACTGATGAAAAATGTATCCAAGTGCTGTTACTGGGGAACCTAAACAGAAAGCTAGTACTGTGCATATGTCCTGCCTATAGGCAAATGGATGGCGATAGTGAACAGCACGCAACCCTTTGGTTGTACACAACATGCCTTCTCTCAAGTATTCTTCTGTACCATATGTCTTTACACCAGCACAAGCAGTCATAATGATATTGTGGTGCTGAAACAATGTACTAGATCAATGTAGAGGGTGAATACTTTAACAGTACAATCCTATGGAATTCCACCAAATTCACTAATACTCTCAACTGTTTATAAATAGCAGTGTTTTCTGCCCTACTGCCTCCACATACTGTACTGTCCTGGCTGTGCTGACTAGGGAAATATAGGGATTACAGTACAGCAAAACCAGGAGGTACGATACTGGAGAAGTGTGGTGAATGGAATTACAGCCTTAACCATGAGGTCTATTTTGTAGAACAGTTGTACAGTATGAGCAAGTGTATTCTAAAGGCCTCCTAACCACATGTAGCAATGTTTTAAGCTGGTTTTAATTACAGCACTACAAGGCTTGTGAACATAACCCAGCCCCTAGTAATTTATCTACGCTCACACAGCAGTGCTTCTCCTTTTTGACTGTCACTAGCAATTTGCCTTACCTGTGCTAACACCACCACTTTCTATGGATTTTTTAATTTTCTCTTGATCTTCCCAACGCAGTTCCGAGAAGCCATCTATATCAGAGTGGGACACCAGTCGAGCTCGCTTCCAGAAACAAGAAAAGTGGTGCCAGTGGGGTACTTTACCATCAAACATGGGAGACTAAAAGGAAGAAGTGGTAGAAGAAAGAAAGAAAAAATTCAAATACAAGGAAGAATATTTTGTTTGCAGAGGGGAAAATACAATCTTTATGACCCAATTTCTAATGCCTCTACTCATGAATTATAGCCTATTTGTCCCATAATACTGTTCCCAACATATCTTCTTTTCCTACCTTGTAAGTTTACTCAAAATACTGCAGAGGATTTTTTTTCTTGGACTTATTCGCACAAAAAGATATTTCAGTTGAAGCACACTTTATCTCCAATTTTCACTAAGAGCTGGTTTGATAGATACATACTAGCTGCTTTACATTCTATTGCTTTGTTCATCAGCAAGGGATGAATGTAAGGTAAGACTGCACCAAACTGTTGAAAAATGTACCCTCAAGTATCCCTACTGCAATGTAAATGATGTAACAACTCTTTTTGGCATATGAATTCTATCAACTGTATATTAAACCATCTCCAACTTCAATCTTCTGTGCCATTTTTGGAGAAAAGAGAAATGTGCAAATATCTTTGCCTCCTGATGCAACATTATTTTGTATGTGTAGTGGCATGCCTACATTCTTTGATCTAGTGTCCCTTCTGAACACCTTACTTCATGGAAGCAACAGTGGGCTCACAGGGAAGGAGTTATTAACAAACGATAATAATAAATGTCCCCGTCTCTCCTCCACTAGGAGCTTTTTATGCGCAGAGGTCTTCTCACAAAAATTCTTAGATACCTCACATAGGATTTCCAAATTGTAGGATGTTCAATTTAGCTTGAAAACTAAATTGAATCTTCTGTGCCATTTTTGGAGAAAAGAGAAATGTGCAAATATCTTTGCCTCCTGATGCAACATTATTTTGTATGTGTAGTGGCATGCCTACATTCTTTGATCTAGTGTCCCTTCTGAACACCTTACTTCATGGAAGCAACAGTGGGCTCACAGGGAAGGAGTTATTAACAAACGATAATAATAAATGTCCCCGTCTCTCCTCCACTAGGAGCTTTTTATGCGCAGAGGTCTTCTCACAAAAATTCTTAGATACCTCACATAGGATTTCCAAATTGTAGGATGTTCAATTTAGCTTGAAAACTTTGTCTGTGGTACTTCATCTCTGATGGTATATTGTATGGCATACAAACAACCATATGCACATTTGAACTTAGAAAACTGAAACTTAGGATACAGTAGGACACAGATTCCTATTCAAGGGTATTCTGGTCCTGAAATATTTATTCACACAACATTACTAGAGCAGCACCAACTTTAGCCATTCCCACGATAAGTCTGCTCACAATCCAGAAAATGAGTTTATCTATAATCGCTCAAGTCCCAGTGTAGGACTGGTGAAATCCAAGTTCATTCCCACAGAGCCATGAACCTTCCTGGGGGAACTTGGCCAGTTCCTAACTCTCATTTAATTTACCTCACAGAGTTATATATGTACCGTAGTTCTCTGTTGGAAATAAGGCAGAATACAAATGTGACGGCCAAAATCTTGTTGCTTAGGGTAGCAAATCACACTACAATAGGCCTACTGAATCAATGGCAATTTGTTGAGTCAACTACTCCATTAGTTCCACAGATTCAAATGGGCCTACTCTAACTGTGACTTATTTTAGCATAGTAAGTTACAATTAGAGTAGGCCCATTTTAATTAACTGAACCTACTGTATGCAGCACTTGACTCAACAAGTCCTTATTGATTCACTGGTTCTACTCTAAGCAGCAAGATTTTGGCCAACCTGTGTTGTTGTTTTCAAACTGGTTTCTAAACAGTTCAAGAAAGATGCTCCAACAAGAACAGGCAACATTGTTTACCTTTTTTCTTTTTAATGGAGGCCTCACCTTTCTTTCTTCATAACTTAAAAGATGGTGGTGGATACTCACACCAACAACTTAACACATTATTCAAATATCATATAAGAAACAAAACACACCTTAAAGACTAACTGCTATATTTTAATGTGAGCTTTCATGGACACAGTCTACTTCCTCAGACATAAGAGGGAGACTGCATGGAAAATATTTATACATAACTACAACATGAGATGGTGGTTGGTTAATAGACACAAGTTGCAAATTGTGTGTGTGTGTGTGTGTCAATGTGGCATTTCACACTGGGTGATGCTGTAAGACCCCTGTTTGATATTCAGTTCTTTTCTTTTAAAGCTTATGTTTTTGTCTTTTTGTTTTTCCTTTGTTTCTTGTCCAATATGCTTGCACAGACCAACATGGCTACCACTTCAAAAACTACATTACTCTCAGAGTAACAGGAGCCCAACTCTATCTTAAGGACCTATCCTTCACTTTAATAATTTTTTTAATGCTATGAGCAGATGACAGCTTGTCATCTCAGGGTATTTGCAAATTAAGGTCAATGGCATAGGCTCTGAAGACGAGCTTCACATATTAAAACGCTCAGGGATATGAAAATAGATTAAAGCAGTAACAGTAAAATGTCTCATGAATCTATAATCAGCAATATGTCATGTGTAACCAGAATGCATTTAAAGCAAGAATGCCTGAAGTCCAATGAAACATCTCCTCTTGAGGCCCTTGAATTGCTTCTCACAGGAATGTAATCTCATTTAGCTGATGAATGACTCCACAACAGAAATTAAGCTTGCTTCATGAAAAGCCTGACATATCAGGAAGACCAGAGAAAAATCACAGATGCCACTATCTGATCTGAAACTGTACTGTGAGGCAGCTATCAATTGACAACTTCATTTTCCCACATAACTGTGATTATTCTATTCCTTACAAAGGTAGTAGCACTGTTTTTCCTCAAGCTCCCACTTGTCTATAAGAACATTTATTAAAATAACTGATTCACATGGATAAGCCGTAGTAATTTATGTATCAACTTGCTGACTTGACAATACAAAACATACACAACACAAGGACAATATAATGATAAAGCCAATAAGCAAGGGCATTTCCCCCTACTTAGCAAGACAATAGTTGAAATGTGTATTCACATAAGACTGAATATGACTACAGTAATCTGTATTCCATTCTCTGTTTAAGTTCATTATTTTCCCTATTTACCTCTATAAACTCTTTGAAGCAGTTCACTATAATTGTACTTTGCCAGTGCATCATAATTTAAGAGTAATTAATGCTATATTATGGTACTCTTGTTTAGAACATAGTTACATTCACCTTGGGCATTAATCTGAATCATTGTCAGAAGGTCCTGCCCTGGAATCCCTTAAAACTTTTAAAACTCCAGATGCAAGATATGTACAGTACATGTAAATAATACTGATAGGACGGTCCTTATCTGTCTCTTATACTGTACTTCTTTTGCTCTAAAATTAACACTGTTCAGTTGTGTGAGCAGGTCAATTTCTTAAAAGAAACTGCACTAAGAATTACCATCAGCAGCTATTATGAGTTCTGGAACATGAACTACATGAGCTAGGATTTTTCTGTCCAGACAACAAGCTATCTTGGAACATAGAGCAGCTGCCAAACACACTTTCCCTCACTAAAGAAAGGAACCCACTAGGCTCTTTTATCCTCCTGGAATTACAAGCTGAACTTTTGGGTTAAGAGGACAAGCTTTCAGCCTAAAAAGCTTCTAATTCATCTCATGGTAAACTACTGTAGCTAATTTGATAACAAAAATTCCCTCAACCAAAGACATTTTACAAAGCAATGAAAACTGATGAAACAAGGTGTGAAAGCATCACTTCCGTGAGCAGTGACTCAGTCTAGAGTCAAAGTAACTGCTAAAAATAGAGCCACTTCACCAATGCTGCTGTAGATAACAAAAGATTTAGGTCACTAAGAAATAAGTGTCTTAGGTAGGAGCAAAGTCTATTCAGTGTCTAATTAGCTAAATAATGCAAGAAAAGCAGCAGCCAAAATCAACAACAGGGGAGAATCTTCCCTTAGCAAAGGGCAGTTCTGACCACTAGCTTTTCCTTTCCCTCAAAGTCTTCCATATAGACGCGATTGCATCCAACTGTGTTCTGCTAGCAGAATAAACACTGTTGGCATATTAAATTCTCCTCCCCTTGCCCATGCTCCCCACATGCTCCCCAAACCTGCTATGACAGACTGGGGATCCTTTGCAGAACAAGAGGATGTATGAGGGGCTACAATGGGGAAAGGAAATTCTCACGGCCTGAGCAGAAGTCTCCTCTTGCAATGTTGGATTTAGCCTGATGTCTCCAAGCCTCAAAATAGCTTACTTCAATCACACCAAAGTGATCAAACACAGTCTTCCATGACATAATTAGTAACTAAAATTAATAAAAATGCAAATGCTCTAAGTTTTGGAACCTTGTTTTTATTTTGATTGATTATTCTCATAAGTGTTTTTAATAACTAACATTTTTTCCACAGATATACAGGTATGCTGTCAAGCCAATTCTGACTTATGATGACCCTTCCCAAGGTTTTCTAGGCATACAGTACACAGAAGTGATTTATTTTCCCTCTTTCTGGCAACACTCTAGAGCTGTGCAGCTTGCCCAAGGCCACACAGGCAGGCTCTACTCCTGGGAGACATAGCAGGGAATTGAACTCCCAACCTCTGGATCTGCAGCCAGATACAGTGGCACCTCGACTTACAAAAGCCCCTACTTACGAACATTTTGACTTACGAACAGCTCCGGCCACAAAATTTTGCTTCGACTTGTGGACGGAGCTTTGACGTACGAACAAAAATAGGCAGGGAAAAGGGGCAGGAAACCAGTTCTGCCCCTGCTTTCAGTGAGTTCCATGGCTATCCAAAAATTTGAACCTAGATCTCCTGCATCCTAGTCTACATGACATTGGGTATCCAGCAACAGATAAACATACCCTGAGAAAACTCATAGAAATGTTTCTAGCAGAAACAAAGTCACTAAATTATTTGCAAAAATGAAATGGCCCACTTCTCTCTTCCTAGCCAGCTACTGTATTTTTTGCTCCGTAAGACGCACTCCCTCCAAAAAAAAAAAAAAAAGTGGGGGGGGGGCAGTTTGTGCATCTTATGGAGCGAAGGCAGCGATTTCGTCCCCGCTGGCCCCGTGGGGGGGGAGTGTCGCAAGGGTCCGGGTGAACCTTCCAGGACCCTTGCAACGCTCCCCCACCCCCACCCCCGGGCCAGCACGGGCGAAATAGCCAGGTTCCAGGTGGGGGGAGCGTCGCAGGGGTCCTGGAAGGCTCACTCGGACCCTTGCGATGCTCCCCCCACCCCCGCACGGGGCCAGCGTGGGCGAAATCGCCACCTTCTGGGACTCTTGAAGCTTGGGAAGCTTCAGAAGACTGCCAGAAGCAGCCGATTTTGCCCCCGCTGGCCCCATGGGGGGGTGGGGGGAACGTCTCAAGGGTCCGAGTGAGCCTTCCAGGACCCTTGCGATGCTCCCCCCACCCCTGCACGGGGCCAGCACGGGCGAAATCGCCAGCTTCTGGGACTCTTTTGAGGCTTGGGAAGCTTCAGAAGAGTCCCAGAAGCTGGCAATTTCACCCCCTCTGACCCCCGGGGGGGCAGGGTGAGTCTCTAAAGGGTACTGGTACACACCCTAGGACCCTTTGGAGGCTCACCCTGCCCCCCGCCAGGCTAGAGGGGGCGAAATCGCCACCTTCTGGGACTCTTTTGAGGCTTGGGAAGCTTCAGAAGAGTCCCAGAAGGTGGCAATTTCGCCTCCTCTGACCCCGGGGGGGCAGGGTGAGCCTCCAAAGGGTCCTAGGGTGTGTTCCATAAGATGGACCTCTCCATAAGGCTTACCAATTTTTAGGAGAAGAAAACAATTATTTTTTTTCCTGTTTTCTTCTCCTAAAAATTTGGTGCGTCTTATGGAGCAAAAAATACAGTAACTTCCATCTGCTTCCTCACAATCATCACTCATTCCACTTTCATACAAAAACAGAACATGACAGCAATCTGACAACTTGCAGCTGCACTTCTTTTCAGGACTTTAAAAAAAATCATAAATCCATGTTTTGTTTGACGTTTGATCATACTGTCAACTTCCTTCTGAGTCTGTTTCTTTTAGAAAATGCCTTATTACATTACATCCCTTAAAATGCCTTTTCATTTAATTCAGTTTCATTAGCATATCTTATACACATACAAAAAGAGATATTGCCTTCTGTTTCTAACATTGCTGAAATCATTGAGGTTCAGAACTGACATTCATTCAAAAAACAGTAATTGAAAAATGCAAGTTTACAAAGTCATCAGGACCCAGGTGATCTTAGATACCCTTTTCATAATTACTTCATCGAAATGTCTCTTATAACATTTAGACCAAAGGTAGAGATATGATACAGATGTGCATTCAAATGTCAGTTTACTCATCTGTCTCCTCCTCGTCAATGGCATCTCCCTGGCCCAGTTCAGATGTTGCACTGTATGGTCCAATGTTACAACTGGTGTAATGGTGCCTACTTAAACCATTCCCCCACTACATCTGAATAAAGAAATCGGTCTGTAATCTGAGGTTTCCTTGTTCAGATCTAACAAGAAACTGAAAATAGACAATAAATATTGAATTATATTTAAGAACATGAGAGAAAGAAAGAAGAGCAGAGAACACCAGAGGTATAATGCCCACTCTCTGCTAGTTTATCAGACTTTGTTACATATGAAGTAATATTTCTCATAAGGGACGTGGTGGTGCTGTGGGTTAAACCGCTGAAGCCTCTGTACTGCAAGGTCAGAAGACCTGCAGTTGTAAGATCGAATCCACGTGACAAAGTGAGCCCCCGTCACTTGTCCCAGCCCCCACCAACCTAGTGGTTCAAAAGCATGTAAAATGCAAAAATGCAAGTACTGTAGATAAATAGGTACCACCTCGGTGGGAAGGTAACTGGCGTTCTGTGTCTAGTCATGCTGGCCAAGTGACCGTGGAGGACTGTCTGCGGACAAACGCTAGCTCTATGGGTTGGAAACGGAGATAAGCACCGCTGCCTAGAGTTGGATACGACTGGACAAATTGTCAAGGGGAACCTTTACCTTTTTAAAATATCTTTCATATCTGATTGCACTATCATTATGATTTAACTCAGAGCTAAGCAACTTGTGGTCCTGAGCCTAATTCAAAGGCCCTCCATAAGCAACCAGGCACCTGTATAGAGCCTAATGGACTGTGAGACTATGAGTCTCTTGGAAACACTACAGAAGCTTCCTTTTTTTTGTACACTAACTGCAGGAAACAAGGCCTGATACAGCCATGCAGCCTCGGAGACAGGCCCTGGTCCAGGTGAGTGAAGAGCAGGTGTCAGTAAGTGTAGATCTGCCAGCTGGTGCTCCCATAATTCTGCCTGGGGAACACTTCAGGGAGCTGAAGTCCAGAAAAGAGGAGCATGTGCGTGTGTGAACGTCATTTCAACAGGGCTGGGGCACTGGGAACCCTCAAACTTACTCTTGTGTCAGATCACAACACAGTACAACTAAAAAAAGGATAAATGCAATTTACAGAAATTGGTCAATACTTGACAGTCAGTTATTACTTGGTTGTAGTTGCCACACTTAGCATCAGACTATTCTGAGAGCTGTTGACATACCTAAGGCCACACAAAGAACTCCACATTTATTTATTTTTTAAAGAAAGATGGTACAATCCCAGTGCAAACCCTTGTTGTATTTCTGACTTAAAGCTTAACTGGTAAGCCACTGTTTTCTGATATAACATACAGTATATAGGGCTATTGCAGTAAGAAGACGAGGCCTACAGTTGTGTTCAAAATTATTCAACCCCCAATGCTGTAAAGGGGTTTAGGGACTATAGTGTACATTTGGAATTGTATTCAGAATGAAATCCTACAAGGACGTTTTAAAGAACCAAATGCAACTAAAATAACATCAATTGTTTATGTAATACAGTAGTAAATGTTTCTTTTGTGGTTTCTTCATTGCCACAATTATTCAACCCCTTAAAGACTACCACTCTGAAGAAGAGAGGTTCATTCAGGTGTTTTCGATCAGGTATTGAAAACACCTGTGGATGTCACCGAGCACCAATCAAGCATAATAAGCACCAATTAGGCAGCTTTAAAATGACTGTGATACTCAGCTCCTTCTAGACATTTACTGGTGTGGTTACAAACATGGTGAAGTCAAGAGAATGGTCCAGGAAGACAAGAGAAGAGGTGATTTGTCTTCACAGGAAGGGCAATGGCTATAAGAAGATTGCAAAGAAGTTAAACATACCAAGAGACACCATAGGAAGCATCATTCACAAATTCAAGGCAAAGGGCACTGTTGAAATGCTACCTGGTCGTGGAAGAAAGAAGATGCTGACTTCGACTGCTGTGCGCTACCTAAAGCGTAGAGTGGTGAAAAGTCCCCGTGTGACTGCTGAGGAACTGAAAAAAGATTTGTCAGATGTGGGTATAGAAGTTTCAGCTCAGACAATAAGGCGCACACTGCGTAATGAAGGTCTCCATGCCAGAACCCCCAGGCGCACCCCCTTGCTGTCTCCCAAGAATAAGAAGAGTCAACTGCAGTATGCCAAAAGTCATGTGGGCAAACCACAAAAGTTGTGGGATAGTGTTCTGTGGACTGATGAAACAAAATTAGAACTGTTTGGGCCCATGGATCAACGCTATGTTTGGAGGAGGAAGAACAAGGCATATGACAAAAAGAACACCTTGCCTACTGTGAAGCATGGCGGACGCTCAATAATGCTTTGGGGCTGTTTTGCTTCTGCAGGTACAGGGAAGTTTCAGCATGTACAAGGTACCATGAATTCTCTTCAGTACCAGGAGATATTGGATGAAAATGTGATGCAGTCCGTCACACACCTGAGGCTTGGGAGACGTTGGACCTTTCAACAGGACAATGATCCCAAGCATACCTCCAAGTCCACTAGAGCATGGTTGCAGAGGAAAGGCTGGAACATTTTGGAGTGGCCATCGCAGTCACCAGACTTAAATCCGATTGAGAACCTCTGGTGGGACTTAAAGAAAGCAGTTGCAGTGCGCAAGCCTAAGAATTTGACTGGAGGCTTTTGCCCATGAAGAATGGGCGAAGATACCCGTAGATCGCTGCAAGACACTTGTGTCAAGCTATGCTTCACGTTTAAAAGCTGTTATAATTGTAAAAGGATGTTGTACTAAGTACTAAGATTGAATGTCACTTGGGGGTTGAATAAAAACTAATAATGATGTGAGCACAGAAAAGACATTTGTGGTTATTTCATTATAAACTTAAGGTTATATTTCTCTGACCTACAAGTGCCTCTTTCATGTAAATGTAAGCAAGATGACTGAATGATCAAAATCAATGTCAAAATGGCCAAAACATTCAATTTCAGTGGGGGTTGAATAATTTTGAACACAACTGTAAAACAGCATCATTCCACAACCATACTTAACCATATCCAACATGGATACATGGCTTTCTGTAATGTTGTATTTCTACGGCAAGAACAGTATAGTTCTCTACCATAACATCTAAAGCTCTTTTCCAGTTACTAGGCTGGTCTGAGATGCTACTGTATACTTTTAAAACCAAGATTAAGCAAAAAGAGACCCTTCAGATGTTGTTGGCTTGCAACTCAAATCCAGCCCCATACTTAACAGTGAGGAATGCTTGGATATGCAGTTCAACAATATCTGGAAGGCTGGCTCCCCCGCTGTTTTCTAGGACGGATTCCTCGCTTTACAGGCACTGAAAATGGCCGCCGTGAGTTATTCAGCCCATTGGAACACATTGAACGGGTTTTCAATGCGTTTCAATAGGATTTTTTCGTTTTGTTTGACAATGTTTTCGCTCTACAGCGATTTCACTGGAATGAATTAACATCGTCAAACGAGGCACCACTGTATTAGGGTTCCCAGTCAACCTCTTTGCATGCAACAGCCGGAATGAGAACATATGGATGTGAATAAATGTCCTGCATATCTCTCTCTATAATCAAGGGAGGATAGTTATACGACAATGTTTGCTAACACAGCAATGAGATTATCAAATTGTTAATTACTTCATTTAGCAGGTCTTAGCCCTGATGGTAGATTTGGCTGTCCTAGGAATGCTAAGCAATGTGAGTCTGGCAGAGGAAATGATTTTTTTCTACTTTTCTCTAAGACTTTATTGCAGCCACCTAACTAAATTTAAATGCAATTCAGCATTAAAAAATTGCCCCACCCGATTTAAACTCAACTGGATTTTTGGGTTTACTGATAGTTAACCAAACTGTGAACACTTTTCTACGATCTTCCCATCCCTGGGTGAAATTGACAAGAAATCTTTACCTAGGACAAGAAACACTTAATTCAAACCTACACCCTCAGATTTCCCATGTAGTTCCAAAATGCATTATTGCACTGTGTGAAGGACACTCTCATAAGCTAAAAAGCCTAAATTAAAAAAAACAAGTTGGAGGCAGGAGCCTAGACTTAAGGCCTACACAACTTAAAAGTGACTTGCTCCTAAGCATACACAGTAAGATGCCTTTGGTCCTTTCAAAGAAAAAGGTGGGGTACATAAACAATTTTCTGTCATAAAATTTGAACTACATTAAGGCTCCCATTCTATACATGCTTCACTGGGCAATAATCCCCACTATGTTTAAGAAGACTAGACTTCCAAGCAGATGATTGCACTGTATCGTCGATGAATGCCTAAGCCAACGCTTAAAAGTGATGGGAGTCGCTTGATGAACGGCCACCGACCACAGAAGTAAAAAGCATCTGGCCGCCCGCCCCCCCCCCCGCACAGGAAGGCCTGAAAAGCTTCTTGGCGATGACCAAATGTAACTGAGCCAAAATGAGGGCGGGAGGGGCCGGGAGGGGAATTGAGTGACAATGCAACATATGTTTATGCAAAAGTAAGTATCGTTATGTTTAATGGGGCTTCCTCCCGGCTAAAACGGTTACAGGATCTGCGCCTCGTGGCCACTGTCCGGTTCAGAGGCGGTCTGCCAGGCGACTTCCCAAGTAAGAAGGCCCCTAAGAAAGGGAGCCGCCCGTGCAAGGAACAAGAGGGCGGCGGCCCCCCCCGTACACATCCTGCAGCTGCAACGCTGGCCTGCATGCGGCACGTGGCCGAGCGGGCTCCGGTCTGGAGGGCGGCAATTCGTGCGGCTCCGCCTGGGCGTTCCGCACAAAGCAGCGCAGCAGCTCCTGCGAAGCGCCTGCAGCCCGGCAAGAGAGAGAGAGAGAGAGGCGCCTGGCCGCCGCAGCAGGCAAACGTGGCGCGCCCCCCCCCCCCGTCGGGGCTGGGCTTGAACCCCCTTGCACAGCTTGCAGGGAGAGGGGAAAGGCAAAGGCAGGGCCGCCCTCGGCCAGTACCTGCACCATGATGGCCAGGCGGAGCGAGTCCTTGGCGATGTTGTCCCCGCATTTCTTGCACGAAGCCCGGCCGCTCTTGGCGTACTCGGCCCGGTACAGCTTCTCCGCAGGCTCGGCCATGACGACCACGCCGCTGCCGCTGCCGCCGCCGCCGCCGCCCCCAAGGACTGCTGAGCGCGGAGGGGACTGCTGGAGGTGGGCGGGCAATGGGAAGGCGGCAGCAGCAGCAGCAGCAGCGACGGAACTCGCCGGGTAGCGGAGCACGCAGCCTTCCGCCCTTCTAGGCCGAGCGCCGAGTCATCGAACTCGGCCCGGCTCCGTTCTAAGCCCTCTCCGTTTCGAAGCTCGATTCGTCGCGCCGCGTCACTCCCAAGGCTTCTGAGCGCCGCCCGGGGCTAAAAAGATCTGTCTCGAGAGCGGCTTGAACTCTCGGGTGGGGATGGGGTGGGAGGCCGAGCTCGTCTGGACGAAGAGGGTGGCTTGAGAAGGTGCCCCCTTCCTCCGTACTCCTCCTCCTCCTCCTCCCCCTCTTTAAAAAGAACGTGTTTTCCACCATTTCGAGAAAAGCGGTGACCTGAAATCGGGAGCCCTTCCAAATCCAAGGAGCACGTGCTTGAGGGGAAAAAAAAAGGAATTCCCAGCTGAATTCCTGTGGATACGTATCTGGGAATAAATCCCATGGGACATGCAGCATGCCTGGTGTATATGGTACATGAAGTTTATTTTTGAGCTAACTATTATCCTAATTGTTCCAAATGAACAGTAACCTGTTCTAGACCAATGTGGGATGGATTGATTCCCGTTAGGGACAGCATGGAACGCGCTAATGATAACATTTGAGAAGGAAAAAAATGTCAGTACACTTTGAGTTAAATTTCCTTTTTGGGGGAGTGGAAACGACCCCCCCTTTCACGAAAGGAGGAGGAGATAAAAGGAGAGGGCATGGGGAAAAGAAGGGCAGGTGCTGGAGGGAGAGAGAAGGTAGCGGAGAGGGTGACCCTAAACAAGAAAAAATAAAGTTCGGGATACATAAAGAGAGCGATGTTGGCAAGTTTTGGGGTCTGAGTCCTGAGTCCACGCCATTGGTACCAAGTCCCAAGTTGCAGGCCCCAAGTCTGAGTCCCTATTAAAAACAAGCTTTTCCTCCTGGGGAGAAAAAGGGAAGGGGTGGGTGGGATCTGTGTCCTGAGTTCAATCCAAGTCAGTCAGGAAAAAAACCCCAAGTTAAATCTGAGTCAAGTCACCAATGTGAGTTAAGTTCAACTTGGCAGCGAGTCCTGTGACTTGAGTCCCCATCCCTGACTAAAAAGGAGGTGGAAAGGCAGAGGAAATCTGACCCCACAACCCTCTTCTTGGAGAAAGAAGGAACTACTGAAACAGAGGAGAAAAGAGAGAGGGAAGTGGGGGCATGTTGCAAAAGAAAGGGTCCTGAGAGGATGGCCAGCTTTGGGAACGAGGGGGAGCAAGCAGAGAATCCACACTGTCAAAGGAGAGTGTGGTCAAGGGTGGTTGGGATTGTCGCCCATGCTGTGGCAATCTGTGCACAGCCCAGTGTCTGCCCCTGCGCCAACTGATCAACAAGGAACAATTTGGTGGACCCCACTGTTACTAGGAGAGACTTTGTCAGAAGTCACCAGAGACTGTTTAGGTTGATGAGTACTGATGAGCCCTTTGAGGTTGTGCTGGAACAACCCCCTGTTTTGTTAAATAAGGACTTTGTTATGAAAGCCAAAGTCTCCCCATCTATAGGGCAGGAATTGGAAGAAGCTCACATGGTCAAAACTGAATCCACTCACAACGGAATGGCCTATTAAGATCTGTTATCAGGAGGCAGCAAACAGCAGAACCTTAGTACATCCCTTTGTTAGTACAAATAGAATTGGTAGTGAATTGTTAGCGGAGGTTTTATGAACGGAATAATGGAGGTTTCAAAACAGTCTGATTAGAAGGTGCGCATTTATGGCAAATATCTCTTAAATAACCCATGTGATTAGTATAAAGGTTGCAGAAATACATGCTAGCTGATTTCTTCTTTCATTTGACTGCTGGTGAAGTATTGTGTATTAATGCAAAAATTGCAATATTTGAAACAAAACATCTGTCGCCCATCTAGAACTGTGCTGCCCAACCTTGGGTAACGCAGGTGTTCTTGGATTGCAGCTCACAGAAACCTTGGTCAGCACAGCTATTGGTGAAGTCTCCTGGGAGCTGCAAGAACATCTGGGATCTCAAGGTTGGGAACCACTGAGAATACTGTAGAACTGTGTAGATATATCTCCCTAGAATGAAGATATGCATTCTAGTGGTGCCTCAACTGCCATCTTGGTGCTCTCCATGAGTTGGAGGCCAATGTCTGCTCAAACATTCTTCTTCTTCTTCTTCTTAGGTAAGTTTCCCACACATTTTCAAAACTTGATTTCTGAGGCTTCTTACACAACAAACCCGAAAAAATCACAATAACCAAAAGCTTGGAAAAGTTCCTTTTTTGGCTTGTAACCTCTAGATTCTCATAGCCCGCACGGGGCAATAGATAATATCACTATTCCAGATTATATTTAATCTAATCTTTTTCTGATTACCTGAGCATTATATTGTTTAATGTATGTTGTTACCACCACCTTGGGGTTGGTGATTGTCTGTTTGCTTGTCTTATGGATGAGTTAATGGGGTGAGGTCTTTATTTTTTGCTTTGTTTCATATTGTGTGTTTGCATTTTGTTGTAAGCTGCCCAGAGTAGTGACTTGCCTCTGGATGAGCAGGGTAGAAAATGAATGAATGAATGAATGAATATTGAAAACGGCTGGTGTAGGACATCCTGTCTTTGCTTACATCTCTTTGCCCATTTGGCTTTTCCCTAAGTGCCAGTTCAGAAACGGTAGCACAGGTATGCATATGTGAATGTTGGCACTGAGGTTCTGCAGTTGCCTGAGATATGAAGCATACTTTTTTTTATTTTAAGAAATCCAGTTCAGGTCTTTCATAGTATGAAACATAGTATGAACATTGTTGTTGTTTAGTCATTTAGTCGTGTCCGACTCTTCGTGACCCCATGGACCATGGAGTATGAACATAGAAACATTTAAAATGTTGGACCTGACTAGATGGGATCTTTTTAAATTCACATCGTGAGTAAGGGAAGCAACTGTAGCATCTTTCCACAAGATGGCACTGTAGGCCCAGTTGAAATGCAGAATACAGACGCATAGGCATATGAATGCCCGTGCAAAACATTTTTTGAAATTATAAATGAACAGAGATTTCTCTTTTGTTTCCTCCCAAGCATCTGTTGAATATGACTTTGATTTTACAGGTATGGGTTGTATTTAATTTGCCCCGTTTTTGTTTGTTTGTGAGAGCTGGACCATAAAGAAGGTTGACCGTCGAAGAATTGATGCTTTTGAATTGCGGTGCTGGAGGAGACTCTTGAGAGTCCCCAGGACTGCAAGGAGAACAAAACTATCAATTCTGAAGGAAATCAACCCTAAGTGCTCACTGGAAGGACAGATCCTGAAGCTGACGCTCCAATACTTTGGCCATCTCATGAGAAGAGAAGACTCCCTGGAAAAGACCCTAATGTTGGGAAAGTGTGATGGCAAGAGGAGAAGGGGACAACAGAGGACGAGATGGTTGGACAGTGTCATCGAAGCTACCAACATGAATTTGACCCAACTCCGGGAGGCAGGAGGGCCTGGCCATGGAAGAAGAGTCGCACACGACTAAATGACTTCTGCCTAAACCTTGTATTAAAATAAGTTCAGCAATGTTGTATTTTGGGGGTGGGGTGCTGACAGGGAGTGAAGAGACAATCTGATAGGTGGGTGGGACTGGGCATCCTTTGTTTTCTCTAAGTGACTTCTTATAAATTGTTGTCCTTAAGCCACTTCCTTCTAGATTACTTCCCAGTTCTTAAAGAAAATGGTTCTTTGTTCTCCTTCATCTCTTGGCTAGTCTCGAGGGTGTGTCCATGTTGGCCTTCAGTGTGTTTGCATGTATTGAAGTCAGCTCTAAGTACTTGTATACAAGTTTAGGTTTTATCCTGAATGGATTTCTTGGATAATAAAAATATTCTACCTTACCATAAGCAGTCTTGACAGATTGCTACTAATTCATAGCCATCTGTGCATGTTATGTGTCCTCAAGTTGGAATTGACTTATAGCAACCCTAATAGGGCCTTCAAGGTAAGTGAGATATTTAAATAGTAGTTTTAACAGTTCCACTCTGTCAATGAGTTTCTATGACTGATCGGGGATTTGAACCCTGTTCTCCAGAGTTCTAGTCTGTCACTCTATCCTCTTCACCACACTGGGATAACCTCTCTGCTTTGGAGAGTTGCGGCTTTGGAGACCTTTCAGAACTCTTTAAGGGCTGCATCAGAGAAAGGACAGGAAAGTCATCTTGTACAGTACATGCAAATAACATGCTTATGAAGCACTGGATTTTATCATATGCAGTGTTCTCAAATAACAGATGTAGAGGCAGAACAAATAGTCATTGTCTGAGGGTTGTTGGGGCTTTTCATCCAAGGCAACAACTGCCCATTGTTAAAACAAAAAATTGCCTCGGAAATGGATGGATTCACATCCTTGTAGTTTTTGAAGCAGAAACTGGATAGTCATCTGTCAGGAAATTTTTAGATGTTGCTTTCCTGAATCAGTAGGGGATGAAATAGGTGGCCTTCTAGTTCCCTTTCGAGAGTATACTTCTGTGATTCTGAGAAACGGAGCTGAGTGTACGTCGCCGGTGATGTCCCCAAAGAACACCACTGTGCCAAAATCGCTGAGACATAATGACTCGTGGTCTGTTCAAGCATGCATTGTCTGAGGTGGTACAATCTGCTCACACGTTTTCTCTGCCGTTTCAGTTTTCAAATGAAAGTGGCCTCATGTGAAAGCCCCATCCTACAGTAAATCTCGGAGGGGAAAACACTGCTTTCATTTTTTTATCTCTGAGAATACCAAATAACCTCACCATCTCTTGTGTCGTGCACCGTTCCTTCATTTGCAGAAATCAGCATGTGAAATCAGCATTATTCCCAACAGATGTGTCCATAGCTAATGGGAAAATAAAGCATTCAGCAATAGATGTCCGCATCCCCAGAGCCAGCCTCCTCTAGAATGATGAGCCTTAACAGGGGGCATGTTTTTCATGTGGAAGTCCGTGCAGATCAGAGGCTCCCAATGTGAAAACATAGGATCAAACTAGATGACACACCAGCTCATATTTAGAATCAGTGCTCCCTGAAGTGATAAAAGGCATTGGTTTATCCTAGCATTCATTTTCCCTCCGTTCTGTCTTTGCACATTCCAGCCTGTTTTGTTCTGTGACTGGTCACTGGAAAAGTTGGGCTAATGCCTGGAAATACCTGGACATTACTCTTCATACCTAATTTGACTCCTAGGTGGTACAATTCATGGACCTCGGACACCGAACAGCTAAGAGGACATTTTTACCTTTCCTAAATTGAGGGGCAAGGACTAGTAATGGTTTCTGATGGTCAGGTCAGCCCCACAGATTGGCCACAATGTGGTGGTGGGGTGCTTCCTTTCTGTCAGCAGATGGACTGTGGCTCATTCATGGCCTTTTGTCTAATCACCCACTGTATGACTAATCACTATAATTCATTAAAAATACAATAAATTATTGATGACAAGAGCTGGGGACGTGAAATATTTTGCATCTGCCAGCTGTCAGTGGCAAGCTTTTCGACACACTTGTCAGTGTGATTCTCTTGATTTGATTCAGAAGCCTTCAGGAAGATGGAATGGGTGAAACACAAATAAGGTGAAGGTGAAATACCTCAATAGACCAAATCCTGCTGGTAAAGCTACTTTGATGCTGTCTCACAGGTTTTTTAAACTACAAATCCCATCAGGTCTACCTATTAGCTGTTGTGGCTGGGGATGATGAGGGTGGTGGTCCAAAAATGTCTAAAGGGTGAAAAAGGCTGCCTAAACTTTTAAGGTTAAATATAAATTGCATGTAGATGAAGCAAGACAACAGAAAGCTTTGTTAATGTTTGGCACTGAAAGTCCCTTCAATCAAATTTTGTTGGTTGAAAGTCTGCCAGTAGGTGTTGTGTGGTTATGTAAGAATCTTCAGATTGTACTGTTTTTCAAAAAATGGTTTATAGCTATCTCAATGTATTGATTTCCTTAGTTATCCTGTTTGCATCTCTCCCTCTAATGATGCTCCGTGATGGTCTCAGGATACAAACAGGTGAAAAATATGGCAATGCAATGCAGTAAGCCAGACCAAAATATATCAAACCAGAGAGTAGGGGATAAAAAAAAAGGTCCAAGCCAATCTTAATGGCTACACAATAGCCATGGCAAAATAACATTCATAAATATGACGTCTTCCTCCCATTATCTCATCAGTGGTTTAATGGAACTGTGAAACAGACCAAAAGAGATATTTATTACGCATTACAAATTATTGGCAGTTACCATATAAAATGGCATCATTTGTCAGTTAAGTGTGATCAATATGCTTTATGCATGCTGTCATTGCAAATAATACGCATGAAAGTTTTAGATGGTTGTGTTCAGATCTTTGATAGAAGACGTATCCAGAGCTTCATAGATCTGCTCAGAATGACATGACTGCACTGTGTTGTCTATAATGTAGTGTAAAAAAAAGGTAAAAGTGGTCCCCAAACCCCGGTCCGTGGCCTGGTGCCGGTCCGTGGGCTTCCTGGAACTGGGCTGCAGACACGGAGCTCTGCCCCCCTGCATGCATGTACGGTGGGCGTGTTGCGCTTGTGGAGGAGCGTCTTGTGCTTCCGGAGGGGCATGTCATGCTCACACGCCCCTCCGCAAGTGCGACACGCCCCTTTGCAAGTGCAACATGCTGCCCCATGAGTGCGGGGGTGCCCCCCAGAGCCCGTACCCCCCATCCGGTCCGCGGTTCCAAAAAGGTTGGGGACCACTGACATAGAAGATTCAAATGCACCTACTACAGGGGTCTCAGACATGCGGCCCAGGGGCCATTTGCGGCCGGCCGGATAATAGTTTGTGGCCCCTACCTGGCAGGCTGCAGTTCCGGATGGAGGATGCAAGAGGCACTGTCTTGGGAGAGAGCCGGCGAGCGAGGTGCACTGCTGGCCCTTTCCCCCAAGCGCCTGAGCTGCCACCGAGCGATGCCTGAGAGAGGAGCTCACTCCCGGCCTGTCTTCGAAGAGCGCCTCAAAGCCGCCAATAGCAGCTGCTGCCACCACCGCCTCTTCCAGGGAAGAGGGCTCGCACACCCCTCCTCCTTGGAGCCCCAGCCGGGCTAAGGAAACTCCTGGGCGGCTTCCTTGTGCTCTTGCTCTGCTTGGCAGAAAATCTGATGCGGCCCAGCCTCAGCCAGACTCTGCCTCTAGCGGCCTCTAGGTAAATTGAGTTTGAGACTCCCTAACCTACTATAATATTAGCTCAGTGTCTTGTTCCTCCTTGTTTTCTTGTGTAGTGCCTGAAGAAGGTCACAAACTGTTTGGGCTAAAAAGCATTGCACAGCTTTTAAGTGCAATAAACCCACGGAGAGACAGAGGGGGTGGAGAGGTACCAGATTTATGTGCAAGACTACCTACTTTGTGTTTCCTAAACTAGCCTTATGTTCTCAAGCATGTTGGAGGACACATTGTATACCTAGAACTGAGCTAAATATTGGGCATGGGGTATGCCGTTTTGTTCTTTGCCTCAGACAGCAGAATAGCTTAGACTGGTCTTGCTGGGATCATTTTGGGCCCATGACTGAAAAGGCCTTTCAACTGGTACCCCACTTGGCGGAAATGTTTCAGATAAAAGTTTTGAAAAGGTCCAATCCAGGTAGGTACACATGAGGTAAGCCAACCATTACCAAAGTTGCAAGACGTTAAGTGCCTAAAGGTCAAAACCAGCACTTTGAACTGAGCCTGGGAACCAGTTAAAATATTGAAGTACTGACATAATATGTCTCCCCTTGGTTGAAATCCTGTTAGTGTAACTTAATGATGTATAGGGGTGGTGATGTCATCAGCAATACCATCCCCCCCCCCCCGAAATTGACTTCTGTCCCGAAGTTCCTGTGTAATCCCATTCATTTTGGGCAGTCATGGGATCTGTCAGCTGGAAGAGGGAAATCTTACTGAAAATCTCTGCCACTAGAATGATTTTACTGGCAGCTATGATTTTTTATAATTAAAGACTTTCTCCTCCTGTCCTGCAGCCCCCATGGCTTCCACATGATGAAAGGGATTACATGGGAGCTGTGGGACAGAAGTCATATGCATATAGTTTCTGAAAAATCACCACTGATGCCTTTAGCCTTATGCGGGCTTAAATTATGCTAACAGGATTTCAGACTGTGTGGTAGAACTATATGGACATCCCTTTAGAACACGGCCCATAGAGCCCCTGTCTCCTCACATATTCCTGGTCAAGTGAGGTGCAAGAGGGATGCATTTTGTTTTAGATTAGAATCATGCTCCCATCTTCCAGGAATTCCTTGCATTCTTTGTTTTGCCAAGAAAATGCTCTTTGTGCAAACCAGAAAATGTTTTTCCAGCACCCATTTCCTAATTGTTGCTCAATTTCTGTATCATATGCTGGGAGATGCAGGCCATGGAAGGATTGAGAGGGTTCAGAAATTGACTTCCCAGACCCACTGAGTTTGCCTAGACCTTGCTGTTGAACATGGATGACTATATAGAAAAGCCTTCTGAGATGATGGACAGCTGGAGCAGAATGTACACAACCACATTATCTGCCAGATACAACACATTGTGCAACTTTGGAGCTTTGAGGGCTGCATCTGGTTCCAGCAAGTGAAAGGGCTGCACAAATGTGTATACAGTACATTCTTTCTGTATCCCCTTACCTCCATACCACTGGAGTCGGGTGTTGCAATCGGAAGCTTCTGTCTTTCTTTAGGGATCTCCAGGTCTGATCTGGCCACAATGACACATGCCTTCGTTGTATCACAACAGGATTACCATAATGTGCTCTATGAGGGTTTGCCTTTGGTAAGTGTTTGGAAATTTCAGTGGGTCCAAAACATGACTGCCAGATTGCTAACTGGGGCTGGTCAAAGGGATCACATAACCCCACTGTTACAGCAGCTCCGCTGGCTGCCAATCCATTTCCGGGCACAATTCAAAGTGTTGGTTTTAACCTATAAAGTCATAAATGGCTTGGGTCCAAGTTTTCTCAAGAACCACATCTTTTATGAGCCTACCTGGGTGTTAAGATCACCAAGAGAGGCCTTTCTCTCAGTCCCACCACCCTCACAGGTGCATTTGAAGAGGACATGGGAGACGGCCTTCTCTGTTGCTGCTCCTAGACTCTGGAACTCCCTCCCTCTGGAAGCCAGGCTGGCTCCATCTTTGCTGTTCTTCCACAAGCAGGCAAAGACTTTTATCTTCAGGCAAGCTGTTCCTGAGTGACTGGCTGCCTGAGTGGGTTTTTTTAAATGGATGGTTGGGAGTTTACTGCTTTGAACATATTTTTGGTTTTGCTTCATTTATTGTCTCTTAGTGTGGCATCTCTTTGATCCTTTTAAGTATTTGTAAACTTTTTAAAGCTTTTAATATTGTGTATTCGCGAAGGCTTTCACAACCACATGGCCAAAGAGCCCGAAAAACCCACAACAACCACTTTTAATATTGTCTTTTAATGTTGTACAGTGCCTTGGTTCCTTCTTAAGGAAAAAGTTGGTGTAAAAAGGAAGGAAGGAAGGAAGGAAGGAAGGAAGGAAGGAAGGAAGGAAGGAAGGAAGGAAGGAAGGAAGGAAGGAAGGAAGGAAGGAAGGAAGAGTTTATTGGGGTGGGAGGTAGGATTGCTACTACAATTAGAGGAAAGACTGCAATATTTTGAGCTTCCCTCAACCCACAATCCAGCTGGTCATTTCACCAGTGGGGAATGGTGAGTAAAGTCCCACCTTATCAGACCTCCCAAGGCCACCAGTTGTGCATCTTTGCAACATGATCAACTGACTATGATGATGTGGCCCCATTAAAAAGTACACATGAATAAATAGACATTTATGGAAATAGTGGCACCAAAGACCTGAATCAGGTCTCTCATTTTAGACCTGGACCAGATTCTTTAATTTTATAGCAATGTTTTTAGATGAGGTGAGGCTAAATACTATTATTTGACCATAAGGTGGAAGCAATTTTGCTAAATGCAGAGGAACAGTATTACATAAAACCCAATTTCTTTGTTCCTAGATTACTGCCTTCTTAGTCTCTGTTGCTGTGTCTTGGAAACACAAGCTTTTGATAAAAAGGAAATGTCACTGCCTAAGTTAATAGACATTTTTTTCCAGCAAGAGGCTCTAATTGACTGTCGTCAGTCAAATCCGGCTTTTTCCTCCCTCTTGTAAAAAAGGGAATATTTAATGCCAGGCTGTGCATTTTCTGCATCAGCTCACAAAGGAACTCTTGACTCATCCAAACACCTGCTGGGGAAAAACCCAGATGCCCCAAGGATTTTCTTGATGAAGCAGAACAACGTAATTTGAAACACAATGTTGTGATTTTGGATTTGAAACTTCCACATTTGGAAGCTGCTGAGATGAACCCTGAGCCAATGCTGATGCTGACAGGGAGGGCCTAGGCTCAGAGAAACACACCGCTGATTCCTCTGTCACTCTCACAGTATAATCTTGAATCAAGAAATGGTATATATGAGCTAGGCTTTGGGTATATGCCAATAGGATGCCGTATCTTCCTCCAACCAAGTTAAGAAGGTTGTGTTTGTTTATATCCATCTTAGTGGAAGCTGGTCCATTGATGCAAGTGGGCCATGGCCCCACCTCAAACTTTGTTGTTGTTTAGTCGTTAAGTCATGTCCGACTCTTCATGACCCCATGGACCAGAGCACGCCATGCCCTCCTGTCTTCCATTGCCTCCTGGATTTGAGTCAAATTCATGGTGGTAGCTTCGGCGCCACTGTCCACCTCAAACTACCTCCAGCCAGTCCACTCCCACCTGCCTACGTCCTTGAGAGAAGCCAGGGTCCCACCCATGTTTTCCCCTCCCGCTGAACTTCCACATTCTTGATCATACTCTGTGTGTGTGTGAAGTAGAAGGGAGAGAGAAGGAAAGAAAATGAGAGGATGAATGCCAGTGGATAAACCAGCTGTCCAGCTTTGAAATAAGTCACAGAGGGAAGCATAACCAGCAGCTAATAAGATCATATCTAATATTGGGACAAGGTGAATTTTTCTGCTCCTCGCTGAGTTATGAAATGAATAATTGTGCTGGAGATGAGGCAGTGTCTGAGTTAATACCTGCTTGCCTCTATTCATGAATGAATCTTGTATGCCTTTCCGGGTGGTGTGGTGTGATGGTGGTTGGCATGTATATTACTACCTAATTCTGCTTTTGACTCCATCCATCATCTGCTATGTCTATCACACCACCAACCACTGCAGGCACCACTGATTTCTTTGTGTGTACAGTCTATCTGCTGGTGGGTCCATGTGAGCAATGAAGCTCACTGCTCAGTGCTTTTCTTTAGGGAAAAGGGCATTGGTCCTGTTGCTTAGAGCCACCCAGCAGATTGTTAGTGTTCCTACTGATTGCCTGACCCTAACTCTAACCCTAACCCTAACCCTGGGTACAGGTGGAGGTGATGGAATGTGAGAGATGGGGCAGGTAAGATACCATAGGACAGGTACAGGAAGGGAAAAGGTGGTTAAGGTGGACAGAAGGAGCAGGTTAAGACAACAGAAAGAGGTCAGGAGAGGGAGACTGAAGGAGCAAGGAAGATGCTGGGGGACAGAGGGGAAGAAGGAACCGAGGGTAGAATTTAAGAGCAAAAGAGAAGAGAGAGACTGAATAGATGCATGTGAATATCTGTGAACAGACTCTATCCAGCACCTCATACTAGAGTAGGCATATTTACAGTACCTGACCTGCCCCTGACCAAGGATGCCTGCAGATGGCTCAGCCAGGCTAAAATGACAGGTACCCACAATTGGTCCAAGGAAACAAAATATGGAACTTAACTAGGGCTTTGTATCCAAAATGGACTAAACTGTTCCACGTGAACATCATCCTCTGTACTCCTTGTGCCTCAGAATTACTGGAAATTATCTAAAAACACAAATACTGCATGCATACATCTATTAGAAATGCAACATTTTGCATTCTCTGAGTTTTGCATGAGGGAGATAGTGTGAAACATTAGGCCAGTAATGAAAATGTATGGACACGTATGCAAAGGAGGTATGTGCTTTTCTCTGAGTATACAGTTTAGGACCTCAGACCCGAAGGACTCCTGGTTGATGTGCTCCATCTCAATGGTGACCATGAGGCCTGGCCCCAGTTTCAGGGGCTCTGCCTTCTATTATTTCTCCTGACCCAAGTGGCCCCTACCCCTCCTCTGCTTCTGTGACAGAATCTTGGCTGTTGCTCAGGACTAACTTAAGAACACTAGGCAACAAGCAGCTCTCAAGGATTGGCTTTTCACAGACACTCGGTAGCCAAGAATGTGATATAATGTTAATTTCAAAACACTCTGTTCTGTTAGAGCTGCTTCACACATTCATATACATCAGTGGACTTTTCATCACTTAAGCATTCTTGCTTGATGATGATGCCAAATGTGCAAACTATCCTCAAAGAAAAATATTAATGCATTTACTACTAGTATTAGTTGTAGCTGTTGTTGGAAAATTACACCCTGCCCTTTCCACCCCCCAACCTGAAATCAAGGTGGCTTACAGTAATAAAACATCACGTATCAAAAATATATACATCAACCACACATAAAAGCATTCATGCTACTTACCCACCCTCAAAGAAAATAGGAAAAGAAATCATACACTGGGATGAGGTTTCCGAGGTCTCTGATAATGGCCAAGGATGATGAGTTGGAAGTGGCAGAGAGGGGTGGCAGGAAATGTCAGTGTAGAGCAGGAACCCCAGGGTTTAGGGACTTGTACCAACCCCAGCCTACCAAAAGGGCTGCCCTGTATTCCTATTTGCCTTATTCCGATTCTCCTGTGCCTCTCTACTCTTAATGTTGAGGCATGAAAATGTAAAATCATGCTCTCAGACGCCTGCAGGTGGTACTTTTGACCATTTGGGGTCATTGCTGCTCCCCCAGTCCAGGGAGGCAGGTCTTCCTAGGGTGCAACATCCAGTCACTGTCAGCTCTGAAAAAGGACCCACAGATATAAAACAACCACCATACCAAATTATACCCCTTAGAGTGGAGGGAACTGCATATGGCTCTACACCAGTGGTCCCCAACCTTGAACCTCCAGATGTTCTTGGACAGCAACTCCCAGAAGCCTTCACCACCACCTCTGCTGGTCAGGATTTCTGGGAGTTGAAGTCCAAGAACATCTGGAGGCCCAAGGTTGGGGACCACTGCTCTACACTACTCAGGCCTTCAGTACCCCCATGCTCAAATTAGATATTTTTTAATGAAAAAAAATGGCTCAGAAAGTCTCCTGCTCTCTTGGAAAAATCTGGTTCAATTCTGCCATGTTCTGACGAGCCTTCAGCACCACTGCTCTCTCCACAGAATGAAATTTTATTTATTTTGATTTTGTTAGCAACGAGAGTACAAGAGCACGCTGAGTACTGTTTTTATAAGAAAAAAAGGTGTGTGTGTGCAGGAATGGGTTTGACCTTCAAAGTGTGGTTTTCTTCAAAGCACGGCACAGGCTAAGAATTTGTGGGACGCTACCTTTCCACAGTGCCTTCTCTCTGAAGATCCAAAGTCTACACTCCAGAGGTGACCAAGCGAGCAACCATGACTGGCTTGTCTTTTTCACCTGCACTACCTGTCACCTGTGGATGTTTTTGTACTGCATCTCCCATAATATGGTATAGATTTACCAGATGAGCGGGATATAAATCAAATAAATATAAAATAAATAAAATAATAAATATATATATATAATAATAATACCCAGTTATTACTTATACTAACTGGGACTACTGGGACTGATAGGTCCAAAACATCTGGAGCACCAGAGTTACCTTGCCTGGCCTACATATACAGTATTTACATATTTGACCTGGTAAATATTTCCAATTGCCAGTTAATAACTCCATAGTGATCTCTTAATCAAAGGAAGTCAAACCAGTGTATAGTGCTATTTCTCATCCTTTAGTTCTATGTGAAGAGACATACAATTCACTCACTGAGTCTGGGGGAGTCTTTGCTGGGCCTAGTGGAACAAGAACATAGGATGAGCCATCCTTTGTTTCTTACCCCTTGGCTTTATGGCATGTTCTCCTACCATATGCTGCTACTCTCTTGCACGTCAGCTGCTGTCAATTCATTCCAACCTTCTGTTCAAATACTGGGCTCAGATTAAAGAAGCATGCAAATGAAGCAAAAGCTTTCCAAATAAGCATGTTTGAATCGATTTTAAAGACGTGTGTAACTTAATCTGAGCTTCCATAGCTGTTTCTGTTCAAAACTGATATCCTTCCGGAGGCAAATAACCACACAGCTCTGAGGCACTACTTTCTCTCAAAAGATCTAAATATCCTTTGCTCTCTGATTGGGATCTAAGTCATGATTAGGTATATAGACAGAGAGACTGCCACCATTGCTATAAGGACCCTAAAAGGTTAAACAGGCAGGAATAGGGCCATCGGGACTGGATATTTATCTGGTCAGAAATGTTCTCACTAAACATAGAAAGCACAGGTCAATTCAATGTATGTCTAGTCAGGAATAAGGCCCTGTACAACAGCTTCTTGTAGACAAGGCACAGCAGGTTTCCATAGTGGAACTTTGCAGTTTCTATACAGGTTTTGTGTAACTTCCTGCAGCTAATTGTGGCTAACTGGTGAGGTACTCAAAGCAGCCCTTAGCCATGCACCAGGTTGCACAATGGAGATGTACCACAGCATCCTCTCAATTACCCATATCACATTATGCAAATATTCTATGAATACCAACAGGGTTTCAGCCAACATCAGAAGATATTTGAATGCTCATTGGGGGACCTGCTCCTGTGAGCTGCATCTGGCCTATAGAGCAGAGGCTCCCCATACCTGCATGGGACTATAGGACTTTGTTTAGGGCTTTGAATGTTATCATAACAAGTCGATGTGGAAACGAACTGGTAACCAATGAAAGGCAGCCAGAGTGGGGGAGATGTGCTGGAATTTCTTCACCCCAGTTATTAATTTGCCCACTGAATTCTGGACCAGTTGAAGTCTCCGCATCAGCCTCAAGGGTATCCCCACATAGTGGGTATCCCAAATGCAGTAGTCTATTCTTGAGATTACGAGGGCATGAATCAGCGTTGTGAGTGCCACACATCTAAATAGGGATGCAGCTGGGCAATCCTCTGAAGATGGAAAAGGGCTGCCCAGACCACAGATGCCACCTGGGTTTCCATGGTGAGATCCGGGTCCAGGCAGATGCCCAAGCTGCGAACCTTACTCTTCATGGGAAGAATCATCCCACCCCCAAAGGAGAGGGAGTTTCCCAACCCACTGATGCCAGGGTTGCTCACTTGCAAGATTTCCATCTTGTCCATATTCAACCTCAGTGCATTTGCCACCATCCATCCCAGAATGGTCCCCGAGCAGCTTTCAAGGGACGGAACAGCATCCACTGCAGTTGGAGAAAAGGAGAGGTAGAGCTGGGCATCATCAGCGTACTGATGACACCGAGCTCCACAGCTCCGGATGACCTCACCCAGCAGCCTCATACAGATCTTAAATAGCATTGGCGAGATTATCAACCCCTGCGGAACCCTGCAATTGAGGATCTATGGGGTAGAAGTCGTCTCACCAAGCTGAACTCTCAAGCTGACAGTTCTCCAAGAAGGAACAGAGCCACACCAAAGTGAGACCACCGATTCCCAACTCAGAGAGCCGCCGCAGGAGGATACCATGGTTGACGGTATCAAAGGCCATTGAGGTATCAAGGAGGACCAACAAGGACATATTGCCCCTGTCGGCCTCCCTCAGGAGGTCATCCTGCAAGGCGAACAATGCTGTTTCCATACCATGTCTCAGCCTGAAGCCCGACTGGAATGGATCAAGGGCATCAGTTTCCTCCAGGAGGACCTGGAGCTGATTGGCCACCACCCTCTCGACCACTTTACTCATGAAAGAAACATTGGCAACAGGTCTAGGATTCCCAATTTCGTCCGCTGCCAGATTTGATTTCTTTCTAATGGGCCTTAAGAGTATCTCCTTGAGGGCAGGGGGTACCATGCCCTTCTAGAGAGACCCATTAATTATTGCTGTGGCCCATTCTGTTGTTACTGGTTTAGCTGCTTTGATGAGCCAGGCTGGGCAAAACAGATTAACCACATTCTAAAGACAGTGTAGCAAACAGCCCTGCCCTCACCTGTCCGTCACAGCTGAGCAGTGGAGAAGGAGCCAATGAGAGGATGGAAGGTGGAGCCAAGGGGGGAGGGGGCTGGATATAAAGGCTGGTGTATGGAGTATGAGGAGAGATTCTGTGAGTGAGAGACAGTGTGAAACTTAAAAGTGAACTCAGAGTGAGTTAGAGATCTGTAAGGACTCTGAATGGAACAGAGTGTTAGTAGAAGTTTAAAGTAGAACTGATTCAAATACAAGTGATTAGCAACCTCTGATTTGCCTATTGAATATCAATCATACTGTATGTCAACTTCCCTGATATAATAAATCATTTAAGTTTTAAAAGCACACTTGTCTCCTTGATTAAATGGTACTGAAGCAGCAATACTTGGTGGCAGCGAAGAAAGAAGAAGGGCGAGAACCTCGTGAAGGCCTGAGGGAATAGGGGCTTCAGAGGGGATCACCACAGACAGATTTAGCACATTCTGTACCCATCCCCAGACTGCTCAGGATTACTGAAGTGAGACTTACAACCTTGCATCCTCATACCAAATGATGTAGATGCAATAAATGTTATTATTTCACTCCATCAAGTGTATCTCTTATGCTTTAAGATCAAGATGGCAATTAAAAAGAGAAAGATGTGAGGAACATACCTTTGATTTAAAGGACATTTGCCTATAAAATCCACCTAGATTTGGGTCCAGAGGGTAGGTCCTAGTAGGATATGAAAAACAAACTAGCAGGCCTCACAAACATTCCTCTTTCCTGTTAGACCATTCATCCAATTTCTATTCACCTTGTTATTCTGTTATTCTAATCCTGTCTTTGCAAACACAATGTTGATTCAAAACGTTCTTCTTTCTGTCACTTCTGCCACTGTTCTCTTAGGACGTCTGGTCTGAGTGGGGTCATTTCTCATAGTTATGGTACATGCTTAGCATTATGATCCTGCAAAAATTAGGGCTGTAAAATAGCTGGGGTGCCTATTTTGAACAAAAGATCAACTGGAGAATTGTTATTGCTTTGGCATTTCATGTAGCAAGCTTTAAATGGCGGCCATTTCGTATTGGCAGACACTGATTGTAAAGCCCTGGGAGCTGGAAGGAAATCTCAGTAAAGAGAAAGAGTATTTATTGAAAGAACATAGCTGTCAAAATAGTTTAGTAACTAGAAGGTAGAGAATCCTAGGGCATTTGCCCAGGATCAGCCATGCCACTAGGCAGCCACCTCAGGCAGCAGATGCTATGGGACAGGGAATGGTAACAAATCATTAGATGGCAGAACTAGGTGGACCATATAGTCAGCCTTGCATCCTGGGAGCTTGGAAAAAGTGCCTTTAAAGCCAGCAGAATTAAAGATTTTAGGGGCTTCTTGAAGTAAAAGTCCAAAAAAACAAGCTCTAAGCTCTGGCCCATTGCCGTGGTCAAAATAATACTAATGTGACAATCTGACCAGTTTCTATAGATGCAGTGAGAAGGGTGGGGCTTGTCCAGTGGCCCAGATAGCAAACATTTGGGGCCAGCCCTAGACTTGTCTCTACCTTCTCGCTTACAAGATGTTTTAAAACAATGGCTTTCCCTTACTGGGCTGGGAAGTGGTTCCTTCTTCAATTAATTTAATGGGTATGCTGGGTAAAACACTGGGTAGGAGGAAAGAGTACGTGTAGATCTTGCCTACAGATGGCAGGTTCATAGAGAGTGTCTAAGTATCCTATTGCATACTTAGGACAACCATAACTTCAGCACTGTAAATTTCAGCATTGAATTGCCACCCGTTAAGAAGTCAGAGGTTATTTTTCCGTGCCACTTGACTACGGTGTGATGAAAAAAAAACAAGTGCCAACTTCTTAAGTAGTGGCAACTTTCTGCTGTAGTTTATGCTGCTAGAGCTACAACAATGGGCATAACAAGAGGATTCTTACCAATATCTTAGGGGCAGATTCTAGGAGAGAAGCTTCGCGCCATTGTTCACTTTCCTCTCCTAGGAGAAATATGTGTGAGTACCACATATCCTGTCATCTGTCCCTATGTTATCTTCTGCCCTCAACTGTCATTGCGGGATGCCATCCAGATTCGAGTGTTGATGTAAAACTGTCTGTCCAGTCAGCCCTTGTACATGGAATGCAGAGTGGTGTCATTTAATCATTACTTTAAGAAGACGTCTTTGTATAGAAGCTTTGTGAGGGACAGGTGTGCTAAATCACCATGTCTGGCACCTTTAATGGGAAAGTGACAATTCTTTTGGTTTTAACCTGTACCTGAAATAGTCTAGAAGATTCAACAGAGGTGACACATCAATCAGTACAAAACCTAAGGTACATTCGCTCCTCCCCTCCCTCCTCTTCCTGTTTAGTTCTGTGGCCGCGGGGGAAGCAGCCGTCTGGAAGCACTCTTACAGTCCTTTAAAATATCACATAACTTCAAAAGCTCCTGAAAGCAATCCAAGGCAGCCAGATGATCCAATTAAAATCCAACCACACAATCAAAGCAATGTATGAAAAAAGTCCTTTTTGCTTCCACTTCCTCTGTCTAGTTACCAATATTGCCTGAACAGGCCAATTCTTCTTTTAAAAAAAAAAAAAACCTGGATGGAACTGCATTCCAACTGCTTAACCTTTCATAGTTCTGTTCCACACTTCAGATATTTAACTGATCATATGTGATGTTTTGTATTCTGACACATATGAGGCTTTTCTTCCCCCTCCTCTCTAGTCATAAAAAGTGACTTGGCTTGTGTGTGAAAAAACAGCCCCTTCAAACATTGGACAAGGTGAGGCATCACCTCATGAAGCCATTGCCATCATCACTGGGGACCGTTGTTTTCTCCCATCTTTTCCCACACTGCTAAACATGGAATTGGATTATGCCTGTAGCTCGATGTTCCTCATCTATAGTACCCTAAACCATGGTGTAACCTGACTGTTAAACCAGATTGATTTACTGTATTTTTCGCTCCATAAGATGCACCTTTCCATAAGACGCACCAATTTTTTAGGAGAAGAAAACAGGAAAATATAATCAGTTTTCTTCGCTCCATAAGACGCACAGACTTTCCATCCCCGTTTTGTGGGGGGAAAGTGCGTCTTATGGTGCAAAAATATGGTATACTTCAATAGATTATTTTTTAAAATTCAGTTCTTACAATAATATATTGCATCTCTTTGCTGCATAGTATACATTTTACAATCTTTCACTTTATGAAGGAAATGTCTTTAAAGTAATCCTCTAAGGCAGTGCTTTCCAAATGTTTGTGGATTACAACTTCCAGAAATCCTGGCCAACATTGCTAGTGGTGAAGACTTCTGGGGGTTTTAGTCCAAGAACATCTGAGAACCCAAGGTTGGGAACCATTGCTTTATAGTCTCTCCCATGACCAGTTTTGATGTTAAATATGATAATATAAGAAACTTCACCTCAGATAACTCTGTATGCACTTTCCTAGTGTTGTTTCTTTATGGTTTACTGCCTCTATTTCACACACAAAATAGTGAGCAAAAATGAAATAGCTATGTATGATAGGCAGAAGTAAGGACTGCTATTTACTAGGCAGAAAATGATTAAACAGGATCTCCCTTAACAAAGAAAGATGAAGACACGCCTCTTACTCATTGTTTCTTGTAGGTGCATTGGTTCAGTTTTGAGATTAATAGAATTGGCATCCTTGTTTCCACGTTATCGTATATACTCAAGTATAAGCCGACCCGAATATAAGCCGAGGCACCCAATTTTACCACAAAAAACTGGGAAAGCTTATTGACTCGAGTATAAGCTGAGGGTGGAAAATGCAGCAGCTACTGGTAAATTTCAAAAATAAAAATAGATATCAATAAAATTACATTAATTGAGGCATCAGTAGGTTAAATGTTTTTGAAGATACTGGCCTTCTGAACTGCGAGACACACTTCACTGATCTACTGCTGCGTAACAAGATGGAGTGAGACAGAGGATGGAGGAGGAAGGTGGGTACATAGAATATGCAGGAGGAGGATGGGAGTGTCTTGGAAGCAGAAATGCACTGTACTTAACCCGAGTCATCGGACCACCCACAAAGGCTGCAGGTGCCCGTAGATGAACAGAGGAGTCCAGAGAACAACCACAATGCACATGCAATTTTGACACTGACTAGAATATAAGCCAAGGGGGTGCTTTTTCAGCAAAAAAATTGAGCTGAAAAACTAGGCTTATACTCGAGTATATACAGTATTTATATTAAATTAGTTTGTGTTTTAAAAAACATAATGCCACCTTTTAAAGAAACATCCAAAACCTCTGATTTGATTTTTTTTTCTTTTACAAGCAAAGCCTAATTTTAAAAAAAAATCAGTTGTAGCCACTTGATTGGAATACTGTCCACAGTTCTGGCTTTTACATATCAGAAAGGGACATCTCCAACAGAGCCAAATAAATTTCAGGCCAGGGCTGTCAACATTACTGAAGGATCAGAGTAACTCCACTCTGAGGAAAAGTTCCAGAAAACATAAAAACATGATCAAACTAAAATGAGATGTGTTGCTACTGTACTACTACTACTGTGTTGTTTACACTAGAAAACTACATTTCATCTAAAAAAAAATTTCTGTTGGGATGTGCAAATAATTTAGGGTTTAAGAAACCTCTGCCATCTGTTACTTTCAAACAACTTCAGTTTGAAGTGTGTTTACTTATTTGTTTAATAACTGAGTTGAATTTTATATTCTGAAAGAAACTACATTCCGTCTGAATCAGCTGAATGAACTATTACATCTGTTATAAAGAACTAAAAGCTACCCGCCCCTCAATGGGGAAATATTATTTGATGTGCCCTTCCAAAAACATATGTCTTGATACTCATCCAGGCAAGCAAGAGACATTACAAAAATGAGTGACTATCCAGCTGAAGATCAAAAATACAATCCTTAATTAAGCTAGCCACGATGAGATACAAGATTTACTATTTAATTCTGTCATATCATGGAGCATATAATGGGATAGAAGCCTAAATGCAGATGGTATTAGTCTGTGGCAGGGAATTATGACTCTGTATTGATCTTGCTGTGATTACTGAATAAAATACTCACTCTGGAGACTGGTACTAAAAGAAAAAAGGGAACTTGCCGTTCATTAACTAGACCCTAGCACTAACTTTCATGTTTGTAGGTGCACTGCTCTCTAATTAAAGGCTCTTCCAAGTGAGGCAATTGCTCTTCTAACTTTTGAGTACTTTGCCCTCCATTTTACTGGTAATTACCAGGATTTGCATCCTGATGAAAGTGGTCAGCACTGAAGCTTTTGCTTTTATTTCCCCCCCACTTGCCCAATTGGGATGTTCCTTGCCTTCCTGTTCCCTGGCTTTGTTTCTCAACTGCTCCTCTATCTGGAAGGAAAGATAGATCCTGTTGGGGTGCAGCCACTGAGTAATTTCTAAAAGGAAAAATAAAACAAGGAGAAGGGAATTTTCAAGCTGGGAGGGAAAGTGTGGTGAAGTGGAACAAATACCGTATTTTTCCATGTATAAAATGACACTTTTTCCTTAAATAATTTGAGAAAAAATTGAGGGCTGTTTTATACATGGTAGCTCTTTACCGCTGCCTTTTGCAAAGGCACAGGGCTTAGCAAAAAGGAAGGGGAGGCAGGAATAAAAAGTGAGCAGATATGCACATTTAAGAAGGACAGCAGGGAAAAGACTCTGACAATCTGTCTTCTGCTCACTACCATTCACACATGTTGAAAAACAGTCCTGACAATTGCTTGGTGTTTGGTTGAGAAGTGGTTAGTTAATGAAAAAAAAAGAGTCAGCATCTGGGATTTTCCCTTGCATGGTGTCACTTTGTGAACAGTAGTGAGCACAAGAGGGTATCCTGTAGACTATCTTGATTGCTGCCATTAGTGGTATCAACATTCAAGGCTGCCCTTTGCTCTGTAAAGCTTGGAATCCTTTTTTTTCCTGCTGGTGACATGAACACAATATTGTACAGCAATATCAGGCCATATCCTGGCTTTTTGAAGCACAATATCTCCCATTCATAAACCGGAGTTTTTTTTTTTTTTTAAATGAATATTTTGATAGATTGAACTAAACACCTGTGCAGGTACTTCACAAGTATGAATGAGGGATAACAAAGTGTTGGGGGGTAAGGGTGTATTCTGACCTTCCTTCCCAAAATTTCTAGGCATGTACGTGCCTCTAAAAACTTCAGCAGCTTTATTTGCAATGTAAATACATTTGTCTGAGCCTGCTTATAAACCTTCCCATGACAGGAACCCTGAATCATCAATATTCCCAGTACAAGGAATAAGCACGATCAACAGATCATTCTAACAAACACTTCAATCTTTGTTAAGAGTGTTTGTTAGAATGTTCTGTTAATCATGCACATACCAAAGGCTGCACAGAAGGCAGGTGTGCAATAGCTGATGGTGGAGGCAGGGTTTATGTGCACACTCTCACCCCAATCAGACTTTTAACTCTTTATCTGTTCTGACTCAAGCCCTGCATAGGGACTGTCAACTGGTACAGGGTGAAACAATCTGAACTGTGTGAGTTCATAAGATCCACTTTAACCTCTACAAAGCAAAATCTGATCAACTGAAGAGGCTCTGGTATTACAAAGCCCTGGTTTCAGTTTTTCAGAAATAAGAGATCATCATTAGCTGAAAAATAAGCATTGCACACAGTGATGTCTGTTCTTTACAACAAAATTAGGTGTTTCGTTCCAAATCGTATTATCAGGAGGCAGTGGGAGAAACAGCTACCCTGGGAAGATGGGCTATTTCACATCAATCAGTCTTTCCCCCTCGCACATCTACCCACGTACTGCAGGCTTGCTTTGAAACAATAAACCGTGCAGCAAGCTGCATCATCTCTAATCGGCCTCTTCCCCTCTGGAGTTCTTTTATAAATATTGCTAATAGCAAAACATATTGCATAAATGTACAGCATGTTCTGCCATTTGCTCTCCTTGGAGAGTCATAGAAAGATGACATTAATAATATATTGTCGCTCAGAAGTGTTGGCAGATCTCTACCATGGGGCTACTTTTGCCATTTCCACCTACACCGAGTTCCAGCCCAGAGAACCTGCCCACATTGGCTGTAATGGAATCTAACTAGAAAGATATTGGGGGGGGGGGGGGATGAACATATTTCTGCACAAGATGGAGTGTGCAGGTTATGAGACAGGCTGCCTGATGAGAGGCAATGGAATGTAGAGAAATGATAATTAAGATTTAAACTTGAAAGGTTGAAGATATTTCCATGTTATCAGTTTATTGTGACGAATGAACATTTAATATATGCTTGTCGCATACAAGGTTGCTTCACCATTTTCACAGTGGACTGTGATAGGGCAGGTACTTGCAGAACACCACCACAAAGGCCAAATGTGATGCAGATTTGCATTACATTGCATTTCCTAATTTATTTGTACAGATGCAGTTATATTTTTTAAATAACCTAAACAGAATTACAATGGACTTGAGTGGAGAAGACAGTAAGTACAAAACTTGGGTGCTTGCTAAATCTGTTATCCAGGTGCTGCTGCGGAGGGTCAAATTCAGGGCCCCTGACCTCCCTCCACATGGTACTTTATCTTTAATTCAGACTTCGACCATTCAGCCCTTTGAACGAAGGGCAACCTCTAAAGTAGAAGTCCTCTGGCAGCCCTTCAGATAGAAAACTATCCCCCCCTCAAAGAAGATAATCACCCCATGTAGTGGTAAATGTTGAAGTACCTCACAAAGATCCCTATAGCCAGGCTCCAAGGTACAGTCCCAAAATGCAGGCAGTTGTGTTGTTCCAGAGCAACAAACAAGACCAAGGAACATGTCTTTGTCATGTCACAGAAGTGGAGTAGGCAAGGGTTGTGGGGGGGAGAACAGAATGGCTTCCGAGCCAGCTGATTATGTAAGTGGGCATGTATGTATCCATGCAAATGAGCTCAGGATAAGGCAGTCCAAAATCAGGGAAAAACAATATGGGGCAATCAGACAAACAAACACCTAGTCACACTGATATGACACAAGAATGGCACACATAAAATCACCCCTGCTTTGAGCCAGTGAGCCCTGATACCAGCTGAAATTGGGTGGATAGATGACCAGGCTTTGAAGCCATCACATATGCAAATTTCTTCACCTCCAGCACTGCTCACCTTGAGATTTGTTTCCCTGCCTGCAGATGTAGGGAAGCATACGATTCCATCTGCCCCCTGCCCCTATTTCAGCTGGCATCCTGAGCTTTGGCAACTTTGCAACCATTATATATTAAAATAAGCATTATCTTCCTCATCATTCTCAGGCCCTTAACAGAACTCCAAGGCTTTGTCTGCATGGAAGATGCTCAGTTTTGCTGCAGAGAGTTTTAATGAACTTGGTTGTGCAAGCCTGTGTCCCTGCAAGCATGAATTATCAACATGTACTGTATGCCATTGATCAATGAGAAGAATTTACCTATTATTTGTTCACAATTGATTCAGTCTTTTAACATTTTCACTAGAGAAATATCCTTGTCTATTCCACCAACCCCACAACAAGAAAATTAAGTGTCAGAAAGAGTAATCCACACATGCACAGGCAGAAAGGGAGGGGAAGGAAAGGCTGCCATAAACCCTTCAGACTGAACTAATGCCAAGGAGAAGAAACGTCTTGGGAAAAGGTGAATCCAAAGAGAAAGAAATACGTCAGCTGTAATCATTATTTCAAGAACAAGGTCAAGTGAGTCATTGCCTACTACTTGCTATTCAAAAGGGATCAGACTACCCGGCAAGGAATACTTTGGCTTTATAATTTCTGTCACTGGCTGCAGTGATTTGTTTCAAGGAAGAGGAGGACAATATTGAGATTGATACATCTCTCCCTGTTTGGAAACGTCAATGCTCAAACACTAAAGTAGTATGAGGTTGAATTAGTACCTATATATTATTTCAATAATGCTCCAGAGTTGCCAAATTACTTAGATAACCTAAGAGAAGACAAATGGAAACAGCTACATATGCTTATCTGCCCCCAAGCCAGAGACTGAAAAGTGACACCAGGCAAGAGAAAATCAGTTAACCACTTCACCATCAGTTAAGTAGTTAACTGATGAAAAAAAGAGGACTTCTTTTTTCTTCAGTTAACCATTTCTCACCCAAACATCAAGCCATTGTCAGTACTGTACTGTTTTTCAACAACTGTGAATGGTAGTGAGCAGAAGACGGTATTCTTTAGACCATCTTGACTGCTGACACTGCTGTTGTCAACATTCAAGCTGTCCTTTGCTAAGTAAAGCTTGGCATCCTCTAGTGCTGATCCAAAGTCCACTTTCAAACTTACAATTTTTTGTTTGGGCTGCACCCTTTTTTAGAATTGCTGTGTAGAATGTTGATTTGCTCTGCTGCACAGCAACATAGCTGAACTATTCTGCATCTATAATACATTAAAAGTCCATTCTAAGCCATAAAAAAACAGATGGTGTAAACTGAAGATATCCTGTGTTTTGAATTTGGGGCAGTGAGAACAATGAGAGCCTGGCTTTCCATTAGCAGAGATGTGCTTTTGAAGAAATACTGCCGTCTTCAACCAGTGATTTAGTTCTTTATGACTCATCTGGAATCTAGAAAGTCAGCCAATACCCTGAGGAACATGAGCTGCTCCATAGGCCTTCTGGGATTATGAATGGCACACAAATAGAATGTTAGGCAGCTCTTTGCATACCTCTATATACCGTTCTTGTTTTCATCACAGCTTGGAAATGTTAATTTTATGCACTACATAATCCTGTAGCCAGTGATAAATGATCAAAAATTAACCTGTAAATTTGACCATATGCAAGTGTAAATTTACATGCCTTAGTGCAATAGCAGAATGCTCATAGACAAATATACTATGATATGGTTTTTGTTTAGTTTAGTTGCTTCTTGAACAAATATTCCAGCTATTTTGCAGAGAAAGGTCTGAAATTTTATGAAGAATCTTGCAGGAATAAAACAAAACAAAACTGTCCAGTTGGTCCATGAGAAAAAATCAAACCAAAATCCATAAACATGCTAATACTTCTATTGGGACAACAAAATTCCACACAAGTGGGGAATTTATGCGGACAGAAGCTTGACCACTGGAGGAAAAATACTCTTTTCCACCTTCTTAGATTATGTGCTGTCAATTTGGAACAGACTTACAGCGAGGTGAGATATTTAAGCAGTTGTTTTACCAATTCCAAACCCCCAATGAACTTCCATAGCTGAGTGGAGATTCAAATCCAGACCTCCTGATTCCTAGTCCTTCACTCTGTCCCCTACACCATACTGGATACTCTCTTAGAAGAGACAGCGTATCACTTATCTTCCTCTTTTGAAGGCACTGACTGTAATAATATTTCAAGAACCTGATCTTTGCCTCTTCCTGTCAACTCACCGGGCAGCTCATCTCTTCTTTGCATATAACTGAGTAAGAAAAATATTTATTATTTTTATTTATTTATTATTTTAACTTAATATACCATCCCGTAGTGCAGGGGTGGGCAATTAATTTCTATAGGGGGGGCACATGAAAAATCTGAACTGTGCTCGGGGGCTGAACCAACTTTACTTAAAAATAAAATGAAACAGTGATGTTATGATTGTTTTTATTTTAAACTTGTTAATCTTCACAAATACTAAAGAGTTTTTTGTGGTATGTTAAAGATAAGCAACTCATTAACTTTAGACAAAAAGCTATAAATAGTTTTGATGTTCAAAACTGTCCGCAGGCCGGACAGGAGCGGCTCGCAGGCCGTATCTGGCCCACGGGCCGCGCTTTGCCCAGGTCTCCATAGTGCAACGTACTCGCTGGGCAGTTTTCAGCAAAGTATATTGCACAAACAAAGAAAACATAAATACAAAGCAATATATAAATACAAAACAGCAAACAATAAAATCAATCAGTCAATAAAACTGGCTAACCTATCTTTAGATAAATAAACAATTTAAAACATCACAGGTAAGATCACTAATAAAAGGCAGCTTTAAACAGGCCTGTTTTAACTAACTTCATAAAGTCAGGGGTGAAGGCACCTGACAAACCTGTGGAGGACACTTATTCCAGAGGTGTGGGGCCACAACTGAAAAAAAAAAACTGATTCCTGATGGTTGTTCTTTCAGCCTCCCTTGGTGTTACTGTTTTTAACATCCTGAAATGCAAACAGCACGTGGGATGAGTAGCTGTTTTGTAGGAGAGACATTTCCTCCCCCCGACAGGTATTGAAATTCCAAATAAACAAAGATTCAACACTTTCTGAAGTCCAAGGCATCATGTCAGGAGTGATATCATCAAATATCATCATGCCATCAGAAGTGAGCTAGTAGTTCAAGCAGATAAATTCCACTTCCCAGATAGACAGGGCTTACAAATAATTTGTTTTATAAAAAAATGCTGCCAGTAGTTGCTCCACATGAACTGGAAACAAGTTACTTTTAATTAAGAAACCATTCATCTGGCTCAAATTAAGACCCTGTCAGTTCATCATTATTGAATTTTCTCATTGAAAAAAAAATACAATGGAGCTCAACAATCAGTAAAATACTTTAAATCCTGCTTTAAATGAAAAATTAGCAATGCTGCCTACATTTAGCCCTTTGCATAAAGGCATAAGAAACAACTAGCACAAACAATTAATTAGGAAGATTGCAGTTATTTTCTAGACTTAGTTATGCCTTCTTAAAAATATATATCAATCTGATTTAATTTCCATATCAAACTAATGTTTTGCCCTATTTAAAAAAACCACAGCGCTTACTCTTCTGACTTAAGAACAGCTCAGTTTGCATGAATGATTAGATTATAAGTAGATAATTATTTATTTATGTATTTATTCAGTCATTCTGTTTATATATCAGCCCTCATTTTAAAAAATCATAGCATGAGTAACAATTATATTAAAACAAACTATAAAGTACAGTGGGTAAATACTTTGCTGTTGTTGTGTGTGTGTGTGTTTAGTCGTTTAGTCGTGTCCGACTCTTCGTGACCCCATGGACCAGAGCACGCCAGGCCCTCCTGTCTTCTACTGCCTCCCGGAGTTGTGTCAGGTTCATGTTGGTTGCTTCGCAGACACTGTCCAGCCATCTCATCCTCGGTCGTCCCCTTCTCCTCTTGCCGTCACACCTTCCTAACATCAGGGTTTTTTCCAAGGACTCTTTTCTTCTCATGAGATGGCCAAAGTACTGGAGCCTCAACTTCAGGATCTGTCCTTCCAGTGAGCACTCAGGGTTGATTTCCTTTAGAATGGATAGGTTTGATCTCCTTGCAGTCCAGGGGATTCTCAAGAGCCTCCTCCAGCACCACAATTCAAAGGCATCAATTCTTCGGCGGTCTGCTTTCTTTATGGTCCAGCTCTCACTTCCATATATCACGACAGGAAAAACCATAGCTTTGACTATTCGGACTTTTGTTGGCAAGGTGATGTCTCTGCTTTTCAAGATGCTGTCTAGGTTTGTCATCGCTTTCCTCCCAAGAAGAAGGCGTCTTTTAATTTCAGGGCTGCTGTCTCCATCTGCGGTGATCATGGAGCCCAGGAAGATAAAATTTGACACTGCCTCCATATCTTCACCTTCTATTTCCCAGGAGGTGATGGGACCAGTGGCCATGATCTTAGTTTTTTTGATGTTGAGTTTCAGACCGTTTTTTGCACTCTCCTCTTTCACTCTCATTACAAGGTTCTTTAATTCTTCCTCACTTTCTGCCATCAGAGTGGTATCATCTGCATATCGGAGGTTGTTGATATTTCTTCCGGCAATCTTAATTCCGGCTTGGGTTTCTTCCAGTCCAGCCTTCCGCATGATGTATTCTGCATATAAGTTAAATAAGCTGGGGGACAGTATACAGCCTTGCCGTACTCCTTTCCCAATTTTGAACCACTCAGTTGTTCCATGACCAGTTCTGACTGTTGCTTCCTGTCCCACATATAGGTTTCTCAGGAGACAGATAAAGTGGTCAGGCACTCCCATTTCTTTAAGAACTTGCCATAGTTTGCTGTGGTCCACACAGTCAAAGGCTTTCGCATAGTCAATGAAGCAGAAGTAGATATTTTTCTGGAACTCTCTGGCTTTGTCCATAATCCAGCGCAAGTTAGCAATTTGGTCTCGAGCTCCTCTGCCTCTTCGGAATCCGGCTTGTACTTCTGGGAGTTCCTGGTCCACATACTGCTGAAGCCTACCTTGTAGGACAAATCTTGACAGCATCTTGAAAAGCAGAGACATCACCTTGCCAACAAAAGTCCGAATAGTCAAAGCTATGGTTTTTCCTGTCATGATGTATGGAAGTGAGAGCTGGACCATAAAGAAAGCAGACCGCCAAAGAATTGATGCCTTTGAGTTGTGGTGCTGGAGGAGGCTCTTGAGAGTCCCTGGACTGCAAGGAGAACAAACCTATCAGTTCTAAAGGAAATCAACCCTGAATGCTCACTTGAGGGACAGATCCTGAAGCTGAGGCTCCAGTACTTTGGCCATCTCATGAGAAGAAAAGAGTCCTTGGAAAAAACCTTGATGTTAGGAAGGTGTGATGGCAAGAGGAGAAGGGGACGACCGAGGATGAGATGGCTGGACAGTGTCTGCGAAGCAACCAACATGAACCTGACACAACTCCGGGAGGCAGTGGAAGACAGGAGGGCCTGGCGTGCTCTGGTCCATGGGGTCACGAAGAGTCGGACACGACTAAACGACTAAACACACACACATATACCGCCCCATAGCGCTACAAGCACTCGCGGGGCGGTTTACAATTTTAGTTATACAGGCTACACATTGCCCCCCCAGGAAGCTGGGTACTCATTTTACCGACCTCAGAAGGATGGAAGGCTGAGTCAACCTTGAGCCGGCTACCTGGGATTTGAACCCCAGGTCGTGAGCACAGTTTTAGCTGCAGTACAGCGTTTTAACCACTGCGCCACGAGGCTCTACTGGCACTAAAAAAAAGTAGTAGTCCCTGACAGGGACCCAGAAAGGGGTTGGTAGGAACACTCTGGGGTGGGCTGGTTCACTCCAACAATTACGTTGTGTGATCTTTGTGAAAAAGAGTGAACCAGCCCATCGCTACAGCAGACCAAACAGTAGGACAAATGCCCATCTGATTGCACACCCTGCTTAAGAAACAAACAAACAAACAAACAAACAAACAAACAAACAAACTTAAAGACAGCAAAGTAGGAAGAATGATAGTTATCAGGATTTTGGAAGGAAGCATCATGCTTATAGCCAAAACACTTATTAGGCAACTTTATATCTGCTAAGGAGTCTGTGTGCAGTCAGCCATCTGAACTGTCAGGATTAAATTCAATACAGAGGGAAAGTGACAGCAATAAAGTAAAAGAGATGGTGTTCTATTTTGTGTGTTTTTTTTTAAACAAAATAACAGAATATCTGGCAGAAAATCAATTGTGCCCTTGGCATTCTGTTACCTGGGTGGCTTTACTGTCATGTTGCACTGGCAATCAACATCAGTCATGTCCCTTTTTGACATAAACAAGAGCAGTAAGCTGTCTTACTGCTGCTGCTCGTAGTAATTATGAGGCATAGGGAGAGGACAAATACTGTTCGTGGCATGAATCAAAGTAAATAAAATCATTTGCAAGATCATTTTGTTGTCACTGTAGTGAGAAAGGGTGAGCTGTTTTGCAATCTTCCCCACCTGTCCCAACATGTGAGAGGCTGTTTCACAAAGTTCTACACCAGATTTCTTCTTCAGAGGGCTTAGATTGTAAAGCTGTACCACTTCTGAATGCAATGGGATTTTCTTCTGAAGGCATAAATGAGGAATGTCCTATTAAGACACAAGAGTAGACTTAGGCAAACAGCAACCTCCCAAACACTGTTGGACTGCAATTCCCATCAGTCCTAGCCAGCATAAACAATAGTGTGGAATGTAGTAGTCTAGCAACTTTTCTCAGTGTACACTTTGGGCACCCCTGCTCTACACTCACTGTGAAGGATGTTTGTGGGAAGATGAAAGGATTTTTAAAAAGTGTCATTGCTCCAATAAATTCATTCAAGATAAAACCTAGACCTGACTAGAGAAGCTCCATAGAGCTGCTGCATAAGTACATATGCAACTGTGGGGAAGTGCACCATAAGCATTATTACCCATGCCCACACACAGTAAACACAACACTGCTGCAATCATTGTAACAAAAAAGAGCTTTAAAAATAAGTGTTGGAAGTAATTAGAAAATATTGCTCGCCACACCAATAGAACAACCTCTTTCCTGCTAGTTATGTTCCTTTTCAAATACAAATTTCATCACAACCTCATTACCCTCATTACATTGCCTCTAATTCTTTCCTCTAATTCTAATTCCTGGGAATTTGACTACAGAAGTTAGGATACTTGGAAAACATGCCTCCGGGGAAAAAAATGGGTAGAATTTTTCATATACTGGTAACTAATATATAGAGATGTAAGTTGTGCCTTTTTTAAAAAACAGCAGTTCTGTTATGTTCTCTGAACAAGAAAAGTTAGGGTGCAGATACATCATTGAAATAGCTCAGGAGCTGGGTTTAGCTATATGAAGTTGATTTAAAGTCACATGGTCAGTGTGTGCAGCCTCTAGCTGAAACATGCAGTCCTGGCATCCAATACTTGACAAACCCCACAGACACAATTTATCCCAGCACGATTTACCCTGACAAACTCCACACATGTCAAAATGATTCAAAACAAATCATGTTCCCAATCAAGTTAAAATAAACAACCTCCTAATAGATGTTTAAAATACCTCATTTCCAACTAAAAAATGTGTGATTAGCTATACATTGTGTAAATGGGCATTTTAAAAATGATTTCAAGTGTGCTAAACCCAACCCAAACCCAGGAGTATTTTGATGTGTAACTGTGTCCTCCATGAAGTGTTTCTGCTCCCTTTATTACAGGCTGGATTATAACATGTTTAGACTCTAAATATCACATCTAAAATGGCCTATATATACAGTGTATACTCTTTAGAAGTCCCTCGTTATCTATTTACCTATCTATGTCTACATTTTTAACAAGGATGGGGGCACATTGCTTGGCCGGAGGCACCCAGAACATCTCACAGGAAATGCATGTCAGGTGACTGCAGGCAGATCCCCAAACGGGCATGTTCCCACTCCATCTTCTCATTCACTTCTGAATGTACACTCCAGTTATTCACAACATACAGACAGTACTTGTTTACAGTGCACATACACAGTCTATGAAGAGATCTGACACACTTGCCTTTCCTCCTAGGCCTCTGGGAGCTGCAGCTTCAAGGCAACTGGAGCCCCTTGAAGTGACTATTTCTAAGAAATAGTCTTAGGTGTGACTCCCCACACCTTATCATGCCTCATGGGTGTATCAGTCTTTTGAGATTCATATTTCAAGAGAGGCAGTTCTTGGCAACAATAAGGGATTTTAGCATATGAAATCTTTATTGCATCAGTCAAAGACCATGGCAAAATAAAAGTTACTATCAGTCAGACTGACATAAAATACTGTAACAGTAAAAACTGCTAAAATTAGGGCGAGAGACATAATAAATATACAGGCATATTAGCTACCTTTGTCAGTACTTTAGATACCTTTGAAACAATACTCTACTTATGAGATAGATTAATCAGTTACAGGTGGTATTTAACTATGATTTTATTAAGATACACTAAAATTAGTGAGTTTATCAGATTATGTTTGTGCTGTTTTATTATTGGAGCTCAGTACTGGTTCTAGTCCAGAGTCCTTAAATTTCTCCTTGCACCTAGCTGCATTTATTGCGAATAGGGCAACATTTTGAATCACATATTGGTTTGTCCCTTGAGGCAAGAAGTCCGGTTTATCTTTCATATCCCAGAATTCCTTAGAAGAACCAGGAGTTTGAGATAAAATAAGGCTAGGCCCATGCCCTCCTTTAGGGAAGATGGTCCTCCATTTAAAAAGCTATCCTTTTTGGTGACACAAACACACCTGTGAGCTTCTATTGCTGTACTGGAAGAGTACAGGCTTTGATTTGTAAAAGTACCATATTTTTTGCACCATAAGACGCACTTTTTCCCCACAAAACTGGGGGGTGGAAAGTCTGTGTGTCTTATGGAGCGAAGAAAACAGATTATATTTTCCTGTTTTCTTCTCCTAAAAAATTGGTGCGTCTTATGGAAAGGTGCGTCTTATGGAGCAAAAAATACGGGTAACTAATCAACCCACTCTAATGTTTAAGTAAAGTGGTTGGGGGTGGGTAGGTTTCATTTTCTAAGAAAATACATAAGCAGGACACATTGATATAGCTACTGATGAATGAGAGAAGGGATATGGCAGGCCATATTTCAGCAAAACTATAATAAACTCTTTTATCTTTTTATATAGATTCATTCTGATAAACTTTTGAAGAGGAGATGGCATGAGCACCTCTGTTGGTGGGCCATTGCCCAGAGACTGAGGCACCTACTGAGCTAACACTAGAATTCGCGGAGGGATTGGGAGATCAGTAGGTTAGGAAGGTGGACCCAGAAAAGGAGGATGACAGTGGACCCCAAACCAAGGCTCTACCAGTGGAGGTGGTGTTTGAGACCCCAGGAGAGGAAAGATGAGCCTTGATGGGAAGAAGGAGGTTGCTTTCCCCTGGAGGATATAAAAGCTGCCTTGCCACAGGCAGAGCCAAAATACCCTAGCAGAGAAAACCTGGCAAGAGACAGGCTGCCAGACTGAGGAAGTCAGAGAAGCAAGTCCTGGCTCTGCTGACAGAGAGGGGGAGGGGTTTGAGGACAGGCCCTTGGGGATACCACTATGGAGGAATACTGTATTCAGTTGGGCTGAGGAGTCCCCAGAGAAAGAGCCGGAGACCCTGGGAGAATGGGACTGCATCTTTAAAGAAAAACACTGGAAAAGGATCTTGGTGCAGTTAAGAGTTCCTAAAAAGGAAGGGGAAATGCACCAAAAAAAAAAAAACCCATCCACCATACCAACCACCTTAGGGGGGCAGTATTTGTCCCTCAGTGAAGTGGAGGAGGATGGAGAGTAAACTCGAGGAGACAAAAGCCATCCAGATCCAATACCAGTGGAGAAAATGCCCATGGGAATGCCAGCACAGGAACAAGAGGGAAGAGAATGGGTTGTTGGGCTAGGGGAATCAAGGACCTCCAGGGATACATATCTCATTACAAGGTATAGCTAGGTACTGACAGAGTAGCAGGGCTGGCTTAAGGGCTGACAAGCAACTAGCCTCTTTGGTGATGAGAACTCAGGTCATTGAGAAGCATGTGGACTTCCCAGTGAAGAGACCAGGAGGTTAGAGACTATAGAATTGGACGCTAGATCAATTGACTTAACTAGTACAAAGGACTCTATGTGTGTTACTGGACCATTGAATGTCATCCCTCTTTCAGGTCGAATAAACCCTTCTGGGTTTGAACTTTCTCATCTCTGGAGTTTATGGATCACAGGATGGAAGAAAGACATCTTACTGAACAGACCAGGGCTGGTGGGCCTCACAAAGCTGCAGAAAATACAAAGCAGAAAGTTTCTTTCTTTCTTTCTTTCTTTCTTTCTTTCTTTCTTTCTTTCTTTCTTTCTTTCTTTCTTTCTTTCTTTCTTTCTTTCTTTCTTTCTTTCTTTCTTTCTTTCTTTCTTTCTTTCTTTCTTTCTTTCTTTCTTTCTTTCTTTCTTTCTTTCTTTCTTCACCACCCGACTCAGTGCCAGGCACTACTCTAGATAGTTTACAATTAGAAGACTATTAACTCATAAATTCCCCTCCAAAGCCAAGAATAAACTAAAACAAACAAACAAACTGCAGTGCCTTATCTATTTAATTTCTTTGATTTTAAACTCTTATCTCAGTGCCCTGTCCCAGGGCAGAATATGGTGTGGAATATGGTGGAATATGGTGAGCAGTAGTATGTTTCTGCTTGAATTACACTAATAATGGCTAATAATGGCTAATCGTGGTGATACTTATGGTTTTATTATATTAGTTATTTTAGTGTGAACTGCCCGGAGTAGTGCTGTGCCACTAACAGGAGCAGTATATTACATCTAGATAGATAGATAGATAGATAGATAGATAGATAGATAGATAGATAGATAGATAGATAGATAGATAGATAGATAGATAGATAGATAGATAGATAGATAGATAGATAGATAGATAGATAGATAGATAGATAGATCGTTGTCGTTTAGTCGTTTAGTCATGTCCGACTCTTCGTGACCCCATGGACCAGAGCACGCCAGGCCCTCCTGTCTTCCACTGCCTCCCGGAGTTGTGTCAAATTTATGTTGGTTGCTTCGCAGACACTGTCCAGCCATCTCATCCTCGGTCGTCCCCTTCTCTTGCCATCACACTTTCCCAACATCAGGGTCTTTTCCAGGGAGTCTTTTCTTCTCATGAGATGGCCAAAGTACTGGAGCCTCAGCTTCAGGATCTGTCTTTCCAGTGAGCACTCAGGGTTGATTTCCTTTAGAATTGATAGGTTTGTTCTCCTTGCAGTCCAGGGGATTCTCAAGAGTCTCCTCCAGCACCACAATTCAAAGGCATCAATTCTTCGGCGGTCTGCTTTCTTTATGGTCCAGCTCTCACTTCCATACATCACGACAGGAAAAACCACAGCTTTGACTATTCGGACTTTTGTTGGCAAGGTGATGTCTCTGCTTTTTAAGATGCTGTCAAGATTTGTCATCGCTTTCCTCCCAAGAGGCAGGCGTCTTTTAATTTCGTGGCTGCTGTCTCCATCTGCAGTGATCATGGAGCCCAGGAAAATAAAATCTGTCACTGCCTCCATATCTTCCCCTTCTATTTCCCAGGAGGTGATGGGACCAGTGGCCATGATCTTAGTTTTTTTTTATGTTGAGTTTCAGACCGTTTTTTGCACTCTCCTCTTTCACCCTCATTACATATAGATAGATAGATAGATAGATAGATAGATAGATAGATAGATAGATAGATAGATAGATAGATAGATAGATAGATAGATAGATAGATAGATAGATAGATAGATAGATAGATAGATAGATAGATAGATAGATAGATAGATAGATAGATAGATAGATAGATGGATGGATGGATGGATGGATGGATGGATGGATGGATGGATGGATGGATGGATGGATGGATGGATAGATAGATAGATAGATAGATAGATAGATAGATAGATAGATAGATAGATAGATAGATAGATAGATAGATAGATAGATAGATAGATAGATAGATAGATAGATAGATAGATAGATGTTGCCATTCTGATTTCTACTTTTTGAAATAACAAAAAACAATATAATTTTCCTCTGTTCTCTTTGTTTAACTTAAACAAATGTTCCATTAATTGTACCTAATGTCATTTTAGTTATGCTCTGCTACTCACTGGGGTAAAAAGGACCTCATTTTCACAGGCTTGCTGTATTTTAGTAGCAATGTGAAAGAAAGAAGGCAAAATGTGTACATCTGGAAACTGGTTCTAAGCTGTAGAAATGTTTCTCTTAATATTTTACCATGGATTTTATTCAATGCCTTTATTTTCTCTTAAAGATAAGTAAGAACTGAGGAGTAATAAGTTCAGACAATAGAAAGACTGGAATAAAATGGATCAAGTAAATAGCTTTCATATAAAGTATATTACTATAATACATCATGTCACAGCAAATAAATGCAGAACAATACACACAACTATGAGTCATACTCTTGTCATTCACAAAAAACAAAACAAAATTAAGAATAATTGAGTGAGCACATTTCTAACATTTAGATTTCTTTTCTGATTTTTTCTCTGCATCTAAATGCCTTCATTGAACACATCAAACATTTTAAGAACAGTAATTTTGCTACAAAATGAAAACAAAAAGATGTTTCTTCAACATAATAAAACATATAATGAGAGTAGATGAGTGATTAAAGGTTTTCCTCACCTGTTAGAACAGACTTTGGTATTGGAGTTTTTTTAAAAAAGTATTTAGTAGGTTATTCATCACTGTGAGGAGAACAGGGAACAGATGCCCCTGCTGAGGATCTGTCAACCTCAGACCAATCCTCCTGAGGACCAGATGCAGAGAGGATGAAGCCAAAGAGCCCAGAGAAAGGAGAAATGGCTAATAAGTCCCAAGACAATAGGGCCCAAACAGAGGCAATGGTGGTCATGTCAGCTATGGGGTAGGAGGAACCAGTAGTGGGGGAAAGGAGTTGCTCCTATGCCACCGGTAGATGGCAGATATAGAAGGGACTTTACCACCAAAAGGAGAGGGACAGTGCAAAAGGAAGAAGAAAGAAAAGAGCTGAATTGGTAGAGGAAAAGAGACCAGTAAATGAGAGAAAGGAGGTCAGTAGGATATAACTAGGAGTGCTGAAAGATGTCAGGAACCAGGTTTCTCCAGAGTTAGGGAGAGTAGGGAGCATGGGATTACACTCAGGAAGAATGGTCTAGAACTTACTGGGCAGAGAATTCTCCAGAAGCAGAACCCTCAGGTGAATGGGATTGTATTTGCAAGGAGGATCCCTGGAAGGGAGTGCTGGTTCATTTTAGATTTCCAAAAAGGGATGGGGAAATATTGGAGAACATGGAAGTCCCTCCAAGGCTTCTTACTGGGGACAGCAGGAGAGGAGGGAAGCTCAAAAGGCTAAGAAGTCCGTTTCTCCCTGGGGTAACGACTGGCACAGGCTTTATTCAGGGTAAAGCAACAGAAAGAGGAATTGGTGGGAACAAGACCCAGGAAGCAGGATCACTGTGGTACAAATTTGGAAGCGTCACCCATGGTGTGTCCCCACTGTAGTCATACTATCCTTTCTTGTAAGGTCAGAAGAAATGCTGATGTTTTAAGATGGAGGACTGAGTGAATTGGAGAAACTGAGGGACTGGTGAGAGGAACCAAACCCTGTTTAGAGACATTGGGTCCCCTGTGACTAGAGACTTTGAAAAACAACTGTGGACTAGTGGAGAGAACTCAGGTTGCAGAAAATACAGTAATCTAAAGAATATTTTTCCAGTTGTGTCACATCCTCTCAGTTTAATAAAACTTGTTTTATTATAAAAGGGTAGCTTGTTGTTTATGGAAACCAGAATGGAAGAAGAACCAACTGCCTCTCCCAGAGTTATAGGCAGAAACAACAATCACTAACTCCCCCACGTCACACTGATACAGTTTGAACTCACAAACTAGTTTAATTAAAAACATGGAGCACCAGAGAAGCCCAATGTAAATCCTTGTTTCCTCCTCAGTCTACAGGTTTGGTATAACCATCTAGGGGAGAAAGACTGTACCTCATCAATCCCCGGAGGAAGTACATATTAGACATGAACCAGACATGCAGAACACTGCTTTGCATTCTAATAACAAATAATGATCTCAATATCCAGCACCATTCCACCCCATATCTGAATGAAAAGGTCACACCAGTAGGATTTAGAATTAACCATAAGCCCATTAATTTTAGGGTCATCAGATTCTTCTCTGTGACAAGTAATTGTTCATAGGGGTCTCTGCTGTTGCATTATTTGTGCAAGGTGCCATTTGCTTCGGGGATAGTTTCATTCTTTTGAGAAAGCACCTTGTCACGATGGCAATTAAATTATTCACATCCTGGTAACACAGAGGCAATTGCAGAGCTTTCTGTTAAAAAAATTCTATAGGGAGTCTTATTGTAGCAAAAGTACCTTTAATTAATAACCTTGCTTTTCCTTTAAAACTATATATTTGGAGAGTCATTTTCCACAATGTGCTTCCAGCAGGAGTTCGTTGTCATTGGTTTGCTAGGAGGAAAGAGAGAAAAAGGAATATAAGAACATAGGAGATTGCCTTATACTGAATCAAATCATTGGTCCATGTGACCAGCAGTGGCTCTCCCAGCAGTTCATCCAGGATTCTTTCTGAGCCCCATGTGAAGAATCAGTGTTTTCTAGTGGTCCCCCAACCAAGTCCGAATCACTCCTGACTCTTCTGAATTTTCTGAAATCCAACAAAACTTAATGTATTCAGGATGTGATATTGTGGCAGATGGATATATCCAAATGGACACAGTGGCTATATCTAAATGGGATTTTTAATTCTCTGCAATACCCCAGTTATAAATCTTCCTCAGTGCTTTGGCTAATTGCTCTGTTTCTAGACCTATGGATGTAAATGCCAAAAGTTTGAAGAGTGGAGAAAAACAGGCAAATCTATCAGGAGGCAGCCATGTTCATCTGTTTTAGCTCGTGTAGCAAAAGGAAAACAAAAATACTGTGGCAGCTTAAAAACTAACAGATTTATTTCAGTGAGCGCTTTCATGGATTCTAATGCATTTCTTTAGACACACAGAGTGAAATAGGCATAGGTTTATATAGAAGTGTACATTGTGTGTGTTTGTTTGTGTGTGTGGGGACACCAAAGAAAATGGTTACAGGCAAGGAAATGAAATGCCAAAGCAACAATATTAAACACAAGTAATGAACTTTGAGAACACAGATTACAAAAATATCCTGGGCCATAACTAGAATGCTTAACCTTATATTATGTAAGCATAGACTGTGTTTTGAAATGCAGAAATTTTGACCCAGGAAGTGGCTTTTTTTTCTGAATCAACTTCTGATTTTGATTACACAATCAATAACTTTGTTTATGTCACAATATTGTAAAACAAACAAAAAACCACCCTGCTTTCAATAAATACATTGACTTAGGAATCCTTGGTCTTCACATTCAACCTTCTACACACTCTGGAATTTGTGACTGTAACTTAGCTCAGTTGTTTCCCTCTCCGATCTCCCTTTGTAGTTCTTTTCTTCTACAATGGTCATCGCCTGAGAGGAGCCTTGGAACGCGGTGGTTAAACTGCAATACTGACCTGACATGGTTTAGACCTTATCAAATGAGCATGTGCTGATCTTGGACGCTTGGAGGTTGCCCATCCCACAGTATAGTTACAGATGAGTTACATATAGGGCACTCTTTCATATCTGATGCCTGTCTCATATCTGCTTTGCATTCTAATAACCAAGCTTCAGATTCTTAGGGTAATATACTGTATGCAGTAGAATTTTGAGACATATTTATTTATTTATTATATGTTTATTTAACTTGTATGCCACCCACACTCCCCAAAGGTCTCTGGGCAGCTTACAGCTTATAATAGGAGACTTTTATTTTTGTGGCTTGTCTTAACTATAAGGGCACTTCTCTGTTTCTGTACAAATAGCAAGTAGGGTAAGATTATTCTGTAGCCTTTATTGACAGTAAGTAGAGGCAGCCTTAGATCAAATGGCACATCATATGAAGGCAAAAGACATCCCCCTTCATTTGCTCACTCAGCTTTTGAATCTCTTACTTTATAATTGCATTTCTTACCCATTTCATGACTTTAATACATAATTTGTGTGCATGATTTATCCCTATCATTGAAGATGATAGGTCTGGCTTCTGCTGGATTTATTTGTGCTGTACAAATGGTTTGAACAATTTATTCCAGCTGCTGAATGGATGATGGAGTGAACATTCTGTGATACCCTGAGCCTTGTACCCCTCCAAGTCCAATACATTAGGGGTCATTACCTGGTCCTTACTCTTGGTCCATACTCTGTTCTTGGTTACAGATTAAGTCCATCCACTGCCTTCGAGGAGGTTAAACAGAGGGAATAAAATAAAGGGAGATTCCTTGGTGTTTGAATATGATCTGGGAACTGGCAATGTGACATACAATGTTACATAAAAGTTGTTGCAGGAGAATTAATATATACTCTTTAGCTTTGCTCAGAGATTGTAAACTTGTAAAAAAAAGTGTTAACAGGAAAAGTAGCTCACATGGTTAAAAATACAATAAACAAAACAAGTAAATAACAGTAACTTCTTTTGGTCATGATGGTATTTGTTACTTTTCCATGACTTTTGTCTTTTCTTTTTGTGGTAGAACAATCCAATTAAAACAGAGATATGCAAAACATGGTCCAATCCTAATCCCTCTCCCTGTCCAGCTGAAAGGGCAAATTGTGGAAATTTTTGAGGTGTAAGTGCCCCCCACTTATGTGGTGGCCCTGTGGATTAAACAGCAGAAGCCTCTGTGCTGCAAGACCAGCAGTCGTAAGATCAAATCCACGCGACAGAGTGAGCTCCTGTCACTTGTCCCAGCTCCTGCCAATCTAGCAGTTTGAAAACATGTAAATGCGAGTAGATAAATAGGTACCACCTTGGTGGGAAGGCAACGGTGTTCTGTGTCTAGTCACACTGGCCACGTGAACACGGGAACTGTCTTCAGACAAAGGCTGGCTCTACGGCTATCAGCTCACCTAATCTAGGACTGGTTCGGTTAACCACAGTTTATGAATTGTTACAATCCAGAATTTGTTCACCTTGTGATGAGTCAGAGATAAGAAGTGGTTAGTTTTTAAACTAGAACTACCAGAATCCTGCATTCCACATGACTAGCTGTTTTTTAAACAATAAACAAGAAGGCATCTCCCATTTCTGTGCAGAGCACCTTGTCGAAGTGCTCACAGGCCCCATTATCCATGACTGAAATGTTGCCCTTTCTTTTTCTAATTTCCTGATTTTCAAAAAGTAGTTGTGTTTCCTTCATGTCAACTAGTAAAGTTTAATTGAACTAGAAATATTCCCTTGTTAGAACACCAGACACAAAAGCATTCGTCTTTGGCTCTTAAGCAACTACACAAGCTACAGTATCTGAGACTAGCTGTCCTCAGTTTCTTCAGTGCTCTGATGAGATGCATTTCATGTTTTCCTGTTGAGTGCATTTATAATTTATTTAATTTAATCTAAATGTAAAGTACTATTTTGTCTGGGGAGCCTAGTACAGCTGTTTCTGAACCAGAATTATTCCACTAGGTTGAACTTAAGTAGTAGTTTATATTACATGCATGACAGCTTCATGGCTTCTTTCTGTTGCTGGCTGAAATGTTGTGTGGCTCCAGTGTATACACAGTAGGCGAGAGCTGATGTAGTATCTTTTTAAAATCTATTCATCTATTGTGTGCGTGGAAGGGTTAAATAAAGCTCTGTTGATTTTCAATAATGGATCTTATTTATATGTCCGGACTAGGGGACCTTTTGAAGCTCCCTTGACTATGGAGGATTTGGGGAAATGCACATATATACATATTATATAGAAATAAAGCTTGTGTGTGTGTGTGTGTGTGTGTGTGTGTGTGTGTGTGTGTGTGTGTGTGTGTGTGTGTGTGTGTGTGTGCGCGCGTGTGTGAGACACAACCAGTGGTGTTTGAAACAGAACTTGAATTTCTGTATTACTTTAAAAAAACACTAGTTGTATTACACATTATTTTGAGGCAGACAGCCACACACCCCATTGTTTCTTTCCTCAGTTCACAGAAGCATGATCCTGCTTAACATATTTTAGGTGTAATACCATCAGTGGCAGATATATGATGTTTCTGCTTCTGTCTAGTAAAACTGATACTGTTCCTTAAAAATATTTATAAAAATTCAAATGATAATCCAAAACAGTTCTTCCTCTGTCTCATTCTTTCTAACCTGAAGCAAGGATGGGCGATACCTTTACTGTATTGCACTACTAAAAAAAACCACAAAACCACAAATATAAGCCAGCTTTTGGCCCTGTACAGGTCTTCCTCAGGATGGTTGCCACAGAGCTGGGGATAGTGTAGAAAAAAACATAAAAGTTTCAAAATCATGACCAGATTTAGTCCCAAAAATCATGGCTAGATCTATGATGAGTTTCAGATTCCACCTCTGGTGGTGCGTATTGGACTGCCTTTCCCAGTCTTTTCAGCCAAAAGGTTGCCAGTCATTCAAAATTATTCCCAGTTGCTTTGGACTATCAACCCTCCCCCTTTGATTGTGGTTTGTGGATGAGACACATAGTTCAACATACCAGGAAACTGCCATGTCTGCTGAAAGTGTTCCCAGAAATCTCTGCTGATTTGCTTTGTGCTGTCAAGTCATTTCCCACTTACGATAATGCTATGAGCTGATGTCCAAAAGATCGTGCCATTAACAGTCCTGCTCAGATATTGCAAATTAAAAGGCACGGTTTATTTTCATTGTCAACTCATGTCATATTCACCGCTTTCCCAGTGAATCTTATCTTATCATATGTCCAAAGCACAATAAGCTCAGGGTAGTCACCACAATAGATTCAGGGTAGGGTTGATTTCCTTCAAACCTATCCATTCTGAAGGAAATCAACCCTAAGTGCTCACTGAAAGGACAGATCCTGAAGCTGAGGCTCCAATATTTTGGCCATCTCATGAGAAGACTCCCTGGAAAAGACCCTGGTGTTGGGAAAGTGTGAAGGCAAGAGGAGAAGGGGACGACAGAGGATGAGATGGTTGGACAGCGTCACCGAAGCTACCAACATGAATTTGACCAAACTCTGGGAGGCAGTGAAAGACAGGAGGGCCTGGCGTGCTCTGGTCCATGGGGTCATGAAGAGTCGGACACAACTAAACGACTAAACAACAAGTCATTTTAAATTCTGGTGAAGGCTTGTGAGAGAAATGTAACAAATAATATCCTGTGTATCATATAAGTGATACATGGCATGGAGTCTCTCAAACTACCAGACAGAGCGTAAAAGATCTAGAGGAAGCGTACAGGGTCAGGATAATGATCTACACAGTCTAACATCCTGTTTCCCACAACATCCAACAGATGACCCTGGAAATATGGACCCAAACCAATGCAATAGTTCTGTTTATGTAGGCAACAGTCCTTCCCTACTTCTGTTCCTTAGAGATAGGATTGACAGGTCTTAGGGTGCTGGCTGAATCTCAGGGATTTGCTATGTTTCCTCAGATCTCTAAGTGAGGAGACAACTCCAGAGTGAGCTGTGCTGAAGGAGAAGAAAGCTTTAATCCTGGGCATCCAGCTCTTAAATCTCAGGCACCCATCACCATTCATTCCCCACTGACACTGGGGCTCACTAACTTTATGTCAAGGCATCGGCAGGAGTGTTATACCTGTGCAATGTCAGCACACCAAAAAGCCAGGAATGAAGAGAGAGGAATGAGCAGAGAGGATTGGACTGCCTATTTCCTAGTAAACTCAGATTTACCCAAATTCTGGGTTCATTTACCCAGTTTTCATTTATGTCCATTTCCAAAATCTGATGGTTTTGTAGCAATTCTGGATACTTCCTAGTGCTCGCCTCCTCATCCCATAAGGACTACTCTCCAGAGCAGTGGTTTCCAACCTTTGGTAACCCAGGTGATCTTGAGCTGCAATTCCCAGATGCCTTCACCACAGCTGAGCTAGCCAGGGTTTTTGGGAGTTGCAGTCCTGGTATACCCAAGATTGGGAATCACTGCTCTAGACTCAGACTGTGGCCCTGAAATCTGAAGAGGATCAAATTTGCTCAGCGGGCAACCCTACCCAGAAGTATGTTGTCTCTGGACCTGAAGACAATATGTAACCATGATCATGAGCAGCCATTGGTAGCTCCATGCTACATTGGGGTCACCAGATGGCTTGTGTCATAAGTTCTGGAATGCTGCAGAGTAAAGTTGTGTAGCTAATTCCAAGCTAGTGCAAGCTGCTTGATTGCTTGAAGGCCTGCTGTGTCTCTGGAAACATAACACTGTTATGTGTGTAGCTTGAGATGAGATCCAACTCTTGAGTCTGCTTAAAAATAGACATGGAAACACAGTCCCTTTTAGACCTCGCCAGCCGTCGCTATCCCCTGTTGTCTCTGTTATAATAAAAAATAACTACTCATAAAATATAAAAATGCCAAATAGGATTGCTTTCCCTCCCTAGCCCTGAGGTCTCTCACCAGATCAAAAATGTTGTTTTATTCCCTGTACTGTAACTATTTTAAAACAGACAGCCTGTTATATTTAAAATGGAAATTGTGGAGGAGAGACAACAACAGAAGCCTTGCAGTGTGGGCTAAGGAGAGAAAAGCATTGTGATGGCTGGAAAGATTCTTCCTGAGATTACCCATTTCACACCTGAGAGGGATTGCAAGGCAAATGGTGTTCTGTCTCAAAAACTGGCACTTTTGCAAAGTCATGTTATGTTCTGTATTTGCAAAGGCACAGGTACATTTTAAAAATGCAAATGGTTAAAAAGGCATCTAAGTGAAAAATATGCACAAATACAGAATGTGGACATGTTTTGAAAAGGACATCCTAGGAAAAGGGCATGATTAAAAGCATATATAATGGAAAATTCATCTGGAAAAAAATGTACAGATACCCATGTGAGAATTAAAAACAAAGTCTCACAATCTGGTATGAAGGTAGGACACAGGAAGGTAAACACTTGCCTGTCTGGTCCTTGCTGCCAACGGCAAACTGCAAAATTATTCTCCTCCTGCTGTGAAAGAGGGCGAGGTAATTTGTGGAGAAGAGAACAGAAGACAATGGAATGAAAGCCATTTTTCTAGCAAGTTATTCAACATCATGGGAACGATCCTTTTACACAAATAATACACATTGTACAAAATGACAATGGCTCTGCTTCATGACAAAGCCTTTTGAGGATTAGGAACATCATTAGGAACATCGCAGGTGTTTGCATTGCTTCATGAAGAGAAAGGACACCAGCTTTGCCCTGAGACATTTTGTGCAAATGACATGGACATTAAGAGGGGGGAAATGCACCCCTGGTCTCACTCTCATCTGCAGGCAAGGAATCTTATGGAGCTTGGACATTCATTACTAAGGTCCTTGTCAAGTTGACTCAGCGTAAACTGACAAGAATGAAGAATTTAGGGAGTGTTTTTCTCAGCCCTAGTGGGACAAGAAGATGGAGATGGGATTTGAAGAAGTCTACCAAAATTGAGATGGACAGTTTTTCACATCCTTTATTAGGGCCAAGTAGATCTGAGAAGACTACATGAGGGCATTTAATGGAGGTTAAGGAATCAGGCAGGTTTTGAAGCAGCAAGATCATTTATCGCCTCATCCCCAAACACAAAGTCCTCAGATCTGATCCTGCACCTCTAATTAATTCTCTCCCTCCACTACAGATAGTTACATGTCAAGAGCACCTACTGATAAGCGGAACTGACTTAACAAACAAAATAAAAAAACTAGTAATGGTAGTGCTCTGAGGAGCATCAAAATTGTATAAGTGTATGTTTGAGCAAGAAGGATGGGGTTGTGCACGACATAGATTTGACTAGTTACAGTTAACTATGTGCAGTTATTCCTCCCACCATAACAAAAGTGCAACCATGTTACAAAAGGACAGGAATATAATAAAGGATAACTTCCTTCTGTGGTTTTTACTTGTAGTTACTTTTATCTTTATGGGGGAGTGGCCTCACTAAATGGTGGAGGGGAACTATCACAAAGCTCAGGCGTCAGCTTTGCTGTGCCTTGCGCTATTCTTTGGCTACTGAGGCAAAAACAAGACAAACAAGAGGAAAGTATGTTTTGCATTCAGGTTTTTTTTTTTAAAAAAAGTTACATGAAAGTAGATTGTTTAATTACCTTGGAGAAACAGGAACACAAAGAGATGCTTTTAAGGCCTTGCAGCCAAAATAGAAACAAACAAATTTGTGGCATGCTTTAAAACTCCAATGCTAACATTTTTATTCAAAGTTATTTTCCAAGTTGTGGTCACTTTGCAGATTATATGACAGCACACACATTTGTCATGTTATCTCCATGAAGCAGAGACTTATGGCTAAGCTTAATGCCATGGAGCATGCAACTTGAAAAATGCATACTACTTAAAAATATCATTTGTGTACACCTACTTGTGGGTAGCTATTACTGTCCCTTGGTGTATTTCAAAAGTAACTAAACTAGCTCTACAACAATTTTAATGCCACAACCCACTGGCCTGTGGTACAAAACACACTCTCTTCTTGCCTCTGTGATTGACACCTCAGTACCTACGAGAACATGACTCAGCATATCAGTCATAATATCCCTCCTCCATATATTCCTCCTCCATTATTTCATGAAACCCCTGTAACTATACAAGTATGTGAGCAGTTATGAAATCCCAAACTGCAGGTGGATGATACCTTTATTAGGATCAAGGGGGGGGGGAGGCAAAGAAGTTCACATATATGGCTAGATGTTTTGAGCCATAGAGTTATGCTCCGATCACACCAGAAAGGGTAGCTTTGCAGGGAGCAATCTCCCTTAAAGTAACACGTCCATCTGCCACGGAATTGCTCCAGCCTAGGCAAAAAAACCTAGCAGCCTTACAGCAGGATTAGGGTCAGACTGGAGTGAATTCCCCATACATTGTGTGATCACTGGGAAATGGAGTGGTCTAAAATGTGATCTGTTTCCCCATGAGGTCACACCCTCAGTCCTAACGTTGAGAGCAGGACCTGATGACTGAGAGAATGATGCAGCTGTCACACACAAAACTTTGGCAAAGCTACTGGGAAAGAGACAAGATGAAGGTTGCTTTTCTTTACATAAATAGATCCAGTTATAGTCCAGATGTATTGTGTTTTATTTTATTTTACTGCTATTCAGCCCTTCTCCCAAATACTGTAAGGAACCTGAGGCTGCTTGGAGTAAATTTATTTCTTGCTAAATTGTAGCAATAATGTAACTCAGGGCTTGACTTGATGGCTAAATTGGAGCAGGCTGGAGTGGGCTAAATAGGTTGCATAGAGCAGTGGCTCTTAACCTTTGTTACTCGGATGTTTTTGAACTGCAACTCCCAGAAACCCCAGCCAGCACAGTTGGTGGTGAAGGCTTCTGGGAGTTGCAGTCCAAAACTCCTGAGTAACCCAAGGTTAAGAACCAGTGGCACAGAGGTGTGATCATTGCATCTACAAGGCATACATATGGCAAGCAACTCTATCTGGTCTACCTCCCTTTCAATCAATCAATCAATCAATCAATCAATCAATCAATCAATCAATCAATCAATCAATCAATCAATCAATCAATCAATCAATCAATCAATCAATCAATCAAGGAAGGAAGGAAGGAAGGAAGGAAGGAAGGAAGGAAGGAAGGAAGGAAGGAAGGAAGGAAGGAAGGAAGGAAGGAAGGAAGGAAGGAAGGATCCCCATCCTTGGCCACCTGATTACTGAGGATGGGTGTGCCACTATAATTCACCCTCATGATTAAAACCCATCAGAGTCCTGGACTTCACTAAAGAATGTTAATGGTGCTTTAGTGGCTTTAGATGTTTCTTCTGAATGAGCAATTGATCCTCAAGAGTGAAGGACTCAGAGTCGAGTGCTCAGCAGAAGTATTTACAGAAAACAGAAACTTGCAGTGAGAACAGAGTAGAAGTTGAGAAACTGTACATGGCAGAAAGTATGTGTTGAGACTTCCTACATAGAACTAGGCAGATTTGGCTCCTACATGCAATTTTGGATAGTTCATTTTTTCTGTCTCTCACTCCACTACATTCTATAAGATTACTACTTAGATTCCCATAGGTGCTTTATAATGTTTACCACCACAACTACTAATATCTTAGAACTGCAGAGCTGGAAGGGACCGTATGGATCATCTAGTCTAGCCGCTGTCAAGGAGGCAATGTGGGGAATCAAACTTTCAACCTCTGGCTCTGCAGCCAGATGCCTAAACTGCAGTGCTATCCAGCAGATCAATTCAATTTATTTACAGCTTCATCTGAATCAGGATTCCTACAGCTTCTGTTAGGGTCGTGTTGCCAAGCCAGCAGTTTCTCTTTTCTTGAGATGGCAAGACCAAAGTCTGAGGGTTAGGTGCATAGAGGGCCCTTCGGTAACTATTCCTAAATGATTTGAGCATGATAGATAAATCCTGGACTTTATCATGTGTGCAAAGTATGGATTTCAACAGCTCTAGCTGCTACTTTAGACCATCTATAGAGAAGTGCTTCTGAATATTTCTAAAATATGTGCCTTAGGTGCCAGCCTGGGAGGGAAAGGCAGCTGAGAACTTCAGAATGAACCCCAAAACTTGAGACTGGCAACTCTAACCATCTCTCATACTCTTTTTCCCCCTCCTTTTTCTCTGCTTTTTCTCACACTTCTCTCCTCTTTTTCATTCTGATTTTACTCTTTCCTTTCCCCCATTGCTCACTCTTCATTCTTTTCTTCTTCTCCCTTTTCTTCCTCACCACCCTTCACATATGAGGCAAGAAAAATGATCTCCCTGCCCCTTTCTGTGTTTGGAGAATTCTGGCCCCTATGGAGAAAATCAGTACCTAGAGTTCTCTAGGGACTCTATGATAGAGTTGCAACATTCCTGTTCTCCAGATCTGGGTATCCACATAATTCAAATTAGAATACATACATGGATTTGCATTAATAGTACATTATACAAATTAGCTAGTCTTATTTACATAATATGCACATTTGTATAACATGCAAATTAAGCACATTAAGTGTTGCATTGTTTTCTATCAATATGATTCAGCCTGGTTGAGATCAGGTAACCACTGATCTGAAAAAGTCAGCATAATAAAACAGATGTTAAACTTGGGAAACCAAGATTTATATCCCTGTGTATCCACAATCAGCCCTTCTCAGTCCAAACTATCTTACAGAATTTCTTATGAGAGAAATGGAGAGATGGGAACTGTGTAAACAACAAAATGCACAGAAGCAAAGTATTTTTTTCCTATCATAGGCTAATAAAGCAACCATGTACATTGGTCACCCATATAAATAAATAAAATAATTATATATAACTATCCATTTATTTCCTGTTTTTCCCCTTCATTTTTAGATATACTGTAGTGCAATTCTTGATATGGCTGGTGTGCAGAACCTCTGAAACTTGCCCAATCCCTGAAAAGACTGCTTGGCTGATCTTGAGTTTTGGCACATCCAAATATGCAAGCTGTCTGGTTCATGCTTAAAAGTTTCTTATCTTTAGTGTGATCTATTTTCTTTTGAATGATCCTTCCATTCACAGATTGATTTTTTTCTCCCATAAGAAGAGTCCAGACAGATCTTTTGATCACCTCAATTTGTCCCGCTTCCTGACCCCTTCCCTGCCTTTTCCCACAGCTGTCATTCAGTGGGCTTCAGTGACTTTCTTTTTGTTGTTCCTGCTAAATATAGGAAGTGACATAGTGAAACAGCAAGGCATCTACCCCTACGCATAATATGGGTTTTGGTACTGTATTCATTGATCCTTTTACTATTCTATACTCACTCTTCTTAGCTTAAATGCTGCCTTTTAATTGTTGTAAGCTATCTTGGGTCCTTTTTAAGGAGAAAGGTGGGTTAAAAATAGTTTAAATAAATAAAAATAAATAATAATACCTTCAATATATCTTCATTATCTAGAATAGTGATGCATCAACAGGGATTTTATTTTAAAATTGAAAACTGTATAGTAGATAAAAACAGAGAAAGCAGAGTTCTCTGTCACTGCTTTCAGTACCACAACCCACCAAATACATCAGAGGAATGCCACCCACAACTCTATTTTGGCGCAGACTAACCATCCACATGGCTAGAGAAGAAGCTATTTGGGAGCATTCCAAATCACACCAAAAAACCTGTAGCCCTACCACTGTGCCAAAAAGGAGTGGGCCAACTCCAAAATCAATCCGAATAGTGAGCTATTGTGCCAGTGTAGATGTGCCCTTTGTTCTTTCTAGTGAGAGTGTCACAAGAGCAGAATTACATTCAGGAGATGCTCTGCCAAAAGAAGTGGGGGGAAGCTATTTTTCACTGATTTTCCCCTTCTACCTTAGGTTCTTTCTGCTCCCTAAAAATCTGCCCCAGAAGCCTGCAGAAGGTTGTAGAACAGTATGGGTTGCTGAGGGCAGATGAACTAGTGGAAACTGTCTCTCCTCCTGCCTCCACTGATGGGAATTTCCATTAGATCCCAGCCCCATCTCTGAACAGAATCTTTCTAATTATGGAAACCCATATTCTGCCTAGAGAATGCCCACTAAAATATATAAAATACAGTATCTGTGAATTAAGTGAACTAGTTCATTCATTTCTATGGATCCAGTCTCTGTAGGATAATGGGTTTAGTCTATTGTTAGGATTTGAGTTCTTTTGTTTCTAGCATTCTTTCATGAAATAAAGACTAAAACTTGTAGAACCGTTTTGGAAATTCCCATTGCTTAGGGTAATGGCAAAAAATTGTGGAACACCAATTGTTCAGCTTAGTTGCAAGAAAGGATAATGATATTCTTTGCTTCTGGTACTGTTTTAAGAAGCCCATTCCACAGTCACACCCCTCTGTTGGTTTTTTAACCATCTAGCCTTTTCATTTCTCTCTTTAAAAACTCTTAATTGACAGTTTGTATTACATCAGTTCAGCTCAGATTAAGCTAGAGAGTCAAAATCTACTTAACACCACTGGGGCATTTTTACTGAATGCTTCATGGATTTGTCAACTTTCACAGCAAGTTGTTTCTAAATCCTGTGTTTCTATGGCAACCATAAAATGGCTGTGAGCTATAAACCACACCAAAGCACTCTCCTGTTGGGCACAGTCTTTTGTACATAGTCTGGCCTCTTTCATGCATTTGCCTCACACAGACATGCCCTTCAAATTAGACGGTGCCCATTCCCAACACCTGTATGGGGACAAAGTCTTGGTTTTCAAGGGGAAATGACTCTTTCTCACTTATAATATACGTCAACACACTTCTGAGTCCTCAGCAAGGAGATGGTAAAAAGATGGAGCCTGGTGGTGCAGTGAAGACTCTGCTCATTACCTGAGTTTGATCCTGAGCAGGTAACCAGCTACAGGTTGACTCAAACTTCCATCCTTCTGAGATCAAAAAATCGAGTACTCAACTCACTGGGTGGGTGGGGTGAATGTGTAGCCTCCATAATTAAACTGTAAACCACCCAGAGAGTATTTTAAGCATTATGGGGCAGTATATAAGCAGACTCCAGGTGCTTGCAGACAGAGTCTATCCAGAATCACAGTGTAGATTTCGAGCCAATAGATCCACCACTGACATAGACAGTGGCAGGAGAAATGCAGGGAACAACAACAGCCACTCTTAGTGGCCTTCATAGACCTTACAAAGGCCTTTGATTTGGTTAGCAGGGACAGCTTTTTAAAAATACTTCCCAAGATTGGATGTCCACCTTGACTCCTTAACATCATCAGGTCCTTTCATGAGGAAATGAAAAGCACTGCAGTTTTTGATGGCTCAACATTAGATCCCTTTGACATCCAAAGCGGAGTGAAAGAGGGCTGTGTCCTCATGCTGACCCTGTTTGGGATCTTTTTTGCTGTCATGCTGAAGCACACTTTTGGAACTGCAACAGAAGGTGTCTATCACTAGATTAGATGGAAAGCTCTTCAATCTCTCTAGATTGAGAGCAAAGACCAAAGTCCAGCTGAAATGCATGTGGGGCTTCCTCTCCACCAATTTTTATTTATTTATTTATTTATTTATTTATTTATTTATTTATTTATTTATTTATTTATTTATTTATTTATTTATTTATTTATTTATTTATTTATTTATTTATTTATATCCCGCCTATCTGGTCTGTTTGACCACTCTGATGATGCAGCTGTTGTCACCCATTCTCCTGAAGACCTCCAACAACTTATGAATCATTTTAGTAACGCCTGCCGAGACTTTGGAATAACAATCAGCCTGAAGAAAACACAAATAATGGGCCAGGGTGTAGACTCACCTCCCTCTCTTACCATCTCCACACAAGAATTGGAGGTTGTTCATGACTTCATATACCTTGGCTCAACGATCTCTGACACCCTCTCCCTAGATGTTGAGCTGGATAAACACATTGGCAAAGCAGGTACCATGTTCTCTAGACTCACAAAGAGAGTAGTGCTTAATATGAAGCTCACAGCATATACCAGGATCCAGGTCTATACAGCCTGTGTTCTGAATACACTCTTGTACTGCAGTGAGTCCTAGACCCTTTGTGCATGGCAGGAGAGGAAGCTGAACATGTTCCATATGCTTTGTTTCTGACACATTTTTGGTATCACCTGGCAGGACAAAGTTCCAAACAGAGAAGTCCTAGAACGAGTTGGAATTTTTAGCATATATACATTACTGAAACAGTGACGTCTATGTTGGCTTGGAAATGTAGTGAGAATGGCTGATGGTAAGATTCCAAAAGATCTCCTGTCTGGAAAATTAGTGCAGGGAAAGCACCCCAGAGGGAGACCACAGCTGCAATACAAGGATATCTGGAAGCGGAATCTGAAGGCCTTAGGAATGGACCCCAACAGATGGGAAACATTGACATTTGAGTGTTCAGCCTGGAGTCAGGCGGTGCAGCACGGCCTCTCCCAATTTGAAGAGACCCTTGTCCAGCAGGTCAAGGCAAAGAGGCAGTCCCGAAACAAGCAAAATCAGGGAGCTGGACAAAGGACAGATTGTCTTCAGTGTGGAAGGGATTGTCACTCTTGAAGTGGCCTTCTCAGCCACACCAGACGCTGTTCCAAGTCCTCCATACAGAGCATGTTACCATAGTCTCTCGAGACTGAAGGATGCCTACAATATGCAGCAAACTTTCTGTTTTTTGCTTTAAAAATCAAAACTCCAAACACTCCAACCCAATTATTGCAGGCCTTTGAGGTTCTGGATTGCAAATATAGCCCTTCCATCTGCTTTCATCTTCCATGGAAAATAAAACTGGAATACTTCTCAGATCATCCAACTTCTCATTAAAAACAGTATTATTTTCCTAACATTCCATCTTGCTCTGTTTTCATGGTTGCCTTTAAAATTCTCTCTGTATCTCTCTTTTTGTAACATATAAACAACATGTCATCGCGGCAAAAATAATCCATAAAGCATTAAAACAGGCCACAAGTGGCGCGAACACAGCAATATAAACTCACTCACAAATAATAGCTTAGCAAATAGGGTGGCAAAATGCAAACGTGCCTGGGATGCTTGTACTGATAGATAAAGGGGCCAAAGCAATTTCCTGTGTGATTGTTTTATTCTACAAAAGGACTTGAGGGGCATGACTTCAGATGGTTTTCTGGTGATGTGGCAAGTTGTGGCATTATGTTTTGGGACAGAGGGAAAAAACCCACCCTAACAATCTTTCTCTTTTGTCACCCTGAAGTACTTTCCGTTTACCTTTTTAAAATGTAAAAAAGCCCCTTACTTTACAGTTTTTTAAAGTAAAAAAAAAAAAAGTAAAGCCCCTAACCCATGCCTCGCTCATTCCCTCTGCAAGCAGAGGTCAGGCGTACCCGCCACCTCCACCCTCCGGGCTGCGCCCTGCAGGGCGGGCACATTTCTTCAAGGCAGCATCTTGGTTCTTTCTGGCTGCTGTCCCTTCTCTGTTTCCCTCCCTCCCTCGCTCCACTGGCAAAGGCCAGGCATACTTGCTGCCACCCCTGCACCGAGCCCTGTGAGGCAGGCACGCTTCTTTGAGGCAGCACCTTGGTCTTGAGCACTCCCCCTTCTCCATTTTCCCCCAGTGGGATTGATGTCCACACATGCAATACTGTTAAGGAATGTTCCAGTCTGTCATCGGAACAAAATGACACAACCCTCCTGGAAAAAGGGGAAATAAACTGCAGTTACATTGTTGGCTGGAAAAATTGTGTGATAATGGCCATGTCTCGTGTCATTGGAAATTTATACAACAGTCTCACTGGGGTACAGCTAGGGAACATTTGCCTCATGTTAACAAGCCCCTTTGAGAAGAACCTATGTAGCCATGAAGACATTAATGAATATTTATCCCTAGAATCCACAGGCAAAATAGGAAATAATAAAATAATAAATAATAAATAATAAAACAAGCTTTTATGGAATGACAGCAGTGACCTCAATTTTGCCCAGTATTTGGTTACTATATATATGCACTGCAACTGTAATAGGAACAGCTCTGGATGCTGTATTGTTATGATTATCTAGTAGATAATTTTAAAAGAGGGGAGGAGGAAGAGGAGTTAGCCATTAAAAGAATTGGGGGAGGAAATGGGAATATTTACTCTCCTCTGTTCTGCTTCTTTTCATATAGAACTGGGAATATTTGATTTAAATAGCAGGGCTCTTTAAAACTGCACTTTTATGTAGAAACCAAATGGGTAGTAGATAAGTACCATCTTATTATTAAAGAAGGTGGTGTTTTGCTATTTTGCAGTTGTACTTACAAGTCTTGAACACCATGTTCTCCTCTGGGCACAGTACTTATGATAGGCATAACATGTGGCTTGTGTTTTGCAAATTTTTCTCCGAAGAATACCTAGGGAAAAGGTAAGCAGATCTGTTGGGGTGACTGGGATCTCTCTCTCTCTCTCTCTCTCTCTCTCTCTCTGGCCAAAAGGTAGGAAATTAAGGGAATAGGTGCAGTGAGAAAAGCAAGCAAATAAAAAAACCCTAAAAATTTGCCAGATGGAACTTCTGATGTAGTTTTTTGTGCATCTATCATTCCATTCTATATGTAGCCTTGGAATCACTACACTACCCAGAATATATCTGTGCATCACTGTAAACAGGTATGTGTACAAAATTGGAATGTTGATTGCAGAGTTTTTAAAGAAAAGGGCCTTTAGGAAGGCTGAATAGAGAGCTTTTATTCAAGTTGCAGATCTAATAGCTAGAACAAGGGCCAAGAAGTAATTTTACTCCAGGTCAGTTTAGTCAGCAGACCCGGATTAATTCTTCAGGGCATATGGCTTACTTTTCAAAATAGCTTCTGGGGGCTTGGGGTGTGTACTCCCAGGGACCAGGCCCTCACATGGCCTTCCCTAGTTTGAATTCCCCCAGGTTACTTGGATTACACTCTGTCAAGGTTCCCCCTACTTACAGTCACCCAGCCACACTGCTCTTGCTCCTCCTTCGAGGACAGTGCCCAGGAAGAGTCATATGTGATGGACACTACTGTATAGGAGTTTGACTGGAACCAGATAATGCCCTCAACATCAGTTCGCCCAGACTTTGAGGTGTCTCCGAGAGTTTTAGCACAATGAGGAAATCCCCTAGACACTGAGAATAAGCGAGCTAATCTGGAGATGTGGCCACCGCCACTCCCACAAACCAACAGTGGAAATGGGTTCCTAGTAGCCGGATGAGACCAGGATTGATTTTAGTACCTCCAACCCTCTCAGTCAAAATGAGACAACTTGCTTGAAATAATTTTGTAGCTTATTTTTTAAAAAGGGAGAGAAGGGAAAAGGAAACAATCCAAAAGGATAAAAAGACAAAAGTTCAAGTAGGTACAAGAAACAAGCTTTTAAAAAGGAGGAGGAAATGTGGACAGACTTACAACATTCAAACAAGAAAACATATCAGAAAAATAACAAAAGCTACCTGGATAGGGAAATAGCATATTTCTGGGCACACACAAAGGGCAGAGTCCCAGCACGGCATCTTAAGATGGTAAATGGACTCCGGATCTAGACTGGAAGGAGTTTGGATCCATCAAAGCCTTGGCTGCCCTCCTGCCAACTCAGCCAATCTTTGGTTCATTGGGAATGTACCATGTCAAGTAATGGAGAAAACCTGGTGTAACTGAATGTGGCTGTACAAATTCTCAGCTCCAAAGTATGCTCTTCCCTCTCCTCCTGTCTGTGCTATTTATCTCTGAGCCAGCCTCAGGAATGTTATGATTTTTGACTGCAACTCTCAAGTTCACCACATTGGCTGGGAGTTTCTGGAAGCACCAAAGTAGTTTTTTGCCAGCTCTATCTCTGGCCCATCTGCCTACCAGTTTTTGCTCTGGGAAACAGAACATTTGACTGCCCTCTCAGTAGTAGCTGAGAATACTTTTCAGGGAACGGTTGCCTGGCACCGACCGTTTTCTCCTCCTGTACCAGCTGATGATATTTTCATTCACCCAAGATTTTTAAATCTTATGTTTCAGATTTATGTATTTAATTTGTGTGACTCTGGTTTGCTTTAAATTTCATGTCATGCTATTTTGCTCTCTTACTGCTTTATACTGTTTGTTTTTCTTGTTCTTTCATGTCTCAGTTGCCTGGAGAGCCCTTGGCCAAGTGGCATAACTGCTATGTGATGGGAAAAAGCAACATTTACTTCTTAAGGAGTAGGAATTCACTGCTAAAATGTACAGTAATAGAATTATGCTACCATGAACAACTAAGGTTCTGGTCATTTCTTCTATAAGTGTACATTCAATTTGAATTCTAGGGAAGCAACCACCCAGGAACAACTACAGTGGTGCCTTGCAAGACGGGCAACCCTGTTTAATGACGAAACCGCATTATGACGATCTTTTTGTGATCGCAATTGCAAACGCAAAACGATGGTCCGAATGTTTTTGTTTTTTTTTTTTGCTTTGCGATGATCGGTTGCCTGCTTCGGGAACCGATTCTTGGAAAATGATGATTTTAAAACAGCTGATCGGCGGTTTCAAAATGGCTGCCGGGTAAAAAAAATGGCTCCCCGCTTTTTTCTGGGACGGATTCCTTGCTGCACGGGCAGCAAAAATGGCCGCGCTATGGAGGATCTTCGCTGGATGGTGAGTTTCAAGCCCACAGAAACCCATTAATTGGGTTTTAATGCATTTCTACGGGCTTCTTAATTTTGCATTATGATGTTTTTGTTCTACAGCGATTTGGCTGGAACGAATTAACGTCGTAATGCGAGGCACCACTGTATACCTGGAAGCCTAAGTAGCACAATTTTTAAAAAACATTATTAGCCGTTATTTGTAAAGTAACTTAAATTTACTAAATGTTGTGCACAGATTAAACCCAAAGCATTTACTGCCTATAGACTTGAAATCTAAAATAGGGAAAAAAGCAAAAGTGGTGGAAGAATTAAACCAGACAAAGTTTATCACTATTTTTAATTGCATAGGTCTTATAATATATTATGTTCACATGAATTTTCTTGAGGCATGACTGTTGCATAGAATATGCTAGAATGATTCATGTGCATGCTGCTACAACCCAACCATATATATTTTCTTATGCTTATGTTATTAAAAGAATAATGACATTTAGGATTTGGGGAAGGCAGGGGAAAGTGCTGCCTTGCTCCCTGCAAACCCCAAATGATAACCTAGAATTTTAACAGCACTAACACAGAACACAAGAACTATCATGAACTACAAAAAAACCCAACACAAAACACCATCTTTACATTGAGCGAGTGATCAATGGTTTAGGTATCTGGCTGCAGAACCAGAAGCTGGGAGTTCAATTCCCCACTGTGCCTCCTTGACGAGGGCTGGACTTGATGATCCATAGGGTCCCTTTTAGCTATGCAGTTCTAAGATGATGATTAACATTGCTTTATTTATTTATTTATTTATTTATTTATTTATTTATTTATTTATTTATTTATTTATTTCAATTTAATTTAATTTAATTTAATTTAATTTATATCCCGCCTATCTGAATCACATAGGACCACTCTAGGCAGCTTACAACATCAGCAATTTACAATAAAATTAAAACAATTTTAAAATAAGGGAAGAGCAAGAACAAAGTGAAACGGAAACTAGGGCAAAGGAAAAGTGGGGAAGGTCAGAAAAACGGGATGGGAGAGTCCAGATAAACAAGATTTACAAATATACTGGATACTTTCTGCATCACCACTGTTATCACAACATTAACAACTTCATATGGCTTGCCAGGAAAAGGATCCCCATTTCTGGAATTTTTCTGTCAACTTGGAAGGCTTTGATGAACATTTTGTACATAATCCCTGAATGTGCCGCTGCTACTGTCTTTGAAGAGGAGAGATGTTTGTGGTTGATCAGGCTTGGTGGTTCTGAAAGAGCCTGGAAATATAATTTAGTTTTTACATTCTTATTGCCCACTTTTTATATCAGGTAACATAATATAACTTTTGCATTAGTTGAATATTGAACACTACAAACCTTCTTTTGGGAGTGTACATTTTATGTATGAAAAAAAGCCCTGAGAACAGGCCCGCAGTTTCTAGTAGAACTTCTATGAAGATAGCTAGAACTAGTTTCTGAGAAAACTACACTATATCTCTCTGTTATTTTCCAGTGTGTAGCACTGGTGTCTAGAATATGTCTTTCTACCCACAGCTGTTACAGTCAAGTTGTCCAGTGGTTTTATTCACATCTGTAATGGGCCTCTGTTGTTTAATAAACTGAACTCTTAACTGCAAGCAACTTTGCAACCCTGCATTTCCTTAGAAAAAGTCAGGACATCAGAAAACCAAATATTGACTCTGGATTACACTGTAGGGTTGTCATGGGATACTCCCCAAAACTGTATAGATGTATATTTTTGGAATACTTTGCATGGCTGCCATGAAGTTATCTGGATTCAAACTAGAGTTTAAGGGTTTTTCATGTTCCCTACATTTCCATCCTTCAATGGGATTAATGTCTTGTTTACTTTACAATGACCAATCACAAAGCAAAGCATGAATGGACGATCTGGAGAGGAAGAAAATCTACTGCCCTGATATGCAGATATTCTCAAACATTCTTAAGCACAAAAGCATGCCTAGTATATAATTTAAATTGATAGGGAAACCAATGATGTGGCCTCTACTATCACACATCCCTCAGCTGCAGTCAAGTGGAATGGCTGAATGGGAGGAGCCAGAAGCATTAGCCTTTTGGACAAACCAGTGGAATAGACTCTGCTGTCTCATCTTCCCAGCTGCAGCCAGGACAGCAGTGCTGTTGGCTAAAGCCGCCTATTAAGGAAGTTATGTTTGATTCAGACCTCTGCACCATTATTCACTCTTTATAGATTTATGGCTAATTAATAAAATGTGTTCTGTGATGCTCAGTTTAATTCATCACGAGAAGCTTCTGTTTATGTGGAATAAAACCTCTGCCTTCAGACTGGAATAAGCTGCCAGGATCACACCATATATCTAATTTTTTGCCAAAATACTCAAGCTGTTAGAATTCACTAGACTATTCTCCCACAGGCATTAAGCTCAAAATAAGAGGCCTACATGCTTGCTACAGCATTGTTTTATTTGCAAACTGATGCCGTGCCCCTGTGTAATCTAACTTGCATTTCTTCGCTCCTGAGCAAACCTCTGAATTTTTCTCATTCCTCTCATGGCTTCAAAAACTTTCATTTTTCTTTGGGACTCAACATTCTCTCAGTTATTCTATATCATTCTTTAAAACATAATGATCAAAACTGGGCACAATATTTCTGTGTAATGCTTTCTTCTGCTCCTAATACTCTGATTTCATGGAGGTTCTGAAACCACCCAAGGTGATGTCCTAAATTAAGTGTGAGAAGGGGGTTCATTTTGTATGTCAATTGAGAACCAGTGGCTATTTCCATCCTTTAATATTCTGAACAAAAGCAGATGGGGTTCATTTGAAAAACAGTCCAAATGCATCTTAGCACTAACAATGGAAGCTGTACATGATCAAATGGCTACTAACCCTGTGGGTGGCAGCATAGTTTTGGTGATTTAAAAAATATCTGTTTCAAAAGTTCAAAAGCATTACTACTGAAACTGAAAGGAGCAAAGCCAGAGAGAGAGATGGATTGATCGATCAAAGATGAAAATGATATAATAGATTTCCATTTTTTGTAGAGAACATGATCTTTAACAAATGAAGGATGTAATCCTGGAATAGCAAAAGGTACATTGGTTGCAGTGGAAGAGATTTGTTAGCAATACACGTTGGCTCTTTAGCAATGTGCTCAGTTTAGTTTTAGGCCAATTGCTAAGCATCCTGCAAATCAGAGATGGAGAACCTTGGGTCTTCAGATGTTTTGGTTGTCTGCTACCAGAAGATCCAGGCAGCAGGGGGATTGTGGGAGCTGGGATTATGGAAATAAGTGATTATGAGTCTTGTATTTCAGATGAACTACAAACAGTAAGAGATAAAGAGAAACCCAGCAATGACATAAACAAAGGGCTTCATACATATGAATCAGTGAAGGAAAGCATGGTTTATTCAATATAAATATAATAATAATTCATCCTTCATTTTTGAAAAAGACCATCTCCATTATATTTAGATACACAATGATTCCACACTATGGCAGGACCCCCTTTTGACAAAGGATGGCAACATTGATTATGTTCAATAATGTGTAGCCCGTGATTAACCCATAATTCTTGTCTCATGTCTTCATTCCAGGGTTGGGAGGGCAAAGAAGTCCTGTTGCCATGAATCAACTTCCAGTTAACCTCACCTGGATGACTGAGAATCTTCACAGATCTAATATAAATGGTTTCTGAATACTGTAGTTTTAAATGAGGCTTCACCTCACTTCCTCCACTGAGTTTTACAAGGGTTTCAGACATAGCCATCCTCCACTTGTAGCCTTCACTTGCTTTTCCACCACTGCTACCATCATTTTTTCTCATTGAAAAAAATAATGTGTTAAGGAGAAAAGAGTGGAGTATCAGCATAGCACTTTCTGGTTGTTAGCAAGATGAAAACTATTTGGAAACTATCTTTGGTGTCATATAGAATGATACAAATTAAAGATAAGTGCCTACTGTTCTTCTGAGAATAAAAAGGTTAACAAATATCTGCTTTCATTAAGGAACTATTTTATAATGAACTGTATAATGAATCTTGATGACCAGGAGTGTGATGACAGTTATTTGAAAGATTTTTTTTGTCAAGGACCTATCTTTGTGTGATAATCTAGGCCTTTTTAATGAAGAATAGCAATATATAATTAAAGATGTTTTAGTATAATTTACTCATCTCCCAATAAGTGTTCTCCAAGTTCTCATATCTGTTCTTGTTTCATTCCACATCTCAAAATTAAACTTTTGAATTAGGATGAACTTTAGATTTATAAGAAATCTTCTTCAACATACCTACAGATGCTGTTTTAAATGGAAAGGGATCCAAGTTTAATATGTGCAGTCAGGTTATGGTAGATAACCTCATTTATTTTAAACAACACTATTTTTAAATGGGTTTAACTTATGCTCCCGCATACAGCCTGACCTGCTATAAAACAATAAAGTGTATATGTATGTATTTTAAACAATAAAAGAAAACTGATTTCTGAGTTGTTTTATGTGTTTCAGAAAATAACTTTAATATGTGAATTGAAATATTCCCTTTCTTTCTCCCTTGAATGTGCCAGTGGGAAGGAGAAAGAGCTATAGAAGCATAACACAGAAGAATCAATGCTTCTAGATTGAAAGCACTCCAATTTCTGTTTTAACAAGTTTCTGTTAAAATAGACTGCTCAATGGCTACAATCATTTCTATGTTGTCATCACTTATAATTTTAATGATGCCTTACCTTTCACAAACAAGAAGAATATTCCCAAAGGGGGGGGGGAACCCCATGGCTAATATTGGCCAAAATTTTGTTGCTTAGCATGGTAAATTGGTGAGATAAATTGACTCACCAAATCTCCATTGAATCAATGGGCCTATTCTAATGCAATTTACTATGCTAATCAACAGGATTTTGGCCTGTATTAGTAGAAGAGTACAAATTAAGCTGAATTTGTGGACACAAAATTATTGCCAAATTACTGTTCTATTACCCTTTTTGTCTGTTACGTCATAATTATTTTACCTAAGGATCAAACGAAACTAAAGGGAATGCATATTCCATAAGACTAACCCCTTTCACAAGGAACTTTTTTCAGAAATCTCTTCCTCAACAATATGGCTTACAAATTAGTCCCGCCAGTTTATCTCCTAACGGCTAATCACAGAAGAAAGCATGTTGAAGAAACAATCCTTCATTCCGACAGATAACTTCAACAAATTCAGGGAGTATCTCAGGGAGAAAATCATATATGCTTTGCCTAGTTTGACCCCTAATCATATATACTAATTGTCTGGGAAGGTGGGCTTTAAGGATTTTAGTGGACGAGGACAAAGTACATGTGCTGTTCCTTCTGAAAGTTCTTCTGTGGGAGTGGGCAATGTCTTCATTTGCTCTTTTTGCAATCCTGTCTTCCCCCATTGGCCAGTGCAACAAAAACTGGTGCTGCTGCCACTTTTGATAAAACATTAGTTTTGATGATATCTTAAAGAAAAAGAAATGATTTTCCCTCCTTGCCTTTCGGGGCGGGGAGGATGCTGTGCCCACCATTGCACAAGGCTCTAGGGCAGCCATTCTCAACATTTTTGGGGGGCCATAATCATAAACACAGTATGAAAGAAATATAGGCCAAATCAGGACTGTATGGGTTGTAGAACAAACCTTATAAGGTGGTGTGTGAAGAATTGTTGCCCAGCCTGTGGCCCCCTTCAAATAAACTTATGTAGATATTGTGGGGGGAGGGATTGTGGCAGAAGTGGCACCAGAAGAACATCAGAGGCCATATTCCATTAGCAGACTGGCTTTGACACTTTTGACTGAAGACACAGGGAACAGAGGCTTGTCTCTCCCAGGAAATTGAAGCAGCCTTCGATTCTATTGAAATGGGCAAAGGATATATAAAAGGGCCAGTGGACTTCTGTATGTGTAAAAGAATCTGGATACTTACAGTTGTGTGGCGTAGGGATAAAGTGATGGGAGACATGGGCTTGAAAAATCACTTGGAGGGGTGGTATTGGTAAAGCCACTGCTTAAATGTCTTACCTTGACAGCCTATTTGGGTCACTCTACGTTGGTTCTGACTTGACAGCATATACAATAACATAGTGTGTATATTCCTAAGTCCTCTATGGGTAAAGGTGTGGCTAGACAGGTTGCGCCAGAGGTCTGGGATCCCACTCACCTGCTGCTGGGGCTATTCAAGCACCTGTCACAGACAGACTTGGGGGCATCAGCCAAGGGTCTTTTCAGGGTGTGACTGGTTTAGCAGACTTCTCCTTGACCAGCATTGCTGGGTGCCAGGATCTTGGTGGGAGACCCTGCAGCTTTCCTGGTGTGGGGGGCAGTCCAAGCACTGAGCCTTCCTGGGCTCTGGCTCACAAACAAAATAATCTTACTCTGTTAACATCCATGTTCTTTTTCTTCAAAGATAAGCAATGTATGAGCCTGGGAATGCCATTAATCTGCATTTTTCTCCAGTTCTACCATCTCTCTCTATCTTTCTATGGGAGAGGGGTACAGAAATTTCTTTGTACATAAATGAAAAATAAAGCAGGATTTTTCATGCAATCTCAGCTGAACTAAGATTTTCATCGAGCATCAGTAAGAGTTAGTCATCATTGGTGGCACTTGCTGAGGCATTTTTAATGAGCTTTCACTCTGCAGTAAATCTCAGCAGAAATCATTAGAAAGGAAAGAAGGGAAAAATTCCTGTTTTGATTTACACAGTAATATTCTCAGGTAAAAACTATTAGACTTAGACAATGTTTCTAAACTAAAAAGCATCACAGAACCACCCTTGACAGCCATGTCCTCTAAGTGCTTTGAACTCCACGTCCTAGAATCTCTAGTATGCTATGGAGGATTCTGGGAGTTCTAGTTTGCCACATTAAAAGACACCAGATGAAGTACAATACCTCTGCTATTTCTGATCATAGGTCTGGGGGCTCTTCTGAACATCAGGGAGGTGACCTGATCAAAAAATGAGATCAAATTAGATTGGCAGGATTTGTTCTTCACAAATCCATGTTGGCTTCTAGTTCTTACTGCATTGTTTGGAAGACATGTTGCATAAAGAGCCAAGAACTATACCTGCAGGGCATAATAGTTGTGAAGAAAGGTTTTTAAGGATAGCTAGGTTTCCCCTCCCTGATCTCCCCACTCATTAATTTAGCCTGATAATTCTAAGGGATGATTTCAATTCCCACTTCCTCCTACCTTTTCCACTTTCTCCTATGTAGCAAGCATAGTTCCTTTAATAATATCTGATTTTCTTTGCTTCTCCCAGTATTATTTTTGCTCCTTAATCACACTTTATGGTAGAGAGAAAGAGATCTATTTTCTACCAAAGAAATTTGCTAGGGTGTGTGTCCATACATGGTTCCCAAGCCCATTACACATGTGGCCCTTCTGGGTGAAAACATTGCACACTCTCAGCATAGGAGCTCAAGGGCACATCAAGGCACATCCAGGAGCGGTGAAGAAGGGGTGGCCTTCTAATGTAATTAGATTGTCACTCCTATCAGCCCTAGCTCCATAGGAAGAGATGATGGGAATTGTAGTCTAACAACACTTACCTTGGAGTCAGCCTCACTGAACAGAGTTGATTTACTTCTGAGAAAAAATGGGCAAGGTTATGATGTAAGCCTCACAGATTAAAATTCCTCTGAGGCACAACTATGTCAAGGCTGAATCTGAAGATATGTCTTTCTTGTCCAGATCTTCCTTTTAGTTATACACCAAGTCACCTTTGACTTCTAGCATCCCTATGAATGAGAGATCTCCAAACATTCTGTCTTCGACTACCCTGCTCAGGTTTTGCAGACTCAAGGCTGTGGCCACAAATCTGACAGTAGCTATGGCAATGTTCAGAAACTAGTGGGAGACCTTTCAGCTTTCTGTGCAACAAAACTCAACCCATTTCATGTTTGGTCTCTCTCTTTTCCTACCGCTTCCAATTTTCCCCAGCATTATTGTCATTTCCAGTAAATCTTGCCTTCTCACGATCTGCCCAAAGTATGACAGCCTCTGTTTCATCATTTTTGCCTCCAGAGATTGTTCAGACTTGATTTGCTGTAGGACCCACTTATACATGTGTTTTTCTGGAAGTCTGGGGTGTCTGCAAAGCTCTCCTCCAAAAAACCATATTTCAAATTAATCAAATTTTTTCCTGTCAGCTTTCTTCACTGTTCAGCTTTCACACCCATATACAGTAACTGGGAATACAACTGTGTGGATAATTTTGACCTTGGTCTCCAGTGACACATCCTCACAATTGATTATCTTTTCTAATTCCTTCTTTGCCGCCCTTCCAAATCTCAGTCTTCTGATTTCTTGACTGCAGTCTTGGTATGTGTTATACTATTATGTACAACAGTGGTCTTCAGCCTTTGAAGACATATGACGCACATTTAAAGGCAGTACAGTAAGAAGTATATTTATTTAGGGTATGCCTTAGATTACATGGCCCATCCTCCTTTGCCCTTAGTTGTGCTAGCTTTGGTTGATGGGAAATGCAGCCCAAGGAAATATGGCAGCCCATATAATTCTCATCCTGGCTTAGAGAAAAATCTCAATGAATTCAGTGAGACTTGCACCTGAGTAAATGCATGAGGGTTATGGCAGTAGATGGATTCATTTTCCATGTATACAAAGGTCTGGTCTGTGTACTTTGCAGTAAATGTCATGCTTGCTTTTATAAATATTTCTCTTTCCTGTCTACAAAACAGAGATTGTTTCCCCTTGGAATCAGGTCTGAAAGATTTTTGCAAGTGATCCTAAGAATGTTTCATAGTCTGGAACAAATCACATCTTATGAATAATGAGACAGAAAACATGAAAAACTTACTTTCTGTTGAAACATTTTCCAGATGGGAAGTCATGGGTAGTCTGTTACAGAGAAACAATAGTCTTATGGCACCTTGAAATACTAGTGCGCTTATTTCATAAGATAAAGTCTGCTTCATTAGCTGCATGAAGTGCCACCTTAACCTGCGGAACACAGAAAACAATGAGATCAGAAGAATTTTGTAATTCCTTTTTTTCAAGAATGGCCACTCCATTGTTAGTTGGAGACTCTCCCAGGAGCTCTGGTGGCCCGTAATTCAAACCAGATGGCCATTGCACCTCCCGATTGCAGGTAAGATGCTATCCCTCCCCTTGCTCAACCCGGGCCACTGTTGCACAGAAAGCTGCAAGGTCCCCCACTGGTTTTTGAACATAGCCATAGCTGCTGTCAGATTTGTGGCCACTCACTGTTTTGTGTAGAGATTGGCCTGTTTTTCCTATGGAGAAAGCAGAAACACATTGCAGTCAGAGATAAGGTCAACTAGCACATTAGCAGATGGTCAGGTGAATGAACTCCTTATGTTGTGGATGGTGTTAGGGCATGTCATTGAGTTTCCAGACTAGATATAGTGACAGGATGTGTATTCTAACCAATGTAGGTCTTACACTGAAATTACAGAAAATACAAACTGAGAGTCTTATAGCACCTTAAAGACTAATATTTTATTTAGCACTTGCATTCATAGCCTGAAGCCCATTTCTTCAAATGCATCCAAAGAAGCCATCCACCAAATAAAACATCTTAGTCTTCAACATGTAAGAAGATTGTTGTTTTTGCTGAAACATACAAGGGAGTACGAACATGAAATCACAGCAGTATCCTCCTGGCAGTTGCAGTGGAGTGAGAGCTTAATCATTATTACATGTACCCCAATTTCCCAAATGATGAGAATGCTGGAGAAGTACAAGTGGTTACTCTGGTTGAATTTGTAGGGACATCGTGAGAGGGTATGTGGTCATATTTTTCTTTTATGTATAAATATATAGGTTGAAAAGGCTCAACACTTCAAGACACACTGCTTCACAGTCAGATGTCTAGGCTAGCAGCCAACAACCATTTTGAATCTTTGCAGAGGGCACATCAATCCCTCTCTCAATCTCTTTCACCCTGATTCTGCATTCTCCACAAATTCTTCCAGTCAGACCTTATTTTTCTGCCTATATACAGTCCACAGTTATCACATTCCCTGGAGGAAGGGACATCTCATTCCCATGTTTACTGGCTGTGGCTGATCTTCATAATGTAATAGAAGCTGGCAGACGGGCCTTATCAAACCAGTCTAATTACTGTAGCAATTTCTTCTTCTCATTGCAGAAACACAGAGTTGGGGCACACCGAGAGCTCATTCATCTTAACCATCCATCCTGGAAGCTTCCCAAGCTGAAAATATTCATTTCAGCAACAGAATGATGTTGCGTACCTTCAGAATGTTTTCTGGAAAAGTCAGAAGCTACCATAAGGGTGCAGTCTCAAATATGGCTTCTGGAAGACATCCAGTGACATTAATGGCACTTACTCCTTGGCAAAAGTATGTAAGATTGCTGACAGTTTATTGTCAGGAAGCTTCTGCAGACTAATAAGTTAATAAAGCTAATTGTGAGATTGCATTCCCTAGCCTTGGCCAGGCTCTAAAGGTGAACTTTTTAAATTGTTTTATATGGCTTTGTAACCAGCCCTGAGATCCTAAATAAATAAACTTGTATGTTCTGTGAAGGATGAAATTACTACTGAGAATGTGTTCTCCATCTCATGTTCTTGGAGTTCCTTTCCTCTCACTATTTTGTACAAAGAAACTTCCACTGCCATCCTCCTGACAGTCTCCCATTGCGCATTTCCTGGCTCAGTGGCTGGAATGGGGAAGTTAATGGGGGCAAGGCACATTTTACTACAGAGTAGGAGAATGGTGGACAACATGTGACAATGCAGTGTTTTGTTTTCTGTAATTAGTTACACTTATTGGCCAAAGGTTCACCAAGTAATTGATGGCTGTAGTAGTTACAATTACAAAGTGTGTTATAATATTAAAACTAACGCTTTACTTCTCATTTTTCAAAAGTTAAAAAAAACTGATCCTTTTTGATTACTTAAAGAAGACATCTGACTGCAGCAACATAAACATGACTGATGTCATCCATGAGATATTCTTCCATCATTTAATGATGCCACACTGCAGCACAATAAACATAACCTAAAGGACACAGCTAAACTGCAAACAATGTTACGTTACCTCATTAAAGTACAATTTTAATGTAATGCAGTTATACCTTTGTTGCTGGCAAAAAGGGAGTAATTACTGTACTGTATAGGGAACTGGTTGATCAGTATCCTTTTGGTGATTTACATATGTGTAAATTAATCTGCACACTCATTGTGATGAACTGGTGCTAACTTCTGAGGTGCTGTTGCATTACAAGGTGGACACCCAATTATGCAATCAGTACTTCACACATTATTGGTGATTTGTCATGGTGAGTTATACAGTTCAAGGTACACAAACATAAATGACCAGCAGGACCTGGGCCATTGTTTATAATGAGTTACTTTCAAGACCTGGGAAGGTCCTACCAAGTTAGTGTGAACGGAGCACAGAGTGATACTTCTTCCTCTGAAGATACCGGCCACAGAGACTGGCGAAACATTAGGAAGAACATGGCCAAAGAGCCCGAAAAACCCACAGCAACCATTAGTGTTGATCCTAAGATCTTACATGAAAAAACACTTATTGTATTGAAGGAAAGGGCCACAATTGAACCTTCTCATTTAAAATCATATGCTGTTTAATTAATTCTGCTTGTGATAGGAATATATACAGTACATAAAGATGCTGCACACATACGTATATAAGGATTATAGATGCTGGTAAAATTAGGTCAAGGGGTGGGGCAAAGAAAATAAATTGGTAATATCTCATGTAACAAGGTGAGCAAATCCTCACAGGAAAGAAAAATAATCAGAAGGAAACCTATAGACTCTACCACAACTCCCCTATAAAATGAATGAGGACATTACTGGCAGAGCCGATGCATCTCTAATGATGCACAAGTTTTCTCTGCAGTAACAGAAATTTCATGAAAACTAATTTTCCAGGGTCTTAAAATTTGTAAGCAAGAATCAGGTGGAATGAAATGCCACTTGGAATAACAGGAGCTTTTAATCCTCAAAAAGAAGAAGAAGGTGTCAGCCAAGGTTATGGGATACAGATTTGCAAGAAAAGAACATTATTATTATTTCTGGATAAGCAAGTTGTCCTTGTGAGGAAGGTTCTTGAGAAGTCTTGCTAGAATTTTTCTCTTGTTTTCTTTTATTTGTTCATTTATTTTTTTAAAAACCCACTAATTGACAGAGTGAGAAAACATATTATTTAAAACATGTTTCATAACTTAAATCTCTGCCACTTTTCATTCAAAATGAAACAAAATAAAGGTCATTGGTGAACTGTTCATTTGTGACAAAATTGAAAGGTTAAAACTATGATGAGAAAGTTAAATGATACAAAGGCAAGTTTTTTGAGGGGCTTTTTAAAAGAGGTTCTTTGCACCACTTCCTGAGAATAAATGCTTTGGTATTCTGGGTGTATATATAATATAAATGTAATAGGAATAGTCCAAATCTAAAACAATGGAGTCCTAACACAGAACAGAGTTAAATAATACAAAGGTTCTGCATTCTTTTTTTTTTTTTTTTCAAAACTGGACAGTAATTTTAGAAATGAGAGGGAAATGACCTGCTAAATTTTTGCATAATTTTTTGAAAGGGAAGGAAAGCAGCAAAGTACAGTGGGGTCTCGACTTACGAACTTAATCCGTATTGGAAGGCAGTTCTCAGGTCGAAAAGTTCTTAAGTCGAATCTGCATTTCCCATAGGAATGCATTGAAAACCATTTAATCCGTATCTGCTCTTTTCATCCATAGAAACTAATGGGAAGTTGCTATTCCGCCTTCTGCCACTAGAGGGGGATATTTTTTCCTTTTTTCCTTTTAACCTAAGATGACTTAGCTTTTAAAAAAAAGGAAAAAAAGAGTTCGTAACTCGAATCTAAGTTCGTAAGTCGAGTCCATATATTCCTATGAGAGCGGTTCGTAAGTTGAAACGTTCGTATGTTGAGCCGTTCATAAGTCGAGACCCCACTGTATTGTCAAAAGCTGTGCTTCTCCATTAGCTGTGGTTAAGAAATTGAGGCTGTGACAAAGCTAAGGTAAACATTTAAGCCATATAGTATTTACCTCAATGCAGCAAGCAATTTTCTGTTACTTATAACAAGTTTTTGAAAGCAGACTGGAAAAACAAGATTCTAGACTTGGTGAGAGATTCTAACAGTAATTATAGCAGAAGTGGCCATGTTAGTCTCTGCAAACGTATCAGCAAAATCAAAATTAAAAAAGACTGAAACATTGTGTTACCTTAAAGACTAATATTTGAATGTCTCCTTTGCTACTTCTTCAGGCATATGAGGTAGAATACAGAGATCAGACATATCAGGCAAAATCCAAACAAAACAAAACAAAACAAAAACATATGGCACCTTAAAGATTAACCATGATATTTTAATGTAAGCTTTTGTGGACACATCCACTTCATCAGTCACTAAGAGACAGGATGAAATGAAATGAAATGTATATGAAATATTATTATCACATTCTAAATATTCATGGGTTACATGCAGTAATTAGGCCTTGGGCCTAATTTTGCCTGATATGCTTTCACAGACTAATACAGCTACCGATTCCAAAACGACAACTATGAGAGATCACACAGTAAAACATTCATGCCAGCCAGGGTCTAAGACAGCGGTATGTGGTTGTGTTTCACACGTGTAATGATTTATGACCTCTGTTTGGTATCAGTTCTTTTGAAGCCTGATTCTCTAAACATTCCAGCAAGAGATATTTTTGTCCCATTTGTATTGGCCTAATAAAGATAATCCCCTTCATGGACTGCTGCCTTGTCGTGGTGAAGGGGCTTGAGTAACTCAGAGAAGTTATGGGCTATGCCGTGCAGGGACACCCAAGATGGACAGGTCATAGTGGAGAGTTCCGAATAAACACGATCCACCTGGAGCAGGAACTGGCAAGCCACTCCAGTATCTTTGCCAAGAATACCCCATGAACAGAAACAAAAGGCTAAAAGATATGATGCTGGAAGATGGGCCCCTCAGGTCGGAAGGCGTCCAACATGTTACTGAGAAAGAGCGGAGGACAAGGACAGGTAGCTCCAGAGCTAATGAAGTGGTTGGGCCAAAGCCGAAAGGACACTCAGCTGTGGACATGCTTGGAAATGAAAGGAAAGTCAGATGCTGCAAAGAAGAATACTGCATAGGAACGTGGAATGTAAGATCTATTAACCTGGGGAAGCTGGAGGTGGTCAAACAGGGGATGGCAAGAATAAATATTGACATCTTGGGCGTCAGTGAACTGAAATGGACAGGAATGAGCAAATTCAATTCAGATGATTATCATATCTACTATTGTGGGCAAGAAGCCCGTAGAAGGAATGGAGTAGCCCTCATAGTCAACAAAAGAGTGGGAAAAGCTGTAACAGGATATAATCTCAAAAAGGATAGAATGATTTTAATATGAATCCAAGGCAGACCTTTCAACATCACAATAATCCAAGTTTATGCACCAACCACCAATGCTGAGGAAACTGAAATTGACCAATTTTATGAAGATGTACAACACCTTCTAGAACTGACACCAAAGAAAGATGTTCTTCTCATTCTAAGGGATTGGAATGCTAAAGTAGGGAGTCAAGAGATAAAAGGAACAACAGGTAAGTTTGGCCTTGGAGTTCAAAACAAATCTGGGCAAAGCCTAATAGAGTTTTGTCAAGAGAACAAGCTGGTCATCATGAACACTCTTTTCCAACAACACAAGAGGCAACTCTACACATGGAAATCACCAGATTGGCAATACCGTAATCAGATTGATTATATGTATTCGCGAAGGTATTCTCTGCAGCCAAAGATGGAGAAGCGCTATACAGTCAGCAAAAACAAGACCTGGAGCTGATTGTGGCTCTGATCATCAGCTTCTCATAGCAAAATTCAAGCGTTCAGTGAAGAGAGTAGGAAAAAACCAGTAGGCTAGTCAAGTATAATTTAAACCCAATTCCTTATAAGTACAAAGTGGAAATGAAGAACAGATTTAAGGAACTAGATTTGGTGGACAGAGTGTCTGAAGAACTTTGGAGAGAGGCTCGTAACATTGTACAGGAAGCAGAAACAAAAACCATCCCAAAGAAAAGGAAATGAAAGATAGCAAAGTGGCCGTCCAACGAGGCATTACAAATAGCAGAGAAGAGAAGAGAAACAAAATGTAAGGCAGATAGGGAAAGTTACAGAAAATTGAATGCAGACTTCCAAAAAATAGCACAGAGAGACAAGAGGGCCTTCTTAAATGAACAATGCAAAAAATAGAGGAAAATAATAGAAAGGGAAAAACCAGAGATCTGTTCAGGAAAATTGGAGATATGAAAGGGACATTTTGTGCAAAGGTGGACATGATAAAGGACAAAAATGGGAGAGACCTCACAGAAGAGGAAGACATCAAGAAGAGGTGGCAAGAATACACAGAGGAATTATACTAGAAAGATCTGGACAACCCTGCTAGTGTGATTGCTGACCTTGAGCCAGATATCCTAGAGAGTGAAGTCAAGTGGGCCTTAGAAAGCTTGGCGGTGATGGCATTCCAGCTGAACTATTTAAAATCTTAAAAGATGATGGTGTTAAGGTGCTACATTCAATATGCCAGCAAGTTTGGAAAATTCAACAATGACCAGAGGACTGGAGAAGATCAGTCTACAATCCATTCTATGGAACAACTGATTGGTTCAAAATTGGGAAAGGCATACGACAAGACTGTATATTGTCCCCCGCCTTATTTAACTTATATGCAGAATACATCATGCGAAAGGCTGGACTGGAGGAATTCCAAACCGGAATTAAGATTGCCGGAAGAAATATCAACAACCTCCAATGTGCAGATGACACCACTCTGATGGCAGAAAGTGAGGAGGAATTAAAGAACCTTGTAATGAGGGTGAAAGAGGAGAGTGCAAAAAACGGTCTGAAACTCAACTTCAAAAAAACTAAGATCATGGCCACTGGTCCCATCACCTCCTGGGAAATAGAAGGGGAAGATATGGAGGCAGTGACAGATTTTACTTTCTTGGGCTCCATGATCACTGCAGATGGTGACAGCAGCCACGAAATTAAAAGACTCCTGCTTCTTGGGAGGAAAGCAATGACAAACCTAGACAGCATCTTAAAAAGCAGAGACATCACCTTGCTGACAAAGGTCCGCATCGTCAAAGTTATGTTTTTTCCTGTCGTGATGTATGGAAGTGAGAGCAGGGCCATAAAGAAAGCTGACCGCCGAAGAACTGATGCCTTTGAATTGTTGTGCTGGAGGAGACTCTTGAGAGTCCACTGGACTACAAAGAGAACAAACCTATCCATTCTAAGGGAAATCAATCCTGAGAGCTCACTGGAGGGACAGATCCTGAAGCTGAGGCTCCAATACTTTGGCCATCTGATGAGAAGAGAAGACTCCCTGGAAAAGACCCTGATGTTGGGAAAGTGTGAAGGCAAGAGGAGAAGGGGACGACAGAGGATAAGATGATTGGACAGTGTCATCGAAGCAACCAAAATGAATTTGACACAGTGGAAGACAGGAGAGCCTGGTGTGCTCTGGTCCATGGGGTCACGAAGAGTCGGACACAACTCAACAACTAAACAACAACAAACAACAAGAAAGATAATACAGTAATATTGGCTTTGGGATGTTTCTTATTATTAGCGTAGTTGATTTTTCCTTTGTGTGATCTGGAAATAAGAAATTAAATTTCCCCTCTTGAATATTGGAAATATTTGGGTTTTAACTTCTCAGAAAAGGGTAAAGGGAAGACTTAGAAAAAGGTCGATTTCTCTTCACTGTTCTGCCAGGCCAGATGTTTGGCCTGACTAAAGATAAGAAGGCCAGGAGGCCACTCGTAGTCATAGGAGCCAGGAAATTGCCTCTGGAAATCATGTATCTCCCAGGACAGTTTTTCAGATAAAACTGTTGCTGTCCCACCTTTTAATCCCATTGAACCATTTTTGTTTTTGTTTTTACACACTTGTTCCACCAAATTCTGATGTAGATTGCAGCTTGGGTGTCAGCTGTTCTTTGACTGGAGAAGACTTTTTCCTGAGGTGATGGCTTAATTTGAACTATATAAGGTTTTGCGCATTCTGAGTAAACACAATTTCTATTGTGATTACTTTAACAACTGTGTATTTCTGTCACGTTGCTGGCTTCTTGTTTGTCTATTTGTTGAATAAAATAATTGGCTGCCATGCTCTTAGCAGTGGTCTTATTTTCCACTTGGGTCATGGGCTACAATGGGTGGAAAAACATCACTACTGTGGCGTCCACCCACGTCATGAATATTCATATGCTCTCTGCATAGACCAATGGGAGTACTGGAGGGGCAGAGTCACGAGATATAAGAGACTCAGCAGGAGGAGGGGGAATTAGAGAGATAGGGAGTTAGAGTTGAAGAGATTGAAAGTTTTTGGAGTTTGGGCAGGAGAGTGATGGCTGAGAGGGATAAAGGAGAATGTTTGTTTAAGAGTTAACAACATTGCTTGTCCTGTCAACGTCTGTAACAATAAACATTTGATTATTTTAAAATGACATATGGCCTGGACATCTATCATTAATAATAGGTAATGCTGATGTAATCAACTGGTGGCAGCTGAGGGGCACATGGCGTGAGCTCTTCATTTGGTGAAACAAGTAGGTGCCACATGGGGATTGTGACAACTCCCTCAGTATAGTGGCTTTTTGCAAAGAGATTGTAGGAGAAAAGGGTTGGAATGATCCTGGTCCTAAAGGCCTGGAGCAGCGCATGGGAAAGTTATTTTTTTTGGACTGTAAGTCCCAGAATCCCCCAGCCAGTAGCCATGCTGGCTGGATGTATTTGGGACTTGTAATCTAAAGATAACTTTCCTTAACTACCACTACTTGTCAACTAGTTGAGAGGAAAAAAGAGGAGAATGCCTAAGTCACTTTTTATTCAAGACAAACCCTCTTGCCTGAAAATTATGTCAACATTGGCTGGAAAGGTGAAGACTGGTGCTATTTCCTCCTTTTACTTTTGTCCCCTTTATCCATGAAAATGTGGGCAAAAATTCATTATGAAATACTCAGACTATAACTGTGTGCAAGGTAAGCAGATGTGAATCATTCTGCAGTAATGTTTCCCCCTACAGAAGTGATAGGACCATTACAGAGCTTTGAAAATTTCCTTTATGAAATATACCTTCTACAGTCATTCATCAAAGAGTGGTTTTAAAAAAGGAATATTTCCAAGCTCAAGGCCCTGCCTTGTACAGTAAAGAGGCTCACTGTTTCTTCTTTTGTTTACAGCTCTGAAAAGAATGAAAACAAAATAGAATATGACTATCTGTAAGGCCTCAGTGGGTGAGATACTGGTTCTGTACTTAAACTAATATATCCTTAAGAAGTAAAAGCTGTGTTTGCACTCATACAGGCTTGCCTTAATCATAATTTGACAAATTAATCATAATTTGGTTTGGTTTTGTAAATAGTCAATTAGGAGATGTCCCAGTTTTTGTTTGCAAACTGTCCAAGGCATGTAGCTCTGAAACCTTAGCGGGTCTGAAACAATAACTGTTGTATGAGGAGGAAATAGCCTTAATATATTAATGATCCTGAGTAGTTTGCTTTCATGTCTGGGATGAGCTGTATGAACCAACCTGATATTTGCCCCATAATGGCAACACTTAGAACATATTCTCAACCCAGAAGAGGCATTTCTTGGAGCAGGAGACCCTAATTTTAGTTTCTCTCTTGAGCGACTAGATTTGTTACTCATAGCTAATATTGTAATAGCCATGTTACTATATATAGATATATAACAAATCTCCCTACTCCCATGTGAACAGAAATAATTAACTTACTGCACTGATTATGGAAATAATAACACCCGTGTAAATAAATGCAGAATACCCTAGCAATGCAATGACTCTATGTTTATATTGATGCAAATGAAGATGGGGGACAGCATGCTGTGATAGGATATGTTAACTCCTGTCAGCAAACATCCCACTTACGAGTTTTCTTAATAGCATTCCTAATTTGCTTTGTATTTTGATCTATTTTGGTCACATCTTTATGTAACACTGCTTTGAAAAGAAGTCAATATGTATATATGAGATTAAAGATCTTGAAGAAGGCCCTAGATCCAGGAAAAAAAGGGAGCAGGGAACTGCAGCTTTTGGAAAATTCCAGGAGTAACAATTGACCCTTAAGTAGGTCACATGCCGCCCTGCCCTTTTCACCTCCAAACATAATTGTTTCAGGCTAGCTTTTCAAACCTGGAAGTACCTTTCTAGACACTTAGAGTTTCAGTTGAGGTGAGTTGTGCTTAAATACTTTTAGGCACTCTATGTGGCTGCCAAGTGTCTTGCAGTAGAAAATCAGCTGCCAGACTCATCAAGGCTGTTCATTCCAGTTTATATAGATGTTGCCCTTTTAGCTGTGATTCTTGTGTCTAGCACTGCCCCACGTTCTTGAGCAATGAGATTACCAGGATTACATTTGTTGTTGTTGTGTTCCATCAGGTTACCTCCATTGTATAGCAACCCTAAGAATTAATGACCTCCTGGACAGCTCTGTTCAGGTCTTGAGAACTAAGGGCTGCGGCTTTCTTTATTGCTTTTTAGCCCATCTCATGTTCAATTTTTCTCCTTTTCTACTCCCTCCAGATTTCCCCAACATGATTGTCATTTTCCTTTTCCAGTGATATAGTTTAATTTCTTTTAAACAAGAAAACATTTGTGATTTATGCTGTCCATATAGTGTCTGTTTATATAGAAGTGCACAAGAAGAGTCTGTTAGGAGCAAATGAAGTGCATGGAAAAGTTTGCTTTTTAAATTTACAACTCTCTCAAACCCTAGCTAGTCTGGCTTGTTCAAATATAGGAAGGATGCATCAAGGTGCCCACATTTTGGACTGTGACCTGACGTTCCTTACTTTTGGAAATGTAGTTTCAACTATAACTTTTTTCTTTAAACTGACCCCTCCGCCACCATCTCTTGTTAGAGTTTTTTGCAATCTTGCATGCAGAGTAGATCTTTGGTCTAGATGGGCGGGGTAGAAATCTAATAAAATAAAATAAATCTTCAGAAGGTTTGGCTGGGAGGGATCCTTCTAGGCTTGGGTGACTGTTGTATTCAGCACTAACCAATATTTCTCTCCTGCCTCAGAATTCAAAGAGAATTCTGCCTCTCTGTCCAACTCTTACCCTCCCTTGAATCTGTTACAAGTCAATAGTCTGTCAAGGCCTGCTGCTCAAAACAGTCCTGTTTTTAGCTTGCTGGTATCTGCTCACTGTAAGTAAATGAAATGTTTTTCCCCTTTCTCCTACTAATGTCTCAGAGTGGGTTATTGAGACTGCCAATGCCAAATGATGAGAAGAAAAAGGGGTGGACTAACTGGGGAGCTTGAAGCTATTTTGGTCTGTGAAACCCTGCACCTCTGCTCTGCATCCAAAAGACTTTAACCAAAAATCAAAACTCTGCAACATCTCTTTGAGAGTAAATAATTGTTAGATGAAATGATTCTAAGACCATGTTGATCCACAGGAATAAAGCAAAATATAAAATGCACAGGTCAGGAATAACTTTGTCAGGATCAAATGAAAATGCACAAGGTATGCATAACCTTGATTTCTCTAGAACTCTTCATCAGACTAAATGGTAACAAATTAGAGGCAGGAGAGATATGGAGATCATATATTTGGTTGGGTGTTTTAAGCCATGGACATCTGCAATGCTTTGTCCCAAGCTGTTAAGCCGGATGAGGGGCAGGATGAATCAGAGATCCATACATCTATTGCACAACATTTGAATTTTGTTATATGAAGACACCTTTGCATAGTGCTATTCCCCGTATTCAGAAGCCACTTGCTTCCAAGTGTCTGGTGACCTTTTCCTTCTCATTTTGGTGCTCTTGATACAAGGATCCCAAAAAATCTCCGATTATCTATGCTGAAAATAAATCCAGTTCTCTGCCATCCCTCAGAAGCTACTGTGCTAGGTTTAGTATAAGTATTTTCAAAATCCTGTGCTGAAAAAGTGTTTGTTTGCACGGTGCTAATGTTATCTGAAATGTGCCTCCTATGACTTCTTGATAATGTAGAATTAGTTCTCTTCCAGGAGTTTGTACACTCAATGTGGCTTTTGCTAAAACTGCCTCCTGGGTTAGTCATAATTCTCTGTAATGGTTTTGAGTGGGTGGGAAAAGAGGAAGATCTCTCCATTTATGCCACAGAGAAATTACACATTTTGTTTCATTAGCATAATATTACCCTATGGCAAGAAACACTTAACCAGCCTTAGGGAGTCCAGCAAGACTGTACAGTTTTCCCTCAGCCATTTATTAATTTGAATGAATATTTAGTGATTGATAAGAGCTTGGCAATAGGTGCTAACAAATAATTAGTAATTAATTGTTTTGTGCAGCAACTAATACATAACTAAGGATGTGATCACACAGGGAAATAGATTGCATTTTGGACCGCTCATGAAGCAGTCTGATGCTATCTGTTTCCCAGTGATCACAAGACACATGGGGAAATGCACTCCAGCCTAACCTTATTCCATACTCAAACTGGACCTTTGTGGCCAGTTATATATTGGGACCACAAAACACAGCATCCTGACCAAAAATCAAAGAACATGAAAGACACTGCAGACTAAAACAACTGGAAAAATCAGCAATAGTTGATCATGCCCTGAAACAAGCTGGACATGAAATCTTATTTCAGAATACAGATGTACTGGACAACACCCACAATAATTATGTTAGACTACACAGGGAAGCCATTGAAATCCACAAACACCAGTACAGCTTCAACAAAAAAAGAAGAAAGTCTAAAAATCAACAAAGCCTGGCTCCCAGCACTGAAAAGTACAACCTGCAAAAGGTCAACGAACTCTACCCAGCCACAAGAACCAGTGATCACTGCACACAAAAGACTAGCTAATGACACCCATCAATCACAGTGACAGAACATCTCCCCCCTTATCACAACAATACACCCGTAACAAAAAAGACCCTTATCACAATAATCACTCAATCTCCTGAAAAGAACAGAAAGCTCAGCTACAAATACTCAACTATCCCGCACACTACACCAGAACACAGATAGCATTCTAACTCTTGTCCTCTGAAGATGCCAGCCACAGAGCCGTTAGGAAGAAAAACCTCCAGAACACGGCCAAACAACCTGAAAAACCTACAACAACCATTGGACCTTTTTTGTTTGATCCTGCTGTAGGGCTACATTTTGGAGGGGATGGGCTGGAATAATTCCCCAACCGACAGAAGGGTCCTTTTAACAGATATTGTTCCTTGCAGAGGGGCTTCTTCTGGTGTGATCAGATGCGTGCCTTTCCTGCCATCTGACTGCATCCTGAGTTGCATAATAGCTTATCCTAAAGAGGCATACGTAACACTACTATTTAATTACTATATTTATATTTTGACTTTCTCCCAATCAACACATTTATATTTCTCCTTTCCCACAATGAGTTCAAGGTGGTGTACACAGCTCTCCTCTTCCCTATCCTTTCCTCACAACCCCAACTTGGTCAGGTATATCAGGCTGAGAAAGAATGAAAAGTTCAAGGGTACTCATTGAATTTCATGCTGCAGTGGGGTTCTCCCAATTTCTTCTGCATTCAGCACTCTGACAACTACACTATACTTCATTCTTTTAATTACCTTTGAAGTTATGTGACTGTGGCCTTACTAAACAGAGGAAGAGAAATGCTGTAACTAATAATACCTAACTATTTTAGTTATTTTTAAGAAACAGGAGAGCAAAGGGCTACTTTTAAAAAATTCTAACCATAATGGCAAATAAATACTTTTTCAGCCGTGAAACTGTATCTTTAACTGATTGTATTTCAAAAGTAAATTTCCAAACTCTGATCATTGTACAGGTCACAAGAGGGACAGGAAGAGTTAGACGTCACACTGACTGTGTTAATCTCATTAAAACTGTGGGTTTTTCTCTCATCTGGATCTTCTAAATTAGTGATTCCCAACCTTTTTTCACTTGCATACCCCTTGGCAACCCACTTCCAGAGTGACGAAGGTTTATGAAGCAGAGAGAATTGAAAGCTTAGCTTGTGAGGGGTCCATTGCCGAGCATGCACTCTGTAGTGGTGTATTCACAATACTGTACATTGTTTAAGGAGGGTCCCCACTCCATTTGTCAAAATAACAAAGCAGAGACATTGCATTTCTTGAGGTTAAATAATGAAGAAAACCCTCTCCACCACTTGTCATAATGTTCAATTAATTTCGCCATGTTTGAATTGTATCTTGGTTTACACTGTTGTCATATGTGCCTTTTTCTGCCTTTTTTCAATTTGTTTCACTAATGTCTTGGTGTATACCCCTGGGGGTACACATACCCCAAGTTGGGAATCATTGCTCTAAATTCATTTCCAACTTTTGCTGCTGAACCTCACTGCTTATTACATGAACACAAATTCAGAAAAAAATATGCACCCCAGAAACTGTCTCGGAGGTCAGTCATACATTAACTGGCATGGAGATTTCCAGGGTGGATTGGTGAGCTGGACAAGCAGGGTTCAGGTTTATGAGTGCCTCCCATCCCACTGGATTAGGACATATCATAAAATTTCTAATAGTCTAAATCATATAATCTGCTGCCTGCATAATCCACCTGTTACTGAAACAATGGATGGATTGTCTGAGCAGAATGCAAGAACTCACAGAAGAATATGTGTCTACCATACAGAATTTGGGGACGCCAGGTGGCACATTCTCTGCTATGAATAGCCGAGAAAGTCATGCACTAGTCTGGGGGTGTTACTGCACTGAACCACTGAATCGAAAGGATTTAGCTTTGCTTTGCTTTGCTTCAAAGCCTGTATTGGGTTTTAAATTGTGATCAGTGCTCACACAGGGACTGTGGAAGATTTCTAGAGTTCAGGGTTAACACTGGGTGCATTGTGATTAGTGTTCCAGCCCACAGGCCGACTTCTTTCTTTCTTTCCTCTAGTCTAGCTTACCATTTATGGTTCATTGTAAAGTGGCTTGTTTTTTAAATACACACATTCCATGGCAATGTGTGTCATTTTGCCTTGCTTTTTCCATTCCCTATCTATCTATATCTATCTATATCTATATCTGTATCTATATATGCACATAGAGCTGATCCAGTAAACACCCTCCACCTGCATTTTCTCCTCTCGCTGATCATCCAGATTTTTTTATTTTTATTTTATTCCTTTTGGGTTTCACCACCCAATTCTCATTCTTCCTCTTCCTCTTGCCAATTGACTCCTGCACTTAATGAATCCAGCTCCACTCCACATGCACTACCTTAGACAGAAACACATGCACAGATGTTATCCACATATACACATGCATTAGGCAAACAAAACGCAGCCCCTCCCTATACGATAAAGTCAGCAAAAGCACCAAGTGCTAGGGTGACTTCACTTCTCTCTCACTCTTTTTATCCCTCATGTGCACAAAACACACTCTTCCCTCTCTTTCATTGCCCCCCCCCATGCTCCCTCTCTTTCCTCATGGCTGGCACTTTGCCTTCTGGTCTTCTCATCGCCTCCTCCTTTACAGACGCCCCCACCCCATCTTTACATATATCCAGAGAGAGAGAGAGATGCCCTTTTGAATACTTCCAACAATAAAAAAGTAGAATCCAACAGGCAAAAAGCCGTTTTGTAAGCAAAGAGTACTGGATGGATTCAAAACAGCATTTTTGTCATACAGGAAACAAAAAAGTAATTCAAATTCATCTGTTTTATAAGTGGAGCAAATTCTGGGATATTTTATGGTGTAGTCAGGCTCTCAGATTTGTTCTACTACATGGAGAGTCTACATGCCAGGGCAGGATGTAAAGGTGTAATAAAATTATTGAGTGGTCATGATATAATGTCAAACATTAATCTGATAATTAAACAACAACCTCTAATGTCTTTAAAACTTTAATATTTTCATATTCACCATTCTCATAGGCATGCTTCAGTCTCGAAAGACTATGGTAACGTGCTCTGTATGGAGGACTTGGAACAGTGTCTAGTGTGGCTGAGAAGGCCAATTCGAGAGGGACAATCCCTTCCACACTGAGGACAAATACAATCTGTCCCCTGTCCAGTTCCCTGATTTTGCTGTTTTCGGGACTGCCTCTTTGCCTCGGCCTGCTGGACAAGGGTCTCTTCAAATTGGGAGAGGCCATGATGCACCGCCTGCCTCCAGGCTGAACGCTCAGCTGTCAGGGTTTCCCATCTGTTGAGATCCATTCCTAAGGCCTTCAGATCCCATTTGCAGATATCCTTGTATCGCAGCTGTGGTCTCCCTCTGGGGCAATTTCCCTACACTAATTCTCCATACAGGAGATTTTTTGGAATCCGACCATCAGCCATTCTCACGACATGCCCAAGCCAACGTAGACGTTGATGTTTCAGTAATGTATATATGCTAAAAATTCCAGCTCGTTCTAGGACTACTCTATTTGGAACTTTGTCCTGCCAGGTGATACCAGAAATGTGTCGGAGGCAACGCATATGGCATATAATAGTATTCACCATTATACAAACCATTTAAATGGATTCATAGCAGATGCTTTGAGAAAGAAGGCCTTGAGTTGAAAGAAAGCCTCAGATGCATTCTGCGTTGCTTGTTACCCAAGATTTGCAAAATTTGTCTTAGATCAACACTTTGTCCTCTGATTAATGGTTGTAATATTCTCCCTGATTTTTTTAAAATCGCCCACACCTTTAGCAACAATTATTGTCACTAATCCATTTCTAGCAACAGACAGCTTCATGTTCTATTAAGCTTTTTCTCAGTAGCACTATGGAGTGAATTATGATCACCAGTATTTGTAAGAAGGTTTTATATTTTGTGGAACTGATAGCTTGTGTTTCAAGTGTCCAAAATCAGAGATTAAAGAAAGCCACAAAGGCACACTTAGTAAAACGACCAGGCATGCTTTCATGTTTAAATCTACCAATCAAATTCCCTCTCCCTTCAAACTGATAATCCATTGCATCAATCAATTTTGACACAACAAAACCCAGAAAAGTAAAATATATACAGTATACCTCTCCAACTGGCTATGTCTGCTATTCAACAATGTCGAACATGTTTCCTTTGTCTGGGCAAATAGTATAGCTTTCATACATTGTTGGCAGTAGAGAAAACCAAAAATTCTAATGGCCTTTGACACTGTTGAACTATTCTGAATATTGAGGAACATTTTTTGTTCACTCTTAGTTTTGCTGTTTGCCTTCAGTGCCTTCTTTCCTGCTTGCTGACATACGCACATTAATAACATACTTCTGTATAGTCTTTTTCTTCTTTTCTACTCCCTCCCAGGTTTTTCATTGCATAATACATAATACATTATGCAGCCTGTGTGCATATCGAGATACCACTACTATTTCTTTCTTTCTTTCTTTCTTTCTTTCTTTCTTTCTTTCTTTCTTTCTTTCTTTCTTTCTTTCTTTCTTTCTTTCTTTCTTTCTTTCTTTCTTTCTTTCTTTCTTTCTTTCTTTCTTTCTTTCTTTCCATTTCTATACTGCTCCATTAGTGCAAACACTCTCTGGGCAATTCATAACATACAATAAAATCATACAATACAAAACCCACAGTGTACAAGACACACAATAAAAATACAATAAAAATCTGGTCACTAGCTAAACCAATAAACCGATCTTTACATAGAATTAAACAAACTAGACATTTAACATTTAAACATCTCAGGTCAAAAGTTCAACACTAACAGAAGGCTTCTCTATATATTTATGTCTTGATTAGCTTCCTAAAAACTGAGAGGGACGGTACCAGGCCAAATCTCTGTAGGAAGCTTCTTCTGGTAGAAAGGGGCTAGGACGAAGAACCTTTAGTTCCTAGTGCCAGCTCTTTTGGCCTCCTTGGTGTCACCATTTTTAACATCAAGAAGTGTGAGGAGTGGGTGGGATGGGTAGCTATTTTGTAGGAGAGACGTTTTTGTTAAATGTTGAGGTCCTAAATTGTTATGGGCTTAATAGCACCTTGAATTGGCCACAGAAACTAACAGAGAGTAAATGAAGACACATCGAGACTGGGGATATGTGTGCTGCTGGGCACCTGTAATCATTCTTGCAGCTGCATTTTGAACCTTTTGAATTTTCTATACTGATTTCAAAGGTGGACCTATGCAGAGAGTGTTACGGTAGTCTATTTTAGCAATTAGCATGAACCACTGTTAGGCATTTCTTATCCAAGTAACGGTTCAGCTTGGCAGTCAACCTAAGTTGATATAAGGCACTCTTGGACACAGTAGATATTTGTGCCCCGATCGAGAAAGCTAGGCCCTAACTGTGAACCCAATCCTTCAGGGGGAGCATAATCTCATCGAGGCCAAGTAAAAATCCCTCTAACTGGTCTGACAATCCTCCCAACAGTAGGATTTCCATCTTATCTGGATTCTGTTTCAGTTTCTTTGCCCTAGTCCAGTCCATTATTGATGCCAGGCAGTACTCAAGGACCTGTACATCATCACTTGCAGATGAAGAAAAAGAGAAACAGAGCTGTGTGTTCATGACAACAAGCTCCAAATCTCCCTATGACTCCCAGCATATTATTTATTGTAACTGAATGTATAGGAATTCCATGGTCCTCCTCAATACAGTGGGGTCTTGACTTAAGAACCGCTCTCATAGGAAAATATTGACTTGACTTACATACTTAGATTTGAGTTAAGAACTGAAAAATAACCACGTGGGAGGCAGGGAAAGTGCAAAATGTGAACTTTCAGTTAACTGTTGGCCAGTGAAAAGGGTGCCTGTCTGCTTCCTCACTCCTCCCAGCGTTTAGAGAGTGGATTGGGAGTCTTCAGACTGCCTGGTACTGCCTGGACTGTATTTTCCCTGCCTTCCCTGAACCTTTCTTGACCTAAGAAAAAAAAGAAACAAAATATCCCCCTCTAGTGGTCGAAGGCAGAATAGCAGCTTCCCATTAGTTTCTATGGACGGAAAAGAGCAGATACGGATCAAATGGTTCTCAATGCATTCCTATGGGAAATGCAGATTTGACCTGAGAACTTTTTGACTTGAGAACCGCCTTCCAATACGGATTAAGTTCTCAAGTCAAGACCCCACTGTAATAGAGACAGTCCACAAAATTTTGTTGCCAGAGAGTGAAGTACAAAATTATCATGCCTTCTCCCATTTCCATATACGCTTATCCCACCAACAATGCTGGGGTTAAGGGTGCCAGGCCCCCTGTAGTTCAAAATCCATGTATAACTCTTATGTCCCCCAAAACTACAAAGCACAAACAGATGATTCACACACAGAAATACACACACACACTGGTTCTCTCTATTGGAGTTTTCTTCCATAGCACTGACAATCGTTTCCATACAGTACCATGTGTAATAAGCCTTAAAGGTGCTTATGACTCTCTGAGGCTGGATTAGAGATGTTGTGTTTGGGGGCAGTTAGACCACTTTGACACCTTAAATGTTGAACTCATGGTGTTCTGTGCTGCTAGGGACACAGTATTTATTTATTTTAAAAATTCTCTGTACAACTAAAACCACGCTGTTCCACCCATGCAATTCAAAGGAGAAATGTAAAGAAGCCGACTGAAAATGCCATTGAATCTTACTTCATCTTTTGTTGCACTTGAGAATAACAACAGGAAGGATACATGCACACACAACCCTATCCTGGAACGCCTTGCTGCCACTCTTAACCCCTTCAGCATTTGCTGGTCCTTCCTGCTCCAGCTCCATAGTTTCTCCCTGCACCAACCCTGCATCTGTTGCTGATCCTCACTTGTGTATCCATAAGGATCTCAACAATTGAGTGACAAATAAAAAGACCAGCTAAAATCCTGTTGTTTGGCATAGTACACCATACTAAAGTCCATTGAATCGATGGGGATTTGCAAGTCAACAACTACATAAGTTAATTCAAATGGGCCTATTCTAGTTGTGATTTTATGGAGGAGTTGACCACCAAATTCCCAAAGATTCAATGGGCTTACTCTAGTGTGACTTATTGTACTAAGCAACAGAACTTCAGCCACTGATTTGTGTCTACTAACCTGAGAGCCACACTAGATGCTAAGGTAGATGTAGATTCTCTGTGGTTAACTGAAAATCTTTCTCAAAATAGGATTTCTTCAGAGATGCATGGCTCAGCTATTGAACTGACAATTTAAGCCTGTTTTGCTTCTAGTTGCCAGCTATAAAACAAAGCATGGCTAAATGCAAGATAGCCAGATGAAGAAAAGGATGTGCTATGAGAAACAGACACCTCTCACCACATGAAGGAGCACCTTTGCCAAAGATGTGCTAAGTGTATAATTTAATTCAACCCTATAGGGGTTCATAAGCATACCTCATTCAGGAACAGATTCTTTCCCCCAGAGAATATTCTAAAAGTCTAGATTAATACTGATACTTAGTACTCAGTTGCCCTGGGATTTTTATCTCCTACAGCTATTTCGAGGTTCAAAATGCACCTGGGTTTTTTAATACCCTAACAAAGCAGGTGTTAAGGGCAGATTTTAGAGCATGATAGTGGAGGCTAGTAAATCTTATATCACGGAGGAGCTGGGTCTACTTCTAATGTTAGTTTGAACTATGTAGGTGCTATCCAGGTGTTGAACTCTATCTGCAAAAATATATTCAGCACCCTAGACAGCTCCTTTAATGTTCAGACTAGAATGTGGAAGACATCAGTCACCAGGCTGTCTTGTGGGTAAAGGGCTACAGAAGGGAGGAAGGATTGTCTGCCTGCAAAAGTAGCTTTTTTAATGTGAAATGACTACATTGGACAGAGCCCAGTGACTCCAGACAGACTCCATCCTCGTCTGTGTATTCAAAATTGGCTCAACAAGTTTAGTGACAAATAAAAACACACTGACTGAAATCCTGTGACTTAGAATGGTAAGTCCCACTAGAACAAGTCCACTGAAACAGCAGGGATTTGGTGAGTCAACTGCCTCCAAGTAAAAACAGAGCTGAGTCTAGCACATCTGTCTTGAGAGTGTGAGACAACTCCTCTAGTATTGACTGGGTTGCTTCTTCTGGGCAGAACATCTTATGGAGACATCACTGGAAATTCTGTATATCCTGCATAAATCCTGTCAGCTTCTCAGTGGCCATGGATAGCTGTGGTTGGCACTTGATTTCAGTAGGAAAGATGAGCTAGAAATATGCAGACCCACCATACACATGCAGATGAGGTACACATTTCTCAAGTGGATAAGAGAGTTACGTAGGAAATTCAATGTATGTGAAAATGCCCTGAGACAATTCTTGTGGGTGTATAATGCAATAAATTCAATGGCTGTGTGGGAGAGAACCAAAAGCAATCATATGTAAAAGTGTAGGTGTGCCAAAAACTATCAGTATTGTGTTTTAAAGTGCCAGCAAAACGCACATATGCCGTGGTGTCCAGAGCAAATAGACTCTTTTGGAACATTTTTATAGTCACCTGCTAAATCCTTTTTTTTCTGTTGTGGCTTGGAAACAAACATGGAATTTGTTTCTAGGCCACAACTTAATTAGTTCCAATGGAGTAGGGAAGGACCAAATTTTGTCATTTTGATCTCATTCATCTCATTTTTTTAAAAAAAAATGTAAAATTTGTATTTGTATTTTTCCCCTTTATCTGTAATTTGCTTTGAAGACATTCCCAGATGTGCGGAAAAAAAATAAATACACCAAAATACTTTCTGGTTTGAGGAGCATCATTTCTTGCACTGAGGACTTGATACAGGGTACACAGATAGAAAGACAGATGTCATAGCATTCATGGAATTGTAGAGCTGGAAGGGATCCCAAGATCATCACATCTGCTACCTTGTCTGTGCCGAAATCCACCATGAGCCCCTTTTTTAAAATTGTTCAGTGAAACAGAGTCCACCAGTTCTAAGAGAATTCATTCCATTGTCAAACAGCACTTACAGTCTGGATGTCATCCCTAATGTTAAACTAAAACGTCCTCTCATGTAGTTCAAATCTATTAGCCAGCTGTTACCCACCCTATGTATTTGTGCATTGAATAATTCAAAACTAGCTATTTTGGCATGTGGGGCAAGTGGCATCATCTCCCACTCACTCTGCCCCTTTGTTTTCCCAACACTCCTCAGTTGATTCACTTCTGCATTTCTGTGCTTTCTAAATTTTGGTGATCTGGAGCAACACTCCAGTTGTTCCTTCACAGTTACAGCCTACATCTTATTTTTCCTGTTTAAATATACACTCCCAGAGGATTCCCATGAGAAGGGAATGATAAAACATTTCTGAGTATGCGACGTAGAAAAGCCTGGAAAGGGGCTTTTGACAGTCAGAGGCGACTTGAGGGCGCATAGCTATTATTAAATACACAACTTTGCCTTTCCCCCTATTATAACTCTCAATCAAGTTTTCCAACCTGGTAGTGTTAGCTATTCCTTCGAGCTTGGGCCAGGTTTAATTGGGAGCCGTACCTTTCCCTGGCCTGAGAGAAGTTCGTTCATTCCTTTTTTTTTACCTCACGGCTGTCCTGTTACTTTTAAAAAAGCAACAACTGGGGAGGGTGTGTGTCATAAAAGGTGAATTAATCTTCCAGTAATCTGACCTTTAGGAGGAAGGAGGGCGAGAGCCTCTGGGATAAGACGAGGAGAGGGGGGGATGCGGGGCCGGGACGGATGGATACAGGTGAAGCATAGATTGCGCGTTTTTGGAGGGGATGGCAGAGCGCATGCGTCGTCTCGCGGGCCAAAAAAAGGAGAGAGAAACCTGGGAGCGCGTGTGACAGAAGCAGAATAAAGTGAGGGAGAGCAAGCGGGGTGGGCGAGCGTGCGCGGGGTTGTCTCTTTAAGCGGCGCCCTCGGGAGCCCGGGCGCGCGTTCCATTGAGCGCCTCTCGCTTCAGAAGCGGAGGCGCCTCCCGAGGCAGACGCGAACTCCCGCGCCTCACTCGAGCCGGGAGCCTCCGGGGTGCGGCCGCTTCAACAGGCGTCATGGACCGCGGGGCGAAGGAAGGAGACTCTGCCGGGCCGGCCGCTGGTGAGGCCGCGAGGGGGGCCGTCGCCTCCGCCGCCTCTTCCTCAGGCGGCGTCGTGGTGCAAGTGCGAGAGAAGAAGGGGCCCCTTCGCGCCGCCATCCCTTACATGCCCTTCCCGGTGGCCGTCATCTGTTTGTTCCTCAACACGTTCGTGCCGGGGTTAGGTAAGCAGCGCCCTCCCTGCCCTCCGGGGGGACCTTCTGGGCGCGGAGCAGTTGCACGCCGGCGCTTGCACGAGAGCGCGTGCCGAGCTGTTGGGGCGGCGGACGGAGAGGTGGATGGAGGCGGGGCGGGGGTTGGGGTGCGGGGAGTCCCTTTCCAGGGGATCGGGGCGAGCGCGCCCGGGCCTCGGGCTGCGAAAGACGGGTGGAGGGCTTGCTCTCAGCCGCATCGGCATGTTGCTCCCGCGCTTTGGGATCCGAGAGAGAGAGACAGAGAGGGAGAGAGAGCTTCCGAGGCGAACGCCCTTGCTCTCATCCCGCGACGGCTACTTTTTTATGGACAAACGACCCATTAATTCCCCGCAACCTGCTGCTGGTGCTGCTCTCGGTTACTTTGGAGATGTGAAAATGGGTCGTGGGTGGGAGGGCGGACGGGTGAACGGGGGATTTCAATCAAATCAGGACAGCTTCTAGGGGCTCCATAAAGGGTGGGGGGTGGGGTTCAGATAGTGCGGCGAAAGCAGAGATCGATATGCGCTCCTTAACATGGATAAACTGTAACCTTAGGGCGGGGGATCTGATGTTCTGCGGTGCAGATTTCCCCACCTCTACTGGAAAGTGAGAAGAGCCTTGTCGGATCAGACAGACCATACCTCTGGCCCCACGTCCTGTCCTCACCTCCCCTTCGGTGGCCAAACAGATGCACCCAGGAAGCCCAAAAGAAATCACACTTCCAGCCCCTTTGAGCACGCCCCCCCTCCCCGAAACTGGCGGAGGCATCCTGCCTCTGAACACTGAAGGTCTGGTTCTCTCTGATTAGTAACCACTGACAGCTCCATGCTTTGTGAATTTGTCTGACCTGCTCTTAAAGCTATTTAAGGTGGCAGCTTCTACCTCCATTGGTAGCATCCAGTTCCATAAACTGATGTACAGTATGTGAACAAGTGTGAATATGTAATTTCTTTTGTCTGTCTTTGATACTACTGCCAGTGTTTCTTTTACAGTAACGGATGTTTTAGAGCATGGTGCCCTGGGGGTAGTAACAGAGGATTAATTCATCCGGAAATCCAAATTTATGTGGGGCATTCATGGATGTATAGGGAGGTACTAATAACTTTGCTTCTACAGTAAAATCACAAACAATGACTAATATTCCTCTCTGTCTTAGAGACCTGTGTGTCCCTTACTGACAGGGTGGGGGACATTTCTGCCCCATTCTGTTGGCTTCCCCTCTTGTTTGTTCACAGAATTCTCATACGGAAAGGTGTGGCTTCTCCAACGATACCTATAAGGTTTTCTGAGGTATCATGAGGGGAAAGGGCCGGGAGAAAAAATTGTTTTTCAATGGATAAAACATCTTGCTTCACAAGGCATGCTCTATATAGATACCCAAAAGGGAATTCTGAAAAGCAGGGGAAGATTGAGAAATCCTGCCTCAGAATTTCTCATAGAAAAGGTTTCTACGGGAAGCGCCACACTGTCTTTCCATTGCATAGCAGGAAAAATTAAGTAAATATAACTCCTCTTGATATGAAGGCAGACTAAGCAGGATACTTTGTCCATTCCACAAAAAGCTCCATCTGTTACATTTCTACCTGTTGTGAAGCTGCGAGTTCAAAAATGGCATCTTAACACTAGGATTTGCTTCCCTCCCCTACAAACCATATGTACTCTTAATAGCCATTGAGTGTGATTTTGTATTTTTCTCTCCAGTGGGATGCATGTTAAGTTTTAAGACTCACACACCTTTGGTAAGATGAAGTGGTGAGATTACATGAGACAATGGTTATGCAATTTGCAGCTGGAAGAAGAGAAAAATATTGTAATATCAGAAAGGATGAAAGAAGCCTGTGAAACAGTCAGCACAATTTTAGAAAAGCCTTACCAAGAGATACTCAACAGAGCTATTGCCAAAATCAAAGTAACTAAGGCGTTTGCAGACTTTGGTATTGTTAAAATGACACACTTTCTTACTGCTAGGCTTTGTTGCTTCCTTGTAAATGGCTTTTTAGGGACAGGACAACTGCTTCGCAAAAGGCTTCAGAACAATGGTCTGTTGAGCTGCTGCTGGATTTCAAGAATATTACACCGACTGAGAAGTTAGCTGCTTTCTTCTTTGCTGTTTAAATGGGAAGGAAGAATAAAATAGGCACTACACCACAACTGTTACTGCTCCTATGCACATCCTGTTAAAAAAGAAAAAAAGAAACTGTTGTTTCCAAAGAGTTCAGATGAATTGATCTCTTGTATTAAAAACAATATTCATGCAGTACCTTAAAGCTAACAAGTTTATTTTAGCAAGAATGTTTCAAAGCTCAAAAGCTTATACAATAATGAGCATTAGTCTTTGTTAGCTATGGGATTCTTTCATTCCTTTGGGAGTATTTGGTTCCCAGATTTTATTTGTTACTGTTATGTGCCATCAAGTCCGTTCTGTCCCATGGCAACCATATGAATTTGTGATTTCCAAATGTCTGTGTTCTTAAAAGTCTTGCATGCCTCTTGTAGACTCAAGGCCATGCCTTCCTTTACTGAGTCAGTCTATCTCATGTTTGATGTTCCTGTTTTCCTGCTGCCTTCAACTTTTCTTAGCATCATTGTCTTTTCCAGGGAGCCGTGTTCTCATTATGTACCTTAGTTTAGTCATTTCTGCATCTAGAAAGAGTTAAGGCACAATTTGACCTAGCACAAAATAAAAATCAATTTTTTAAAAAAAATCAAATTCATTTAAATCACAATTTAAATAAAAAGTTTGATTTTTAAAAAATTAAGTTATGATTTAAATTAATTTGATTTAAATCAAACCCACCCTGATTTTACATTTATCAATTTTCTTGTCAGTTTTCTTCACTGTCTAGCTTTCATATTCATACATAATAATCAGGAATATTATAGTATAGGTTATCTTTACCTTGGTCACCAATCACATGCCCTTTCCCTTTAAAGAACTTTTCTAGTTCCTTCATAGTGTGGCATTAAAATTACTGTGCCATATTGGCAGGTATTATGGTAATCTTCTTCTGTTTTACTGGCTGGTTTGATGATTGAACCAAGATATGCATGCAAAATCTTTAACAACTTCACTTTTTCCATTTTCAATACCAAATTAATATAATATAATTCTTTACTCATAAACAGCATATTATTAACAATAGTAAATTTTATGTGGTAGTCAAAGATGATCCATAGCCAACAATATAAGATTTTTAAAAACTTGCGATATGCCTGTCAGTAAAAATAGCTTATCTGAGTGTTAGTCTTCTTACTCCTTTGTGCCCCAACACCCATTAGGTATGTTTTATCATGCAATCTATAAATAGTGATTCCATCTTTTCTCAAAAGGAGTTCATGGTAGCCTGCACAGTGTCCTTCCCTCTATTTTTATTTAAAACATTTGAGATGGCCTGTTGTTACATGCTGTCAGGTTGATGCTGACCTGGAAGTCCTATAAATTAGATTGGTTAGGGTGAAATAAAGTCGCTAGCCAAGGTCACTGAGGATACCTTATACCTCATTGAGGATTTAAACTTGCATTTATCTGTTCCTAATGTGGATCTGTACTATTGTGCCAATACTGGAATAGTGACACACATTAAATCATGAAGATGTAACACATTGTGAGGTTACATCAACCTTTGTAAACCTGGTGCATTGTTGATAAATCTTTTTTAGCTGATATTACAGACAAATCACAGTATTCAGAACCAAATACTTTTCGCCACACTGAAAATTGAGAGGGTTATATAGTAATGTTACAGTCTCAAATTATGGATGTCCATATTTATTGACTTTACACTTCAAGGAGGTTATTGCAAGAAGGCATGACCTGTTTTTTCAATAGGCTGCTCTGCCCCCAAGGTCAAATAATGCCCATCTCACTAATGTACGGCTGTTGGTGGCAAGTCCCTCTGAGCTGACTGTAGCTGACTTGTAAGAAACTGGACATAGAGTTGCTGTCTTAAAAGCCTCACCTTTTCTAATCTGATACACTTTTTGTTTGCTCTGCAGATGCTCTTAATTGTTGAGAAATGAAATGTTGTTGCTTTATTGAAAATGCTTACAAAGATTCCTTTTTCAAAAACCCTGAATCAGCAATATCTCCATCTTCTCTATAACTTTTCACCTCTCTCTCTCAGCACAATTACAGGAAAGGAAGCAGCAGAATGTCACATTAGTCACATCAGAATTTTCTGCCTCTTGGAGTAAAAGCACATTTATCCTCCATATGCTAATATGGAAATAAATAGAATGTACTTTACTAGATGTCTTTCACTTGTTTTTTAGAGAAACTGGTGGAAATGCCACAATATGAATGTTAAGGCATCTGGGAAAGGGTGCCAAAGGGATCACTCTTGTACAACAGTCTTGCTGTGGAAACTGTAGCAAATTCAAACGTGCTTTGTATTTTTTTTTATTTTTAATGAGAATGTAGGAGTTCTTGATATTCTTTTGCATGGTAGGCTAGCATGGCACCTAGGACAGGAGATGAGATACCCCAGTTTTTGGTTTTCTGTCATCTTTTGATTAAGCCTCTGAAGTCTACTTTTTATGGGCAGAAACAGTCATTATGGAAAACCTGTAATTAGAACTGAAGGCAGGGATAGCGCTGGAAGTTTTGCAAGAGTTTTTACACAATAGTTTTATGTTGTCTTGCCACGAGATTACCCATGTTTGTTCTCTCTGGTTTTCACACAGTATCATTGGAAGGCTGGCTGCAGGTTGTTTTTGTCCAGAAATAAACCATTTGGAAAATTACTGCAATTTCATTTTGATTTCCTCACCCCCTGTGCAAAAATGTGTATTCATGCACTTTGGCATCAACAATGCTGAGTGTGGAACGGTAGGCCAAGGTATATGGCTAGCATCTAATGCACAGCCGCAGGAATGGAAAACCTCTGCAGCTGCTTTTCTGGTATCAAGGTCACATGGCTCTTTTTTAAAAATGCAACAACCAATCTGTATTGCACAAGCATTGTTCATATTTTTCACATCATATCATAGAATTCCCAACAGGGCGAAAGATGGGGTTTAAATAAAGAAAAATACATTGGAAAGATTCTGTTGAAAAGGGAAGGAAGTGGTGGAATTTCAAGCCATTCGTTTCAGAGAGCAATGAACCACTACATTATTAGTAGTTCATCACTTCAGAGTATGGACTAAAAATATGATCGCTTAAGGTTAGGAAGAGATTCATGTGGTGTGACCTTTGTATTGATGTGGCATACAAGCCTGAACAACAACCCTGTTTGGTCCACCTCTTTAAAATAAAGAAGAGCTGCTTCCATCTCATCCTTCCATTCACCACCTCTGATGTCTTTAAAATGCATGCAGTAAGTACAAGGCTGCACATTCCAAACAGACAGAAACTGTAACTTCTGTACTTCATCTCCATACACTGGGCCTAAGATATAGATCACAAACACAGTCTGTGTAGCTGATGGTTCTTCTCACTCCAGTGACAATCTCCATGCCCAACAAACCCCATCTCTAACCACCGTGCTTCAGCTGTTCCTATAGAAGCCCCTCCTTTCCCTTCCTGACTTTTCCGACTTCTGAGCAAGTTCTCAGTTTTCTTTATTTCTTTCAAGAGGTAAAGCACATCTGTACTATCTAGTTCAGCGGTCCCCAACTGTTTTGGGACCGCGGACCGGCTGAGCCTCTGTGGAAGGTGGAGGGACCCTCTGCAGGTGCATGTGGGTGTGTGCGCTCTCCCAGGCGCATGTGCAAAGTGGTGGCGGAGCGCCCACCCGCCCACACTGGCGTGAGCACTCACCCATCCCTTCACGTATGCTTAGGGGCACCTGTATGGGCGTGCGCGTGCCCGCCCACCTCCTTGCGCAGGCACTGGGGTGCATGCATGAAGGGGTGGGGGAGCGCTCACACCAGTGCTGGCACATGTGCATGTGCGCAAAGCAGTTGCGGGGAAGAGTGTGTGCGGGAGGGGTGGGAGGTCTGTCTTTATGGCCTGGTCCGACTTGGGCCATGGACCAGCACCGGGCTGTGGACAACCTCTGACCTAGTTGATTTTTTAAAAAATGTTGCTTCTTCCATCATGGGGCAGCCTCAGTTGAACCAGGCTGATTCAGTGCAGCGGCCTCACTACTCTTTAAATAACCTTAAATAGCTTTTGGTTGGCACTTTCATCCAACCATGACTCTGTTCTGACTCTGCCTGCATTCTTTCTTTGTCCATGACTGTTCTGTGTTGTCTGGAGTTTATCTTTTTCCAAACATTTGCAGTGGTAGTTTTTTTTTTAGTTCCTTCTAATTTGTGAGTAATTCCCTCCCTTTAAAAAAAAATCTAAGCAGCAAAAGACGCTGATGTTGTGAAAGTGTGAAGGCAGGAGGAGAAGGGGACGACAGAGGATGAGGTGGTTGGACAGTGTCATCGAAGTGACCAACATGAATTTGACCCAACTCCAGGAGGCAGTGGAAGACAGGAGAGCCTGGCGTGCTCTGGTCCATGGGGTCATGAAGAGTCACACACGACAACAAGCATAGCACTGCGTCAGTATTGCAGATAGTGTATTTTTCTGTAATTGAAACTTATCTCTCATTTTCTTTGACAATCTACTATTAATCATATATATTATTGTGCAATAGATTGTTGCAAATGCAATAATAAAGACACTTAAAAACCCAAAATGAATGCAGATGTAAGAAAAAAGAAAGAGGAAAAATAAAGAAAATGGCTTAATGTTTATATCGAGAAGCTACAGTCACCAGATGGAAGGCAAGCCACATATCAGTAACAAGTCAGCAAGACTCTGGTGCCTATGTGATACAATTCTACAGCTGAATGGTTTGTTGGTTTGTTTATAATATTTTTTACCCCACCTTTCTCCTTCAAAGAATCCAAGGTGGCTTACATAATTAAAACTGTACTGTATTTAAAAGCCAAAAACAATATGTATACAAATGTTTAAAAAGAATTAAAGAAGGGTTATATTTAAATGTTAAATAAAATCAATATGAAAGCACATTTAAAACAACAGAATACAACAGACTACTTCAAAGGGAAACAGTTTGGAAAGCAAGTGTAATTGCTGATTTCCTGATGGGACAGCATCCTATATCACCTCAAACACATAATCAAGACATTAGTACAGGGAACGCCCCTGCACACACAACAACATGGCCATTCACACAACTAAAATAGGCTTTTTAAAAAGTGTGACATAAAGTGACTGAAAATAAAAAACCTACTGACAGGTATTAAAAAAGAAATGATTCCACTTACGATAAAATTGTGTAGTTGGGAAATTTTGAATTTATTTGCTTCATGCTAAACCCAGAGTAACTGGAGAAGCATATTGCCATGCAGTTGAACCCTATGACAGTGTTTTGTCTTTACAAAAATAAAGCTTCAAAGGAATCCAGTGCTTAAGTGCTAAAGACCAACCACAAAACAAAGCAAGCTAATTTGTAAAATTGGGCAGCCAGAGAATCTCCTCCCATGTTGCCCATTAACAATCAGCCCTTAAGGATTTTACAAGGTGTCTATCTGTGGCAGTAGCAGCTGCCCCTTTTGACCTTATTCTGATAAGCACTGATCAGTATCCTGTTCCAATACTTACAGTAGCAGAACTCCAACCATGGAAGCTGTCAATCTGATGGGAGAGGGGAGCACCTGCATGCAACTTCCTCAGATCACCTTGACATGACATCTATAACTAAATCTCCTTATGAAAGAGATGGCCCTAATTATATTTCCAGTGGTGGACAATGGATAGGTTAGGAAGTTTTGAAGCTTCTCTTATTTATTATTTATTTATTTATTTAATTTATACCCCGCCTATCTGGTCGGTGAGGACCACTCTAGGCGGCTAACAACAATAAAATACAGTAGCAATATAAATAAACAATTCTAATTAGTAAAAACACTACAATACATTACATAGAGTGCAAAACAGAAACAGTAAAGAGGGAAGAAGGAAGTCAAGAGGAATATGATGGAAAGGCCTGCCCAAACATCCATGTCTTCAATTGTTTCTTAAAGATACCCAGCGAGGGAGACCCGCGAATCTCAGGAGGGAGATTGTTCCAGAGGCGAGGAGCCACCGCCGAGAAGGCCCGATTTCTTGTCTTCTCCTTCCGGGCCTCCCTCGGCGTTAGGCTCCTCAACCTCACCTCCTGGCTCGCACGAGTGACATGGGTAGAACTTGGTGGGAGTAGGCGGAAAAGATATCTAGGAGGGAAGGTTGTGATGGAAGCACATGAAGAGACCAGACTGTATTAGATCTGTGGCATCTGGTTCCATTTTAAATAAATAAATTATAATTTTACCTCTTATCTCATTATATGAACTATGATGTATATATTTATTTTATTCATGTCATGAACTCCTTTGAGGACTTTAGCTACAATGTGCAGTATACTAATCTACAAGTGAAAATATATTCCCTGGCAGGAGATAATATCCTACAGGATCTTCCTTTTCTGCCCCATGTGGCTGCTATACAAGGAGACCTCCTCCATTGTGGATACCTCCTTATGACTCTTTGCAGAAGCATCATAAAAGTCTAATAGTTCCTGCTATTTCTGTTGTGTCAGCAGTTTAAATCCTTGGTATCCCAGCTACTGGGATTTGCATGTAGATTGTTGAACTCCTACTTGGCAAAAGAATGAAGAATTTGCAGTCAAGAATGGGAAAATATTTCTTAGGAAATGGTGATAGTTGCCTGATCTCTTGACCACATAACTATAGTGTTGTATTCTGAGTTTCATGTCTTAGTGGAATTCCAGATTAAGAATTCCTTCAATTTTCAGTGAGAAGGCACTATGCAACTATTCTTTTTTTTTCCTTAACAGGTATTTCACACTAAGAAAAAAGGCAGAGGTACCAGTGGAAGAACAGTGGAGGACTACTAGCATAGCTCAGCAACTCTTTGACCTGTATTCCTGACATGTGAGCTGACCATTAGAGGTTATGTTTTCAGCTGTAGCAAGAGTAATTTGACCAGCAGGAAAAGCAACTCTAGTTTAAACTACAATTGAGGTTGATTGTGCATCAGCCCATATCATTGAATCCCAGAAGCTTTGGTGAGGATGCAGTTTTGACATTTCTATTAAGCTAAAACCCAAAGATCTCCTGGCTACAGCAGAGATCCAGAATAGAAAGAAAACTTTCCCTTATTTATGTATTATTTTTCCTCTTTAAATCAAGCCCTTTTGCCTTAGACGTGCTTGTGTCTGACTAAATAAATAAATAAATAAATAAATAATTGTAGTAATAGTAATAGTAATAGTAATAATGATGATGATGATGATGATGATGATGATAATAATAATAATAATAATAATAATAATAATAATAATAATAATAATAATAATAATAATAATAATAATAATAATAATAATAATAATAATAATAATAATAATAATAATAAGCCATCAAGACACTTCTGCTGTATGGCAATCTTTTTCAGGGTTTTCCGGGTAGGTTTATTGTTCCCATCTTCTGGGTAAGTAAGTAAGTAATACTTTATTATGGTCAAAGACCAGTAAAACCAAATCAATATAAAATAGATACATATAATTATAGTTTCGTAAAGTCAGTCATCAATCTGGGAATGCCCTGAGACTGTACAGCTTGTCCATGGCCACACAAGCTGGTTCTACTCACAAGAGAACAGTGAAGAATTGAACTCCCAACCTTTGGGAGTTAGCACCCCACAGCCAGTGAGCTATCCAGCTAGATTCTTTTTTAAAAATGGAATTTACTGTCACTGTATATAGAATAAGCCCATGTTAGCAAAACATAGCCGTTCTGTGGTAAGATACAGAATTTTTTTCAGTGTGTTGCTTACTCCCTTGCTTTCCTTGCTCCTTTGGTTTTAGTAATTTGTTCCCTTCTGTTGTGAGCTGCAGGTAAGAGCCGAGAGAGGAAAACTTGGCTGTGGCCCATAAATGACAGACCATGTACGTTTTAGAGCTACTGTGTGCCAGTAAGCGTAGGTAGCAGATTTGGCTCCCTGGTGTGGTTCTGAGTCAATGCATTACACAAGGCATTTGTCCCTCTGTCACAATACTAGGACCCAGAGTCACTCATTAATTCTGGATATCAGGCAAAAACAAAATTAAAATTAAACAAGACCTCTCTCAAAGGAAGTTGATATGAAGAATGATAAATGGTTAACATATAAAGATCTACTCATAGAGGAAGATGACTGACAACTAAGATTAAGAACAAGAGAAGAAATTAATCAAGTACGTATAATATGCCAGTGGTTTCCGCATAGACAGCTATCAGAAAGAATGAAAATGGATAATAAATTAATAGGAGTGGTTAAGAACCTATGGAACTAGACAAGATAATATGGGGAAGAGAAAACCACCAAATCTCAAAGTAGTACAAACTATGGATCAGGAAGTAATTAAAGAAAATATGATAAAATGGATGTGAGAATTAGGTAGAACAATTCAAATAGAGGATTGGTTAGAGCATGGAATGATAACCAAAAACTCTTAATAAGTACAGATTTGAAAGAAAATTATATGAAAATATTATATAGATGGTATATGACACGAGAGAAATTGGTAAAGGTGAACAAAAATGAGAAAGATAAATGTTGGAGATGTAAAACAATGAAAGGAACACTATATCATAGATGTAAATTTATTAGGAAATTTTGGAAACAAATAGAAAAAATAATCACCATAGATTTAAAAATAAAAATGGAGATGAAACCTGAAACTTATCTCTTAAATATGGTAAAGTTAAATTCGAAACAAGAGACAAAAATTTGTTTATACATATTAGGCGCAGCCCGAATTCAAGTGGCAAAACAGCGGAAAGACAACAAGGAACCTTTGGTGGAGAATTGTTTAATAAAATTACAGGAACTAATATTAATGGACAAACTAACAGATTCATTGAAAGGAAAGAGTAGAATGGAGCATGAATCTCAATAGGGGAAAGTAAAGAGTTATCTTAGACAGAAATGGAAGAATGATTCCAAATCTGTACCAAGTGACTTAGGTTTAAATTAGACACAGAACTGCTCTCAACAAAAGTAAAACCAAAGTAAAGCAGATTGTTAATATGGATATAAAATAAGAATTATGAAGATTGTGAAGAAAATAAATGTCTGGTGGAAAATAAGGAAGTAAAAATGTTAAACATTTACTGTTTTGCGAAAGAGATAATAGAAAGTTATTTTGGTTATGTGCTAATATTGTGATAATTATTTACTTATTTTTATAATATCTTTTTAAAATACAATAAAAGTTAAAAATAAAAAAATAAACAAGACAAAAAAGTTGTGACACCTTAAAGACTAACTGCTATATTTGAAATCCACTTCCTCAGACCACTTCCTCGTTATGTTTTTGCCTGATATGCTTGCACAAACATGGCTACCTCTTCTAAAACCCTCTCAAAGATTTCTTGAATACTCAGAAGTGGTTTACTATTAATTTCTTCTGGGTGAGCTTGTAGCTTGCTCAAGGCCACACAGGCTAGCTCTTTTCTTACAAGAAACATTTAACCCTTGGCTCTGCAGCCAGGTGCTGCAACACAAAGTGCTATCCACAACAATTGAAATTTGTAATGACATCCTGGCCTGACCATCTGAATACAAAACCTTCAGACTCTGACTTAACAAAGACAAGCCTGACAGAGAGTTATATACTCATAGATCTATCTTAGTTCTGCAGTTTCCTCCTGACTGTAATCACCTCCTTTTTATTCATATTTGTCAGTCTCTACAGTATTCACAATAAAAGTTCAAATAAAAAAGAAAAAGAGGAAGAAATGGTACAGGCTTGTCTATCTCACATATAAATCTGTGCTAGCAAATTTGTATTAGCAAACTGCTTCATATGTGCAATAAAACTCCACATAACTCCACATACTGTATACAGTGGTGCCCCGCTTGACAACAATAATCCGTTCCAGGAAAATCGCTGTTAAGTGAAATCGGCGTCAAGTAAAAAAAAAAACCATTGGAATGCATTGAAAACTGATTAATGCGTTCCAGTGGGGGAAATACCTGATTGTCTAGCGAAGATCCTCCATAGGGCGGCCATTTTACGATCCCTGTGTTAAGAAAATAGATCCAGAAAACAGTGGGGAGCCATTTTGCGAACTGCCAATCAGCTGTTTTTAATCGTCGTCCAGTAAAATAACGGTTCCTGAAGCAGGGACCGAAACAATGTAAAGCGAAAAAAACCCATAGAAACATCGTTTTGCGATTTCGTCATCTAACGGGGTCGTCGTCAAGCAGTGCACCACTGTACACTAGAATCAATGGATCAGAGTTATTGACTGAAATCCAGTAGTCAGGGAAACAAGAGTAGGCCCACTCAATCACTGGGGAATTGGTGAGTCAGCTCTCCTATAAGTTCCACTGATTCAATGGGTTGACTTAATATAAGCAGGATGTAACTAAGGCATGCATCACTGTTGTTGTTATTTAGTTGTTAAGTCGTGTCCGACTCTTCGTGACCCAATGGACCAGAGCATGCCAGGCCCTCCTGTCTTCCACTGCCTCCCAGAGTTGGGTCAAATTCATGTTAGTCGCTTCGATGACACTGTCCAGCCATCTTGTCCTCTGTCGTCCCCTTCTCTTGCCTTCACACTTTCCCAACATCAGGGTCTTTTCCAGGGAGTCTTCTCTTCTCATCAGATGGTCAAAGTATTGGAGCCTCAGCTTCAGGATGTGTCCTTTCAGTAAGTACTCAGGATTGATTTCCTTTAGAATGGATAGGTTTGTTCTCTTTGTAGTCCAGCGGACTCTCAAGAGTCTCCTCCAGCACAACAATTCAAAAGCATCAATTCTTCGGTGGTCAGCCTTCGTTATGGTCCAGCTCTCATTTCCATACATTGCTACTGGAAAAACCATAGCTTTGACATGCGAACTTTAATTCCTCCTCACTTTCTACCATCAGAGTGGTATCATCTGCATATCTGAGATTGTTGATATTACTTCCGGCAATCTTAAATCCAGTTTGGGATTCATCCAGTCCTGCCTTTCGCATGATGTATTCTGCATATAAGTTAAATAAGCAGAGAGACAATATACAGCCTTGTCGTACTCCTTTCCCAATTTTGAACCAATCAGTTGTTCCATATCCAGTTCTAACTGTTGCTTCCTGTCCCACGTATAGGTTTCTCAGGAGATATATAATCCAGCATATGTTAGAAATTTGGTCTCTAGTTCCTCTGCCCCTTTGAAATCCAGCTTGTACTTCTGGGAGTTCTTGGTCCACGTACTGCTAAAGCAGTATGATTTTGTGTATAACATTGCTAGGATGTGAAATGAGTGCAATTGTACTGTAGTTGGAGCATTCTTTGGCACTGCCCTTCTTTGGGATTGGAATGTAGACTAGTCTTTTTCAATCCTCTGGCCATGTGTTGACTAGTTGCCACTTACTACAGAATTTCAGCAACTGTCTCCAAGGTTAATGTTACGAAGTAAGAAAGAGGAATGGTGTGACATCTTGAAGACTCACAAGTTTTATTTGGCACAAGGTTTCACCTTGTTTGGGACGTGGTGGCGCTGCGGGCTAAACCGCAGAAGTCTGTGCTGCAGGGTCAGAAGACCAGCAGTCGTAAGATCGAATCCATGCGACGGAGTAAGTGCCCGTCGCTTGTCCCAGCTCCCGCCACCCCAGCAGTTCGAAAGCATGTAAGTGCAAGTAGATAAATAGGTACCACCTTGTTGGGAAGGTAACAGCGTTCTGTGTCTAAGTTGCACTGGCCATGTGACCACGGAAGTTTGTCTTCGGACAAAACACTGGCTCTATGGCTTGGAAACGGGGATGAGCACTGCCCCCTAGAGTCGAACACAACTGGACAAAAATTGTCTTTATCACCTTGTAACCTCCCCACTGGGTTAAAATCTACAAAAGCTTATGCAAAATAACATGTATCAGTGATACATGTTTACAGCTTAAGATAAAATCCAGAAGACCACCCACTGTCATTCACTCACAAGGCACATTTATGCAGTACAGTGGTGCCTCAACTTATGAACACCCCGACATATGACCATTTCGAGTTACGACCAACCCTGGCTGCAAAATTTTGTTTCTACTTGTGATCAGAGCTTCGACTCATGAACAGAAAAAGGCAGGGAATTCAAATTGCTGACCGTTGGTGGCGAAGAGGCTGCTTCTCTGTAGCTCTTTTGCCCCAGCAGTTAGAGAGTGTGGGATTGGAGGAGGCTTCAGAATGCCTGGTAAGGTAAGGTGCTGCTTTTTGCTTTTAAAAAATGTTCTGGGTGGGTTTTGCAGCATGGTTTTAGGCTGGGGAGTTATGTTTCTGTGCTGTGATGGGTCCCCCCCCATTTCCGATGGGTCTTACAGAGTTTGTTTGCTTTTTGATTCCCCCCCCATTTCTGATGGGTCTTGCAGGGTTTGTTTGCTTTTTGCTTTGGGTTTTTTTTTTTTTTTTTTTTTTTTTTTTGCATTTCCAAAGGTCGCATTTCCAATGGATCTTGCAGTGTTTTGTTTGTTTGGTTTTTTGTTGATTTTTTCTTCTGGCAGAATGGATTAATTACATTTCAGTAAATTCCTATGGGAAGTGGTGCTTCAGCTTATGACCATTTCTAGTTACAACCGGAATTCTAGAACCAATTAAGTTTGTAAGTCAAGGCACCACTGTACCTGCAATACATATATGAACAGATTTCATGGAAGAGGACAGTGGAGGAGAAGATAAAAGTAATATTTATTTATTTATTTATTGCATTTATATGCCGCCCATCTAATAAAAACAATTTAAAATATACATAGTTTTACATAGATAAAAACAAGGCAATATAAGATATAAATCATAAGTTTACAATTTTAACAATTAATTTAAAGTAAACAGTTCCAAGATGGCATAGATCAAAAGGAAAAAAAATAAGAGTCACTTAATTGACTGAAGGGAAGGCCTGCTTGAATAGCCAAGTTTTCAACTGGCTTTTGAAAATGCCCAGCGAGGGTGCCAGCCGAATTTCGGTAGGGAGGGTGTTCCACAGCCGAGGGGCCACCGCCGAGAAGGGCCGGTTTCTTGTTTTTTCCTTCCGGGCCTCCCTTGGCGTCAGACCCCTCAGCCATCCCTGCTGGCTATGTCGGGTGATTCGGGTAGATCTTGGTTGGAGAAGACGATCTGCCAGATATTGAGGTAAGTACATAGGAACAGTCCTGCTGGACCAGAGCAAAGAACTGTCTAGGCCAGCATGCTATTTCTGCAGAGATCAGACAATGTCCCTTTTGGAAGCACCTGGGCAGGACGTCAATGCAACTGCATTCCTCAAGAACTGATATGCAGGGGCACATTGCTTTGGGACATAAATAGAATCTACATTCATCCAGACTAACAGCCCCTCATCTCTGAATTCATCCAGACCCAATTTAAAGCTGATCAAGTTTGTAGCCTTCAGTAGCAGTGAACTCCACAATGCAACTACACACTGTCCAAGGAAGTACCTCCTTTTATCTTCTCATTATACAGTGTTATTTTTGACATTTAGACACATGTAACTAACTACAACCAATATGAGCAGTGGTTTTAGACACAAGTAGCTGTGAAAGGGTTGCCATTATGTCAGAATAGTCTTGATGACACACACATAATGACTTAGATCAGCTTGTTCCTGAAGGGTTTTGGATACTGTAGGAAGACATTCAGGGCAATGTACCTGAATTAATATGATAATATTGAGAATATATCTTGCTTCCTTAGCTATAGGAAAGAAAGATCCTAACAGGTGTCTCGGATGACCAAGTTCACACAATTATTTTTATACCAATATTGAAAAACGTATTATAATATTTACTTTGCAGTCTTAAGTTTGTGTAGTGATTTCAAAATTCCTCCTACTGTGTTTTGTTCGGCATAACCTCTTTAGTACATTGGATGCAGATTCTGTAGTACTTTGGTTACCTGTGTCTAAAAATGTGAAAATCTAGAAATGAATAAAGATATTAATTTTATTATGGAGTGCCATTGAAGACACATTTGGAAAAGCTGGAAGCTGGAAGACACATTTGGATTTAATTGAAACAGATGCATTATAAAGATTATAGTGAAGGTGAAAGAGATGATGGTATGGAAAGAAAAGTTTTATTATGCCTTGATTTCTTTTAAAAAGGCAATGATTTACACAATCTGACACAGTTTTGCATAGTCATCACCACCATGCTATTATTTCCATTTTAGACAGGAACAACTCTTAGTGAAAAGGTTTTGGAAGTCTTACAAATAAAATGTGCCAAAGGTAAAGGCAATAAAAATAAATGGATTGTGTCTGTAAGAAGGTTGTATATATTCATATATCAGTAATTGATTTCTGGCAGCATTGAGGCCAAAAGAGGGCCACTGCAAGGAGGTATCCGTATGATTAACAAAAGTCCAAAGTTTGCAGGAGTAGAAAAATCTGGGGAAAAGAAACTGGGAAAGTAGTCTCCATCAACTGAATAATAATAATGATCAACATCTTTGAACTGCAGAGCTGGAAGGGACCCTATGAATCTTTGTGTCCAGCCCCAGCTAGTGAGGCTCAGTGGGGAATTTAACTCCCAACCTCTGGCTCTGCAGCCCTATACAGTGGACCCTCGACTTACAGGTGGCTCGACTTACAGACTTTTCGAGCTACAGACTTCTCTGGCTGCAAAATTTAGATTCGACTTGCAGCCTGAGAATCGACTTACAGACCAGAAAAAACCCAAAATGGAACAAAAATAGAATAAAAACCGCTGGTTATGGGATTAATCGGTTTTCAATGCATTGTAGGTCAATGGAGATTCGACCTACAGACTTTTCGACTTGCAGACACCATTCCAATACGGATTAATTCCGTAAGTAGAGGGTCCACTGTACATAAACCACTGAGCTATCCAGCATGAATTAATGCTGGTTTTGTCGAAGTGGAGAAACAAAACAGAGAGAGGAGAAAGGAAGGGTAGCCTGAAAGAAGGCATGGGTAGAATATTTGTTGCAGGTTTCCTGCTGGTCTTGGGGCATAGCTGGACCCAATGTGAAGCACAAACGTCTGCTCCATTCATGGGAACCTAACAGATATCACATGGTAGAAAATGTGTACTCATTACGGAACATGCAGTTGAGTAACAAATAGACATTTCAGTTCCTAGTTGATGTTAAAGAAAGTCATGCAAGGTCGTTTACTTAGTCCTGATCCCCAAAGAAGCCTGAGAGATGAGTCACACTTTCTGCTTATGCTTTTTTCTCTGGAAGGTTTAAAAGCACTGGCAAATAGATTAATATTTGTCCACCAACTTTGCAAAACTAAGGCTGTTCAACCAGAAGTGTTCTGCCATGAAAGCAGTATTACAAATACATTATGAGCAAGTGACAGCTTTTCTGTTTTCCAGGTCTATTTGTATAATTGTTTTTTTAATGTCATTTTCATAGGCATGGCAGATTGCAAAGTACAGTTCCTAGATATTCTGTGATTACTACTAGAAGCATTGTTGAGAGAATGGCGTTGGAATCCTACCTAACAAGTCCTTGCAGAAGGCAGAGCTATCCATGATGTTGCGTATATTTGCCAGGGACTCAGGGCTTGAATATTATGAAGACATATTTGCTAACTTTAAATAAGTCCGTCATCATAGCATGAATTTAAATGTGGTTTGAAACTAAGTATTTAAAATAACTAATTTAAATAAAAAATTAGAATGAATATGTATTTACTAAAAATGTGCATACTTGATTTAACAAAAGGATTGGGATTATTAGAAGAAGAATCAGACTGGTTTTCTTTACTGATTTTACTAACAAAGAGTCTATTAAGCAGAAATGTGTATCCATGCACATACTGTACAGTGGTGGCTTGCATTACAATGTTAATTCATTCCAGCGAAATCGCTGTAGAACAAAAATGTCGTAATGCGAAATATAAAAGCCCATAGAAACGCATTAAAACCCGATCTATGCATTCCTATGGGCTTGAAACTCACCGTCCAGCGAATATCCTCCATAGCACGGCCATTTTCTCTGCCTGTGCAGCAAGGAATCCATCCCAGAAAAGAGCAGAAAGCCATTTTTTTTACCTGGCGGCCATTTTGAAACTGCCGATCAGCTGGCCAAAAATAATCATTTTGCGAGAATCGGTTCCCGAAGCAGGGAACTGATCATCACAAAGCGAAATTCCCCCATTGAAACCATCGTAAAGTGATCGCTTTTGCGATCGCAAAAAAATTGTCGTAATGCGATTTCGTTGTTAAACGGGGCGCTCGTCTTTCGAGGCACCACTGTATTTGTAGCACAGTTGTAAAGCACAAGAAACATGGTTTCCAGTGGTGACTTTTTTAATACAGTTACAATTATAATCAGTATGACCCACCATTCTAGACAAGTGGAAAGTCTGAATAACTGCAGTTTGTGGAAAACATTTTGCATAACATAGCAATGTTATTTTGTAGAAATTTCTCCTTAAAAGTTTAGCAGCTTGCAGCTAATCTCAATGTGAGATGGTTTAAAGAGGAAATACAAATTTGCTTTATTCTGTGTATATGTGGGAAAATATTTAACTGCATTTGTGGAAGTTTCATAAATGGATCTTGTTAATTTGCTATTTTTAAAATACTTCTCAGACCTTTCTTGTTGCTATGACAATTTCATTTTCATAAACATGATTTTATGTTCTTTGTGTGTGCATGTGAGTTTGTGTGTTTAGTTACCTATATGACATACTACAATATAGAGAATTTAGGAAGATGTGTTTGGCATGGAAATGTGACTAGTGATGTGACTCTAGTCCTTGTTGTTACATACAGCACTGATGTTACCTGTCTGTCATGGGTTTGGAGGGAAAGTTCCATCCTATGGGGAGTGGAAGGCGGGACATCAGGAGGAGGGGCTGTACTGTATAAATATGTGATGCCTGTGTGGTGAAGAGTAGATGCTGAGACAGACTGTGAGACACTGGGTTGGGACGAAGCAGCAGCTGGGGAAGAAGAAGCTGTTGTGGGAGTCTGGGTGTCTGACAGGGTACTACTGTGTGTCAGAGTACCAACCTGATAGGTTCAGGTGTCTGTGGGTTAGCCAGAACTGATGGGTTCAGGGTCTGTGCTTTAAGTTAAAGGTTCTAGGTGAACCATACTGTATGCTTGTGTGTGTGAGAATAAGCCACGTTACTTTATTTTATTCACCTGATTGTTTTATTTACCCTGTTTGTATTTAAAATAAACCTTATTCTTTTGTTGTTTAAAAATCCATCCCTGGTCTGTGTGACTTATTATAGGGAATGGTTGGTGGCAGCTTAGTGTAACTGTGTGACATATCCCAGTAGGTCTGGGTTTGTCACATTGATTGGTGTCCAGCGTGTGGGATACGACTGGTCCAGTTGTCCAGCGGTCCAGCAAAGCCTTGGCAAGTGTGCCCAGAGCAAGGGGGGTCTAGTCAGGGACAGTCTGAGGCGCGTAGGTAATCTTCTAGGTGTACCTCACGGGGAGGTGCACTAGTAGAAGAACGTGCCAACTGGGGAGACTTAGATTAAGGTGCTCTGAGGCAGCCTGATTTTGGCGGGAAAACGCTGAGGCAAAACTGCTTAGTAACAGTGAGCTAGCTTGCCAGCTGAGAGGCCCAGCAGAGGGGGGTAGGCTCTGACTCGATACTGTTGCAAGTTAGTGCTGAAGAACAGCAATCTCTAGGGAGAGCTGGTTCTGAGGCAAGAAGGAAAAAAGTGGTCGTTTTATTTTGAGGCTTGACTTTTTAAAGCAGCCTGTTCTGAGGGGGGATTATGCCCTTGACTCGAAGCCAGATAGCAGACATGGGTGAAGTGAAAGACCCCCAGATTGACCAAGGTTCTGAGGATGAATTTGGCTCAGTGCAGGGTGACAGCACAGGAGAGCAGAACCCAGAACTCAGAAAATTGATCCTAGCCCAACAGAATGAACTGAGGGTGAGGGAAATGGAAATCAGAAGAAAAGAAAGAGCTGAAATCTGTCAGGCAGAGGCAGATGCCAAGAAAAGGGGAATGGCCATGAGGATAAAAGAGATGGAACTGAAACACCAAATTAGACTGGTACAATTGGAATTGAAGTTCCTAAATAAGTTTATTAACAATTTATCAGTGGAAGAAATGTCAAAGAAGGAAAAGTATGAGGCTCAGGTCAGACAAAGTGAGCAAGATCTTGAAAAATATAATCAGCAAAAAGACATTAAATTAAAAGAAATCAGAGATAAGGCTGAAGAAAAAGTGAAAGAGATAAAAGCTAGGGCTGAGGAAGAAATTTTACAGATCAGGGCTGAGTTTGAGGCTAAGCAAAAGGAGCTAGAAAGGAAACCAAAATCTGTGGCAGCAGCCGCAGAAATCGCAGATTTTATTTCCCAAATAAGAAAGCCCTTGGGTGAGGGGAAATCTGTAGGTAAACCCAAAGAAACCTACAGCAAGTACTCTCAGGGACCAGGGAGAAGCCAGCAAGGGGGAGGGGCCCATGGTGAAGGGAAGCCCTCAGACATGAAACCAAGACATCAGGTTTTGGAGGGAAAACCAAAACAAGATGAGAGAGAATCAAAATACACCAGAAAATGCTATTTCTGTCAGGGAAAGGGTCATCTAATCTCAGAGTGTGAGAAATTGAAGCAGCTAAAAGGAATGGTGCCTCAGAATTCTAGTGGGACCAAGCCAAAAGCTGTGTTCTGTGTCCAGAAAGAGCAAGGCTCAGTGTCACAGAGGGAGCCTGTTGCCATGGCTACTCAGGCTGGAACAGCTACCTATGCTGAGCAGGCTGAGGAAAATGGTCCTCTTGTGGAGGTAAAGCGCTGCTTGCTGATAAAAACAGATTCTCAGTTGTTTGAGACAGCAGGGGTGGACGTAGGAATACTTGACCGGCAGTATAGGGGGCTGCGGGACACTTGTTCCCAGGTAACCCTGTGCCATCCAGATATTATTCCTCGGGAGTTTATAATCCCAAATGAGAGCATAAAGGTGGCAGGGATTGAGGGGCAGGTAATCTCTCTGCCAGTAGCAGAGGTACCTGTCAACTTTCAAGGCTGGAAGGGAGATTGGCGGATAGCGATTTCATCGACTCTGCCAGCAGCCGTGCTCGTGGGAAATGACCTGGCTGAACATGTGAAACGGGTGCTAGTGATTACACGCTCACAAGCCACCACAGGGACAGTTCAGGGGGGTGATGATGAGCCAAAGACGGAGGCAGAGGGGAGTTCAGAAGCTGTGGTGGAAACCTTAACCACAGACAGCAGATTTGGACAGGAGCAAAAGGCAGACGCCACTCTCCAAAAGTGTTTTGAACAGGTGACTGACGCCCAGCTAACACCTGAAACCCCAGTGAGATTTCTGGAGAAAAAGGGGATTTTATATAGAGAGACCCTGAGGAATATCTCAAAAGGGGGAGATGGGATCAGAAGTCAGCTGGTGGTACCTGAAAAGTATCGCCCCATGATCTTACAAAGGGGTCACTCTGAAATGTTTGCTGCACACTTAGGGGTGAAAGGGCCCCTTGATTTGATCAAGCAAGATTGGGAGCAGATCACCCAGGATGACCCACAAGACGTTGTGACTTACATAGACACCTTGATGAATGACCTAAGGAGAAATCTAGAGCTGGCAGCAGAAAACCTGCAAGCTCAGAAGGTCAGACAGAAAACATGGTATGACCACAAAGCTAGAGAGAGGCACTTTGACCCAGGGGAGGAAGTGCTTTGGCTTAGGCCCTGCAGAGAGAACAAACTGCAGCTCAAATGGGCAGGACCATATAGGGTCATTTCCAAGATGTCAGACCTGAACTACCTAATAGAGCAGGAGGAGAACCAAGCAAGGAGGGTGGTTCATGTGAATGCCCTAAAACCCTACTACAGAGGGGAACAGAGGGTTCTATTTGCTATAAAAGCAGCTGAGAGTGAGGAAGCTGAATTACCCTTCTGGGAGGGTAGAGGGGAAGTAAAATACAACCCAGAGGAGGTAAAGATCAGTCCTGCACTCACCCAAGACCAGCAGCAAGAACTAAAAATGCTGCTTAGTAAATATCAACAGGTGTTTTCCAACAAGCCGGGGATAGTGAAGGGAGTGATGCATCGGATCCATACAGGGGATGCACCCCCGCAGGCAGTATCCCCATACCGAGTAACGGGACCCTATAGGGACAAGGTGCGGAAGGAGCTGGACGAGATGCTTAGGGAGAACATAATCGTCCCCTCTTCTAGTCCTTGGTCCTCTCCGATAGTCCTTGTGGACAAGCCTGATGGGAGCATTAGGTTTTGTGTCGATTACAGGAAATTAAACCGTGTAACCACTCCTGATGCCTACCCAATGCCCAGGCTAGACAACCTGATTGAAACCATAGGGGGTTGTCGGTTCATCTCATCATTGGACCTGGTAAAGGGATATTGGCAATTAAGAATTGATCCCAGGGATCAAGAAAAAACTGCCTTTTGCAGCCCTTTTGGTCTCTATGAGTTTCGAGTCCTGAGCTTTGGTCTCAGAAATGCACCAGCCACATTCCAAAGGCTAATGGACCAGACCTTGGCAGGGCTCAGTGACTTTACAGTGGCCTACATTGATGACATAGGGATCTTCAGTAATACCTGGGAAGATCACCTGATACACCTGGAGTTAGTGCTGCAGAGGTTAAGTGCAGCAGGGCTAACAGTAAAGGCCAGCAAGTGTCAGCTGGGTAGCCCAGAAACAAAATACTTGGGTCACATGGTAGGGGGAGGAGTGATAAAACCCCTGGAGGCCAAAATAGAAGCTGTTCGTGATTGGCCCGGACCCAACGCCAAGAAAAGGGTCGGATCATTTCTTGGGTTGGTGGGCTACTGCAGAAAGTTCATCCCGAGGTTTAGCGAGGTTGCGGCTCCGCTGACCGATCTGACGAGGAAGAAGGCTGATGACCGCATCCCGTGGACCAGCGACTGTGAGGCGGCGTTCCAGAGGTTGAAGGAGGCGTTAATCAACTATCCTGTCCTGCGTGCTCCAGACTTCGACCGGGAGTTCATCATCTACACCGATGCGTCTAACAGCGGGGTAGGAGCAGTTCTGTGCCAGGAGGATGAGAATGGTGACCAGCATCCAGTGTCCTACCTGAGTAGGAAACTTCAAAAAGGTGAGAGACATTTGGCAACCGTGGAGAAGGAGTGTTTGGCCATAGTCTACGCGATCCAGAAGGCCAAGCCTTACATCTGGGGAAGACATTTTGTTCTGTGTACTGACCATTCACCATTGCAATGGTTAAAGACAATGAAAACCCACAATAGCAAACTTATGAGGTGGGCTTTAAACCTACAGGACTATGACTTTGAAGTGAAGGTGGTCAGAGGGTCAGTGAACTGTGTTGCTGACGCCTTATCAAGAAGACCTGAAGAATGAAGACGGCGAAAGAACATGGACTATATGTATATAATGAAGACAAAAAGTTAAAATGTACCTGGTTTTAAATTGGTTTGTATTAATAAAGGTAAAATTGATGTAATGCATATGGTAAATGTTTGAAATGCCTATTTGCTATGTTTAACTTGGAGTGTAAGTATATGTAAGTATTATATGGTATGTATAAATGTTGTTGTGTATTTTATGCAGGTTGTTTTTTGGTGAAAAGCACTTTTAGCTTTCCCCCTACAAAACAACTTTTAAAGAGGGGAGGTGTTACATACAGCACTGATGTTACCTGTCTGTCATGGGTTTGGAGGGAAAGTTCCATCCTATGGGGAGTGGAAGGCGGGACATCAGGAGGAGGGGCTGTACTGTATAAATATGTGATGCCTGTGTGGTGAAGAGTAGATGCTGAGACAGACTGTGAGACACTGGGTTGGGACGAAGCAGCAGCTGGGGAAGAAGAAGCTGTTGTGGGAGTCTGGGTGTCTGACAGGGTACTACTGTGTGTCAGAGTACCAACCTGATAGGTTCAGGTGTCTGTGGGTTAGCCAGAACTGATGGGTTCAGGGTCTGTGCTTTAAGTTAAAGGTTCTAGGTGAACCATACTGTATGCTTGTGTGTGTGAGAATAAGCCACGTTACTTTATTTTATTCACCTGATTGTTTTATTTACCCTGTTTGTATTTAAAATAAACCTTATTCTTTTGTTGTTTAAAAATCCATCCCTGGTCTGTGTGACTTATTATAGGGAATGGTTGGTGGCAGCTTAGTGTAACTGTGTGACATATCCCAGTAGGTCTGGGTTTGTCACACTTGTGACTAGTTATATTTACTTGTACATTTTTAGGGCATTTCTAACCAGCTTTTTGGTCCTGAAATGCTCTCCTGGAAACTTCCAGTAATGTACAATAAACAACTGAAATTTCAAAAAAAAATTTTAAAAAAATAAGCAATCAAAAACAAGAGCAGAATAAAATCACCCCCAAAATGCAAGTTGTTCCTGAGAAAGAGGTAAAATAATAGCTGCCAGAGAAAAAGCCATACAAATTAACCCTGCACAAGTTTGCTCTGAAATGAATCTCCAAAGTGAAGAAACCAGTTGATCTACTACATTAGGGGTAGTAATTTTAGAAGAGGTTGCCATGTTAGTCTATGCTAGCATATCAGGATCAACCCTGAGTGCTCACTGGAAGGACAGATTCTGAAGCTGAGGCTCCAATACTTTGGCCATCTCATGAGAAGAGAAGACTCCCTGGAAAAGACCCTCATGTTGTGAAAGTATATGGGCAAGAGGAGAAGGGGACGACAGAGGATGAGATGGTTGGACAATGTCATTGAAGCTACCAACGTGAATTTGACCCAACTCTGGGAGGCAGTGGAAGACAGGAGGGCCAGGCGTGCTCTGGTCCATGGGGTCACGAAGAGTTGGACATGACTAAATGACTAAACAACAACAACAAGCATATCAGGAAAAGAAAAATTTAAAAAATAGAGAAGACAAAAATGTTGTGGCATCTTAAAGACTAACTACTATGTTTTAATGTGAGCTTTAGTGGGCAAGGAAGTAGAAGTGGATTTGTCCACAAAAGCTCACATTAAAATATAGCAGTTGTGTTTTTTAAAGTTGTCATAATTTTTTTGTCTTTTTTAAATTTTTCTTTTGTTTTTGCCTGATATACATTAAAGATAGGAATCACATGGCATGCAGACCGTATACACTACCAAATCTATTTTTGCTGTTGCCAGGGTGTTCACTGTATTTTTTTTTAAGGACACCACTGTGCCTCTGGAAACTTTCAGTGGGTACAACTTTTCAAACAACAAGGTGAGGCTCTCACTTTCTTATGATCCCACCAACCCTTTTTTTAAAGTAATAATAATCTTAATCCCTGTCAGGGAGGCACAGTGGGGAATCAAACTCTCAACCTCTGGCTCTGCAGCCAGATACTTAAACCAGTGATCAATATTCTGATACAGCTGTTGTGGTTATTAGTGGATCAAGCATATCTGGAAAACGAACATTTGATCTTCCAAGATGATCTGCCTCCATCTTGTGGAGAGAGTTCCACAGTCTGGGCAACACCACTGGGAAGATCCTGCCTTACTTTTGGCCAGTGTTGGGAAAAATGCAGATGTTTCAAAGGAATTGTGAGTGAGAATTTAGGAGCTCCTAAGTCTTTTTTAGGTTATGCTAAGCATAGTAAGAGATTAGTTTGGTCTAAATTTAAGCTTAGAATCTACAAGGAGAGTAGAGTTTTTGCCATGCCAGTCCACAACATTATAGCATGCAGACTAGATTATGTCATTTGCTAATTAGGACAAACTAATACTCAGTAAGTCAAGTTAGCTCTAGAATTATGAAGTCTAAGTAAAAAAACATAAACTCATTAAGGATATAAAATGTGCCTGCATCTTCCTCTTGTATGCATGAATTCTCTATTAACATTTTGACTGTTCTGATGAGTTTTAAATCAAAGTTCAATTGTCCAAGGGAAAAATTCAGAAATACCTGGTTGTACATGTGAAAGAATGATTTAATAAGAACAATGCTGCAGATAAATAATAACTGTCTATAACTTCTAAGGATGTACCATATAAATAAGCAAGATCAGTCATTACTCCACTGTGCATCCTGAGATAATTAACATCCTGAATGAGAAAGTCCAATTTGTCTGACTCCACACAATGATTTTTAATTATCTAACCTTCAGGTGATATGTAGTAGCAAGAGGATAAAATATGGATTTTGAAGAAGACCTTTGGTTTCCCTGTAATTTATAGATTCTTTCATAAGCAGCTTTCCCCATTCGTCGTTTCGTTTAGTCTTTTAGTCGTGTCCGACTCTTCGTGACCCCATGGACCAGAGCACGCCAGGCCCTCCTATCTTCCACTGCCTCCTGGAGTTGTGTCAAATTCATATTGGTTGTTTCACAGACACTGTCCAGCCATCTCATCCTCGGTCGTCCCCTTCTCCTCTTGCTGTCGCACTTTCCTAACATCAAGATTTTTTCCAAGGAGTCTTCTCTTCTCATGAGATGGCCAAAGTACTGGAGCCTCAGCTTCAAGATCTGTCCTTCCAGTGAACACTCAGGATTGATTTCCTTTAGAATTGATAGGTTTGTTCTCCTTGCAGTCCAGGGGATTCTCAAGAGCCTCCTCCAGCACCACAATTCAAAGGCATCAATTCTTCAGCGGTCTGCTTTCTTTATGGTCCAGCTCTCACTTCCATATATCACGACAGGAAAAACCATAGCTTTGACTATTCAGACTTTTGTTGGCAAGGTGATGTCTCTGCTTTTTAAGATGCTGTCAAGATTTGTCATCGATTTCCTCCAAAGAAGCACGCATCATTTAATTTTGTGGCTGCTGTCTCCATCTGCAGTGATGATGGAGCCCAGGAAGATAAAATCTGACACTGCCTCCATATCTTCCCCTTCTATTTCCCAGGAGGTGATGGGACCAGTAGCCATGATCTTAGTTTTTCTGATGTTGAGTTTCAGACCGTTTTTTTGCACTCTCCTCTTTCACCCTCATTACAAGGTTCTTTAATTCCTCCTCACTTTCTGCCATCAGAGTGGTATCATCTGCATATCGGAGGTTGTTGATATTTCTTCTGGCAATCTTAATTCCGGCTTGGGATTCCTCCAGTCCAGCCTTCCGCGTGATGTATTCTGCATATAAGTTAAATAACCCATTCAGCTGGTTTTAAGTAACAAAGGCAGGGGAAAGTTCCCATACAGATGCCCCCTTTGTAAAGAAAAGAAATCAGTGGCTATGTTGTCTTTAATAACAGCCAGAAACTGTGGTTCAGAGAAACTTGACTTCCTTGGATATGTGTTCTGCAAAGAAAACAAAATTGTTCCCAAACTGGAAGAAAGGAATCTAAAATATTGATAAAATGAAAAACATATAAACTATACTACATTTGGATTTTTGCAGGTTTAGTACTACATCGATGATGCCTTAATAGAACCATCACATAATGATCACAAAAGGTGTGTGTGCATGTGGGAATTGTTTTGAGTAGAACTCTGTTCTGGATGAGAATGTGACCCAAGTGGGTGGCGGGGGAGAAACATTTGGTTCTTAAGGAATGTGCAGTGGCATGTGTGGGTGGGAAAGTCATTGCTACAATAATTTGTTAACCACTCAGTCCTCCCAGAGCCAGTGTTAGCTAAATTGTGAAAGTTTCTGTCAACACAATGCAAAAAGGCAGTTGAGAAAACAGGATTCTTCTCCTACAAAGGGAGTATAGTTGATGACAATGCATAATGCTTTACATGCAAAATGTCTCAGATTCAATTCCTGATGCCTCCAGTTAAAAGCATCAAGTTGCAAGGAATGGGAGTGGCCTCTTTCTGCCATGGGCCCTGAGTAGTCACTGTGAAAGCAAACAATACTGGGCTCAGTGGAGGTCCCACTAGATCAGACATTGATTCCATATCTAGAGGCATGTGTCATTGAGGGAGGAAATGTATGTATGTTTATTATAATATGAGATAGCCTCAGTTTACATTTGCAAATTGGTTTGTTTTGTTTTGTAATTGGTCATTTGAGAAATAGCATAACTTGTCTGCATGTTTGACATCTTAGGCACATAGCACTGAAAAAGGCCCATGCCTGAGGGAATAATTTTGTAAGATAAAAATATGCATTTGCATTAATGTGTGCTCTGATCATCGGTTTGAACTCATGTAATGCACCTTTGTTTTCAGTAGGAGATGGGGAACAAACTGAGTACAGTATCCTGCATTTCATCTTGCTTTTGAAATCAGAAATTAAACATTTGTTTATCAACCTGCTGATTGCACTGGAGAATGGGTAGACAATACATGTTGCTACCTCTTAGTGACAAAATTCATTGCAAGTTGTGTTTGCCAAATAAGGAAACAACCCTAAGATTTAAAATCCAAGAACAATGTGCTGCAAAATTTTCTCTCTCTTTCATCTAACACATGTATTTTAATCCTGTAAGGTACTTCACATAGAATGTTTGTTGTAAAATCTTAGCAACCTGAGGCCTCTCCCCAGTGACTGACAGGAGGCTTGCTTAAATTGTGGGTAGATGCTGCCAATTCTTATTTTTGAGTTACAAAGTGGGTGGATTAGTGGGCTTTTTCTGTTGCCAATTATTTTCTATTATAATATGTGAGGTTCCCAACTGAGATCAAGTCTTTGCTGTATTCACAGCCAAAGTTGGTGCTGCAATCCTAATTAGGTTTACAAAGGGGTAAAACCCTGCTGAGCATTTGCTTTTGAGTAAGCATGTATAAGATTGTGTTATGAGCTGGTGGGAAGAAAGCATGAAGTAAATAGTTTGCATGGGCAGGTCCATGTTTTGAGAAGTGTATGTGTGTAGTTAAAGTACACTTATAGCCCTGCAAATATAGGCTTAAAGATGCTAATTGTATGCACACATGAATGTTAATGAGCACTATGGCTCCAGGTGCAATACAAACTGCCATTTCACATCCTGAAGCTGCTGAGGTATAGTTTAATCTGTTAGTAACGTACTGTAAAAGTATCATGTTTTTCTACAATATGAAACTATATGTTTGAGCTAGGCATGGGGGACTTTCAATCCTTCAGATGTTTTAACCTGCAACAACTGCCAGCGAGTATAAAGCGTGCTGCGTGCTGCTTGTATAGATAATGGTAAGGACATTGGGACTGGTGTTCAAAACATCTGGAGTGCCAATGTTTCCCCATCTGTCCTTTAAGCCAGTGGTTCTCAACCTTGGATCCCCAGATATTCTTGGACTACAACCCCCATAAACCCTGGCCAAAGAACTAGTGGTGAAGACTTCTCGGAGTCCGAGAGCCTCTGGGAACCTCAGATTGGGAACCACTGCTTTAAACAAAAGAGAACACATAGTTTTCTTCAAGTCAGTGAAGAACTGATTGTTGTGGAGTGAGTCGATATAGCAGGCTGAGCCTTTCAGCTGTGTGTAATCTGTGGAGGAGTCTTTATGAAAACTGGGTGCCTTTCAAATATGCCCCTATTTTTATCTCATAAATGTTGGCAGAGAGTGATTGAGACATGAGTTTCAGGGCTATGTAGGAAGTCATTTCTCCTTTTCCTAGGTAACATAAAGTAATTTTTTCAAAACGAGCAATAACATACAGTAGTTGTCCATTCAGATAATTGAGAAGGTATCAGCTTTAGATATATATTTTTTTGGGTACAGAAATGTCTTTCACAAATTGTGATTGTCATTAGGCTGGTATCACTGAACCTTTGACCATCCAGTCCTTTTGACCTTCAGCTTCCAGAAGCCTCAGCTAGCATGGCTGGGGTGTTAGAAATTGAAGTTTGAATATTTGGTGAACCTAAGAAGAAGAACCACTGATCTCTAGACAATTGCTGCACCATTGTTTCCTCCTCGGTTAGCTACAAGTCAGACTGAGGTCAACAAATACAGAGCAGAAGGCTGTGTACCCTGTTTGGTGTCCTTCAAATCAGCGGACTTTGTTTTTGCAGCTTATTATAATTTTGCTAGATGTGAATAGAATGATAATGTGCCCAGTTTCAAATTTCTTCATGCGATAAGTTCCTCAATGGTGAAACTGAATAAATGATTTAATCTGAACAGTAGTGTATCTTGGCTACTTCACTTGCCCTGAACCCCAGTGCATTGCCTGTTTTATCCTAATCCTTGAAAGGATCTAAGATGCTCAGCCATGAGGTGCACGATTCTGTGCTCTATATCAAAGTGCTATGAACAGCCTCCTATGTTCTCCACAAATGCCTTCTTAAAAGGTTGTGAGCGTTATCATTAAGCCTAGAGCAGTGGAAAAGACAACAGCCTGTAGAATGCAACCATATTTCACACAGTGGTTATGGAAATTCCATGTTGCTTGCCTTTGTTTTAAAATGGCAGTAGCTCCTACTCATCAAGAGAAAAAAAGAGTTTTCTGTGGCTAACTGTTTGGAGCTCTCTAAAGAATAAGAATGTGTTATTGACTAATAGGGTTGTCCTCAGTTCCTGGGCTGATGTCAAAGATAAGCCTTGATAAATCTGTTTCCTATGATCTTGACGCTTTGGTCTTGGAGGAAGGGGAGCCAAAATGAAAGAACGTTATGGCCTGTGTTGGTGTCCTTACAAATTTCACAGTGTGAGATACAGGTAGCCTATTGATTGATTGACTGAGTGACTGACTGACTGACTGACTGACTGACTGACTGACTGACTGACTTACTTACTTACCACCCCATTAGTGCCAAAGCACTATTCTGGGCAGTTTACAGACAATTAAAACAAACTTAAAGAAGTAAATATAACATAAATAACAAAAAAATAGTCTAAAAACATAAACAATGGTGCATACAATTTTCAAAGAGAGGCAAGACCAGAGGTGAGGCATTCAACCAGTGTCGACAGGAAAGCCATCCTTGAATTGTAGTGTTTTAACTGCCTCCTAAATGAATACAGGGAAGGCAGGCATAGCTCCTCTGGGAGATATTTCCATTTAAATGCCACCGGCAAGAAGGCCCTACCTCTAGTAGATGACTTTTGGGCCTCTCTTGGGATGACTTTTGGGCCTCTCGTGGAGGAGCCTGGCCTAAGAAGATCTGATGGGTCAGGCAGATGAATATGACCTTTGGGCTGCAAGCAGCCCTAGGACACAAATGTGGCCCAACCACCCATGGGCTCTCAAACAACACCCATCCCTCAAAATTCTGTAATTGGGACGGAAGGTTCAAAAATTCCCTTTGTGCCGTGTTTTAAGGGACCTGCAGTACCTATGCCCCATTTAAAAAAAAATATCCACAAGAGTGTCAAAAGGGTGGTGTCAGTTAAAATTCCCCCGGTTTGTTAAAAAAAGAGTTTCAGGGTAAGGATTGTAGGAGCAGGTCTTGCCCTCCAAGGCCTAGGATTGGGCGCATGCCCTCCGCATTCTGGATATTAGAGGAAAAAAGAAGAACTGGAAGGAAGAAAAAGAAAAAAAGCTAATAAATAGAGGAAGAAAAAATAGAGGAAGAAAAAAAGCTAATAAATAATGACACTCAATTACTGATTTTTTTTCTTGAATGGGCATCAAGAAGAGTGATTTTTCTTCTCCTTGATTATGTCATGGAGAGTGCCATACAAATAACTAAAAAGATGCAGGCTGTTCACTAGAATGATGCAAAAGCAATGCTTTTGTATTTGGTAGGAAAAGGAAGCTTAGATAAATATGTGTGTGTGTAGATGCATATGTGCACACATACACACACTCAAACGGAAAGTTATTGAAAGAAAAGGACTGTTTTCCTGACTTGTATGTTTTAAAAACTGGGTTTTAAAGGCACAATTGGGACTTGTTCCCTAGCAACACTGCTCATCTACACCTTGTGAATGATGCCAATGTTGTAAAAATCTGCCATGGAAAATGAAGCAGGTGTGGGTGGGATGGTAAGACGGGGAGGCGAGGGGAAGGAAAAAATAGTATAGTTAAGGAATTACAACAAGTCTTTTAGAGTTCATGAGATATCTGGACAATAGGCAGGAACATTATTGTTACCTGACTAGCTCACCCAAAGAAATTAAATCTGATATGCTCAGCCACTTCATGTATGATAAAAAGGTAAAGGTTCCCCTTGACATTTAGTCCGACTCTAGGGGGCGTGTCCGAATCTCGGGGGCGGTGCTCATCCCTGTTTCCAAGCCATGGAGCCAGTGTTTATTCCAAAGACAGTTTCTGTGGTCATGTGGCCAGTGCGACTAGACACGGAACGCTGTTACCTTCCCACCATGGTGGTACCTATTTATCTACTTTCATTTGCATGCTTTTGAACTGCTAGGTTGGCAGGAGCTGGGACAAGCGACGGGAGCTCACTCCATCGTGTGGATTCGATCTTACGACTGCTGGTCTTCTGACCTTGCAGCACAGAGGCTTCTGCAGTTTAACCCACAGTGCCATCACATCCCTATGTATGATATGATATGATGTATGTATGATAGGTGTTTCCTAATTGTTAGTCATCTGACCACTTTTTCTGCAAGCAGAAACTGCACATTATATGCCACTTAACCAACACAAAAGTAGCACAAAGGCTGCTCCTTGTGGTGAATAGCCAAAGTACATGCCTCAGGTAAGCAGCTGCCATTGACTAACCCTCTTTAACATGATACATCTTTTTGCTATGTTATCTATGAGTTTCGTGCAAACATTTGCTCTCTTAAAATAATGTGATACTAGTATGACTGCAGCTTGGAATGTTGCTTTTTAAAAGTTTTGTTACTTATGCCTTGGGTTCAATAGCATATACCTAAACTAACTGTTTTTCTGTCTGTAAAAATAACCTGGTTCATTGCTTGTTACTCATGTGCTGCCATTACCACTCCCTTCACCTGTATAGATTCAGTAGATAATACTACCATAAAGTTGAAAGAGCAGATGTATCATGTATGACAGAGAGGGGATAAAGCACATGCTTTGCATACAAATTACCCATGTCAGTTCCTAACAACTCCAGGTGGAACAGAAGGATCAATGTAGAGCAATTGCTTTTGTTTTAAGGTCATTCGAGGCAAAGGATCAGGTCACAGGTGATTTAAAAAACTTTGTTTTTCTGAAATTCTTAGAGAGTCTGTGCTGGTCAAGATACACAACATGTGACTACATGGTCCAATGGTGTATAAGAAAGCTTCATATGTTCCTGTGTACACATTCTCCTATTCCTTCTGTAAAAGAGGGTTTTCAGGGTTTTGTACCATTTAAGAAGCCTGTGAAGCTTATTTAATTAGGAGAAAAAGCCATGTGTGCAATGGGAAGTAAAACCTCTTTCGAACTATTTTCATTAGTCATAAGAGGCTGGCAGAGAGAGAGAGGTATCAATGAGGAGTATGTTTTTAAGGTGGCTGACAGATCAGTCTCCTAATATAGCATAAAACTTTTCCAAGCCACTGGTCTCCACCTTCTTGACACTAATGTAACTGGTTGGCTTACATTTCTGGTATGCTGTACACGGGGTTGGAGACTTAAACCACATTTGTCTAGCTGAATTAAAAGTAGAATATGAGAAAAACAATTCGTCAAGGTTTCTGAATTTAGACAGAGAAAAGTTCAAACATAAATAGCAGTGCAAATTTAATATTGGCTCTTGGGAAAGGAATGTGACTTGGCTGCTAATGCTGCAGTATCTGGAAAGTACTGTATAATGTTCTCTTTTTTTGAGGGGATAAAGGTCTTTGCATAGTGGAGGGCAAAATAAAACTGGATGTGATTTAGAAAATTGTTTTGCTTAAAATTAGTTAGAGATGGGCAGGAATTGAATCATGTTGCATCATACAAAGCTGCCAGCAGAACACCACAGGTGTCACATGAACCCTCCCCCCCATCCCCAGGCTGGCTGGCCCCCTCATCATCCATTGTATGCTGCCAGGGTCTTCCTTCTCCAGTGGTGCTCCAGGCTGTTGCTGAAGCTGCCCTTCCCTGCCTCCCCTGGCAGTTGACCACTCTGATGAAGAAATGGGACAGGGATTCTTCCCATGCAGCTGATGAGTGGTTGGCTGCTGGAGGAGGCAGAGAAGGGCAGCCTGAACTCCTGCCTGAACAGCACATCTAGAGAAGGGGGACCCTGGTGGAATGTGATGGATGGTGAATGGGCCAGCTGGCCCAGGGGGTGGGATGAGGGTCTGCAAAGCATCTGTTGTGCCACACTGACAGCTTCATATGACACAGCATAATGTGAGTTCATGACCATCTCTAATCACAATCCTACCTGAAGCCATTTATCATTTAAAGTCAGCAAGCAATTCTGCATCTACCCTAGATAGTAACTCAGTAATTAATTACAATGTGTGACTAAAACTTATGGATGATGAAATTTCCCACATAGAGTAGCAAATCAGAGAGACTCAGCTCAGTTTCTTGGGCAGTTGGAATGTACTTTCTGCCTTCTGCCTCAATCTTCAGAAGAAGCACTATGAGTAGCACCTATTAGTAGTGCCATCTTTCCATATCAGAGTATGTGATATTGTCATACTCACAAAAGGATCCCTGATTAAGTCTGAAGCAACAACAGATTGGGAGGAAAATGGCTGTGATCGGGCATTAACAGGACATTGAAGGTTGGAACTCCACACAAAAACACAGGCAGACTGACCAAGTAGAATCAGATCTTCCTGTTTGGGAAAATATCTGTAAGAGGAATGTAAGTTGAAGTGTGTCTGCTTTTGTTAAAGCAACAAAAGAGTATAACACTCAAATACAAAGGCAGTATGTAGTATTTCAGTTCTGTAAGCAGTCGTACAATGTGAGGGCTACATTTCTACATTTACTTTGTAAGATTCATTTGCATGTTGTTGTACACCAGTGGGGCCTGCTGCCATAGAAACTGAATATTAAGGGGTTTTGTAGTATGTGCAGATATAAATCTTGCACCCGTTTTAGTTTCCTCATTAATCAAGTTTTGTTTGTTCAGTGAAAGTTGAAATTCTTCCAGGAAGTCAAACCAGATATGTTTTTAAATATGCCTGCTACTGTTAATAAAGGTCAGGTTTGTGATGACATTTGCTTTTAAACAAAGAAAAGCACTGATAAGGATCTGTACCCTCCACTTCTCTTGCCTCCCTTTCTCTTACCCAAACAAGAAGTCTTCTGTTTCAGGACAATGAATAATCCAGGCAATATGCATCAATATAAACAAAGTGCAGACAACCTACTCCAGAGCAATTGGGGATAAATATAACTGTAGAAGAAATCTGTATGCTTTGCTCCCTTATTTCTCCCCTTTCTTGATTATGTGCTTTGGTTCTAAATGACCAAAGCAGGGACTAATTATATAAAGGAACAATATGTACAGTATATCATACAGACTTTGGGTATCATTTTTGGCCTTCTATTTGTACTCAGCTTCCGGTATAGAGTGTGCTGTAGGGAGATGTGCACAGCATAAAAGCTAGTAGTAGGAGCAAGCCACTCCAAGACATAGGACAGTACTGATACAGAGATTATAAAATATTGTACCATCCTGTAGGCTAAATCCTGAAAGATAAAAGGTCATTCAATATTATTATGTTATTACTTTCTTTCCTATCTCTTGTAGGGTGGTTCTCCAACCCACTCATTCAAACAAATCCTGAATATAAAGATCCATGAGAGTACCAGTAGGAGTATCTGATTCATTTAGCTATGATAGTCTTGTGAAGATGTTTTATTAATGAAGTGTTGTTTGTATAATTATGTCATAAACCATCCAGAGAGTGCTTTAGCACTATGGGATAGCATACAGTGGACCCTTGACTTACAGACGGCTTGACTTACAGACTTTTTGAGTTACAGACTTCTCTGGCTGCAAAATTTAGGTTTGACTTGCAGACTGAGATTTGACTTAAAGACCAGAAAAAAACCAAAATGGAACAAAAACGGCCTGTTACTGGATTAATCGGTTTTCAATGCACTGTAGGTCAATGGAGATTTGACTTACAGACTTTTTGACTTGAGAACCGCCTTCCAATACGGATTACGTTCTCAAATCAAGACCCCACTGTATTTGAAACAATGACAACAAAAGTCTAGCAGTGGTTCCCAACCTTCGGTCCCCAGATATTCTTGGACCGCAACTCCCAGAAGCCCTCACCACTAGCTGTACTAGCTAGGATTTCTGGGAGTTGTAGTCCAAGAACATCTGGAGAGCCAAGGTTGGGAACCACTGGTAGAGAATAAATTTCTTTGACTATCCTAAAAAGAAAGAAAGAAAAAGAAATCTAGGAAACAGACCGGAAGAATCTCTGATAAGAACAACCGTTGTTTTGTTTGAACATTAATTAAGCACTTTTGTTGTTATTTTTGTGATTGATAGGTAAGTGAGAAAGCATAGTTGCTTGGAAATGTGTGATTTTCTTCTTCGTAGCAATGCTGGAATATGCAGGGGGAGGGAATATACAGATGGATTGCCTTTTGACACCCTTTGTGATGCTCCCTGGAACTATTGTTTTTAGAAAGCTGTAGGCTACCACAGGCTTTACTAAAATTGGGAGAATATCAAGATGGGGCTTGAGAATTTCACAGAGGGTCCTTGCATCTTCCCTTTTGAACTTGAGCACTACCGTAGAGGAACAACTGTGTGAGATTGGGAGAGAGATTCATTGGGAAGAAAGAAATCTAGATAATCCTTGAGTTGCAAGGTGTTGATTCAGAATCACTCATCATAGACTGATTTTTTTCATTCTGTGTTCATCTCAGGCAAGCCTGGGAACAGATCCATTGCATTTTGAGAAAAACTTACAAATCCCAATCTTCTATTTGTCTTGTAAAGTTTATGGACACAACTGGTGGTAAGATGCTTACAGGGTGACTCTGTAATGCAGGAGGAATTAAGTATCTCCTCCAGTTCACATCATGTCAGCAAAGTATGAGAACATTTGTTTGCCAAGAAACACAGAACTGCCTTGAGGCAAATTCCTATACCCCTGCAATTTTATGCTGATCCTGTATCCCTTTCTAACAATGTCTTATCCAGCTTCGCTGTTTTTAAAATATTGATGGTAAGATTGCAGTCCTTAACTGTGAGTGAATGCTTTGCAGTTTTGAAAATCTGGAGCTGCAGTTCCTACCAAAGTGCAGGATTTTTAATAATGTGATCCATACAATGAAATATATGCAACATACTGTCTACCTCCAGAAGCTGACTATGTGCATTCATTCACTAGTACTGATGGTCTTTGTTATTCAATTTGATATCTTTTTCACACTCATGCCGTAGTTTGTCTGGCATATATGTTTGTTCCCACAAGAGGCTGAAATGTTTATTGAGGGATGTAGATAGCTGCATAAATGAAAACAAAAATTAAATAAAAACATAATATCATAGAGACATATTGCAAGGAACTGTGTATGTGTGTAAAAGATGTACTTTTAAAAATGAATTATTTTTCTAGCCACAAGGACTTTGTTAATATGTCATATGAGATGGCTAATTAGTTGAAAAATTCAGCAGTGTTCATACTTACTTTTAAATGTATGAATGGGTATTTCTAAGAATGCCTTTCAATGAGCTAGATGCTAAGATCTTCATTGGAAGCCTCCCTCCAAATCTTTTTACCTTGTGAAACACAATGGGTATTGACTGGAGAGTGGGCTTCATCAAAATGGAATTAATTCTGCAGGATGTTTCACCTGTACTAAATTTCAAAGGCAGATAAAGACCTCATTTACCCAGTTCTATCAACATGTTACCTGGCTAGATAACTCAGTGATTTAGGTAACTGGCTGCCAAAGCACAGGCTGAGTGTTTGATTCCCCACTGTGCCTTCTGCAAGGAGAGCTACCCTGGGTGACTTTGGGCAAGCTGCACAGTCCCAGGGCACACCCGAAAGAAGGGAATGGTAAACTACTCTACATTTTCTCTACATGGAAAAGCATATCAGAATTCACTTTATGAGACATTATTGTTATAGAATCATAGAATAATGACGTAGGAAGGAGTCTATAAGGCCATCGAGTCCAACTCCCTTTGATACAAATAAAGGATATCTACCAGGTGATTGTCGAAATTTCTCTTGAATACCTGCAGTGTTGGAGCACTCACCGCCTCTCAAGGTAATTGGTTCCAGTGCCATACTGGTCTAGCAATTACAAAAATTTTCCTGATATTCAACCAAAATCTGGCTTCCTGTAACTTGAGCCCATTGTTGCCTGTCCTGCACTCTGGAATGATTGAGATCCTGTCCTGCCTCTGTATGACTGCCTTTGAAGTGTTTGAAAAATGCTCCAGTCTTCTTTTCTCAAGGCTAAACATCCCAAGTTCTTTCAGTCTTTCCTCACTGGGCTTGGTTTCCAACCTCCTGATTATCCTTGCTGGTCTCTTCTGTTCTTGTTCCAATTTGTCAGCATCCTTCTTGAAGATGAGACTTAACCAGTGCAGAATAGAGGGGAACTAGTACCTCATGGGATTTGGAGACTATACTTCAGTTAATGCAACCTAAAATTTGCCTTTTTTACATTTGCCTTTCTTGTAGCCACATCGCACTGTTGGCTCATATTCAGCTTGTGATCTACAATGATTCCAAGATCCTTCTCACTCACAGTATTGCTGAGCCAGGTATCCTCCATCTTGTAACCGTGTTTCTGGTTTCTTCTTCCTAGGTGCCACATTTTGCATGTATCTGTGTTGAATTTCATTGTTGTTTCTGCCCAGTGCTCAAGCCTATCTAGATCATTTTGAATTTTGTTTCTGTCTTCCAGAATATTAGCTATTCCAATCAATTTTGTGTCATCCACAAATTTGATTAGCAAGGAGGAAACAGCAATACTTCATTGCTGCTGCACAGAACGTTTCCACTCCTTGCACCAGTCCAGGCGTAGCTAAATGTTTAGTGTTCCTTTAGTAATTTATTTATTTATTTTATTTTTATTTATTTACAATATTTTTCAGCCGCACCATTGCCAGTGGCTTCTGGGCGGCGTACAACATCAAAACCTAAAAACATTAAAAACATTTTAAGAACCAGTATAAAATACCATATATTAAAATATTTCTTAAAACAATTAAAACATTAAAAGTAATTAATTAAAATGCTGGGTGAACAGAAAGGTCTTTGCCTGGCGCCGAAAGGCCAAGAGTGTCGGAGCCAGGCGGATCTCTCTAGGGAGGGTGTTCCAAAGTTGGGGGGCAACAACCGAGAAGGCCCTATTCCGACATGCCATCCCCTTCACCTCTTTCAGGGATGGCACCTTCAGAAGGGCCTCCTGGCCTGATCTTAGAGGACGGGCAGGCACATATGGAAGAAGGCGGTCCTTTAGGTAACCAGGTCCTAAGCCGTTTAGGGCTTTATATGTCAAAGTAAGCACTTTGAATTGGGCCCGAGCAGCAACCGGCAGCCAGTGTAAATTTTTCAGAACCGGCGTGATATGAGTCCGTGCGGCGGCACCACTTACCAGCCGCGCAGCCCGGTTCTGTGCCAGTTGCAGTCGTCGGACCGTCTTCAAAGGCTGCCCCACGTATAGCGCATTGCAGTAATCCAGTCTGGTTGTTACCAGTGCATGAGTGACTGCTGCCAGGCTCCGCTCATCCAGGTAAGGGCGAAGTTGATATATTCTCCGCAGCTGTAAGAAGGCACCCCTGGACACCGAGTCCACCTGGGCTTCCAAGGTCAGACTGGGGTCAAGGAGCACCCCCAAGCTGCGGACCCTATCCTTTAGGGGGAGTGTGATCCCGTCTAAGGTAGGGAGATGACCCTTTAACCTATCTGGCGGGGCACCTACCAGCAGCACTTCAGACTTGTCTGGATTGAGCCTCAGTTTATTGACCCTCATCCAGACCATTATCGAGTCCAGGCACGAGTTCAGAACGGTGACTGCCACACCTGGATTGGTAGAAAATGAGAGGTAGAGCTGGGTGTCGTCAGCATATTGCTGACTCCTCAGCCCAAACCTCCTAACGACCTCCCCCAGCGGTTTCATGTAGATATTGAACAGCATGGGGGACAGTATAGAGCCCTGAGGAACCCCATGACGCAACCGCCATGGGTCAGAGCTACTGTCCCCCAGCACCACCTTCTGGACTCGATCAGCCAGGTAGGAACGGAACCACTGTAAAACAGTGCCTCTGATTCCCATCCCAGCCAGTCTGTCCAGAAGGACACCATGGTCGATGGTGTCGAAAGCCGCTGAGAGGTCCAGGAGAATCAACAGGGACGCATTACCCCTGTCTTTCTCCCGGCAAAGGTCGTCATACAGGGCGACCAAGGCAGTTTCCGTCCCATAACCCGGCCTGAAACCCGATTGAAATGGATCTAGATAATCCGTTTCATCCAGGAGAGCCTGGAGCTGCTCAGCCACCACACGTTCCAACACCTTGCCCAGAAAAGGGAGGTTTGCTATTGGACGATAGTTGTTCACTAGACCTGGATCCAGATTAGGTTTTTTTAGGAGCGGGCGAATCACTGCCTCCTTTAATGGGGCAGGAACCACTCCCTCTCTTAACGAGGAGTTGATGACCTCCAGGATCCAGGTGCAAACTCCCTTGGCAGATTTCTTTATTAGCCATGATGGGCAAGGGTCGAGTTGTGTAGTGGTGGCACGAACCGATCCAAGCACCCTGTCCACATCCTCAGGTCGCAACAACTGAAACTCATCCAATAAATTATGACATAAGTCCGGAGCACTGGACACAACCATGGGCTCTGCATCAACAGTGGAGTCCAAATCTTTGCGAATCTGAGCAATTTTTCCCTCAAAGTGCGTAACAAATTCGTTACAGCGAGCCACTGAGGAATCCAGGACCTCCACCGAACCATTAGGTTGAAGAAGGTCCCGGACCACTCGAAATAGCTCTGCTGGACGACACACCGAGGAAGCGATACGGCTGGAGAAATACTGGCGTTTCGCCAGCCGTATTGCCACAGAGTAGGCCCGATAATGGGCTCTAAGCTGTGTTTGGTCAAAGTCGCAGCGATATTTCCTCCATCTGCGCTCAAGCCGTCTCCCCAACCGTTTCATGGCCAAAAGCTCCTCTGTGTACCATGGAGCCTTATAGGCTCTGCGGGCAGGGAGAGGGCGCCTAGGTGTGATCGTGTCAACCGCCCGGGCCATCTCCTTGTACCACAAGGCGACCTGGGCTTCGACAGGAGCGCCGACCATATCAGCTGGAAACTCCCCTAGAGCATTCAGGAATCCTTCAGGATCCATAAGTCTCCGGGGGCGGATCATTTTAATTGATCCCCCACCCCTGCAGAGGGTAGTAGTGGCTGAGAGTCTAAATTTTACCAGGAAATGGTCCGACCATGACAACGGAGTCAAGGATAAATCCACCACATCCGGACCACCATCCCCCTGTCCCGCAGAGAATACTAGGTCAAGTGTATGGCCTTTCTCATGAGTCGGGCCGATGACATGTTGAGACAGCCCCATGGTTGTCATGGCGGCCATGAAGTCCTGAGCTGCCCCTGATAAAGTGGCCTCAGCATGGAGATTGAGGTCCCCCAGTACCAAAAGTCTGGGGGTCCTCAACACCAGATCCGAGATCACCTCCGTCAGCTCAGGTAGGGAGACTGTTGGTAAGCAGCAGGGTGGGCGGTACACCAGCAGAATCCCTAGTCTGTCTCGCAAGCCCAACACACAGTACAGGCCCTCTAGACCATTTCCCAAGGGGACAGGGAGCCTGGAAAAATGGAAGGAATCCTTATAGACTATTGCCACACCTCCTCCCCGCCCCTCCGGGCGACCCTGGTGTTGGACCAAGTACCCAGGGGGACATAACTGAGATAGAGGAACTCCTCCTTCTTCTCCCACCCAGGTCTCAGTAATGCATGCCAGGTCGGCCCCCTCATCCAAAATTAAGTCATGGATGAGGGCAGTCTTGTTTTTTGCCGACCTGGCATTTACCAACAATACCATGTGGCCCGGGGGGTGGCTGATGTGGTCACCTGGTACCATTTGGCTAGGAGTAGAGCTAGAAAGGGGGATAGGTGTAAGGTATCTAACCTCCTTTCTCCTACTCGGGCATGCTCTACTCCCACCGCCATATCTTCCCCTGCCGTATATTGTCTCTATTGGTTGCCCCAGAGACCCCTCAGACCACCCTGTTTCCCAGCTTGTTCCCCAGCCGGTTCCTTCAGGGAATCTGGCAGCCGCCGAGAGCCCAGCCATAGTCCCACCGTCTCTCACTCAGTGAGCTGTGGAAGGCAGATGAAGTTCGGCTCCCCCGAGTACAGGAATGCTGGTCTGAAAGGGCCCCAGAAGCAGCTCCGGCTTAAAAGCCTTCTTTTCCCCTTGAGCCAGGTGGCTGATGTAGGGAGGGGAGGAGGCAGCCAAGAAGCAACAGGGCTCAATCCTGCAGAGCAAAGGTGACTTAGCCAGTTTCCTCCGCAAAAGGCTGGCAGCCGGCCAACCACAAACCCACCGTCTCTCACTCGGTGAGCTGCGGAAGGCAGATGAAATTCGGCTTCCCCGAGTGCAGGAATGCTGGTCTGAAAGGGCCCCAGAAGCAGCTCCGGCTTAAAAGCCTTCTTTTCCCCTTGAGCCAGGTGGCTGATGTAGGGAGGGGAGGAGGCAGCCAAGAAGCAACAGGGCTCAATCCTGCAGAGCAAAGGTGACTTAGCCAGTTCCCTCCGCAAAAGGCTGGCAGCCGGCCAACCACAAACCCACCGTCTCTCACTCGGTGAGCTGCGGAAGGCAGATGAAGTTCGGCTCCCCCGAGTACAGGAATGCTGGTCTGAAAGGGCCCCAGAAGCAGCTCCGGCTTAAAAGCCTTCTTTTCCCCTTGAGCCAGGTGGCTGATGTAGGGAGGGGAGGAGGCAGCCAAGAAGCAACAGGGCTCAATCCTGCAGAGCAAAGGTGACTTAGCCAGTTCCCTCCGCAAAAGGCTGGCAGCCGGCCAACCACAAACCCACCGTCTCTCACTCGGTGAGCTGCGGAAGGCAGATGAAGTTCGGCTCCCCCGAGTGCAGGAATGTGTAATAATGTGTACTGGCCACCCTATATTCTATATGCTATACTAAAGATGATGAAACTGGAGGTGGTACAGAGTTTACTGAATTTATTTACTGAACTCCTCAGTCCAGTGAAACTAAGGAAGTTCCATCTAATTTAGTTATATTGTAACAGATTGTGTACGTGTGATATTATTGCTACCTTATGCTATTTTTAATGTATTATGTGTTATAGATACATTGGATATGCCCACTTGTCAGTGACCATTATAAAGCTCATCATCATTGTCATCAATTTAATTAGCATTCCCTTTATCCCCTGCTCCAGGTTGCTCATAAAAATGTTGAAGAGCCCTGGGCCCAGGACTGAGCACTGGGGTACCCCACTTGTTACCTCCTCCCAGTTTGAGAAGAAGCCATCAGTCATCACCCTGTATGATTAATGTAGCCAACTGTGTATCCACTTGACAGTTCTTCTATCCAGCCCACCCTATTTAGCTTGCTAATCAGGCTATCATGGGGTAGTTTGTCAAAAATCTTTTTCTGAAGTCAATATATACTATGTCTACAACATTCCCTACATCAAGGACGTTACCTGGTCAAAAATGAGATCACATTAGTCCAGCAGAATTTGTTCTTGACAAATCTGTGTTGGCTTCTAATTATTATTGCATTTGTTGTTTTGTCTGTTGCTGCTGCTACTGCTGTTTCTGCTCCTATCAGCATGTTGTTCTGCAGATCTTTACCATTTCTTCTATTTCTGTACTTTTTTTTTGTTTTTAATGTTCAGCTACTGGAAGTAGTGACACTCAATACTGGAAGAACAACACTCAACATTTTTTGTGTTGTTTTGTTTTTGTTTTTGTCCTGATTTCTTTTCCCCATTGCTTCTTTTTTTTCCCCTGGCTATTCTTTGTCTCCAAGTTAGGGCATTTCCCTGTCTTCTCTCCATTTTACCCCGACCAAGCAGTTCTCCCTCTCTCCCTCTGTCTTTCTGTCCATCATTCTGTCTGTTTCCCCCTCTCTGAGCTGTCTGAAGAATTTGCGAGCCCTGCAGAAATAAGCACCACGTGGATATACCAAGATATCATCTGGAGAAATGAACATCCCAGGCCTTATCTCTAGGGAAAGTGGAGAGGTGGGAAGGGACTTGAGCGCTAGTATGACTGAAGAGGTTAATGCAGGCTACAGACATATTTTAATAATTTCTAATGAATTTTGTAAACAAAATAACCCCAAGGTGCACACATGTAGGGTAACTTTTAGGTGGTTAGATTTTATGACCTTAGAGTTATAACAGAGATAGACCCACATTCTGCTTTACTGTTATGGAAATCGTGTTTTTGCCCAGTTTTCATTTGGATACTTTGTTTAGGATTGTTGGAAACAGGCCAATGCTATTTTAGGCAGTATTAACAAAATTACAGTCTTCAAATACTTGTTCCCTTCTATTTGGCACTGGTTTGGCCTCATGCCAACAAACTGGAACAAGTTTAGAGGAGGGTAGCAAGGATGATCAAGGGACCGGAAACCAAACAATACGAGGAAAGACTGAATGAACTGGGCCTATTTAGACATGAGAAAAGAAGATGGAGGGCAGATATGATATATAATTTTTTCATATGCTTGAAAGATTATCATACAGAGGAGGGGCTAGATGTGTTCTCAATAGAGATGGGGGTATTCATATACGAATACAAATATCCCCCTACAGATACAGATAACAAGGGTCTGGCCCCAGGGCCTGACCACTCACAATTTCACCACTGTTGCGAGCTCCACGGTGCCTTCCTATCACTCTGTTGCTCGTAATGGATTAGGCAGTCCTGGCAGAAGGTGGGATGATGAGTCTCTCTGCCAGGTCACGAGCAACATCTCTGTTGCTCATGACCTGGCTAATCCATCACGAGCAACAGCGATGGGAAGGCACCGTGGAGCTCGCGGCAGTGGCAGAATCATGAGTGGCCAGTTGGGCACCAGGGGGCCGGACCCTCATTATCTATACCTGCAAGGGAGGGGACATTCATATACAAATATGAATACCTCCATCTCTAGTTCTCAATCATCCTAGAGTGCAGGATACATAATAATGGGTTCAAGTTGCAGGAAGCCAAATTCCAGTTGAATATCAGGGGGGAAAAAACTTCCTAACTGTTACAGTACAGCAATGGAACCAATAAGCTCAGGAGCTGGTGAGCCCTTCAGTGCTGGAAGCATTAAAGGGAACATTACACAACCATATGATGTATATGCTTTGATTTGGATTCCTGCATTGAGCAGGGGATTGGACTTGATGGCCTTATTGGTCCCTTTCAACTCTGTACTTTTGTGAAACTCTTGACAGATCATTGCCCAGTGTGGGAAAAGAGATTGTTATATGCTCATGTCTTTCACATTTTCTAATGATGAGTTTCAGCATCTCTCTTTTCCCAACATTGCATGTTGTTTTTAGCTGCCAAGGCACTGGTCTACAAAAAGCAGGAAAATCACTAAAGGATCAGCCTTCAGTGTGATTACCAGTTGTCACAGTTAATTGACTAGAAAAATCTGGATGTCAGAGGAGGTGAAAAATCGTACACTTCAGTTTTGTTGAAGTAATGCAGCTGTATATTGAAGTATTCCTAAAACAACTTTAAAAATCAGACAAAAAACTAGGGTGTGCACTTAAAACCTCCCTGACAACAGATGGAAGATTGCTCCTTTTTGGCTAGTGAAGAAAGGAGAATTTAATGGGAACTGAAAACCAGAAGAGTAATAATATGATTGCAAGCAACACTCCTGGACACAACTTTCTTCTTTAGCTTCATTGATGCATGAATGGCAATGTATGACTGGTATAGATAAAAGAGTTTTCATTGTTTTCATTTAATCTGAACTTTTAGTTAGTCACAGAAGAGTGCATTCAAATATTCTAAGAAGGCTAAATTTTACCAGTAAGAAATGCTCCTGTTCTCATCTTCCCAATGATCACTCTTCTTTAATATGAAAGTTATCTTCAGTATATTGCTACTTAATCATTAAAATTAATCCTAGCACAATAAAACTAAATAATAAAAGCAATGCAATATTCCAGCATAATTATGTGGAAAGATAAAACTATAAAGTTAACAACAACAAAAAAGAAATATAGTAAATTTAGATTGAATTAATTTCAAAAGTCTCTAAAAATGCCTAGACAAACAGGAAGGTTTTGATAGGGTACCAACCAATCGACTGAGCATGTGATATTTATTTACAAAAATACAAAGAAAAAGAAAAGGTTGTATGTTTTTGACTAATTTTGTTCTTGCTATGTGCCATCAAGTTGCTTTTTGCCAGTTATATAGTGTCAGCTGCATATCTTAAACTACTTATGTTTCTTCCATCAGTTTTCATTCTTCGTTCATCTGAATCTAATCTAGCTGTCTGTCTGATATGTTTTGCATACAGATTGAATGTACAGGGAGATAAAATACACCCTTGTCTGAAACCTATGCTTACCAGAAACTATTCAGTTTCTCCATATTCTGACCTAATACTAGTCACTTGTGTAGGGTATGGGTTACACATGAGGACAATGCAGTGTTGAGGTACACCCATTTCTTTTAGAATAACTCATAGCTTCTTATAATCCTCACAGTCAAAAACTTTGGTGTGGTCTATAAAGAATAGACCAATCTTCTGAAATTCTTTGGTACACTCTGATAGATCAAATATGTTTGCAGTATGATTCCTAGTGCCTCTTTCATTTTGGAATTTAGCTTGGATATTAGGAATTTCTTAATTCATACTGGGGAAAAGGCTTTGTTGCAACACTTTGAACATCTCCTTGATTTCATGAAAAATTAATGCAATGGCCCTGTAGTTACTGCACTGCTCGGCATTTCCTTTCTTGAGGACTAAAATGTATGATAAATGTTTCAAATCTGTAGACCATTGCTATGTTTGCTATATTTGTTGGGATATTCTTGTTATCCTTTTAACAGATTCCTTTTCTGTAGCTAGAAATAGTTCTACCTGTATCCCAACTACTGGTGATAAATTTCTTCCACGTGATTTTAGAGCAGCTTTCCTTTCATTTTCTAAAATGCCAGGGTCTTCATTATAGGATTCCTCTTCAAAGGAATCTGTCATCCTTGTATCTCGCCTGTATAGCTCTTCAGTATATTGTTGTATAGCTAATCATAGCATGACAATATGAATCGTAACAAAAGTAGGGACCAAATTTTTAATTTACTAGTATCTTCCACTTAGAGTGCTAAGCTACATTTTAAAATATTGTGATCTTCTGAGTAATGTTAATGTTCTCTCCTTCCATGCATATTGAAAGTAACTGCTCATTTGAGCAATCTGGAAAAGCTGCTAGGGATGAAATGGCCCTTTGGTAAAATTTCTAACAAAACTGCATATGTGGCACTTTTTTAGCATCCCAGAGCCACATGGACAGAATCTTGAGGCCACAGAAATTCCTCCGTATTGATCAACCTGTTAACCTGGTGCCCTCCAAGCATTGCCTCTTAGCAACTATCCAGCCCATATGATCACAAGAGGCATTAGGGCAGACCTGGGCAAAGTGCGGGCTGCTCCTGTCCGGCCTGCGGACAGTTTTGAACATCAAAACCATTTATAGCTTTTTGTCTAAAGTTGATGAGTTGCTTATCTTTAACATACCACAAAAAACCTCTTTAGTATTTGTAAAAATTAACAAGTTTAAAATAAAAACAATCATAACATCACTGTTTCATTTTATTTTTAAGTAAAGTTGGTTTAGCCCCCGGACACAGTTCAGATTTTTCATGTGTCCCCCTTATAGAAATTACTTGCCCACCCCTGCATTATGGAGTAAAGAAGCCAGGGATACTCTCTATCTTTTATTTGACTCTCTAACCTCTGCTTCCTACTGCATCTTGTGTTACACTGATATTCTCAGGATCTGCCTATCAGTTTCATTTTTCTTCTTTTTCTGACCCTCTGAGGAGCAGATATCATTGTTGCTCCTCTCCCGTGGCATGTGTCACTTTAATTAAAATTGGGGTTTGGGCATTTCTGTCTTAAATGCAACTTCCTTAATAAAGGTTAGCTGTTTCTTTTAACTGTTTCTACCTACTTTATTGTGGGACTAACAGCCCATGTGTCTATGCAGCACTTATTCTGGTACTGAGAGAAATCTTAACAGTATATTTCTCCTTCTCTCACCTTGTGAACATTCACAACCAAACCTAGTTTAAAACCTGCACCATACTTGGGGACAGTAAGATTCGGGGGGGGACCAAAACATGGAACTTTGCATGATGTTAGCAAATAGCAACTGATGAGCCAATAGTGACCAGACACATTCATAGGATCATAGAATAATACAGTTGGAAGGAGCCTATAAGGTCATCACGTCCAGTCCCAAGCTCAATGCAGGAATCCAAATTGAGGTATACCTGATAGACAGTTGTCTAATTTTTCTTGAATGCTTCCAGAATTGAAGCACTCACCACCTCCTAAGCCTATTAGTTCCATTGCTGTACTATTCTTACAGTTAGGTCATTTTTCCTGAGATTCAAATGAAATCTGTCTTCCTTGAGACCGTGATTATATGTCCTTTACTCTAGGATGATCAAGAACAGATTCTGCTTCTCCTCTATATGACAGTCTTTCAAATATATGAAAGTTGGTATCTTTTTTGCCCTCCCTCCTCTTTTCCCAAGGCTAAGCATGCCTAGTTCTTTAAGTCTTTCCTCGTAAGGCTTGGCTTCCAGTCCCCTGTTCATCCTTGCTGCCCTCCTCTGAACTTGTTTCAGTTTGAACTTGTTCCATTTTGGGGCCTGTTGCAGCTATCATGAGGGTGAGGTGTGGGCCTGAACATGGTTGGGATCTTGCCTCTCCCTGCTATGCAACCATAGCAACAGATTGGCTGCATGGTTTTATAAGTGACCAACCCTAGCATGAGCTAGAGCGAAGCAGCAAGCTCAGTCAGGGGATGCAGAGAGGCAGAAAACATCTAAAAGATACTGATGTAAAGAGTAGCATCTGCCACCAAGTTACTGTGTTGTCCTCACGTGCAGTGAATACTGTCTTGTCCCTAGTGTTGAAGTAACATTCCGCTGCAGCTGTAAATCTTGCCTTTTCTCTCTGGCAGCAGAATACCTTGGGCTAGCTCTGAATGGTGATTTTTAGAAAAATGTCTTGAACGAAAGAAGAGACAAAATTGTGACTCCACACGGAATATTAGAAATGAGTAATTGTCCCCTGTACATTTCCTCCCCCTAGAATGCTCTATAAACAGGAGAATTCAGAAACTCCTGTATTAACCGAAAAGATACACTCTAACATAAATTCTGTGGTTGAATTGAGATTACATATTTTCATCCCAGTAGTCATCCCTTGTGGCGCAGTGATTAAACGGCTGTGCTGCAGCCAAAACTGTGCTTATGATCTGGGGTCCCATCCCACCTAGCCAGCTCAAGGTTCACTCAGCCTTCCAAGGTCAGTAAAACGAGTATCCAGCTTGCTGGCGGGGCAGGGGCAATGTGTAGGCTGCATAATGAACTTGTAAACCACCCAGAGAGTGCTTTAAGTACTATGCGGCAGTATATAAGCAGCACACTTTTATTACTCCTGATAAGTTTAACAATGCTGGGTTGTTTATCAACATGGGCGTTAGAGAGAGTTACTGTAAGTATTATTCAGATATTTAACCTTTAATTTAATTATCACTATATTTCTTGCATTTTATGTCCCTCTAAGTCCCATTGTTGTTTTTTTCCTTCTTCCTTAAAGAGAGTTGGAAAGGACTCATAAATACATCCAGTCTCTGCCAATGCAGGAAATCTACTGGATGTGATTATGATTCTTGGAGTCCTTTCCAACTCTCTTTAAGGCATCCCTGACAGATGGCTATTCAACCTATTTAATTTGATGCATCTCAGATGGATTTCTGGCACTCAAAAGTATGTGTCATACTAACATTTGTCTTCAAAGTACCATGGGAGTCTTCCATTGATTACAGAAGAAAATATAACCTGAGTCCTGAGCTTGGATGCTGTTGGAGCAACCAAAGTTCTCCTGCTGTTTTACATGGAAGCTGAGAACCACTGGTAGATGTTGAATCAGGTGTGGTGATGCTACTGTCATCCTGGCTGATCTGCCCATCATTCTCACATAATTCCCATGTCCCACCATGGTGCTGTAGCTGTGGCAACTGCCAGCCGTGTCTAGGTGGCAATGATACTTCACTCTCCTTATCTTTCTGTGGAATGCCTCCCTCCAAGGGCTCCTTGGACCCAAGGTGCAATGGGAGAAAGTGTTCAAGGAAATCACCTGTGGCACGGAATAGGTGATTGATCATTGTGCCTTCCATAGATAAGTCGCCTCCACAGAGCTGCTGCCAGTGACTATTCTCCAGAGCACCTCAGGCCCAGCAGTGGAGATGATGGGAATACAGTGGGGTCTTGACTTGAGAACTTAATCCGTATTGGAAGGTGGTTCTCAAGTCTAAAAGTCTGTAGGTCAAGTCTCCATTGACCTACAGTGCATTGAAAACCGATTAATCCCGTAACAGGCCGTTTTTGTTCCATTTTGGTTTTTTTCTGGTCTGTAAGTCAATTCTCAGGCTGCAAGTCAAACCTAAATTTTGCAGCCAGAGAAGTCTGTAACTCAAAAAGTATGTAAGTCAAGCCGTCTGTAAGTCAAGGGTCCACTGTACAACAAAATCATAGCCCCTGCCCTCCATTGCCTGGGGCAGCTGTCTCATCATCCACAGCTATTGGACTGATTTATTAAAGATCATGAAAAATTCTGAGTCTGCTTCTGAGCTAGATCCTGCCAGTGCAAGCATAGCGTACATGTACATCCTAAATCATAATGCAGAGGAATACCATGGAGACTAAAGAGGGCTTTGGGCTACAGAGAGAGAGAGAGAGAGAGAGAGAGAAATAGTCAGCAGCTTATTGTAGCAAGGCATTCATTTTGGGATTCAATGCCTATGAGGCTTTGTTGTCCGTAAAATGTCATTTGAGCTGTTAGTTTCATGAAACAAAGACATTTAGAACACAGAGGGGCTGCTGGGAAGGGATTGCCTTCATAAAGAAACAAATAAGGCAGCATGCATTGGAAATCTAGCTGCTATCATAAATTTCTTGATGTGTGGAATCTGCCAGTTGGATGCTGGCTGTTAGAAAAGGAGTTTATAAACATCATTGTGGATGATAGACAAGGCTCAGGCCTTGCAGAGAATCTGTGCCTTTGTTTTCCTGCTCCTTTTAGCCACCTTTTCTTTCCCAACAAAAGCACCAACATGTGATCAGATGATATATTGTGGCCGGAACTAAATTGTAGATTTTTAAATCACAGCAGACAACTGACAACTTATGTTCCAATTTGGGTGATAGGTCACATGCGTGGCAGGCAATCAGAGATGTGAGTGGCAACTCACTAGGTAGTAATAATTTGTTGCTGTGACTTACACAGATACATGTCAGAAAAAATCAGGAAAAGTCAGTTACACTTATGCCTGTGTAAATCCACAAAAGAATTCTAGCCTGCGACTGAAGACTGCTAATATAAGTGGTCTGTCAAATCTTGATCCTACATATTTTGGGGTTGATATCTTCTTGCCAGATGGAACATGAATATAATTGAAGCAAAAGATCAAAAATTCAAAACATAAAAAGATTTAAGATTAAAAGCCACTGTTGGAACACTCAAACCAGCTTAGACCAATTGAGGAGAAACCAACCCAAATTAAAAGGGGTTGTGGCAAAAAAACAAAAACAAAAAACAATAAGAACATACTGCTGGCGAGAAGGGTTAGATTTGTGGGGTATCTGCTTATTTGTAATGTATCTACCTACTGTTGACCCTCTTTGTGTTTTTGCATGTTAGGGATGGACATTAGGACTATTTAGATAAAACAATAAACCATAGTTTTGGGGAATAAGCCTTGGGCTCATGCTGGTCCCTCCCTTCATGCTTGGTGATCACTTATGATTTGCTGCAAACCACAGAAGCCAAGTTATCTGAACCATGTTTTGTAGTGTTTGTGTGCAGTGGCAAACTCTAGTTCTGCTAGCCATGATTGCAAGCTTCTGTTATACTCAAGAAGAGGAACAAAGGGAAGAGGGACTACCTAAACCCAAGATTTGCATGTGTTAATTTCTTTAATCTAAAACTATTGTTCAGTATTATGTTTTAATATTGCACTGAATGCTTTCCCCCAACTATAGCTGCTCTCCAGCTATGCTAAACTGTAACTGCCATCAACTCCAGCTGCAACCCTGGCATATAGAAGGTGAATATATGGAGGCAGTGATAGAGTCAACTTTGGCTCCATGATCACTGCAGATGGTGACAGCAGCCACAAAATTAAAAGACAGCTGCTTCTTGAGAGGAAAGCGATGACAAACCTAAACAGCATCTTAAAAAGCAGACACATCACCTTGCCGACAAAGTTCCGCATAGTCAAAGCTATGGTTTCTCCTGTAGTGATGTATGGAACCCCTTCATGGATTGCTGCCTTGTCGTGGCGAAGGGGCTTGAGTAACTCAGAAAAGCTATGGGCTATGCCGTGCAGGGACACCCAAGACGGACAGGACATAGTGGAGAGTTCCGACTAAACGCAATCCACCTGGAGTAGGAACTGGCAATGCCACTCCAGTATCTTTGCCAAGAATGCCCCATGATCAGAAACAAAAGGCTAAAAGATATAACGCTGGAAGATGGGCCCCTCAGGTCGGAAGGAGTCCAACATGCTACTGAGGAAGAGTGGAGGACAAGTACAAGTAGCTCCAGAGCTAATGAAGTGGTTGGGCCAAAGCCGAAAGGACGCTCAGCTGTGGACATGCCTGGAAGTGAAAGGAAAATCCAATGCTGCAAAGAAAAATACTGCATAGGAACCTGGAATGTAAGATCTATGAACGTTGGGAAGCTGGAGGTGGTCAAACAGGAGATGGCAAGAATAAACATCGACATCCTGGGCATCAGTGAACTAAAATGGACAGGAATGGGTGAATTCAGCTCAGATGATTATCATATCTACTATTGTGGGCAAGAATCCCGTAGAAGGAATGGAGTAGCCTTCATAGTCAACAAACGAGTGGGAAAAGCTGTAATGGGATACAATCTCAAAAATGATAGAATGATGTCAATACGAATCCAAGGCAGACCTTTCAACATCACAATAATCCAAGTTTATGCACCAACCACCACTGCTGAGGAGACTGAAATTGAACAGTTTTATAAGATTTACAACACCTTCTAGAACTGACACTAAAGAAAGATGTTCTTCTCATTCTAGGGGACTGGAATGCTAAAGTAGGGAGCCAAGAGATAAAGGGTATAACAGGGAAGTTTGGCCTTGGAGTTCAGAACGAAGCAGGACAAAGGCTAATAGAGTTTTGTCAAGAGAATAAGCTGGTCATCACAAACACTCTTTTCCAACAACACAAGAGGCGACTCTATACATGGAAATCACCAGATGGGCAATACCGAAATCAGATTGATTATATTCTCTGCAGCCAAAGATGGAGAAGCTCTATACAGTCAGCAAAAACAAGACCTGGAGCTGACTGCGGCTCTGATCATCAGCTTCTCATAGCAAAATTCAAGCTTAGACTGAAGAGAGTAGGAAAAACCACTGGGCCACTCAGGTATAATCTAAAACAAATCCCCTATGAGTACACAGTGGAAGTAAAGAACAGATTTAAGGAACTAGATTTGGTGGACAGAGTGCCTGAAGAACTTTGGATAGAGGCTCGTAACATTGTCCAGGAGGCAGCAACAAAAACCATCCCAAAGAAAAGGAAATGCAAGAAAGCAAAATGGCTGTCCAACGAGGCCTTAGAAATAGCAGAGAGGAGAAGGGAAGCAAAATGCAAGGGAGATAGGGAAAGTTACAGAAAATTGAATGCAGACTTCCAAAGAATAGCAAGGAGAGACAAGAGGGCCTTCTTAAATGAACAATGCAAAGAAATAGAGGAAAATAACAGAAAAGGAAAAACCAGAGATCTGTTCAGGAAAATTGGAGATATTAGAGGAACATTTTGTGCAAAGGTGGACATGATAAAGGACAAAAATGGGAGGGACCTAACAGAAGCAGAAGACATCAAGAAGAGGTGGCAAGAATACACAGAGGAATTATATCAGAAAGATGTGGATATCCCGGACAACCCAGACAATGTAGTTGCTGACCTTGAGCCAGACATCCTGGAGAGTGAAGTCAAGTGGGCCTTAGAAAGCCTGGCTAAAAACAAGGCCAGTGGAGGTGATGGCATTCCAGTTGAACTATTTAAAATCTTGAAAGATGATGCTGTTAAGGTGCTACATTCAATATGCCAGCAAGTTTGGAAAACCCAACAGTGGCCAGAGGATTGGAAAAGATCAGTCTACATCCCAATCCCAAAGAAAGGCAGTGCCAAAGAATGCTCCAACTACCGCACAATTGCACTCATTTCACACGCTAGCAAGGTTATGCTCAAGATCCTCCAAGGTAGGCTTCAGCAGTATGTGGACCGAGAACTCCCAGAAGTACAAGCTGGATTCCGAAGAGGCAGAGGAACTCGAGACCAAATTGCTAACTTGCGCTGGATTATGGAAAAAGCCACAGAGTTCCAGAAAAACATCTACTTCTGCTTCATTGACTATGCAAAAGCCTTTGACTGTGTGGACCACAACAAACTATGGCAAGTTCTTAAAGAAATGGGAGTGCCTGACCACCTTATCTATCTACTGAGAAACCTATATGTGGGACAGGAAGCAACAGCTAGAACTGGATATGGAACAACTGATTGGTTCAAAATTGGGAAAGGAGTACGACAAGGCTGTATATTGTCTCCCAGCTTATTCAACTTATATGCAGAATACATCATGCGGAAGGCTGGACTGGAGGAATCCCAAGCCGGAATTAAGATTGCCGGAAGAAATATCAACAACCTCCGATATGCAGATGACACCACTCTGATGGCAGAAAGTGAGGAGGAATTAAGGAACCTTGTAATGAGGGTGAAAGAAAAGAGTGCAAAAAATGGTCTGAAACTCAACATCAAAAAAACTAAGATCATGGCCACTGGTCCTATCACCTCCTGGGAAATAGAAGGGGAAGATATGGAGGCAGTGACAGATTTTATTTTCCTGGGCTCCATGATCACTGCAAATGGTGACAGCAGCCACGAAATTAAAAGACGCCTGCTTCTTGGGAGGAAAGCGATGACAAATCTTGACAGCATGTTAAAAAGCAGAGACATCACCTTGCCAACAAAAGTCCGAATAGTCAAAGCTATGGTTTTTCCTGTTGTGATGTATGGAAGTGAGAGCTGGACCATAAAGAAAGCAGACCGCTGACGAATTGATGCCTTTGAATTGTGGTGCTGGAGGAGACTCTTGAGAATCCCCTGGACTGCAAGGAGAACAAGCCTATCAATTCTAAAGGAAATCAACCCTGAGTGCTCACTGGAAGGACAGATCCTGAAGCTGAGGCTCCAGTACTTTGGCCATCTAATGAGAAGAAAAGACTCCCTGGAAAAGACCCTGATGTTGGGAAAGTGTGATGGCCAGAGGAGAAGGGGACGACCAAGGATGAGATGGCTGGACAGTGTCTGCGAAGCAACCAGCATGAATTTGACACAACTCCGGGAGGCAGTAGAAGATAGGAGGGCCTGGCGTGCTCTGGTCCATGGGGTCACGAAGAGTCGGACACGACTAAACGAAACGAAAATGATGTATGGAAGTGAGAGCTGGACCATAAAGAAAGCTGGCCGCCGAAGAATTTATGTTTTTGAATTGTGGTGTTGGAGGAGGCTCTTGAGAGTCCATTGGACTGCAAAGAGATCAAACCTATCATGTGAAGAAAATCAACCCTGAGTGTTCACTGGAAGGACAGAAGCTGAGGCTTCAATACTTTGGCCATCTCATGAGAAGAGAAATCTCCCTGGAAATGACATGTTGGGAAAGAGTAAAGGCAAGAGGGGAAGGGGATGACAGAGGACGAGATGGTTGGAAAGTGTCCTTGAAGCTACCAACATGAATTTGACCCAACTCTGGGAGGCAGTGGAAGACAGGAGGGCCTGGCATGCTCTGGTCTATGGGGTCATGAAGAGTCGGACAGGACTTAACGACTAAACAACAACAACAATTGTCAAAGTGGGTCTACCGTGGGTTATACAAAGGAGTCTAATTTCACATATCTAATCTGGCTCATTATTTAATAAATTGCCCTTTCATTTGGTATTGGTTGGATTGCGGGCAAAGGAATGACAATTCCAGTATATATAGTGCTGTATGAAAAACATGAATAACAGACCAGGAATTTTTTTCCCACGCATGCAGATAGTATTTCTGTGCAGACAGATAAGGGAGATTGATTGTAAACTATTCTGGACTGACAGCATACTCTGCTTTGCTTGCATCACAGAAAGTCTGATTACATAAAATAAGACAATAACTATTGCAATATTTCACCAGTAAGTTTCAACAACCTTTACTTAGAAAGGTAAAGGTTATGGGGAAATTCTTGCATAAAGGGTGAAGTCCCCAGTCTTCTCTTTCCTCTGTCACCTCTCAACTTCAATACAGAATTGCTTTTTAGGGACTTAGCATCTTCCACCCACTCTCTTTCTATGCCAAACTTTAAGCAGCTTCTGTAACTTCAAGAGGCTTGGGAAGGAAGTGGGCGCTGGAAATGAAGGCGATGGCAGAACCAGGGGTTGGGAATATCTTGAAATCAGGAAAATACCCTTAATTGAACATGCATAAGGCTTTAAGTTTTGGACATAGGAAGTGATTGCACAAATTGTCTCTCCAAATTTTTTAGTTCATGAAGTACAGTAGTGGAAATGCTTGAAGATTACCTAGAGGTGCTCCTATTTCTGCCTGCCCTGATGTGGGGGCCTCTATATCCATCAGGAGATTAGGAGGTTGATCAAACATTCTAGATGAAAAGAGAAATAGAATTGTTGTTGTAGGTTTTTCGGGCTGTTTGGCTGTGTTCTGGAGGTTTTTCCTTCCTAACGTTTCACCAGTCTCTGTGGCCGGCATCTTCAGAGAACAGGAGTTAGAACTCTATCTGTGTTCCCACACACTACATCAGAACAAGTTTATGGATAAGTTTATCAAACAGAAAATAGCCTGAAATTGATGGAATTTGGCCTCTTCCAGTCCTAGGATCCTGTAAATAATATCTTTTTTTCCAGTTGCTTTCTCAAATGCTTGCAAGGATCTTCGGAAAAGTAGCAGATGAGCATACTGTATTTGCGTTTGCCTTTGAAAACAAAATGGGTCAATTTCTGAGGTTGTACAGATGACACGTGTTTCGTGTACCTTGATTTTCAATGTTCTAGGTTTGTTTGGCATGCCTGTGACACACTGCCTTCTTCTGAAGTTTTTACTGCGGCTCTTGCTTCCCACAGGGACCTTTGTGTCAGCCTTCACTGTGTTGTGTGGAGCCCGGACTGACCTTCCTGACAGGCACATTTGCTGTGTGTTCTGGCTGAATATTGCAGCAGCTCTGATTCAAATTCTCACAGCAATTGTGATGGTTGGCTGGATCATGAGTATATTTTGGGGAATGGACATGGTCATTCTTGCCAGTAAGTAGAGATAATCTTTTTTTCCCCTTATACAAATACAACTGAATTTTTTGGGGGGGATGAGGGGGGAGTAGCTATGCTATCCAAATTCAGTTGCTCTCTCACATTGACAAGCAATTTGTGCGTGTGTGGTGGAATTTATTTATAGGTTGTCACCTTCTTTCCTGCTCCATTATTGTATATCAGACTGAGGCAGGAGGATTATTTGGTGTACAACCAGTGCCTATGCTGGTAGAGGGATTTGAGATTGTGACAACCCCAGACCTACTGGGATATGCCACAGTTACACTAAGCTGCCACCAACCATTCCCTGTAAGGAGTCACACAGACCAGGAATGGATTTTTAACAAATAAAGGACTAAGGTTTATTTAAATCACACACAGGGAAAATAAAATGATCAAGTGAATAAGATACAGTAACGTGGCTTAGTCTCAATCATACATACACCAGTTTGGTTCACACAGAACACCTTTAAATAAAGCACAGACCCTGAACCTATCAGTTCTGGCTAACCATGCAGACACCTGAACCTATCAGGTTGGTACTGACTGACACACAGTAGTACCCTGTCTGACACACAGACTCCCACACCAGCTTCTTCTCTCAGCTCTCCTCCAGCTCTCCCAGCTCTTCCTAACTTCTCCACACACGCTCCACATATATATACAGTACAGCCCCTCCTCCTGATGTCCCGCCTTCCACTCCCCATAGGATGGAACTTTCCCTCCAAACCCATGACAGACAGGTAACATCAGTGCTGTATGTAACACCTCCCCTCTTTATAAGTTGTTTTGTAGGGGGAAAGCTAAGGTGCTTTTCTCCAAAAAACAACCTGGATCCAAAACATACAAAAACAGTTATACAATAACATACAACACCATACTTACTTATACTTACACTAGGATAACCATATCAATTAGGCATTTAAACATTTACCATTTACCATACATCAGGTTACCTTTATTGATACAAACCGGGCATGTTTAATAAGCAAGTACATTTAACCTTTGGTCACCAAAATATATACATAGTCCATGTTTCTTTCGCCGTCTTCATTCTTCGGGTCTTCTTGACAAGGCGTCAGCAACACAGTTCACTGACCCTCTGACCACCTTCACTTCAAAGTCATAGTCTTGCAGGTTTAAAGCCCACCTCATAAGTTTGCTATTGTGGGTTTTCATTGTCTTTAACCATTGCAGTGGTGAATGGTCAGTGCACAGAACAAAATGTCTTCCCCAGATGTAAGGCTTGGCCTTCTGGATCGCGTAGACTATGGCCAGGCACTCCTTTTCCACGGTTGCCAAATGTCTCTCACCTTTCTGGAGTTTCCTACTCAGGTAGGACACTGGATGCTGGTCACCATTTTCATCCTCCTGGCAAAGAACTGCTCCTACCCCGCTGTTAGACGCATCGGTGTAGATGATGAACTCCCGGTCGAAGTCTGGAGCACGCAGCACTGGATAATTGATGAGCGCCTCCTTCAACCTCCGGAACGCCTCCTCACAGTCACTGGTCCACGGGGTGCGGTCATCAGTCTTCTTCCGCGTCAGATCGGTCAGCGGAGCCGCCATCTCGCTAAACCTTGGAATGAACTTTCTGTAGTAGCCCACCAACCCGAGAAATGATTTGACTTTTTTCTTGGTGTTGGGTCTGGGCCAATCACGAACTGCTTCTATCTTGGCCTCTAGGGGTTTAATCACTCCTCCCCCTACTATGTGACCCAAGTATTTTATTTCTGGGCTACCCAGCTGCAGTTTGTTCTCTTTGCAGGGCCTAGGCCAAAGCACTCCCTCCCCAGGGTTAAAGTGCCTCTCCCTGCCTTCCTGGTCATCCCAAGCTTTCTTTCTGACCTTTTGAGCTTGCAGGGTTTCTGCTGCTAGCTCTAGGTTTCTCTTTAGGTCATTCATCAAGGTGTCTATATATGTCACAACGTCTTGTGGGTCATCCTGGGTGATCTGCTCCCAATTTTGTTTGATTAAATCAAGGGGCCCTTTCACCCTTCTCCCAAACAAGAGTTCAAACGGACTGAACCCGGTACTGGCTTGTGGCACTGATCGATAAGCAAACAAAAGGGATTGTAGCTTCTGGTCCCAATTGTTTGGATTCTCTGCCAAGTAAGCCCTAATCATGCGCATCAGAGTCCCATTGAACTTATCCGTTAACCCATTACTTTCGGGGTGATAGGCAGTGGTTTCCTTGTGTTTAATTCCACAGATTTGCCATAACCGTTTCATGAGCTTCGATGTAAACGATGCGCCCAAATCTGTGATTATTTCTGAGGCGAATCCCATCCTGGACATATACCCCACCAAGGCATCTGCCACCGTGTTAGTTTCAATGTTAGTCAAGGGAATGGCTTCAGGGTACCTTGTGGCATGGTCCACAATGGTGAGAATGAACCTGTTCCCCCTCTTTGTGGCCTTGGGCAAAGGTCCCACAATATCCACCCCTATGCATTTGAACGGAGTGTCAATCACAGGCAAAGGGCACAACTTTGCTTTGGTCCTGTCACGGTTATTCCCCTGCCTCTGACACACATCACATTGTTTACAGAACTCCTTGATCTGCTTCCCTATTTCAGGCCAGTAAAAATTCTGTGTGATTCTCTGCTGTGTTTTGTTCACCCCTAAGTGCGCAGCAAACATGTCAGAGTGCCCCCTTTGTAAGATCATGGGGCAATACTTTTCAGGTACCACTAGCTGACTTCTGATCCCATCTCCCCCTTTTGAGATGTTCCTCAGGGTCTCTCTATATAAAATCCCCTTTTTCTCTCGAAATCTCACTGGGGTTTCAGGTGTTAGCTGGGCGTCTGTCACCTGTTCAAAACACTTTTGGAGAGTGGCGTCTGCCTTTTGCTCTTGGCCAAATCGGCTGTCTGTGGTTAAGGTTTCCACCACAGCTTCTGAACTCCCCTCTGCTTCCGTCTCGGGCTCATCAGTACCCCCCTGAACTGTCCCCGTGGTGGCTTGTGAACGTGTAATCACTAGCACCCGTTGCACATGTTCAGCCAGGTCATTTCCCACGAGCACGGCTGCTGGCAGAGTCGATGAAATCGCTAGCCGCCAAACTCCCCTCCAGCCTTGAAAGCTTACAGGTACCTCAGCTACTGGCAGCGAGATCACCTGTCCCTCAATCCCTGCCACCTTCATGCTCTCATTCGGGATTATATACTCCCTAGGAATAATATCTGGATGGCACAGGGTCACCTGGGAACAAGTATCCCTCAGCCCCCTATACTGATGGTCAAGTATTCCTACGTCCACCCCTGCGGTTTCAAACAACTGCGAATCTGTTCTCACTAGCAAGCAGCGCTTGACCTCCACAAGAGGACCATTTTCCTCAGCCTGATCAGCAGATGTAACTGTTCCAGATTGAGTAGCCATGGCAACAGGCTCCCTCAGTGACAAGGAGCTTTGCTCTTTCTGGACACAGAACACAGCTTTTGGCTTGGTTCCACTCAAATCATGAGGCACATTTCCTTTTAGCTGCTTTAATTTCTCACACTCTGAGATTAGATGGCCCTTTCCTTGACAGAAATAACATTTTCTGCTGTATTTTGAGTCTTTCTCATCTTGTTTTGGTTTTCCCTCCAAAATCTGAGGTCTTTGTTTCGTGTCTGAGGGCTTCCCTTCACCATGGGCCCCTCCCACTTGCTGGTTTTTCCCTGGTCCCTGAGAGTACTTGCTGTAGGTTTCTTTAGGTTTGCCTACAGATTTCCCCTCACCGAAGGGCTTTCTTATTTGGGAAATAAAATCTGCGATCTCGGCCGCCTCTGCCACAGATTTCGGTTTCCTTTCCCTCACCTGGAACTTCAGTTCCCCATGCAGGACTGAATAGAACTGTTCCAGCGCTATCAGGTCTTTGAGCTGCTGGAAGGTCTCTGTTCCCTCCTGAGATAGCCATTTCTCTAGCAGCCTCACCAGTTGGGCCCCCACTTGGGTAAAAGTCTGCTCTGGTTTCTTTGTGAGTGACCTGAATCTTTGCCTCAGCTGTTCCGCATTTATCCCATGTCTGGCAAACACCAATTTTTTAAACTCAGCGAAATCTTTTAGCAGTCCCTCTGGCATCTCTGCATAGACTTCTGCCAGGCTGCCACTGATTAAAGATCGCATAATGGTCATCTTCTCAGTTTCCCTCACTGAGAAGTCCACAAACGCTCTTTCCACGAGGGAAAAGAACACCTCAGGGCAATCTCCCTTGTGGTATACAGGGAATTTCTTCAGGTCAGTTTTAGACAATTGGCCCCCCTCAGAATCTCTATTGTTATTATTATTCTGATTCATCATTTCCAATTTCCTTAACTCAAACGCCATCCTTTCTTTTTCCAGAGCAATTTTCTCTCTCTCTAATCTTTCTTCTTTTTCCATTCTCTCTCTCTCTAATCTTTCCTCCATTTCAAATTGCCTCATCCTCAGTTCATGCTGTTGGGCTAGGCGCATTCTTCTGAGTTCTGAGGTCTGTTCTCCCGTGTTCTCATCCTGCACTGAGCCAAATTCATCCTCAGAACCTTGGTCTACCTGGGGTTCCCTCGCTTCACCCATTTCTGCCATCTGGCTTCGAGTCAAGGGCATAATCCCCCCCCCCAGAACAGGCTGCTTTCAAAAGTCAAGCCTCAAAATAAAGCGACCACTTTTTTTTTCTCTTTTGCCTCAGAACCAGCCTTCTATAGATTGCTGCTGTTCTTCAGCACTAACTTGCAACTGTTGCCAGCCAGAGTCCACCCCCCTCTGCTAGGCCTCTCAGCAGACAAGCTAGATCACTGCTACTTCACTCAGCTTTGCCTCAGCTTTTTCCCGCCAAAACAGGTTGCCTCAGAGCTCCCTAATCTAGTCCCACCAATCTGAGGTCACACGTTCTTCCACTAGCCTACCTCCCCGTGAGGTAAGCCTAGAAGATTACCTACGCGCTCTCAGATTGTCCCTGACTAGACCCCCCTTGCTCTGGGCACACTTGCCAAGGCTTTGCTGGACCGCTGGACAACTGGACCAGTCGTATCCCACACGCTGGACACCAATCAATGTGACAACCCCAGACCTACTGGGATATGCCACAGTTACACTAAGCTGCCACCAACCATTCCCTGTAAGGAGTCACACAGACCAGGAATGGATTTTTAACAAATAAAGGACTAAGGTTTATTTAAATCACACACAGGGAAAATAAAATGATCAAGTGAATAAGATACAGTAACGTGGCTTAGTCTCAATCATACATACACCAGTTTGGTTCACACAGAACACCTTTAAATAAAGCACAGACCCTGAACCTATCAGTTCTGGCTAACCATGCAGACACCTGAACCTATCAGGTTGGTACTGACTGACACACAGTAGTACCCTGTCTGACACACAGACTCCCACACCAGCTTCTTCTCTCAGCTCTCCTCCAGCTCTCCCAGCTCTTCCTAACTTCTCCACACACGCTCCACATATATATACAGTACAGCCCCTCCTCCTGATGTCCCGCCTTCCACTCCCCATAGGATGGAACTTTCCCTCCAAACCCATGACAGACAGGTAACATCAGTGCTGTATGTAACAGAGATGTTACAATTTTTAAAAAAAGTAACATTGCCAATTTTTGCTTGACCTTAAGTAAATGGGTGCAGACGCTAGATTAGAAAAGGCTACCTTAGATATGATATTCCAATAATGAAATACATCTGCTTATTAATTTATAGCATGGTGGTAAATTTCTTCATTTGCAAAAGGTACTGTAATTTTTTACAATATTAGGAGCTGAAAAAAAGCAATCTTTAATTCCGCTTGCTCAGTTCTTGACTGTAGAGTGTCTGGTTTCTGTTTACTTTCTTACCATTCCACAGCAGGACCTCTGTATCTGGGGTGGAGGTGGGGGTTCAATTCCATAATCTACCATGAATACCTGAAACTCCAGATATCAGGGAACCCTTTGTATAACATAAAAGGGGAAGGGATGAAGGCTACAAGGAGGGACTATTTTATGTTGCGTATGCAACACAGGCAAACCATGGATACATGAAACCGGGGATACCGATCTCGCAGTTATGGTGATCCTACTGTATCTATGTAATCCCCACCCTGCCCCCACTCTACTTATGTCAGGACTTCCCAAACTGTGTGCTATGGCTCCAGGGGGAGCTATGAAACCCAGGCAGGGGCACCACGGGAAAAGGGATGAAACATAGAGCTATGAAGACAATAGCTCTATGAACAGGTCCTCCACACAGCCTGCAGAGCTCTACGTCTAATAGGAACAGAAAGTGGAGGCAGTGTGCCTGCCTCACGTTTCCCCATCTCTATGGTCCTCCGTGGAAGTGCTTGCTGGATATCCTCAGGAGTTTCCTGTAACAGGATCTAGAAGGAGGTGGCCCCTCAGGGATTTTTTGGGGGGTGGATGGGGAGGTGGGATGGCTGGGTGGTGGTGGTCAAGATCCTGCTCCTGGTGGGAGAGAGAGCCCTGATGGCCCCTCTGAGCAAGGGAGCTGCAGCCAGTGGCCAGAAAATGGAGGGAATAGTGAGCCCAAAATATCTGGGAACCACTGACTTCTGCGCTTGAATTGTTTCTGATGGTCTTTCCTTTTCTCTTTCCATGTTACTTTCATGCTCTTTAAATGAACAACAAAGTTTCACAAGGTAGGCTTGTTCCTCAACTATGTTTTTTACTTGATCCATTTCTACTTAATGAAAAATTATGATTAATATGTTGATAATCCACTGGACCTAGTCTGCAGTTGGGGCACTTCTCTGTAAAAAAAAAAAGACGTTATTTTTGATGTAATTTGTTTCTGTTTTATTATGTCTTCCTATATATTCCCATCAATATGAAAAAGTTATGCTGGAAACAATAATAATGTGTAAGCTAGGCTTGCACTGTACAAAACTTCATAAAACAATTCCCTGCAATTTAAACAAATATGACAAAACAGCACAAAAATCAATTCTCTACCTTTATTTCAAGAACAATTTGCCAATTTCATGAAATGATTCAGTAAGTGTTGCAGAGTTTTGAATTTTTGGTTAAATTCCTACAGCAGAAGTGTAGGAATTCACAAAGCAGAATTGATTCAAGTTTCCCTGATTAGTCACCCCTATTCTCATTATCTGGCACTTACAGTCTCAATAACTCACTCTGAGATACTTGTAGGATAAATAATAAAAAATATTTAAGTACTTGGAGATCAACAGCAAACTGACAAACATGGCTGCCTTCAACAACAAACTTCACCAGACCACAGAGAGGGGAAAAAGCAATGAACAAAGAGACAGGGCAACCTAATTAAGCCCAACCATTCAAAAGAGACCCAAACTAACTTGCTCCCTGCAGGTATAGCTGCACCCTAAAGGAAAACAGTCTTAGCAGGGCTGCATGCTGAGAAGTTATATGCAAGGAATGTCGAGTTTTGAAGACAATGCTTATACATCCTTCAGGCTCCTTCTTGTACTTCTAATGTGCTGGAGCATGGGCAACTAGCACATAGAAATGCTTTGAGAATTTAAAAGTAAGACATATTACCAGTGTTAATCAAACTTTTCAATCTGGTTCCCCACTGGCCATGGTGAAGTCTGACATATCTGAGTAGCATCCAGTTGGAGAAGGCTTGGGCAAATTAAATAATATTGCTTTGTATTGATGGGCTCTGGTAATAACTAGGTGTACATACTTTCTATGCCCTGTCTAAAAAAAAAAGTACTATGATATTTGGCTTTTGTTTCATGGATAAACCACACAACATTTGCACAGAACTGCTTTTATTTTGTTATGCTTTTGCCCAAGAAAGGGGAAATGAATTCTCAGCCTCTATCCAACTTGTTGACTTGACATGTACAACAAGTACTGTTAATATATTTGAACCAGTATTTTTCAATCCTAGGAGCTAAAAAAAAATAGAGCTAAATTCAGTTGTTACTCCAAACTGAACTAGGCCCATTGAGGCAAGGAAACATAATCATTGACTCCAAATTTCCCATTTATTCAATGGAGCTACCCTAACTGAGATGAAAAAATAGATTTAGGCCATCTTTTTTAAAATACTTAAACAAATGCTGATATTCTCTAGACACTGAATTCCACCTAATGCTGTACTCTCAGTGCGTTTGCAAAATATGTATAATACGACTTGGGTCGGAAAATCAGTTGAAGAAAATTCTTCTCCTTTGTACTCATTATTACTGTCTTCCATCAGCAACTCCATGCAATCTTGTAGTGCTCCAGAGGGCTAAGAGTACTACCAGTATTGTTTTATAAATATTTTGTGCTTGGGTACCAGCAACAAAATAAAATACAAACTTTTGTCTTCCACCTCTCGGGTGGTTCTTAAGATCCCAAGCTATTTCTGATGTTATTTCAGCATTAGGGAGCAGAAAAATAACTCCATGCCTATATCTCTTTTTTGCTGTTTCTTTCTCATCTGTCCAGCGGAGCGGAGATGCAGAGCAGCAGAGAACGACCTTCACTGATCAGTCTGATTGCCTACTCCATGATGGAGATACTGGCACATGGATGTTCAGACTGGCACAGCCAACACACCAGTGTGACAGGCAAGCCATTGGAGGAGCGGGAGGGAGCCACTGGTTAGGCTGATGCTGAGGAGGATGACTACTGAGCAAACATCCAACAGAAGGGCACCTGTTGGCTAGAGATGTTGCTGTTTTCTCCATCTACTGGATGGGGAGCACCAAGAAACATTTCACCACCTTTCTGACTCACTGAGAAAACAGCCCTTGTGTGAATATCAAAGAAACAAAGAGTAATATTTATAGATATATGTACAGAGATGTAAAAGCAAAGAGACAGTATTCAACTATTTCTGTGGTGCAGCAGAGAATGGTTCAAATCATGACTTTTAATGTGTGTGTGTGTGGCTTTTAATGGTGATTGTTGAAGATTGATTTTCTGTGGCCATCTTGAGGTTTTGCTTGCTAATTTTGAAAAACGTCTGCCTTTGTTCAGGTAACTTAGGCTTGGCTCTTTGTGTACCCTGCCGTCTTGCTGAATCTTGAAAAGACCAAGATCCATAATCACTCCGTGATTTTCTGTAAATGCCCCATTTTTGACTGGGGATAGAAAGGGCTGGTTTTACAGGAGTATGAAGTGCAGAATTAGTTTTGTTGTATTTTATGGGGCATGGGAGAGACTTTCCCTTAGTGGGTTCTCAAATGTTCTGTGCCACTTTTTGGAATGTATACATACAACAGATTGTGTTTTGTAACCTGTGTATAGTAAAGCTGTGGCCTCCTTATCTACTTGCTAGTGTATTTGCTCACATACCTAGCTATCGGTGCAACAAATCAACACTTCCAGATTGGACAAACATAAGACTGTGGGTTAAATGGGAGAAAGATATCCATCACACATCTCAATGTTCTACCAGCAGGTCTTTTAGAACCAAGTGAAGGAATGTCCCATCGCTTCAGATGAGAAAGGGAAGCTCCCTTTACTGTCCTAAATTCCATGAACACATGATTTTATTACTGATAACTTCCTGAGTCTCTTGGGTATTTGCTCATTTCTGGCCAAGCCTGATCAGAATCCCTGATCTGTGATTTGTGGGGAGCATAATAAGCCACTTTACAATCAGCATGGTTTAGTACAGTATATAGTGTATCTGTCAGGTTTGGATTGGGGAGACTGGGGAAATTCTGTTCAACCTGTGACGTTGCAAAGTAATTCTATTTTAACCTAGTCTCAACTTCACAGAGTTGCTACTAAGGTAGGGTGAGAGGGATGGAAGCCATGGATCCTGTTTCAGTTCAGGAATCATTAGATACTTTCAAAGAGTGGTGGGATGACCATTTGCAAGGATGCTTTAGATATACTGTAGTTTTGCTTCATTGGCATGAGGATCTGTTCCAACTGCGATTGTACAAATGAAAAGGTAAAGTGGTATTCATTAAGTGGATCTATGTTTTTTCTCTTTAATTTTCCACTGGTTGAAAGGAAGGCTATCAATTGGTGGATAGCCTCCATGCAAGGGAGAGCAATTATTACTTCTTATGGAGTACAGCTCCAAAATATCTATATTCTGGAATTTGGGGAGGGGGAAAATCCTTTCCCTTATCTCTGGAGAATAACGTTGAAGTCAGTCCTCAGTAGGGACAAAGTTACCATTAAACAGAGCTTGGAAATTTGCTGTTTTAGACTGCAGCTCTCAGAATCCCCCAGCCAGTTTTGCCCTTGAGATCAGTACTGACTGCATTGTGTGATTCAGCATGCAACAGATACTATCTATGGAGTTATTAATTTCAGCCAATTCACCTCCAAAGGTTTCAGCTTTTGTGTAGCTATAAAAGAGGAATTTGGCCAAAGAAACATGAGGGGTGCACTCAAAGCTACAAACATTTTTATCCTCTTGCTTTTCAGTATGAGATTAAAACATATTTTTAGTTTTTCCACCAGAACTGATGGGACTGTAAGGTGCTTTGCCTTGCCTAGATTGTGTCCTTGTTAATTTTATACTTATTCATAACTGTGTTGTGCGGTTATTACTTTCTTCTGGATCTGCTGTGTACAGAATGTATCTATCTTCTTACACTGCGGTCAAATATATTTGTAAAAAATAAAGAAAAAAGGAAGTCACCTGCAGCATATAGTAGCAATGAGGTGAGTTTATTTGATTGATAAGTACTATTAATGTTTTTATTAAACAGACATGAGGTCATTAAGAAAAGAAACTAACTTCCCTTAGCATTAAACTATCATTCAGAAATATTGTTCTATTTTTTAAGGTGAGAGGAAAATTGCATTGGTTATGTTTTCAAGACAACCTCTGCTGCCTCCTTTCATGCCAAGTAAACAAGATCATCATGATAAATGGAATTACACTAAATTATGTGAGTTAATTTGTTCCCCAAAGAGCTGTGAAACAGAAATCTTACTGAATATATAGTCTATAAGGAAGTGTTTTCCAGATGTTTTCATTTGAAAATTTTGTACGATGTATCTTATATAGAGGAATAGTCTCAAACTGTTAATGAGCTGGATATATCTGAATGCATGGAGATGAAAGACAGCTTGGCAAAGCATTCTCTGACTTGGGAATAAATACTGTAGTTTCTATGGATGGAAAAGAGCAGATACGGATTAAATGGTTTTCAATGCATTCCTATGGGAAATGCAGATTCAACATAAGAACTTTTCAACTTGAGAACCACCTTCCAATACGGATTAAGTTCTTAAGTAGAGACCCCACTGTATCATAGACAATCAAATGAATAGTATGGTCCACTAAAGCTTGAGAAATATTTTATATTCCCCAGTTCGTAGCCCTCCAGGGCAGGGATAGAAGTAGGATTTAAATTTCTACAGAATTATAAAGTTCTTGTGTCTTATGTTTTATTTCAACAGAAAGTATTTTGTTTTCCACTATTGCCTTTTTGTTGGGTTTTCAGTGTCCAGTTTATGCACCTTTTTCTTTTGGTATTATCATAATTGAACACAAGAGAAAATAGCACAATCCAGTGCTGCTGCAGCTGAATACACTGCTCCCTTTCCAGAGGCCTGAGGATCCAAAAGTAATTGCTACTACATAAATAATCTTCAAAGGCTGGAGAATGCTTTTGGGCTGCCAGTTGGCAATCCCTACCTTTGGGATAACACATATCCCAAAGCTTGTCATCAGGGTTGAAAGGGAAGTTGGGTTAGATGAGGAGTATGAAAGAGAGGAAGACTTACAGAATGCATTTTACTCTCAGTGTTTCTCCATTTAGAAAGTGGAAAACACTTCAATTTTCTGATATTAAAAATAATTTCAAGGAAAGAAGTGAAGGCTGAGGTATGGGAACTGCGTTCTTTCTCATTTCTTGAGTGTTCCAAAGCTATTTCTGTTGACAACAATATTTGTTTATATACCATTATTTTAGTAGAAGTATCCAGACAGAATCATAAAACCATATTAATATAGGTTGTTGTGGGGTTTTCCGGGCTCTTTGGCCGTGTTCTGAAGGTTGTTCTTCCTAATGTTTCGCCCGTCTCTGTGGCCGGCATCTTCAGAAGACAGCACTCTGTGCTCTCAAGATGTCCTCTGAAGATTTTTTTAATCATTTTTTAATTTTTTAACAAGAGGGATGACAGAAAGAAAAAGGGGAGTTGAGGTTAATGGGGAAAAGGAGAAACAATCACATACTAACATCCATTCTATACCTATTGCCATATCAAAATTCCATGTTACTCTGTTTACTCTTGCCTGCCTTCTAGGTTTAAGTTCTCATTTCAATATATGCTATTCATATGCCTGTTGATTCACTCCACTTGTAGAATAAGTCCCATATTTCTGTTGCCTTTTGTAAAGGACAGTCCTTCATTACTTCTGATAAAATGTCCATTTCCACTATTTCTCGTATCTTCTCGATAAGATCTTCTTGTTTCGGTATCGTCGGACTTTTCCAATTTTTGGCATAGAGGAGTCTTGCAGTGACCATATATATAACTATATGTTCTTTTGACTTATCTATGTTGTCAGGTATCATACTCAATAAGAACAGTTCTGGGGTTAATGGCACCTTACAAAGCAATATTTGTTGCAACACAGCATGTACACTTTTCCAATACTGTTTTGCTACTCTACATGACCACCACATATGATAATAGCTTCCCACATGTACTGTACTTCACATTTCCAACACATATTCGAAGATGCCGGCCACAGAGACTGGCGAAACATTAGGAAGAACAACCTTCAGAATACGGCCAGACAGCCCGGAAAACCCACAACAACCATTAGATCCCGGCCGTGAAAGCCTTCATGAATACATATTAATATAATCAGGAAAAATGCAGTTGCAACAAACCACTTCATATAATAATAGCCCGGAAGTGCCATAAGTCTCTGGCAATGGACATAGCAAGACAGAGATTGATTAATTTTAACTGAGTGACTATTCTAGAGTCAAGGGTATAAAATGTTTATCAAGGAACATAACTGCAAAGTGCTTAGGGTATTAAGGAGGGCAGTCACTTGTTGGTGATCCTTCTTTAATTAGCATCTGCTGAAGTCAGAAATGGAAATTTGTGGATTCTAGATGGTTTGTTTTGTCCTAACCTTTATATCTCTTTATATCCAGAATTCACCTGGAACAAAGAATGTAGCTTCTTTCTGTACAAATTATTATAAATCCTTCCTGGCCTTTGATTTTTTTTATACTCGTTTCATCGCTTTTCTCGCCTTGATGTGGGTGCCTTTACAGAGAGGACAAAACAAGGAGAAAGTAATTCTGTGCTACAGAGCAGAACTTTAAAAAAATTAATAATATGAATGGAATGGAATTGTTAGGTGTGCAGCAGCAAAGAAGTTAATAGGATCTTCCTTGGAGGCTTCCAAATAGGCTTTATTTTTATAATTACATTTTATAGACTGCTTAAGAGGTCTCAAAGAAACATATTAAAATATAATAAAATTTAAGCCTTGTATACAATTGCAATTCAGATTTTAGCATGAAAGTACAAAAAGAACTGTAGATATTAGAAATTCAACATTTGTTTGGTTGGTCATATATTTTATGGGGTGGTGATGTTGTTTAAACTATTACACATCAAGGAACAGTGTATTGTTACAGGGTGCTAAATATTGCTGAATATTCTTCTAAGAGACATTAAATCAGAGGTGGACAGTTTATGGACCCCCAGATGTTGTACTGCAACTCTTCTTCATCTGACTATCAGCTCCGCTGACTAGATCTAATGGAAATGGCAGTCGGACACCATCTGGATAGCCATCCATCTTCTCAGCCATCTATTAGATGCATCTCTCTAAAATGTATCTGCATAGCTTATGGCAATATGGTGCTAAGACAGCTACCTCCTCAGTGACCCAAGACAGTGCAGGGGCACAGAGTGTGCTTGCCTTAAAAGGATTTTCAGGGAGCATTTCTTGTCACACAGTTCTAGCAGGCAGGATTAGTCAGGGCACAGTTGCTATGGAAATCTCAAACTCTTTAGGGCTGCCTTGTGTCTTCCAAGACTGCATCCTTTTAATTATGTTTGTGTGTTGGCTGCCTTTATTGCTTTAATGATGTTGGCAAAGATAGCATCATACAAATGGCTTGGTGAATGTATGATTTGCATATGAATGCTATTGTTTTATTACATTGGTTTTTCCTTTTATAACCAATTGTGTTAATTCAGCTACTTGACTGAAGCAGAAAAGGAGTGAAGTGCCTATGAAACAGTTTTGGCAAATATATACTGTATATCAGATTTTAAAGAAATTCTCCTGTCAGACTGAATGTGAGTGTCTGATCAATTTTAAATAGCCATCGACCAGTCTTTCAGCATGTGGTTAGCCCACCTATTTGACTAACACTCCAGAGCTGCTGGAGAAAAATAGAAGTTGATTTTTCTCAAAAGCTCCTGCAGCTAAAAACATGAATTCAGCCCCTTCCCATTTGGCTCCATACAGTTGTCAATGGAACACTATTGTCCAAAACCTATTTACTAAAGCCAGAGCTATCAGTAGATTATTTAGGTAACTTGAGACAGCACTTGCCAGGGAGGGAAATAGATGGGTGCATATGAATTATCCATTGAAACTCTTAAATTGCTGTCTGAGCTCAGTACCTATTCATGTGTTGCATAGCTTTGAAAATGTTAAACTAACTGGATTCTTCATTGGTTCTTGAGAACTAATTGATTAGTGTTACTAAGTGGTTCAACAGTGAAACTGTACTAACATTTTTCTTTAAAGTTACTTTTTAATTTCAAAGATAAGAATGTGGCCCAGACATGACTCTCCGATCAAGCAGGGTTGAAGACTAAACAGTGCTTGTTAGAACTATAGTGAGGTAACAGTGTTATCTTTTTAAAGGCATGGAACTGTGCCTAATTATCCCAAATAGCAACATATAACAGGTAACCTTTGGAGATGTACAGTACCTCCATATTTTATTCAGCAAATTATAATGAAATAATTATGTTTCCGATTGGCCTACTGCTCCTTGTGTCCTTGTTTTATATGGATATGGAGTGTGGTTGACTAATACTGGTGTTCTGGCTGACAGTTTTATGCTTGGTTTCAGTGTTTTCTTGGACCCGTTATTGAAAAGATGACACCAGTAATTTATGTAGGAAAATACATAAATTTTCCTGAAATTTGAAATGAAAAGCAAACTTATTTCACCTTTTCCAGTATATGAAGCTTCCTTGCCTAGAGCTGATTCTTGGCTGCCACAAACAGCAAGGTAAGTATTTAAGCCTTGATTTCGGGAGATAAGGGTATCTTTTTCTTTGAAGGGAAGACTAAATAATCATTGGGGGGGGGGAAATGATTTTTAGGTATTACCACTTTACCTGGTCTTGCTCAGCTGATCAATGGAGGGTGTGATCAGATGGTGCTTTAGCCTGCTGTGTGGACTGCTGTGGGGTGGGTTGGTTTGCTCTTTTTGATAGCAGTCACACAACATAATCACTGGAGCAAACCAAATCATCCCCAAGGCACTCCTACTAGCATCTTTCTGGCCACTGTCAGGGACTTCCACTTTTCTAATGCTGGTGAGATCACTCTGGTTTGGTCCGTTTCCAGCGTGAATGAAATTGGTCAAAAGCAATCCTTCCTCTAATTTGACTACATCATGAAACAGCTTATGAAGGGAACCACTTCATGATATTGGCCCATGGAGAGGCTGAGGAAGTGATTTTTTTAAGTGTGTATTAGGATAGCCTAATATTCACTGCATCACTTTAAAGACCTAAAAAACCAATAGAAAGCAAATGTGTATTTTGCCAGCAGACACATTGACAGCAATCTGAGCTGTGCTGCAATGATACACATTTGCTTTCACTAGTCTTTTGGAACTTTGGTGTGGTGAATATGTGCCACCCTTATACACACACAGTTCCCCTCCTTTCCTCAGTCCCTCCATCAAGTAAAGAAAGTTATTAATTTGCCAATATTGTGAAGTGGCTCTCTTCTTGAGCCGCTTCATAACACCAACAAATTAACAGTAGTCTGCTGCCAACCAAAGAAGGTTGTTTGAAGTCCGTATGCCATTTGGATTCAAGGATCTATCCAAATAGATATATTTGTATAGTGTATCTCCTAGTGATCCTGTTTAACCTGCTCCAGCCTTCTCCTAATGCCACATATAGACAAGCCCGGAGTCAGAGAATAGTGCATAGGACTACATCTTTTACATAAAATTTGTTTATTATATGTTATGGACATGTATGAGCTTTAACAACTGCTTACAATTGTGATGCCAAAGAGTAGAACAATATTGGTGTGATCAGAAGTTCCAATACTGTATATGTATTTAAATTCATATACACAATTCTCTATGTTATTTCTGGATCTACAAGTCTCTTCAATGCAGAATCACTCTTAGAAATTTCACTAAACATATTAAAATTATTTCCCTTGAAAGTATTTTTTGTTATCAGTTTGCTGAAATTGTATGAAACTATATGGTGTTGGTGCCATCATTTGATCTACATTTGATCCATTCCCTATTGCTCTAGCTTCATTGAGCACATTTCTGTTGCAGAGCTTTGCATTTATGGTAAAATTCCTTTTGTTACAGATTCTCAAATCTGAAATACAGATTCTCAGTGTGGTGTTGTGAACAATGATGGACTAGGACTCTGAAGAACAGAGTTTGAATCTCCACTTAGCCATGGAAACTCATGTGGGGAGTGGAACTGGTAAAAACACTCCTTAAATATCTCACTTACCTTGAAAGCCCTATTAGGATTGCTATAAGTTGGTTCTGACTTGAGAGCATAGAACACACAGAGAGAGAAGTACAGAGACTCACAGAGGAGAATAGCTACATGTTCCTCAGAGTGCACCCCTTTCCCATTAACTGGCACATAAAATCAATAACTCTCTCTGAGACATTTGTAGGAGAAAGAATAAAAAACAGCTCTTTGCTTGCAGTTGCTTCAAATTACAGACTTCTGTATGCTGCGTTCTTTACTGCAAAAATGCTTAGTAACCAACTGAACAGAGCAACAGGAAACAAACCACTGCTACAAGGTGAGGAAAGAAAACACTCAGCAGAGAGACAGGGCTTTGTTTGAATTCAAAGTCTGGGAGGAATGATAGGTTAGGGCTGGACAGACGGACAATTAACCCAGCCTAGAAAGTTCCCTCTTAGTCACACAAACTACAAACTGCATGCAAGATTGCAAACAAAACAATAGTTTATAGATATGAAAGGAATATATTTTATATAAATGGCTATTATAAATTCTCTTCTCTCTCTTGTTCTTTTTCTCATGCCTCTTTTTAATGGTTTGTATTCCTTATAAATAATAAATCTAATGGTGGCCTTTTAGACGGTATTTGATCTTGACTAGTTTGATGTCACCTATACGTTCCAGGGCAGTTTTGATATGAGTTTCTGTTATTCTGTTATGATCTCTCCCTCTCCTCCAAGTAAATTATACATGCTACACCTCTCTGATGTATAGCATTAAGCCAGTATCACATGGCGAGTTCCATATTTTATCCAAGCCTGTTATCATGTGAATATTTCAGACTGATTCAAAATTAGCTTTCCCCTCTCCCAGTGTTGAATATGGTTGGCTGGATAGCTCAGTGAGACTATGACTACATAGCAAGGGAAGTGCGAATTAACTCACCTACTCTCAATATAACTCGCCACAGAAACCAGAGCAGCCTTATACAGTGGTGCCCCGTATAGCGAGGTTATACGAAATCTTCGCTAAGCGGGAAGTAAAAAGCCATTGGAACGCATTAAACTTAATTTAATGCGTTCCAAATCGGCCCTAAACTTCCCACTTAGAGAAGTTTCCTGGCCCCGGGCAGCCATTTTCGCGCCCTCCCCTCGCTTGCCGAGGGCGCGAAAACGCCGCGGGGGGCTATTTCGGGTCGTTTTGAAGCCGCAAAACAGCTGTTTTGCGGCTTCAAAACGGACCCGAAATGGCCCCGCGCGGCGTTTTCACGCCCTCGGCAAGCGAGGGGAGGGCGCGAAAACGCCGCGCGGGCGGCCATTTCGGGTTGCCCGCGGCCGTTTTGAAGCCGCAAAACGTTTTGCGGCTTCAAAACGGCCGCGGGCAACCCGAAATGGCCCCGCGCGGCGTTTTCGCGCCCTTGGCAAGCGAGGGGAGGGCGCGAAAACGCCGCGCGGGGCCATTTCGGGTCCTCCCGCGCCCATTTTGGAGCCGCCGATCAGCTGATCGGCGGCTCCAAAATGGCCGCGGGACGCCCAATCGTCGCAAAGCGAGGTGCGCCGATTGGGTGCTCCGTATAGCGATCCCGAAAAAGGGGATCGCTATACGGATTCGTCGTTGTACGGTGCACTCGCTAAGCGAGGCACCACTGTACTTGCAATTCCATTCAAGGTGCCTATAGGTGACACCGTTCAAAGGAACATACTTAAGAAGGCTTTCCTCCCAGTTACAGTGGGGTCTCTACTTAAGAATGTCCCTACTTAAGAACAATCCAACTTAAGAACAGCTCCATTTGCTAAATTTTGCTTCTACTTGAGAACAGAAATCCAAGATAAGAACAGGAAAAAAAACTTTCCTGCTCTTTTTTTAACCTTAGGTCATCTTAGGTTAAAAAAAATTCTCCTCCTAGTGGTAGAGTATGTATTAACCAGCTTTGCATTAGTTCCTATGGGAACTAATGCTTCAATGTACGAACGCACCTCTACATAACAAAAAATCAGCCAGAACGTATTAATTGGTTTTCAGTCCATTCCTATGGGAAATTTTGCTTCAACTTAAGAACACCATTCCAAAATGGATTAAGTTCTTAAGTAGAGGTTCCACTGCAGTTTCTATGGACGGAAAAGAGCAGATACGGATTAAATGGTTTTCAATGCATTCCTATGGGAAATGCAGATTCAACATAAGAACTTTTCAAGTTGAGAACCACCTTCCAATACGGATTAAGTTCTTAAGTAGAGACCCCACTGTACTTCCTTATCTTGCCAGCAGGAGTTCCTGAAGAATGAATGAATAATCAGGACTAATTGGGGCTGTTCAGAAAGAAGAAGTGGCAGCTTGGGGGAACAGAGGCTTTGCAGAGAGGTGGGTACTGGTGCTCCCCCTCTTTTTGTCCCCTTTTCCCTCCTCATTCACCACTCCCTGCGCTCTTTCAGTGCCTCCTCTCTCATGCTCCCTCTCTTTTCCATCAGCTGGCATCTCCTCCTGTTTTTTTCCCCTTCCTTCTCTATAGACAATCCACTACCACCCTATCTGCAGAGGAAAAAGCCCTATCGAATATTTCTGGCAAAAATATTAGTAGCCTCTTCCGAGGAGAGATTAAAGCCAGTTTGCAAGCCAAAAAAGCAGGATTGGGTCAATTTAGCCTTTGCGTCATGTGGGCAGGAAAAAATGACTTTGAGCAAATCCCAAGGTATTCAATTCCTCACTGCGTGTACCAGGAGAAGAGCCAGCCTCTATATCGTTGAGCGAACTGCATAGTCTGAGGGCACCCCCAGAAGAAGGAAGTAGTAAAACACTTCCAAATATCCTATTGACTAAATGGCAAACAATTATTATGTATGTTAAATACAACTCTAGCCCCATCTATTTGTTCAGAAGAGACTGTTGATCATACCTAGACTGTTCTATTTGGCATCCTAGATATCCTTGACAACAGGCCCGCCTGTGTTGAAAATGCTGGTATTGAATGCCAGGTCAGTGAATGGGCCAAAAGACATGTGGGTTTTGGACTTTTGTTTTTGTAACTCACTAGCAATTCCCCCAGCCAGAATTCTGGCACCTGTAACCAAGAGATCCAAGTTCTCAGAAGAGTTCCACACCCACTTAGCAGGCTCAGCATGTTCTTTGCAGCCATTGCAGAGAGACATAGTGAATGGGACTTAGTCAACTCCATGAGAACCACAAGAGGATTGGTGTTTTGTTTGTTTTTTCAGACCCACTATGTGCAGGGAGACTACTAATGAGCAGGGAGACTACTCATCCCACAACCTCTTGCAGTACCTGAGCTATTGTACTAAGATACATGGATAAATAGGCTGAAAAGGAATATGGTTATCAATCTGTGTTTCATGAGCAGATTCCCTCTCCAGCTTGTGGTGGATACGTGTACATATTGCTGCTGGGAAGCCATTAATAGGTGCCAGCCATTTAGTTGGCAGAGAAGCAACTGGATGGATTATCTGGCTCTTCCTCTTTCTTACTTCCCAAAGTCTCAATGGCTTTTGAAACTGACGGTTCCAACATTGCCTGGTTCCTCTCTTAAGGTGCTTAAAACAGCCTGAAGAATGTGTATTCTGGGCCTTCCCTCTTTGCTCACAGAACCCTCAGTACAAACATTGGTAGTGTAACCAGACTCTGTCTCAGGCCTCTAGGCTAGGAAGGCATCCTGCTTGAAATTCTGAATTGCCACTGCCAGTATTGGGGCTAGATGAACTGGAGGTCTGATTCTGGACAAGGCAGCTTTGGGGCCCACAATACATCTAGATGGATGGTTATTCTCTCTAAATTGTTTTACTCCCCACAGCAGGATTTCCTCTGAAATGTCTGTGCCTCAGCAATCTGACTGGCAAGAAACCTATATTTACTTTCCAATGATGTGTCACAAAACAAAACACTTTAAAAGCAAGATGGAGAGAGAGGGAAATTATGCTGTGAAAAAGAGAGGCTTTTCATTACTTGAGGGAGCACATGTTAAAGACATCCTCTGGTTCAACTCTGACTTTCAGTGGATCTCAAAGGATTCAGGGAGAGGTCTATCTTGGAAACTTGTATCTGCAACTTGTACCTTTTTAACTGGAGGTGGAAAAGACTGAACTGAGACCATCCTTCTGCACAGGCCACCCTGATCCTGACACACCATTGAATTATAGCTGGATCAGGGTGTATGCATTTTAAGAGTAATTTTGCATTGTTTGTTATGTACCATCAAGTCACAACCAACTCATAATAACTCCAATAGGGCTTTCATGGAAAGTGAGATATTTAAATAGTGTCTTGGCAGTTCGACACCCCCAGTGAGCTTCCATGGCTGAGCAGGAATTCAAACCCTGTCTCCTCAGTCTTAGTCTGTCACCCTATTCTCTACAACACACTGCGTATATCCCAATATTGCGCATACCTCTTAATAAATACTTCATGAATAAATGTAATAATACTGTCATTGCAAAGCAATACCCCACTCCCATCTCACCCACCCACCCTTTTTAAAAATAAAGGGATTTGTTCCTTCTGTAAAGCTAGTTAGAACATAACACTATTTACACTATCCATGTGTAAATGGCCAAGCTGGCTAAAAGTATAGGTACTTCAGAGTAACACCCCAGATGGGGTTTTTCACATACTCTTACCTGTCAAAAGTAATTAGCAGAGCATTGACCAGCATCAAATCGAGATGTACTGGAAGATTGTTTTAAGTTACAGGCTGACTATCCAGCCAAGCTCCTTTTGGCGATGAGACTCGGCCAGCCCTTGTCACAACAGCGAGAAGCTAGAGCTTCAAACATGTTGTCATGGTTAATAAAGCAAACAGATACTGCCAGCAGAAGTGGCATTTATTGATTGCTGCCTAGTTTATTGCATTGTCAACTTCTCTCTGGTGCAGTCTTACACTGGTGTAGAAATGCTACAACCTGCCTCTCTAACTGCCATATGGCACTGAACCTTTTTGTTGTTGTTGGGTGATATGTGTTCTGCCACTTAACTTACTGCTATACATCTTTGTAAAATTGTTTTTCTTTACAAAATTAAAGATTTGTGCATTCAGTCATCTTTTGCAGCATGGGCAGAGGTTAAAACAGGAACATTTCCCCCCTGAAAGACAAGTAATAGCTACAGAATTCTTACCTGCCAAAAAAGTTGCATCCTGAAAACATAAAAAAATTGTTTCTGATTTCCTCTGTTAGGTTTCCTTCCCCCAAGGTTAAGTCTGAGGAGGCAATGTAATCCTAGCACCATAAAAATCTGTCCAGTATAAACCCTGCCTGCTCTGTTATGGCATAAACTTGATGCTGCAAGTTTGATCTTCTATGTAACAAAACAAATAATCAAAAAAAGTTTTCATTTTGAGAATGGAACCATGTTACTTTCTTGGACAATATCTCCCAGGCAGTGTGAGTTTGCAGGCTGCAGATTCTGGGACCTGTAGTTTTAAAAAATGTATTTCCAAGTTCTGATCATGTTTCATATACAGTTTTTGCTACACTACAGTAAAAGTCGTGTATATAAAAATTTTACAGTCAGTTTTATTGTTAGGAAAAGCCCAGAGAACAATTGATAGCAAACAAATGGGAAATAATTAGCAGGAAGGCAAACAACCAAAAGAATAATCTGTTGAAGTGTAGCTTAACTCTATAAAGAGTCAGAAATGGGTGACTTGCACTGCCCATTGTTCATTCTGTGCACTTTGTACAAGATAATGAAATTCAAAATTTTGCATTCATGGCCAGTGTTCTCACACAACTGCTTTGCTGTCCCTCCAAATACCGTAAGCCCACAATGCAGGAGCCATGGATCACAGCAGAGCCTAAGTTCAGTAACCAAGTACAATTTTGCTGTCGTCCAGTTTTCTTGCAAAGCCTCCTTACCCTGTACAAGATTTCTGGCTTTCTGCCTCTTGCCTGCTTTGGAACCAAACATGGAGGGTTTATTAAAAAGAATGTCATGAGGGAATGTTTTTGGAAATATCGCCAGTTTAGGAAATCAGATCTGGCAGGACTTTTGCTCTTTTGATTGGCTTCAGTTTTAATAAACTGCAACTTAACTGGGTTCATTTAATTTTTCCTGAACAGCACTGGACACTTAATGTTTTTTTTCAAATTTACTAAAGTACCCACTGTGAATGGCTTGCGGGGTTGCCAACAACAGTGCTCATTGTTTTCTCAGCCTGCTGCAAAATTTGTAACCATCTCATTTTAAAAGCTTTGTTGTGGAAAGTACCAAAACAAAACTGATTCATTTGATTCATGGATCAATACATGCTTAAGGGTAATCTCTTGTAGATAACACATTACTTGTAAATGATTCACTGGTTAAAATTGTAACACTAATAGTAAATATGTAGGTTGGGAGGAGGACTCTTTGAAACAGTAACTTTTTTAAAAAAGTAACTTTCTAAGCTCTGTTCTCTCTCTGTTTCTTTTATAGTTCTAATTGTTGACGCTCTGTATTCTGAGACTATGAAGCACTTTTTCCATGTTATTTTTCTAGTTCTATAGAAACGTTCTTCAGAAATATAATAGTCTGAAGTTTCAGTGGGAAGATACTTGGCTGAGGCCCAAGTATCATTCTAGAATGATAGAGTAATAGAATAATTGAGTTGAAAGGGGCTTATAAAGCCTTTGAGTCCAACCCCCTGCTCAAGGCAAAAATCCAAATCAAAGCAGATCTGACAAGATAGCTGTCCAATTTCCTCTTTAATGCCTTCAGTGTTATAGCACTCACTACCTACTGAGCTAATTAGTTCCATTGTCATACTGCTCTAATAGGTAGTTTTTCCCCTGAAATTCAGCTAAAATCTGGCTTCCTGTAGCCTGAGTCCATTATTATGTGTCCTGAACTCTGGGATGATTGAGAACAGATCCTACCCCTCCTCTGTATGATTGCCTTTCAAGTACTGTATTCGAAAAGTTGAAAAGTGCTATCATATCTACCCTCTGTCTTCTTTCCTCAAGGCTAAACTTGCCCAGTCCTTTCAGTCTTTCCTCAGAAGGCTTGGTTTCCAGTCCTCTGATCATCCTTGTTGCCATCCTCCAAATTTGTTCCAGTTTGTTGGCATCCTTCTTAAAATGTGGTGTCCAGAACTAGACACAGTACTTAAGATAGGCCTAACTGCTGCCGAATAGAAGGAGAACTAGCACTTTGCAAGATTTGGAGACTATATTTCTGCTAATGCAGCCTAGAATAGCATTGGCCTTTTTTGCAGTTGTGTCACACTGTTGGCTCATATTCAGCTTGTGATCTACAACAGTTCCAAGATCATTGTCTGTCATAGTATTACTAAGCTAGTGTCCCCCATCTTGTAACTCTGCATTCATTTTTTCCTCCCATGTGTAGTACTTGCAGTTATTCCTGTTAAATTTCATTCTGTAGTTTTCAGCCCAGTGCTCAAATGTACCTGACTTGTCTGTAAACAACACCTGGTACATTTGTGCTGGCAAAAACCCTCTCTCTGGCTCCTACTGAATTGAGTTGCACTTGCAACTCTTCTCCACTCCTGTGCCAGCATTCTGACCACCACCAACCCCTCCTGTGGCTCTTTCCTAGCAGCACATATAAGTATCGTACCCCGTCTAGGGGACTTTTGAGACAGAAATTCAGCTGGGGTTTTAGCTGCTTCACCCTGACCTTTGGGTAAAGCCTCACTGTGCTGTGTGGGTATCCCTGCAGAGGCAAAACTTTCCTTAAATCTCAGCTTTTCCCACTCTTGGGTATGGGAGTCCTCTGAGCTGCAAACTATTAAATGATCAGCAGAGGCAGGACCAGGAAGAAAGGAAGGAATGGGGGTGCTGCGGGCTGGAATGTGACATACTGTACATCCCAACCAACATGAAGAACTCCCAAATCAATCCACAGCACCTGTGTGGGCATTGCTTGTGATTTTTGATGTAATACAAGCTGTTAATAAAATTTCAGCAAAGCCAAAACATTCCTGTTCAGCTTTCCAATGTAGCCACATCCTATATCTACAGTGAGTCTCGTAGTAGTAGTAGTAGTAGTAGTAGTAGTAGTAGTAGTAGTAGTAGTAGTAGTAGTAGTAGTAGTAGTAGTAGTAGTAGTCCTTCAGTCTCAAGAGACTATGGTAACGTGTCGCCCAGGCCATTTTGATGAACAAAGCAAAGTACATTATGGATTTTTCCTGGATTCTGTGAACAAAGGCTGGCAGGAGGCAAATGTTTTTTTTTTCCAGATGGAATTTGCTAATAGCATATTCTACTGCACCTAAAGGCTGCAAGCCAGCTGAAGAACTGTCACAGCTGTGTGGCACATACTTGCGGCCATCCCAACATTTTCTGCTTGAGCAGTCATTTCACTCTGTGTTATGGTAGGACTGGCCTTTCACATTGTTTTAATGAGTTGTTTATAGTGTTTCAATAGGAAAAATAACTAATTTGTTTTTTTAACTATTCATTAAAACAATGCTGTGGTCCAGACCAGGGTACAGGTTTCAAGGGAGGCTACTTGCTGACCACTGCTTGGGAGATAAGTTATCAGGTGTCAACACTTAGGCTTGGATGTTGACATCCAGGGTTTTAATCCACCGGATTCAGCAAACTGCAGAACTGGTACTGGTGAGGTAATTCACACAGATGATGTGAGGGTGTGTGTGACTTCAAGGTTCTTGATGTCTTTAAAAAAAAATAAGAGCTATATCATAGTAAGATTAAAGAAAAAGGGTGAAAATTCCCTGGAATTGGTCAGCAAATTTCTTTGCCACCTTAGATTGCTACAGAAGAAAACTGATTTACAACAGTTGTGCGCATTAAGATTAATAGCCAGAGCCATCTTGGCACACTGCGTGCTGTCCTTAGATGGAAAGAAAAGAGTTTCAGAACCTAATGACTGTGTTTGAGCCAGGGCTTTTGTTGGTTGTTCTCCCAGCTTTGTTTGCCTGGTGCTGTAGCAGCACACTCTTTTATTACTCCCCCAAACGTCTTGTCTTTTCAGAGCTACAGTTTAAAAATAGATCACATGGTACCCGAGCTTCAGCCGGGAAAATAAATAAACAAGCTAGTAAGCTTGAAATATTCTCAGATACTTACTGCGCACTTAGAGATCTGGCTTTGGATCTGCTGGTTCTGCATGTATGTGTGACTCTCTCTGTGTACACACACACACACACACACACACACACACACACACACACACACACACACACACACACACACACACACACACACACACACACACACACAATATACAGTATATACAGTATATCAAGTCACGTGCAGAGGTATTTCATTCATTCCTTGTTCACTCCTCCTCTCTGTCTCCTGGCAGGACCAGTCAACCTGATGCCTTTCAAATGCCTTTGATTGCAATTACCATAATCCCTGCCCCTTACCTATGTTATCTTGCATGTAGTATGCTGTATTCTGTAGGTGGTCACTGGACGATAAATACAGAATTAACTTGAAAGTCTGATTGTTGAGGCAGGCAAGTTACAGTATATCTGAAGAAATCCTGCTATGAGAAGGGGAAAATGAGTTGGTGGTAAGGAATCATCATCATCATCATCATGCAGACCTGGAAGGGACCTTATGGTTCATCAAGTCCAACTCCTGTCAAGGAGGTACAGTGAGGACTTGAAGTCCCAACCTGTAGCTTCGCAACCAGATGCTTAAACCACTAAGCTAACCAGCAATTCTTACTCAGTTCTCTTGATGTATGCAGGCGGATTGGTTATTTGGTTGGTTGATTGACTGACTTTCACTTATATGCCATCTTTCTCTCAATTAAGGGACCCAAGGTGACTCACAAGTTATTAAAACACAAACTGACTAAAACCACAATAAACTGTGACACTAAAAAACATTTTAACTTATAAAAGTATGAAAACAATTAGTTCATATTGTTAAAAACACCTTTAGGACACACCTTAAAAATAACAACAGTGCCCAGCATATCAGATTAAAATAAAATAATCTTAGAACCGCAGAGCTGAAAGGGGCCCTGTGGATCATAGGGTCCAACCCCTGTTAAGGAGGTACAGTGAGGAATTGAACTCCCAACCTCCGACTCCACAACCAGATATCTAAACCACTGAGATATCCAGCAGTAAACTGCCCGATTAATTGTTTAAAAACTGTCTAAAGAAGACGCATGTTTGGAGGCAGGCAATGAGCCTTGGAGAGTGGACTTGGCACAGTGGAAGGTGACCTGGGCAGCAGTTTACATTGTGGAGAATGGAGGCAGCTTGTGGATCTGCCATTGGAATATTGTGTACTCCAATAAAGGTCTCTACAAGAATGATGGTGTGCCTCTGTTTGACTCTGGTCATGAAGTGTGGTTGCAGGATGCCAGGGCTGGTATTTTGGAGTGGTTGTAGTGGCAGTAGTTTGGCAGAAGGCTGAAAAGGCAACAGGGGCCCCGGCCACCTTTAGTGGTGATTTCACACATAGAAGGGTGAGGAAAACAAGCATCTGACCCTCTCCCAGGCAAGCGATCCCCTGCGCAAGGTAGTTGAGGAGTGGAGAACTGCCCAGCTTGGGAGAGACACCACAGTTCCCCATAGTTAGAACTAGGGTTATATCTACCTACCCAAGTGGATTCATGTCCAGGGGGTACATACCCCACTTTGTCTACCATCTCCCTTAGTTACTCAGTCACAGACTGGACATCAGATGAGGGGTGGGTAATCCAGTGCAAATATCTGCTCCTTATGCTGCACCATTGCAAACATAGGCTTTTTCATATCCGTTATCAATCTTTTCCAGTAAAACTATTAATGTTGAATAACATGCATATTTTATTTGGGGAAAGGGAAAATGTCTGGGGCTGTCTCACCTGGATCTGCAAGCAAGGGTCACCCAGTTGAAATGCACACTCTTAGGGACCTGTTTGTGGCCCAGTGAGGCCTGGACACCATGTTGGAGTCGTCTTCCCAGGTACTGTTGTGCTGGGAAGGTGGCTCCAGAAAGGATACAGCGGACTGGCCAATCAGGGATGGCCAGTAAGTCTTGGAGGAGGAGCACTCCTGGCCTGGCAGATCTGATTTTGTAGTTTTCACTCTGGTGATAGGGATAGAAGGAGATCACGTGGATCTTCTCCAGCAGTTTTCTGCAGGACTTCACTCACCCACCCTCCCTGTAATGCATGGGGTGGCTTGTGTGGTGATTTTGAAGGGAAAGCTTATTAATTGTACAACTGACCATATTGTCACTGTTTTGTTGCTGGCAGGGGAGGGTGATTTTATGCATAGCAGCAGGTCTTCAATGAAGGTGATGGGCAGTTGGAGGTATCCAGGGCAAGTGATCTCCGAATGATGAGATCGGAGAGTGGGGAACTGATAGGGCCATGCCTAGTTTGGGAGGGCCATGACAGTTGCCCACAACTGGAAATAGTGCAGGGTGTGTGTGTCTATCCTCACCCTTGTACATTCACACCATGGGAATACATATCCCACTTTGGCTACCAATTCCCTTGGTAACCCAGGAATGTGTTGGGAGAGTGGATTACAGGTGGGTCATTCAATGCAGGGACCTGTTCCTAATGCTGCTGCAATGTTCCCAATGTTGTTCTGCTGCAACCAAGTAGGCATTGGCCTTTTAATATCCATTATCAACCTGTTCAAATAAAATTGTCAATGTTGAATAACATGTGTGTTTTAATTGTGGGAAGGGAAGGCACATGGGGATCTCTCACCTACAATACCCCTAAATTTTGACATGCAGTTCCATTCATGTGTAGATCACAAAGGCATTTGGGTCAAATCATGTTGTCATTTGTTCTTCCCAGTATGGTACTCTTTCCTGAAATCAAAAGAATCAGGACTCTTTCAAGGTTGATGGTGGTGGTTGAAAGTACCTTCAAATATAATCTTGAGAGTTGCAATTTCCCAGGTCAAAAACATGTCCAGACTGTCGTTCTATATAGAGGAACGAAAGGTTACTGCTCTCTTTCTTCCTCTGTGACTACATTTCAGCTTTCAAGAGTCTAAAATATTGCCACACTGAGCTTTTAGCATTTCAGATCAAGTTGACTTAACCCCTGTGTAGTTGTTTCAAGGACAATCTTAAAATAGAAATGTTGTGGAAGCAAATAACTCAAAGCCTTATGGGTTTCCCACATGGAACATTGGAAACATGTTCCAGAATTGTCATTTTAAAAGAGGTAGCTGTGTTAGTCTGTGCTAGCATGTCATCCAAAACAAAAGAAAAATAAAAAAATAAAGAAGACAAGAATGTTGTGGCACCTTAATGACTAACTCTCTATTTTAATATGAGCATTTGTGGACAATCTGAGGAAGTGGACTTGTCTATGAAAGCTCACATTAAATTATAGCAGTTTTTAAGGTGCCACAATATTTTTCCCCTCTTTTTGCCTGATATACAGTGCTTGATGACAGAACTGTGCTGAATCATGGGGAAATGGGGGTGGGTGGCTGGGGAATTCCTGAAACCTAATAGTATCCTATAGTTCCGTGGTGCTGTGATTTCATCACCAAAGAAGGCCATAGAACACCAGAAAATATCTGGGGTTCAGATCACCACACTTCCATTTCTCAGCTGATCTGAGCGCAACAGGATTTGTATTCGCGAAGGCTTTCACGGCCGGGATCTAATGGTTGTTGTGGGTTTTTCGGGCTCTTTGGCCGTGTTCTGAAGGTTGTTCTTCCTAATGTTTCACCAGTCTCTGTGGCCGGCATCTTCACTCTGTGCTGTCCTCTGAAGATGCCGGCCACAGAGACTGGTGAAACATTAGGAAGAACAACCTTCAGAACACGGCCAAAGAGCCCGAAAAACCCACAACAACCACTCAACAGGATTGTTGTAAGGAAAGTCATATACTTGGGTCTTTGGAGGGAAAGTAATTTATAAGAGTGACAAACTGTATATACATATGGTTGAGGGGGAAAAAAGTATTTATGGCTGATAAGGCAAGGTGTGAAAGGTTGTGTGCATGGGTGAAAAGAAGAGTGAGAAAGGAAGGGGGAAGGGAACGGGAGGCAAAAACTGCCTGTCAGAGAGTTTGCATTTCTGTGAAATGGGCTTCTGTTGTAGCAGAAATCAAAGGACTCAGAGAAGTGGTTTTGTGTTTGGGGACCAGACTTCACCTCTGTCTCATCTTTAAGTTCGTGAGCATCTTATTTGGCTAGTATTCTTTTGATGTCAGGTGGATCATAATATCCCACCTGCAGAATGTGCCACAGTTTCCACTATTGAGAGTTCACTCTGTTGAAACAAATGGGGCTGATGCTCAAACACAAGGTGGTAACCAACTGAATGCCTCCTTGTGGAAGCAGTGAAAGAGCCCAACTGCCGCCCATACAATGGGAGAGCAAGAAGAGGAGTCTGCACCTTAACTTTTAGCTTCACAGGTCTGTCTTCTGTGTTTTGTGACCGATTGTGTCCACCATGGAAGATATTTTTTGAATGGGCATTTCCTTTATGGAAGTCATTTTGTAACAAAGACAGTGACACTATCAAAGTCCCATATTAGTTCGAAAAATATGGAGAACACAACAAACTGCAAAATCTTTACATTATGTCTATAGGTAAGCAAAAACAACTGTTTAAAAAGCAATTACTGTATAGGGCTTGAATGCATTCACACAACTCAGGTAAGCCCGGATTTGGCCCAACTCACCACTGGAGGGAGCAGTTTCAAATGCTTACACTGGGGCTGCTGACATAGAGCTGTTGCTTCCTTTGAAATGAATGAGGGAAATCTATTCAGTGCACTTTGCTTTCATAAAAACAGTAACATATTTAAAGAAACCATGCTTAAGGTGCACAGCTGTTCTTTTATGTATTTCTTCATTTCTATTTTTTTCCCTATTCAAAGTCCCAAAGTGGTTTTTAAGGAGTAAGCTAGCCTAATATAATTTTATTTCCACAATAGCACTCATTAACATGTCTGGATATGTAAGTGAGTGATCTTGGATGCAGATATGCTTTTCTGCCACAGAATGAGTGGTGGCAGAGTTCATGAAGAGTAACACTGCTGTAAATAGCTGCACTTAGCTGAGTAGATGTTATGACTTTTGAAATATTTCTTGGATAAGTCTTTCCTGTTACCTCATAAAGTGTGATCGATCACTCATGGTGATGGCGTGATACAAGCTCTTGCCCTCTAACTGTGCTCTGGGTTTTTTTTTACTGTTTGATCTGTTCTCCACTCAAAGAGCTTATGATTGTGACAGCAGTGACAATGTGTTCCGGGTGGTTATCTGGAAATATCTGTGGCTCTGTAGCGCAGGGGACAGGGCCCTCCCAACACCTATCGCTATATGAGATGAAGCAACCCTACCCGCACACCATCAAGAGATACTTAAAACTAGTCAAGCCATTTTTGATATACTGTACTGTAAGTAGAATATTCCACACGCATTTCTCTCTTTCCTTGGCAGAAATATACAATGACTGTGTTAATATCTAAGCAATCAATCAAACCCCTGTTTTGTGACATCAAAAATCTGCTTCCTGGGTCACTACCTCACTCGCTTGAATGGGAGGGCCAGCTCTAGACAAGAAATATGTCCTCATAATATAATGTAAGCTTACAGGATTGGTAGATCAGCAGTTTCTGCTTTTAAGATTTCAGGATGAAAGCCTGAAACAAGGAACAAGACCTTGTAATATCACAGGAGATAACCTTTTGTGTAACAATTGCAATATGTTTCTTCCATTGTAGCCAGCATAACACACACAGACACAATGTGTAGATCATGCTTTAAATGTTCCCCCACATTTAAAAAAACTTTGTAAGGAGAGCAGGGAATTAACTGCATGTGACTTTCATCTCCCGCAGGATAGCATGTGCATACATGTAAACAAGTTTCTACCACTTTATCACTTGGGGGACTATTGATCAATGGCATCCTTCACCTAAACATTTAGTCTACACTTTCACCTTAACATTGTACCATTACTACATTCTGCTGTGTACAGAACTCAAGTTATTTACCACTGTTGTCTTAGCAAATGCATTGAAGAACCATCACATTTTTGAACAATATTAATCTTTAGAGAAGGAACGTGGTGGTCTTACAGGTTAGACTGCAGAAGCCTCTGTGCTGGAAGGTCAGAAGACCTGCAGACGTAAGATCGAATCCACACGACAGAGTGAGCTTCTGTCGCTTGTCTCAACTCCTGCCAACCTAGCAGTTTGAAAGCATGTAAAAGCAAGTAGATAAATAGGTACCACCACGGTGGGAAGGTAACGGCATTCTGTGTCTAGTCACTCTGGCCACGTGACCATGGAAACTGTCTACGGACAAATGCTGGCTCTACAGCTTGGAGATGGGGATGAGCACCACGCCCTAGAGTCCGACACGACTGGACTAAATGTCAAGGGGAACCTTTACCTTTACCTAATCTTTAGAGGAAAAACATTTGTTATTGCATCCAAGAGCTTCTTATGTTATTTAGGCAACAATCATACATACTGTATGTCTCCCTGGCAGTAAGTGCCTCTGACCATAATGAAGTTATCTTCCAAGCAGAGATATAGAATTGCACCAATGGTACTTTAAGTTTATTGTAAAATGAAATGCAGGAAGGCAATGAAAAAATGTGCCAAATTAAATTTTGTCCAACATTTTATTCATTTTTTATGCCAGTGTGATGCAAGTTGGCGTAAATCTTGGTAATGAACTGTTGTAAGTTAAGAGGCTATAGTACATGCCTATGTTAACTTCTTAACTTGCCAGCAATTTGCCACCAAGGTTTGAAGCACATGAGCTAAACCAAAAGGAATTAATAACTGATGAGATTTTGGCCAGTAAAATATTGATGTTATTTCAGCTGCAAAAAATAAAAAAAATCTCTGTTTCCTGTGCTTTATAGTTGCATTCTAAAAAGAATATTTCTTCTCCCCTTGTAGCATGTTGCCTGTGATTCAAAGACAGGGCCAGTCTGCACATTTCTGCACTTGGTGACAGAGAACAGAAAGGGAGAAGAAATAGTGAATGAAGATCAGTTGCCTTTTTACAATCTCCCTGCATACTGCATCTGAAAATGCTAACCAAAATAATTTAAAGTATTCCCCAAAATAGTAGGCTTTGTAATAGCGTAGAATCAGCTAATTCAAAAGTGAAAGCCAGAAAAACCAGCAAATTGTGTGAAGATGTTAAATTTCAATAATCAGAAATACAGTGTCTCAGTATCTATGTTAACCAGTAGAGATGTGCACAAACTACTAAAATGGCAGTTCATCTTCGTTTGTCAAGGTTGACGAACCATGAATTTCTAGATGCTTTACCAACAAACCATGAGTAGATTTGTTAGCAATTTTAAAGACAACCTGTGGGTGTCAAAACAGAGTGCCCCCTGCCCCACAGCCCCCTTCCCACAGCCCCATCGCCTCCCAACCTTGTTCTCATCTGCCACCGCTGCCCACTCTGCCACTGTCTATGCCACTGTCCCCATGCTGCCGCCACCGTTCAAGTTATCTGTGGGCCATAGGCAGGCAGGGCAGGCTCGGCTGCCAGAAGGGAAGCCAGATGTTGTTTGCAGAGGTGGACGAGGACAAGGTAGGAAGGCAATGAGGGGAGTGGGGGGAGGCTGGAGGGGGGCAAGGAACCAGCAGGTTCATAAATTGCCCCTAAATTTATTGCTTTGGGAAAGTTTGGATTGTATGGTTTGGACAAACCCAAACCAATCTGAAGCAACACATTGGCAATTTTTCATGAATTTCATGGTTTCTTTCGGGCTTCGTGCCCATCTCTAGTAATCACCTGTTGCTTTTTACAAATATCTACAATTCCTGTCATCCCAGGGAGCAAAGAACTGATGGTTTTGATTTTCTTCTTCTCTGTAATTGTAGCCCTAATTTTAAAATACAGATTCTGTTTCCCAAGTTTTGAAGTTCAGTTCTTCTCATATACAGCAGCTACATTTTTATCATTTTTTTCATTATCCTAGGTGAAGCTCCAAGCCAAAGTAATGAGCACACAGACCGAGGAGACATCACAAAAGTAACCATGTCATATGCCTTTATTTTGAGTTATTTGACTTACAGGCACTGTGGACTGGTGGTGTTTTATAACTCCAAAAGTTCTTTGTGTCATCACTAATCAAGGAGAAATAGTGCAGAGGTATGGGGAGAACTATCTCACAGCAATAGTTCCAGGTTCCAGAAAGATCTCAAAAGACATCTGGATAAGTAAATTCCCTTCTTTTTAAAGCCACAAAGCAGGGAATTTTGTTTTACAAACAAACAGTTTTAAAAAAATAAAAAAGTATATAAGAGAAGCCATTTAAAAGCTAAATACAATTCTAAAATGGTATAAACTTGCACTGCTTCATGGACTTTCCCCCCCTCCACAAATGTGGAAAGAGCTGTTTTAAAAACTAAACATTACTTTAAAAATTCCATGCATTAAGACTTAGTGTTCTAGGCAACTGAAAAAAGGAATGGCAATAAATAGAACTTTTAAAAAAACCAAACATAACTCACTGTTTCATGACACTAATGGAACAGAAACTAGTCTATAAGGCACTTCCTCAAAGGCTATTATTAAACAGCATAGGAAGCCTGAAAGGAAAAGCAGTTGAACAGAGCGACTATTTACAATTGCACTGAAGAATGACACGACATGGGCCTTGTGAGATATGAATGGAGGAAGTCCCAAGGAGTTTGAGTCCTTGTGAAAGTCTTGCATAGGGACTGCAGGTTGGGCAATGGGGCAGAGGCATTTCCCCACCCTTCTAAACACATACATTTGAGGCAAGAGCAGAATCTCCCTCCATCCTGTTTTAATGACAAGCAGGGCTATACCTGTGTACTAGGAACAGTAATAGGAATGAGCTTGAAAAACATCTGGGATGCATTCTAACTAGAAAAGTGTAAGGGTTTGCTGAAGCCAGACAGAAGAGAATTTAAGAAGATTTGTAATCTACAGTCAACTGATTCCTCTTCTCCAAGGTTGCTGCAGCTGCTCTCAAGTTCCTCAAGAAAATGAAAAGCCCCAGGAGACTCCCCCCCCCCCCGCCGTACAGTTCTGTCTCCTGCTGACCTTTCAGCAAGGGAAGTGATCTGCTTATCTCAAGGGTTCCAGAAAGTTATAAAATAGACTGTGCTCTTACATGGAACAGTCAGATGTTTTTGCCAGGCTGTAACTGGACAATTCTGAGCTACTACCCACTTGGAAAACCAGACCGCCTTTTAAACAGACTATTGTAGGTCACAAATGCCAGAGACTAACAGAAAAGCCTCATCAGTCCCAGGCCGCCAAATGAGACCATAACTCTTTTCTCTTCTGCAAATCTTGCAGATATATGAGAGTTGGGTAGTTCACTATTCTAGAAATGCTAACTAACTTGTTTATTCTAGGGCTAGATAATACCAGTCTTTGAGACGTCAAAACTGGAGCATTTTGCTAGAGCACACCTGAGAATTTCTTTGCCATATGAAAGATGTCTGCAGTGCTAACAGAGATACCTGGCAAATGTAAGTGGTCATCTTATTGTTATGTAAGTCTTCCATCATGGCAGGGTTGACTATGAGCTGGAAGAAGTCACTTTTATGGGCTACAAATTCTGGAACACCTGAGCTGGCATGGATAATGGCCATGCTGGCTGGGGCATTCTGGAAACTATAGCCTCCGAAAGCAATTTTTCCAGGTCTAGGTCAACAACACGTGGCCTATCGGCTACATGCCACATTGAGGGCACATGGCACACTTTAGCTCCTACAGAACTGACCCATCCAAACCACCAGAATCATGGCAGCGTCCTTTCTTCCTTTCTCTTTCTGCTTCACCTAGAAGACAGACTGTCCTGTGATTAAGCACACTGCAATGCTGTGGAAAGATGCTCCATCACCCTGCTGCAACATAGAGAGCCACTGAAGTTGCTATCAAATTCTGCAGTTGTAAACATCTTACAAATGGCCAATTCAGCCACTGCCACTAAGATGTAACAGTGGTATGGTCGCTGAAGATATTACAGGGATACAGTGGTACAGGCAATTCTAAGCCAACTGAAGTCCAAAGGGATCAAAGCACCTTTCCCCAACAATCCAAGGCAATCTTTGTAGCAAAATGTATGCACCATTAAGTGTAACCCCACAGAGGCAGGTTTTTTGTGATCTCTATAACCATTAAGTTATTGCACAGCAGTTATAAGCTGCGTGGCAAGAAAAAGATGGATTATACTGAAAAATAGACCTATAAACCTCCATACCCAGATCCCTATATTTAACAAAGTTAGTAAATATACAATGCTTCCATTTAGGACTATTATCTATTTTTCTTTCTGGTTTTCTTAATAAATTTTGGACTCCAAATCCTCATTTGTGCGGAAGGTTCCCAGGAAGAAAGAAGCTATATATTAGCACAAAATGCTCTTATCCATACCCACTTCTTGCATGAGTGGCCCACATCATATGCTCAGAGTGAACAGGAGAGGGCAGCAGATATCTACAGATGAATCTCTCCTTCACAGAATTGTTAGACAGGTCTCTTTTAAGCAAGACTTTGTTCCTTCTGCTGAGGCACATGGGAACGATATAAAAATCTTTTACAGTAAAAGATTCATCATGTCGTACAGAATGCTACAAATTACTTATGCCAGTATAAATCCAATGGTTTAAACTGCAGGAAATTACTATTAATCAATAAATTGCTACTTATATCTGTCACCATGCTCCAGTTATGTGAGTTAGTGCATGATGAAGGATATAAGTGATAACTCATTAACATCCAGCTATTTGCTGCTGAAATTTACACCACTTTACTTACAATGATGTAACTAATTAATAAGATCCTGACCATCAATGGGTAAGGGGCATAAGAGCCAGAGGGAGAACTGACATCAGTTATGGTTTTGGCTAGCTAGAAACCAAAGTCTCTAACTATTAACACCAGAAAGACCTGCATTGCTATTTGTTTCACACTGCCCACGTTAAGCTTCATATTTTGCATTTGTTCTGGTACGCAGATGTATGTTTATACTTTAAATACAAGGAGCTTTTAAATTTTATAGCCAGGAGGAAGAGGATGGGGGAAAGTGTCTTGTAGTGCAGTTCGGAAAAGTCAGTTTGAAGGACTAAGTTCTGGGTGGTTGCAGAGTTGGACATTCAGCTTTAATGCAAGTCTTCGCTCTGGGACAATTCTGTGAGTATCTCAATGAGATTATCCAGCCCCCAGAGGTAGCCATCTTCTCTGTTCCCTTCCACCCAGGGCATGTTGTGTTGGAGGAATTGTCCCTCTGGAAGCGGCATAGTTTTCCCAAAATCAATCATCCAGACTTTGGCTTGTTCCCTGTTGTCGTGGATGAAGAGAAGAGAACTCCCGATTACCTGCAGAAGAAAAAGACCCAAGATTTAAATCTACAGATAGGTAGGCAATGTGATGCACATACATACAGGACTCCCAAGCAAGAGCAAAAATGGTAACTCTTAACCATTTGTGTAATTTGTACTTGTAATTAAAGCTGACAATTCACACTAAAATATATCATATTCTACTCAATAACACATATTGATAGTTACCATCTTCGTTTTTGCACATCACTATAAATGATTTGCTATCTGAAGGCTCCATGGTGTTAAATAAGAGCAAGGGCTTAGCAAGCTGCAAGCATACTCAGTTGTAGTTGCTGTAAACATAAAATACTCAAAGTCGGGAGATCAGAAAGTTTGACATTTTTTGTGAAATGGGAAAAAGCACAATCCATCATCGTTTCTCTCCTACTCCCATGTCTCAGGACTATTTGGAAACTCAGTTCAAACAGTAGCTTGTGCAAATTAAAATAATGATCAGGTTCAGTACAAAGTGAAATGTCATCTTCCAAATCTTCAGAGATAAGAAACTTCCTAAGCATGAAAGCAAGCAGTGAAGAATGCATTCCCATCTTTTCCCTTAGCAGTCTGTGGTGACTTCCCTCTTTTTTTTTTGTTAAATAAAGTGGCATAGCAAAACAGCAATGCTTCTACCAAACACAATACACACACGCTAATGGGGGCAGGACATGTGTCTGTGGCTCCTGCCTAGGCCACGGACCGCTGCCAGGTCACGGATCACGGGTTGGGGCCTCTGGGCTATACAACAAATTAGACAAAAAAAAAAACCCTCAGAAACTCCAGCACTATGTCAGAAAGGAGTGAATCAGCAATAAAAGGAGGTGGGATGTATTGCTCCAAGTCAAAACACGTGGGGATGCTATAAATTGAACAGCATGAAAAACAATTCAAAGAATGAACTATTCTGACAGTACAGATGTGCCCTAAGTTTTTATGCTTATTCAGGCATCACTGAATCCTGTTTACGTGTTTAGATAATATGGACACATGCAAAGTCTTTTTTTAAATAACAGCGATAGAGTGCTGGGTTTACCTCATGGGTCTTGAAGAATGGTGATATTTCCAAGGTGTCACGTATATTCTTCAATCGGTTAAGGTAACTATTCTGAAATGGCAAGAAGAGAATGTTAAGACATTTGAAAACAACTCTTGAGCCCCCCTAAACCAACGATCACCTTGCCAAATCAAGAGGCATGATGTCAAACTTTCCTAGCATTGTTCACAAAGAAGCTGTGATTACATTATATGCAACAATGAAAAGCAAGAGAGAGAAAAAATACCACATCATTGTGCACAACAGCGTCTATGCATGTTCCTTCCACCATCCTCCAAGTCTTGAGAGGATAGTGAGCCAAGAGCACTGTAGAAAAAAAGAGACAAGCAGGAGTGCAGAGTTGACTGTACAAGCCACCCATCCATATCCAAGATGCCAGTGGTACAGGATGAACTCAAGAAGTCTGATGAAGTGCTATTTATCTGCCTTTTGATTTGTTCTGACTTTTCTGAAAGGTGGGACTGCAAGAAAATGGGTTTATATAAAAAATGAACAGTACTGCAGCTTTGTTTATAATCTTCCTCCCCTTAACTATTATCCATTGTAAATCATCTTGGCAGGATTGTAAGTGGTGAGACACTCGCACATGCAGACACCAAGTTTAGAGATTTTTACTTACGGGTTAGGTCTAAAATTAAGTTAATTTGTCTAATTGCATGTTTTGTAGAAATAACACACACAAATAACATGCTCCAGTATTTATATGCTTACTTTCAGAACAATGTCCTTCTGAAGCAATTTATATACACATAAGATATGTACATATTGTAATTACATTTCAAAACTAACAAACGGCAGCTGTTTAAAACAACATAAAATCCATCATAATAGTTTTGAATCAAAAGCAAGTTGAAATAAGTCTATGGGGCATTGAAAAAGCAGTTAACAATGAGCCCTGGCAGACTCTGACAGTAGGAGGGAGGCCCACCAATCTGGAGCCGCTATCAAAATGGTCCTGTCTTTAGTTCCTGTCAAACCTTTTTAGCAGGTCTACAAGCAAAGGCTCTAGGGCTGATCTTCTCAGTAGCTGCTCCCAGGCTTTGAAATATGGTGCCATAAGAAACAAGGTTGGCCCCTTCCCTCTTGTCCTTCTACCACCAGGCAAAAACCTTTATTTTCAGACAGACTTTTAAGTAATAAGTGTTCTCAGGAATGCTTTGTTTATTAAACTTAGAGATATTTAAATGTTTTAAAAATATTTCAAAATTGTTCTCAATTTTGGTTTTAATCTTGATATATATTTAATTTTTTAAAGACAGTATTTATACAGTATTTTAAAACTGTTAACTGCTATATATGAGGGGGGGGCTGATAAGTATTGAGCCTTACCCAGAAAAAATTGATCTAGGAAGCTATAAATTGCAGGGTGTACTGGCCAATTTGTCTATATTCAACAGTGCAAAAATCAACTACCTATGATTTTAACTTAGCTTTCATGTTCAGGTCAAAAGTGAACATGGCAACACCTCCAGAAAAGTTCAATGTGGATGAGCATAGGACCCTAATCGAGTTCCTGTTTCTCCAAGGGAAAGGTGCAAAGCAGATCCAGGATGAAATGTCACAAACTATGAGTGACAGTGGCCCTTCATATGCAACAGTTAAACATTTGGTTGTCAATTTTAAAACTGGTCATTTTGGTGTTGAAAGTGAGAAACCCAGTAGAAGGCCTGTTTCTGTCTCTGTGCCTGCAAATGTGAAAGCCGTCCGTGACATGATCATGGAGGACCGCCGAATATCAGCCAAAAGTATTCTTGTATATCTGAGAATATCATGTGAGAGAGTTGGTGCCATTATCCACAATGACATGGAAATGAGAAAGCTGGCAGCAAAGTAGATCCCCAAACTTTTGACAACCGAACAAAAGAGGAAACATGTGTGGCATTATTGGTGGCTTTTTTTGGAACATTTTGTAAGAAATGAGTCAGATTTCCTGGGCAAACTGGTAACTGGTGATGAGACATGGATCTACTGTTATGATCTTCAGACAAAGGAATAGTCTAAGGAATGGAGGCACAGTGGTTCCCCCAGGCCAAAGAAGTTCCGAGTGCAAAGGTCAGTGCAGAAGCAAATGGCAACAGTTTTTTGGGATAAGAAGGGAGTTCTGCTGGTGGATAACCTCCAGCAGGGTTCAACCATCAATGCAAAATATTACTGTGCTTTATTGATGAAGTTGAGGCAAAACATCAAGTAAAAATGTTGAGGAAAGCTCTCCAAAGGTGTCATCCTGTTGCATGACAACACCTCATCACACACTGCAGGTGAAACAATGGCAAAATTGACCTTCTTAGGCTTTCAAGTGATGCCCCATCCACCCTATTCTCCCAACCTGGCTCCTTCTGACTATTATCTGTTCCCCAAACTCAAAAAACAGCTAAAGGGACAACGATTTGGGAGTGTTCTGGAGGCAACTAATGCTGCAAATGAGTGGTTACACCAGCAGTCAGAAGAATGTTACTGTATTTGCAGGGACTTAAGAAGCTGCAGATGTCACAAGTGCATTGACTTCCTGGGGGAATATGTAGAACAGTGTGGCAGTTACAGCTTCCTAGCTCAATTTTTTTCTGGGAAGGGCTCAATATTTATCAGCACCCCCTCGTAGTTTTAGTTTCTCCTATAGGGAAAAAGGCGGCATATAGATAATAAATAGTAAAGTGACCCGGAAATAAAAAGGTTGCAAAGAGAGCTGTGCAGAAGTCCCTCAATTTCGTTTAGAGATACGGTAATTACGAATATTTGGAACAGATCCAAGTTTGGTCCAGAGTGATTTGTGCTCTGTATACAAGTCAATTTATTTATCTGGATCACCAGGGTTCCACTAATTTGCACTGAAAAACTAAAATGGTTACAATTTTTCTTTTTTCTTTTGGTTTTGCACTTAAATTGGGATATTTGTATGTGTTTCCCAGGGGAGATGAATACGAATATTGGCAGCACAGGTGCCTGGGCTGTTTGGACCTTCCCTCACAACCAGCCGATCCACTGTCACACAGCATATATAGCCATCACCATTAACATTGTGCCAATTGTGGCACAAGTAGTCCTGTCGGCGCTTCCCCACCTCCCTGCACGACCAACCACTCTGGCGAGGGTCAGGATGACGAGTCTTCCCACTCAGCTCCTGAGTGGCCATTTGTGCAGGGAGATGGAGAAGCATTAGCCAGGCTAAATCTGTGATTGGCATATCACAGATGATGATGGCTACGCCATCATCATGCAGCGAGTGGTACGTTGACCGACTGGTTTTGGGGTGGAGGGTCCAAATGGCCCAGGCACATGTGGTGCTATGTTCGTATTCGTCTCTATGTCTATTTTGCACTGGTGAACATAAATTAGGAGATATGAAAGGCCTAAAAGAGGGGAAATAATTTGCCACATTTCAGACAACTAACTTGAGGGCCTTCCATATTACTACTAGTAAGAAACATGTGCTGTCAAGTCAATTCTGACTTGTGGTGATCCTTTTCCATTTTCCAGGTAGAGAATACACAGAAATAATTTACCATTCTCTTCTTCTGGGGGCCTCCTGGGACTGTGCAGTTTGCCCACGGCCACACAGGCAGGCCCTTCTCCCAAGAGACACCGTAGGTAATCAAACTCCCAACCTCTGGCTCTGTAGCTAGATACCTACGAGTAACTACTGACTTATCCAGCCAGCTTCCTTCCATACTGGATGCCTTTACATTTTGCTTTAAAAACATCTGTAGCCATCTGGGCCTCGCCCCATTCACTTGTCACCCTGGATGTGAATCAATAAGTACATTCACTTTGCTTTACTCTGGAACCAAACTTGCCCATTCTGCTTCAACCTGGACCTGAAAATTGGACCAATTAATCAAATGGGCTTCTGCCAAAGACAGTGCACACCCTTCATAGCAAGTGCAACTGCTCCTGCATATGCATATACAACCTGAATGCCTGGTCCCAGTAAGAATCTAGTGGCTGCATTCTGTATTGTTTGATGACACAGAACGCTCTTTAAAAGCAACACTCCACAAAGTGATGGGGGTGACGCATCTCAGCAACCAGATCACAGGTGGCTTGTACTTTTTCTATGTAGACTGGTTCCACAGCAGCAATCCTAAACTAGTAAAAGGCTAGCCACCATTTTGTCTGTGCCCCCATAAGTCCACTCATAAACTGTGTACTTGTGTCTTTGGGCAGGAGTTGCAAAACACAGAAAGCAGTGATCAACTGTATTGATTTTCACACTAGACAGCTGCTCAGTATTTCTACAGCCTCCTTGTGGCCACCAGATGAAGCAGACAGATAGAGCTCCAATTCATCCATGTATTCATGACATTGTAGTTCAGATTTCTAGATGACATAAGTCACTTGTTTCATGTAGATGCTGTTAAAGTACACACCTTGGGCATTATAGACACTTTTTGGGGGGGACTGCAACTCAGAGAACTTCCAGCCAACATAGCCAGTGGAGTTGAAGTCCTGAAAAGTACATTTTCTAAGTTCTGGCTCTCAAAACCATGAGACTGAACAGAAGTATCTCGGTATGTCGTTGAGGTCCATCCTTCCAGAAGGAACTGGAGCCATATTAAAAGTGGGCCTTTTAAAGCCCTGTCGTGGCAAGATGCCTTGTGTTGATTGTACTGAAGGTTAACGAAAGGTGCAGGAGAATCAACAGGTTGCAGTGCCCTCAACCAGCAGAAATCACCCTTCAGGGTAATCATGGTGCAAAATGTTGTTAGTTCTTTCAGCAGGCAAAGGAGATGTAAAGGAGAGAGGCCAGCCCTTAAGAAAAATGAAATGCTTTCCAACACCAACAGGTATCATCTTGGCTTCCAGGAAATGAAGATAGGTAACTTAACAAGCAGTTCCAGATATATAAAACCCTCCTGTTCATTTGGAAACATGCCATTTGCCTCAACCAAATAATAATAATAATAATAATAATAATAATAATAATAATAATAATAATAATAATAATAATAATAATAATAATAATAATAATAATAATAATAATAATAATAATAATAATAATAATAATATTCACAACCCCACCCACCAAGGGCACTTTTAAAGTTTTACAGATTGGAGGACAATTCACAGCTTAGTCAAAGGACTCTCATTTAATATATTTATAATAAAATGCACTTTATAGTGATTTTAAGAACATTTATACACTGATAGTGCCTAGTGACTTCAAACAGCATCTGTGATCTGAAACTTGAGAGAGTACAGATGAGCACGTGCAAGCCCACACCATCCTCTCCATGCCTGCTTTTCCCTGAATAGTGCACTTGGTTTTCCATTCCCTTCGGTTCTAAAGAGAAAGATTTATCAAGGATTAGAGCAGCCAACTTGTATCACAGGGTTAACTTGAGACCATTTAACTTATGACACGGATTACTGCATAAAGCAATCGCAGGCATGTTGATTTTTCATAAAGAAAGATGGTGCTCACCTGTTTCAAAGGATATGTGTCTACTGTCTGAGATGAGAAAAGTTTTATTTTTTAGATTGACACCTGTAGGCCAAAAATAGCCTAAATCGAATTGCTAGACCCAACTAGCATAGAACCATTGAATCAACAGGATTTACACAAGAGTTGTACCAAGCAGCAATTGATTTAATGATCTACCATAGCTGGGGCTAGCAACTGAATACAAGCCAAAACAACTTTTCCCACTTCTGGATACTACTTCCTACTGCTTCAATTGTACCTCCACCTGTCTGCAGGGACAACCAGGGAGAGTTTTGCATCTGGGATTCCTGGGTAACTACAGCCTGTGCCAACATAACGAAGCTAAATCACTGATCACTGTCCATTAATGATGCCAAATATCTGTACCAGAAATTAGAGTCCTGCTGCTTGCAGGATAGGTGAATTTGACAGGTAGCCAAAAGGACAGGAGAATGAGTGGATGCTCCAATCTTTTAAAATAGGTTACAGGTGCTATCTCTGGATGAAATCCCATTCCAAGCCAGCAGTAACTTAGACTCTTCCACAATGACATGCTCACTACTCACCCACATAAAATAAACTCCAGAGAATTTTGGCTATACTATGTCTCCAGATTTCTTCACTTTAATAGTATAACTGGAGTGAAGGATACTCATATTTAAAGTGCTGTCATTAATCAATTGGGAGTCGGAAATCTACTCCAAACAACCTTGATCTACCTTCTGTTCCTCATACACTAATGATCATGGGGCAACCTATCAAAACTTGGGAGGTTGTGACACCTGGATTGGATTGAGTCTTAGATTCTAGTACAGGTGGAAATGTATATGTCATTCAGTTTTACAAATTTATCTTCATTAGGATTCAAGCTGGTTCTATGTGCAATTCAAAGTGCTGTTTTTGACCTGTTGCACTGCACATAGCTGGCAGTGGGTAAATGAAGGTCTACTTTTTCTTTTATGAACACACATGATGATAGGTCATATCCTGACACCTTAATCTAGGTTCCTTCTCCTTCGGAGGTTGGAACATTTCCGCTGGTGCTATGGCATTTTCTGCTTATGGAATGTTCTCCATTAAGAATGTTCCACGGCCATCAAGATGATTATCTTTAGATGCAATGTAAGACCTTTTTTAATTTCCAGGGGCTCTGAATTTTTAATTTGGTCACACAATAAGAAATAAAAGTAGGCATTGTTACGGCTATTGTTCAGAATGAAATAAATGGGGAAAAAAGGATAAGCACTTATTGGCTGAATAGTCCCAGGACTTGTTTGGCTGCAACTGAACATCACTTTTCAGAGTTGCCACACCCAAAGTCAAAATAGCAATGCTGACGTCCAATCTCTAGTGGGAGAGGAACAACAACAAAAAATTTTCCAAGGGCTTTCAGGAGCACAAATTACACGTAGCTGTTTTTTTTTTTTAGAACAATGTCTGCTGTATATTGGAACCACAAAATGCAGCATCCACACCAGAATCAAAGAACATGAGAGACACTGCAGACTAAAACAACCAGAAAAATCGACAGTAGCTGAACATGTCCTAAAACAAGCTGGACATGAAATTCTATTTCAAAATACTGAAGTACTGGACAACACCCGCAATCATTATGTTAGACTGCACAGGGAAGCCATTAAATTCACAAACACCAGCAGAGCTTCAACAAAAAAGAAGAAAGTTTAAAACTCAACAAACCTGGCCAGCACTGAAAAAAATACAGCCTGCAAAAGGTCAACAAACTCTACCCAGCCACAAGGACTGGTGATCACTGCACACAAAAGACCAGCTAACAAAACCCATCAATCACAGTGACAGATAATCTCTCCCTCTTATCACAACAATACACCCACAACAAAAAACACGCTGATCACCACAATCACCCATCTCCTGAAAAGGACAAAAAGCTGATCCCACAGCTATAAATACTCAACTATCCAAACAAACTGCACCAGAGCACAGAGTTCTGACTCCTGTCCTCTGAAGATGCCAGCCAAAGAGACTGGCGAAACGTTAGGAAGAACAAACTTCAGAACACGGCCAATGAGCCCGAAAAATCCACAACAACCATAATCTGGTGTTCTTTGTTCATTCCTTTACACTGGCTTTTATGTAAGCCACCTTGGACATTTATTTAAAATGGAAAGGCAGGACATATACTTTTGAAATATTTGTTGCAGTTACACTTTGGTTTTCCTCCAAGAAACTGAGAGCCATATATGTACCCTCTTTCCCTGAAAATAAGACCTAACCTGAAAATAAGTCCTAGTATGATTTTTCAGGATGCTCATACTATAAGCCCTACCCCAAAAATAACCCCAGTTAAGTGAAACCCTGCCCTCCACCATTGTGCAGCATTGTGCAACAACCAGAAGAAGATGACATGACTGTAAAATAAAACATCCCCTGAAAATAAGTCCTAATGCATTTTTGGAACAAAAATTAATATAAGACCCTGTCTTATTTTCAGGGAAATACAGTATGATTTCTAGGTAGTGTTCCATCAAGTTGCTGACATGTCAAAACCTGCTCAACTTCAGCAGCAGAATTAAATCATGTTTTGTACAGAAGACAGTTCAAGTGATGTTTGAACAATGCAGTTATTTCCATTGGACCTGGGAGTCCCTAATTGCAGGCTGCTACCACATGCACTGACCTACATGGACTGGGTGTCAGATCACCTATTTCTCCTACTCTCACATTCAGCATGGAGGAAAGAACAACAGTGGGAGGGAAGAACAATAGTTTACACATGCAGGATCTGGCTGTCATTCAGTGAAGCAGGAAGAAGTTACTCCAGTGTTCAATTTCCTTCCTGAAGTTCTTTGCAAATGGGAATCTGCCCTCCTCTAACAAGGATTCATAAAACCTTTTTATTTCCCAAGCCTTCAGGCAATCTGATTACAGAAAGAGCAAACAAATTTGGTAGCTCAGGAACCAATTTCGTTCTCCCTAGGACTTGTCAGAGGCTGCATTCTTCCCCAAAAGGAGTGGCCTGCAGGCCATTTCCATTTTCATGAAAACCTTATTGTGGAGGGTGGCAGGACAGAATAATCATGTTTGCTGGAGTCTTCTGATGGCCTAATTACCGTATTTTTCGCTCCATAAGACGCACCTTTTCGCTCCATAAGACGCACCTTATTCTTCGCTCCATAAGACGCACCTTCTCCTTCATGGATTGCTGCCTTGTCGTGGCGAAGGGGCTTGAGTAACTCAGAGAAGCTATGGGCTATGCCGTGCAGGGACACCCAAGACGGACAGGACATAGTGGAGAGTTCCGACTAAACGCAATCCACCTGGAGTAGGAAATGGCAAGCCACTCCAGTATCTTTGCCAAGAACGCCCCATGATCAGAAACAAAAGGCTAAAAGATATGACGCTGGAAGATGGGCCCCTCAGGTCGGAAGGCGCCCAACATGCTACTGAGGAAGAGTGGAGGACAAGTACAAGTAGCTCCAGAGCTAATGAAGTGGTTGGGCCAAAGCCGAAAGGACGCTCAGCTGTGGACGTGCCTGGAAGTGAAAGGAAAATCCAATGCTGCAAAGAAGAATACTGCATAGGAACCTGGAATGTAAGATCTATGAACGTTGGGAAGCTGGAGGTGGCCAAACAGGAGATGGCAAGAATAAACATCGACATCCTGGGCATCAGTGAACTAAAATGGACAGGAATGGGCGAATTCAGCTCAGATGATTATCATATCTACTATTGTGGGCAAGAATCCCGTAGAAGGAATGGAGTAGCCCTCATAGTCAACAAAAGAGTGGGAAAAGCTGTAATGGGATACAATCTCAAAAATGATAGAATGATGTCAATACGAATCCAAGGCAGACCATTCAACATCACAATAATCCAAGTTTATACACCAACCAGCATTGCTGAGGAGACTGAAATTGAACAATTCTATGAAGATTTACAACACCTTCTAGAACTGACACCAAAGAAAGATGTTCTTCTCATTCTAGGGGACTGGAATGCTAAAGTAGGGAGCCAAGAGATAAAAGGAACAACAGGGAAGTTTGGCCTTGGAGTTCAGAACGAAGCAGGACAAAGGCTAATAGAGTTTTGTCAAGAGAATAAGCTGGTCATCACAAACACTCTTTTCCAACAACACAAGAGGCGACTCTATACATGGAAATCACCAGATGGGCAATATCGAAATCAGATTGATTATATTCTCTGCAGCCAAAGATGGAGAAGCTCTATACAGTCAGCAAAAACAAGACCTGGAGCTGACTGCGGTTCTGATCATCAGCTTCTCATAGCAAAATTCAAGCTTAGACTGAAGAGATTAGGAAAAACCACTGGGCCACTCAGGTATAATCTAAACCAAATCCCTTATGAATACACAGTGGAAGTAAAGAACAGATTTAAGGAACTAGATTTGGTGGACAGAGTGCCTGAAGAACTTTGGATAGAGGCTCGTAACATTGTCCAGGAGGCAGCAACGAAAACCATCCCAAAGAAAAGGAAATGCAAGAAAGCAAAGTGGCTGTCCAACGAGGCCTTAGAAATAGCAGAGAGGAGAAGGGAAGCAAAATGCAAGGGAGATAGGGAAAGTTACAGAAACCTGAATGCAGACTTCCAAAGAATAGCAAGGAGAGACAAGAGGGCCTTCTTAAATGAACAATGCAAAGAAATAGAGGAAGATAACAGAAAAGGAAAGACCAGAGATCTGTTCAGGAAAATTGGACATATTAGAGGAACATTTTGCGCAAAGATGAACATGATAAAAGACAAAAATGGGAAGGACCTAACAGAAGCAGAAGACGTCAAGACGAGGTGGCAAGAATACACAGAGGAATTATATCAGAAAGATTTGGATATCCCGGACAACCCAGACAATGTAGTTGCTGACCTTGAGCCAGACATCCTGGAGAGCGAAGTCAAGTGGGCCTTAGAAAGCCTGGCTAACAACAAGGCCAGTGGAGGTGATGGCATTCCAGTTGAACTATTTAAAATCTTGAAAGATGATGCTGTTAAGGTGCTACATTCAATATGCCAGCAAGTTTGGAAAACTCAACAGTGGCCAGAGGATTGGAAAAGATCAGTCTACATCCCAATCCCAAAGAAAGGCAGTGCCAAAGAATGCTCCAACTACCGTACAATTGCACTCATTTCGCACGCTAGCAAGGTTATGCTCAAAATCCTACAAGGTAGGCTTCAGCAGTATGTGGACCGAGAACTCCCAGAAGTACAAGCTGGATTCCGAAGAGGCAGAGGAACTCGAGACCAAATTGCTAACTTGCGCTGGATCATGGAGAAAGCCAGAGAGTTCCAGAAAAATATCTACTTCTGCTTCATTGACTATGCGAAAGCCTTTGACTGTGTGGACCACAGCAAACTATGGCAAGTTCTAAAAGAAATGGGAGTGCCTGACCACTTTATCTGTCTCCTGAGAAACCTATATGTGGGACAGGAAGCAACAGTTAGAACTGGTCATGGAACAACTGAGTGGTTCAAAATTGGGAAAGGAGTACGGCAAGGCTGTATATTGTCCCCCAGCTTATTTAACTTATATGCAGAATACATCATGCGGAAGGCTGGACTGGAAGAAACCCAAGCCGGAATTAAGATTGCCGGAAGAAATATCAACAACCTCCGATATGCAGATGATACCACTCTGCTGGCAGAAAGTGAGGAGGAATTAAAGAACCTTGTAATGAGAGTGAAAGAGGAGAGTGCAAAAAACGGTCTGAAACTCAACATCAAAAAAACTAAGATCATGGCCACTGGTCCCATCACCTCCTGGGAAATAGAAGGGGAAGATATGGAGGCAGTGTCAAATTTTATCTTCCTGGGCTCCATGATCACTGCAGATGGAGACAGCAGCCCTGAAATTAAAAGGCGCCTTCTTCTTGGGAGGAAAGCGATGACAAATCTTGACAGCATCTTGAAAAGCAGAGACATCACCTTGCCAACAAAAGTCCGAATAGTCAAAGCTATGGTTTTTCCTGTTGTGATGTATGGAAGTGAGAGCTGGACCATAAAGAAAGCAGACCGCCGAAGAATTGATGCCTTTGAATTGTGGTGCTGGAGGAGGCTCTTGAGAATCCCCTGGACTGCAAGGAGAACAAACCTATCAGTTCTAAAGGAAATCAGCCCTGAATGCTCACTTGAAGGACAGATCCTGAAGCTGAGGCTCCAGTACTCTGGCCATCTCATGAGAAGAAAAGAGTCCTTGGAAAAAACCTTGATGTTAGGAAGGTGTGATGGCAAGAGGAGAAGGGGACGACCGAGGATGAGATGGCTGGACAGTGTCTGCGAAGCAACCAACATGAACCTGACACAACTCCGGGAGGCAGTAGAAGACAGGAGGGCCTGGCGTGCTCTGGTCCATGGGGTCACGAAGAGTCGGACACGACTAAACGACTAAACACACAAGACGCACCTTTCCATAAGACGCACCAATTTTTTTAGGAGAAGAAAACAGGAAAATATCTGTTTTCTTCGCTCCATAAGATGCACAGACTTTCCACCCCCCTGTTCTGTGGGGGAAAAGTGCATCTTATGGTGCGAAAAATACGGTAATTTAAATGAAAAAACATGGGCAGAGTGTGTTGGGTGAAGCTCTTGAGGACTGCAAAGACTACAGAACCAGGCACCTTGTGGACCATTTGATGACCATCATTCCACTACAGACATATTGCCAGAATTTGGCCCAATTTAGTTAAAACACTGCGCCTTGTGAATGTATGACATATGTTGCCCAATTGTGAGGAAGGTCAGTATGCAGTTATCATGCTAAGCAAGACATTCAGGAGCAAACAGGCTGAAGTGACTCACCAGAATGTTACGGTTTCCTTTAGTGAATTCTCTGAAAGCTTCCATAACTTGTTCCTTTGTCCTCGTCTTCTTGAAGTCCCTGTTCACGGTGCCATCTTCTTTCTATAAAAAGAACAAGGACAAAACCAAGGTTGTTACTCAGAATCACCACTGTGAGTCAACAGAGATTTGTTTTCTATTAAACAGGATGTGGAATAACCTACACTATATGTGGGCAACTGTACAAGATTGCTGAAGTTTAATTAACAGCTACAGGATTTAAAAACAAAACAAAATTGGATCACTTGCTGAGTGTCTAGAGAAGACTGGAAAATATGTTCCTCTTCTTCCAGTTCTTGGTCGTCCATCTGCTAACAAACTGACATCTTCTAGTACGGAACATTCTTTTCCCTCAGTGTCTCTTACCCACAAACTGGCTCTGAGACTGGCAGACACTCTGGTGCAGATTTCTGAGATATTACTGTGGTTACAGAGGGTTAGGAGAGAAGATTGTGGAAGCGTCAGTTATATCACTGCAAGTCCACTCTGGCCACATTGGAGGTGGCCTTTAAATACTTCAGGACTTCCTGTTTGTTAGGTCTTGCTGTGCCAAGCGCTCCTGTTTGAAATCTCCAGCCACGAAGTCAGCTGAAAGTCTAAAGAGGATGCGGCACTTTCACTTTCACACCTTCTGATTCCCCAAGATGTCCAACCTGTGTCCAGATACATGGCAAGTCATGCACTACCAAGCTTCCACAACTGGATCCATCTTGGAAAGTGCAAGGTATGATAAATGCTCCGCACCCTGCAGGGCCAGAGTTTACAGACTACCTGCCTCTTCTCATAGAAGGGGTTGCTTGCATCCACCAGAGGTTCTTTAATGCACTTATACACACGTATTACAGATTTTTCTGTTGATAAGCTGGCTCACTTCCACAAGCAGAATATCATGACTGGATCTTTTAAAACTGTCACCATATATAACCATGCTGGCAAAGCTCTCTATGTGCTAACTCTAACCCAAAGGAAACCTGATTGCTTAATTTGTATTGGGACTACATTTGCACTTACATTTTGGTTTCAGGTTAGGCACTTGGCAGTTAATATCACAGAGATTATAGACACCAGGTAATCTAGCAGGTATGTACAAAACTAGCTTGATTTTCTTGTGCTTATAGAAGCAGGGGGTGGGGAAAAGACAGGAGGTGTCTCACAATCCTTTACAATGCAATTCCCCAGACCTGCCATTTCAGAAAGGCATCAAGCATATAAAAGTGTTGGTCAGCCACATAAGTATGGCTAAAATGTGGATGGAATATAGGTGATCTTAACACATCCAATACCAAAATCTGAAAAGGGCTGTCAGGTATCTGAAAAGCCTGAAAACACTGACAATGTTCTTGGTAAAGCAAGGCTCCAGGCTGAAGAAGGTTTGTGAACATGTTTGGCTAGACTTAGACTGCAGGGCTAACGAAGAATTCATTTGACCTCAGCTACCCTAGAACTTCTTCACACTGCAGCACAGAAAGACAAATGAAACATCAAGTGAACTCAGACATGTTCATACAAGTTTTGGAATTTTAGTACTGAACACTTTTCTAAAAGATGATTTTTATTTCCCTTTGTTCTACAGCAACCAAAGACAAAAACATTACCTTTATTCCTTCAATCCTGAATCCAAGAGTTGCTGTAGAACTTATGGTTTCCCTCCACTGCATATATCGGGGTTTAGTAACTGCACGCTGAGAATTCTCCTCCTCAGTTGGAGCTTCAGGATCTACTTCAATCATCTTCTGATACATGTCCTTCCGAAGGCTTGGCTTCTTTCTCGCCTTTATTAATTCATCCTCTAAGTAGGTTCTGCAAAGACAACATGCATTGCCACTATTAGCCTCAGCTACAGTCACTATATGGGCATATTTACATCATGATATCTCATAGAATCATTCCCACATATACTAGTAAAGCCATTGCAAGACTCTGAGTAAGTGATGACAATTAAATAGCAAAACCTCACACCATTCTTGCAGAGGAGGGAGGAATTAGCAGACACAGGGCAGTCTCAAAGTTTGCAGAGGTACACTGTTTTAAGAAAAAAAAATACAGAAAGGATATGTGCAAAATAGTCCAATGAGAACTAACTTGAGAAAAAAAAAAGATACAAATTTGGGGGAGGGATAGTGGAATAGAGTGGTTAGAATTCTGAATAGAAGCTCTTCATGATGCAACATTCTGTTGCAAGTCCCACTTGTTCCATTTAATAGAAAAGCTCTTCAACCCTGCCTGAATACTAGCTAAAACTCTTGTGTTTAATAGAAATTGTTGAATATCTGCCAAAAACCAATACATGTAATTAAAAGATACTGAATACATTTAAAATAGGTATTGTACAAATGTTGCACTCTGGAAGTACTCCTTTTTGTACAGTGGACTGAGGACACTTCTAATTGTCAAACTCACAGCTACTTGGCCATAATATGTTATTTAAAATCTGATAACTGTACCAGATATATGTTAGATATTAAACTGAGGTCTTAAGTAGACATGGGCACTTCACATTTATTTCCCTGGAGAAATGAATTCTGCCCACTCCCTGAACTGGCCAGGCCACTTACAAGGTTCTGTGCGGTGCTTGGCTCCATCATCATCATGCCATTGTGGAAGGAGCCAGGTTGGTTCTTCCCTGCCTCCCCATGCAGCCAATCTCTCATCAGCTGAGCAGGGAGACTCCCTGCCCCACTTCCGCACCGAAGTTGGAAATGCTTACTTAGTGCCCATGTCTAATCTTAGGAGTAGCCCTTCTCAATCAGACAGACTCCCTCCGCATGGTTCCTAAGGAATTGTCACCTTTAAGTCATATGGGTTGACCATGTTTCAGATTAGTAAATCACTGTGGATTACTTAGGGTGCTGAATTGCTAAGTGTATGAATTACATCCAAAAGTACTCTAATAAATTATTTAAACTCATACTTTGAAATATTTCCTACAGATACTTGTATGAAATGAGCTACTTCATCAATGTAGGCGGGATATAAATTAAATAAATAAATAAAAAATGTCCCTGGACAAATGTAAGAATGCTAGTGACCTACTATTCCACTTGTAGCTTTTTTGGGTCAAGGGCCATAAGCATTCCTAAGTGTCCCCCCCCCCCCCGCACATACACACATGCTCTCGTTCTCTCAAACCACTGTTTTTCTGAGCTGAGTTTCCCCATGCCTCCACTAGAGGTCTCTGCCTTCTAAGAAGAACTGGTGTAGCTGTTTGGTACTCCCAAATTCAGCAAAATTTATGCCAGGCATGAGTTGCCAATTATTTCACACCACTTCTTCCATGGCTTTATACTGTGACGGACAAGCCTTAATAAGAAGAACACCACTCCAAAAATATTTGCAGATTGCTACCAGATTTGACCATACTCTACTAACTCAGAAAGAAGCCAAGCCCGTATCTGAGAAGCCATGAGAGCTTCAAGCACTTGACAACAGATTTCACATTTTGGAAAAGGAAGGATGAACTTCTGGATATAAAGTTCAGAATAAACAAACCATTGTGTCAAGCAGTAAATCATTTATTTTAAATTATCAAATCCTCTTTTAAAGTCATCTAAGCTAGAGGCTATCACGGCATATTATGAAATCCACTGCCACGTATTTTGTCTGTCCTGCCTACTGCTACAGTGGTGCCCCGCATAGTGACGATAATCCATTCTAGATAAATCGTCGCTATCCGGATTTGTCGCTATACAGGGCAAAAAACCCCATAGGAACGCATTAAGCCCTGTTTAATGCGTTCCTGTGGGGGGGAACTCACCGTTATGTGAAGATTCACCATAGGGTGGCCATTTTTGGTGCCTCTAAAGCGAGGCAACACAGCGGGCGACCATTTTGGAACCGCCGATCAGCTGTGCGAAAATGGGGCCTTTGGGAGGACTGCAGGGGAGGGTTCCCCCGCGGTCCTTCGTAAGCTCCCGTCACTCAGCTGGGGGAAAATGGGGCTATGGGGAAAAATCGCTTTGCGATTTTTCCCCATAGGCAACATCGCAATGCGATCGGAAAAGGGACTGCAAAAAAGCCATCGCTATGCGGATTCGTCGTTAAACGGGCTGCCCGTTAAGCGAGGCACCACTGTACTCTGTTTCACTGGGTGGCTTTGGTGGTCTTTGGAATAAACTGGATTAGAAGCCACATTAACCAAAGCTGCAGTTGTTGAGTTAATCCTTTTCAGGTTTCCATTGCCGAGAAACCACACAGAAATACACACCTGGGCATCACTGCCTAGTCAAGAAACATACCACAGGTTGATTTCTGAGAAGAATGGTCATCGTCAATTGACTTGTCCCCTTGTTCTTGTTCTCACTCAGACATGCTGAGCCACTAATACTTATTAGTGGCATTAATGAATAGTTTATATTATGGTTTGAACTGGCTGCTTAAGAGGCTCAGACGTAATGGGAGCAATGTGTAATAGTCAACAGACTGAGGTGCTATGGTAATACACTTTCATATAAACTGTGAAGAAGAACAGATCTACAGGATGCCTCTAGGTCAAGCAAACTGCAAAGCAATAATCTTCCATTATCTTCCTGACAAGGATGTTCTTTTTTGAGGGAAAAGCCCTGGTTAACCCAGCTTAGAATGTTTTTCCATTTGTTCATGCATTTAATTTGAACTTTGCTTTCCTTCAGCGCAAGCAGACTCCAAGCCAAACAGAGCAAACAGCTTCTTCCTTCACAAAGAGTAAACTCATGATGACACACAACAGTGACTTTCTTTTATCCTGGAAGGGTGGGGTAGGGAAGAGAACACAACTCCGCATTTAGAGCCCCTTTACAGGTAACACTCATCTGAATTTGTGGTTGATTTAGATTTTCTCCATAGGTTGCACCAAAACCACAAATTGCAACATTATAATCTCCCACATTTAAATTGAATTAGAAACCACATCAACTAAATAGCCCCTCCCTGCATTGTAGCATAGTAATATTCAGGGGAAATTGAAGAATGAGAGGTAGAATTACACATTTCAGTTTGGGAAGGTATCAAATATCACAGCCACAATTTCAACTTGTCTGGAACTCCTACAGTTTCCTTAGACACCGTACTTCAAGTAATCTGACTAGAGATGGCTAGTTATTGCACTAACAATCAATAGCTATGCCCATTATTTTAACAAGATTGTTTCTTCTATCTTTTTGTGATAGTGGGGAGTTATTTTCCACAGAGTTATAACTTGGCATCTCACGCCCAAATTGCAGGAATTAAAATAACCATCTGAGTCAGAATTCGAATCTGACTCTGAGAAAATTTTTATTATTGACTATAATTTCTCAAATCCCTCAGCTAGCAGGGTTTGGTGGCTGGGAAACTGGGAATTATGGTTCAGTGACATAAACAAAAACAAGACTAACAACCGTAATTCAAACAAGCATGAAAGACAACAGACTTGTGGTGGCTGCACATGCACAAGAGACTGGGAGCTAAAATGTAGTTTTGCACTAGGGCAAATGGCTTTCGTATAGGTTTTCCAGAGATGCTTTAAAGCAGGCATTAGTAGACCAGGGCTCTGAGACTCATCGCTACAATGCTCTCTCACAAGCACAAAGAGAGTACAATCGGTGCTTATCAAAGGTATTGCAGGATGGTGTTATAGGAGACCCAAATATCACCCACGCCCACCAAGCAAGCAGTATTTACTAAAAGACACTGTCCTTGGTATTTTTTTCACCTTCTACAAACAGTAGCCAATGAAATGAATCAGAGAAATATTAAACACAGTGACAGTCACATTTCTAGCCCTAGGATTCTGCAGGGAGCACAACAAACCCATCAAATATAATGTCTATTTTAAAAAGAAACATCTAAGTTTTTTTTAAAGGACTCCACCTCCAAATAAGGTGAGTTGCTTTACAGCAAGAATGGGCACCATTGCAGACCATAAGCTGCATGCTGTTACTCTGTACTACAATATTCTCAACCCCCACAAATAGATTTGGAGGAAAGGGGATCCCTTTTGTCTCCAGGGACCAAGGCAGTCAATTTTGCCATCTTTTGGGGCCTCCTATTTATTTAAAAAAAAATAGCCACTAAGTACAATTAGGTGGTTTTTTAAGTAAAACTTTGACATGGGTGGGATGCAGAGTCTACAGTTTGGCATGAGTGTCCCTTGTCCCTCTGAAGGATGCCCACCATTTTAGAGGGCTGTTCTGAGAAAACATGGTATTTCAGATTTTTAGAAAACTGAAGCAGGAGGCAAGATCCTCCTACTTTGGGGGGATTTTAAAATGGGGGGTACAAAATGTGGGTTCCTTGTGGGCTACATGATTCCCACCCTGGTACTAAGGTATTATTAGGGAGAAGAAGGTGGTATCCTTTACTGCACAGAGAAACTGACCTGACTCCCATCTTGCAGTCCATGACAGAAGGAGAGTCAAATTCAGCCAACAGATCTTCCATCTGATTGTACCGCTCCCCATCTTTCACTATGTCTCCATGGTAGGCAGGGACGTAAGGCTTAAGGACATCATTCATCAAGTGGTCCAAGCAGCGCTGTTCAGACTCACAATGCTTCTTCAGTATCCTCCCATTAGCTGCAGCTTTGAAACTACCTGAGACACAGAAACAGAAAGAGGCCCAAGGAAAAGTTGTTTGTTTTCAAAACTGTGTACCGAGAACATTTCACACAGTTATGCCATATATTGTGCCTTACCTTTTAACAACAATTAAGTGCAGCAAGTACTCAGTAGTGTGTTCCAGCCTTGGCAGGCACAAGAATGCCAACATCAGATGATGCTGTTGATCTCTGAAAGCAGTTACAAAGATTCCGTCCTGGAGGGCCAGCACTGCCATGAGCTGTGTCATCACTACCCACTATCCAATAACACGGCTGTCTGCTGCAAGAGAACCCTTCCAACTTCTCACCATGCGCCTAGCCCAGTCACTTCACAGTTGGCCATTTCAACAATGGCTCATTCCAAGGGTGTCATCTAGGCCAAATACCACGAGTAGTGGCCAAATTGACATGATTAGGCTTTGAGTCACATGTCCAGATGCCTGTGCAATTCAACATAATGGAGTTGTTTATGGTATTGGTTGAACCTTTATCTCCTATCCTCCACCAGCTGTGTCTTCTTAGCCATAAGCCCCTTATTTAGCACCTTCAACAGCTTTTGTACTGCCCCTTTCCTCATATTTCTGTGGTTGAAACGCCTTTCTTAAAGCTTAGTTGCTAGCACTAAAGAGCTATACATGAAAACATGCTAGTATTTTTGGACACACCTCTTTGTCTTTTGCCCACTCTGCTCTAGGAATATGGTTCCTGAGAACTATATAACCCCAAATTTGGCCCTTGGGCAGGAAGAGGCTCCACACCCTTCTCTTACATTCAGTTTCCCCAACCACTTCTCTCTTTCTCCAACTGCCTTCTCTCTTTCTCCAACTGTTACAAAACAGAAAGCAGGGAAAACAAGGGTCAAGTGACGAACGACTTGACATCAGCACAGCCCCTGTGACTTGCTCAGAACTCAGAACAGAAAAAGCCACAAAGTTTAAGTCTCCATTCTGAAAATGCCAAGAGTTTTTTGTATTATGAACCCTGTTGACAGAAAGATGGCAAGACAGAGAACTGAAAAACTTAGGAAGAGGCTGACAGCAATGACTTGGAATCTGGTTGGAACTAGAAAAAAAGTTTATGTTCTGGCTTAAAGAGCTTCCATATTTCAAGACCAACACAAGAATGGGACAGGTTGCTTAGGAAGCCTACACATTTTCCTTCTTTGAAGTTTTCAAGAAAATATTGACAGGTATCTGCTGGGGATATAATCATATGATATATGCTCATTAAGGATGTGGACAGGGTTGTTTTTAGCAAAGAAGGCTCTAAGTGTGCAGCAATGATTCACTTCAACAAAGGGTTCAGATCACTATCTGTTAACAACATTACTGCCTTATTTTTAATCAAGCCATAAACACTGCAGGGAGAAGTAACAAAAAACTTGCAACCCCTTGGGGGTCACCTGTTTCAAACTTCCTAGATTTTCCAGTGGTTTGCACATAATTATCCTTACACCTAATTAAAAAGCAGGACAAAAGCATACATAATTCAATTTCTAGAGGCAATTTACATTAAGGTAGATAATTATCTTGACTCTACCAAGAGATTTCCCAAGCACCTTCCTTCCATTAGGCTCATTAGCTGGCATTTTCCTTTGAGGTTCATAAAGCACAATGCACTTTTCTGTACCTGCATGTCCTGCTAGCTGGATCCAAGGATATTTCTTCTTGAAGGACATAACAAAGGGGGACCAGTACACCATGTTTTTGATCTTTCGCCATGATTTACTCTAAAAAGGACAAGGAAGAAGACAAATTAAGCAATTCATGAACATTCTACTCCCAGACCTACTTGATGAGCAATTAAATGGGAAAGGGGATATAATGCTGGAAAAATAAGCTGAGCCAGAAATCTAAAAATAATAATAATAACCCATCCCAACCCAGACATAAAACCAGAGGCAAGTAATCCAAGGACTAGGTAAAGTACTGAAGGTACAACTATACTGGCAAACCAAATGGGCATGATTTCGGTTTGCTACAGCTTGATTTATGGTTGCGTTTGGTTTAGGTGATCACACGAAGACCTTGGATTGTTTTAGCACCCCTTTCCACACCGGCCCTCAATCCAATGTGAATTTATATGCGCCCAAGCTCCCCTCTTCCTTTTATTCTGCCAATTTGGCAATTCCTAACACTTTCTTTTTGTATGTGCAGAGGTGATGTAATGATAAATTCAACAGTTTGTTTTAAAAAACATGGGGTGACAAGGGAGAAAGATCACGGGGATGGGTATTCCTGCTGTCCCAAAACATCACGCCCTGGTTTAATATGTCACCAGAACACCATCCTGAGTTATGTTCCCCATCATTTTATACCACAAAATAAATGATCACTGCATGAAAAGCACAGTTTGAATAGTTTTGGCTTTTAAAAAGTAAGAAACTACCAGCAGGTGAGGAAAATAAATTCAAATCAGAAGCAAAAAAAGGTCAGGCTGATTCTCATTGGCCTTCCCATTGTGTGATCACTGAAATACAGTTCAGATTATCCTGGGCTAACTGCAGGGGTAAATCCGAAGTATTTGTCAGTGTAGTTGCAGCCTGGGTGTACAAACTCTTTTAAGATCTGGGAAGACGCTCAGCCTTTAACCACTTGGATTCCTACACAGAGTTTGTGTACATACAAATGGGAGAGGAAAAACAAAAGGCCACACCTGTACTAGAACAGAAGATCTCAAGAGGGTTCAGATTTTCCCCTTCTGGTAAGAACTGGATTACTTTTAATGCACTCTTCCATTCTTTGTACTTGTGTGACTGACCTTGTTTTTGCCATGTCCCTCGGTCCCAAAACCTATTTTTGAATCCATGGGAAAGACATCTGCTGTGGCTATTAGTTCTAGTTACAATAATGTCACGTTGGCCAAACAAAGCAAATGCATGCTGACAACAGTTTCACCTTTGATTACTCAAACTATTAAAAATGGGTCTCCCACATGTAGATGTGCTGGAAGCCTAACTATGGGATCAAGTAGGCAGGGTTTGTGATCTTTGAGAGACCATTTATTTTGCAATGAAATATTGGCAGGGTTGAAATTTCCAGCCATTTCAGTCTTCAAACTCAGCTATATTCCCTGATTGGTCATTCACACCATTCTGAAGCTGGGTAACACACCAGCAGGAAAGGCAATGACAAGGTACAGTATTAGCTACAGCCAGATGCAGTATATATATATTCTGTTTTTCCCTTCAACACTTGCCTTGAGTGTCAAATCATCCTCCTTTTCCAAAGCAGCTTCAATGGAGAGGAAGAATTACAAACACTGAGGGGCATTTTAGGATTTTGGTAGGAACACCTGTCTGGGAATTTCTTTCTTTAAAAAGAGAAACTTCAACCAACTGCATCATAGAAGTTCTGCTAAAAAACACAGGCTTTCCTCAAGGAAAACAATTCCCCACAAACTGTTGAAATGGAACACATAACTAATTAAAGCTCCGAAATTTCTTATCTCAAAGCCAGAAAGGCCACAAAAACCATCAAGGAAGATAATACACAAATAGAAAACAATGGCTGAAAATGCTTAATGGCACAAAAGGAGACAAATAGTGTTGGTCAAGAGTCATAGCCACATTCCACATGGAAAGAATGAGCAGAAGGAACAAAATACTGGATAGCTTATTATACTAAGCACTTGCAATTTAAACATTTATGAGATGCTCCATTTGAGGATATACTGCAACAGGGAGCCATCAAGCTGCTGATACTAGTAAATACTGTACTAGTAGATCACTCTCGTGGCACAACTATTTTCCTAGAACAGAGGTGAGTAACTGTGGGCTTCCAGATGTTGTTGGGCTATACTAGCTATGGCTGCTGGGAACTCAAACATCTGGAAAACCAAGGAGTTTCCTATTCCATATTAGAATTTAGGACGAATGAGACAACTTTAAGTTGGAAAGATTAAGTTGTATGCTCTAGGTGTAGTTACACGTCTAATTAAAGAGGCACTATTGCTCAATTCAGTCATGCTGTGCATGTGTGGGCAGCACATGCAATGAAGGGAGCATGCTAGCTTCCCTTCAGATTAATTGACTGATTGATATCTTGCTTTTCTCTTTAAAAAAAAACCAAGGCAGTCCTCCTGATATTGTTAGATTGACATGAAATGGGATGTGGTGGAAAGAAAGGAAGAATCAGTCATAATTGGATGACCAGTGTGTAACAACTTCTCCGCTTCAAGGGCTTCCCATCACAAATCATTCCAGGTTCTAGAACAGGATGTTCACATTGACAGGATATTTTCCTTCTAGTACTTTGCTTACATTGTCTAAGTTGACCTAAATTTACTCCATGTGTTTGATACTTAAGATCCCAGTCATAAATTGAGGGAGATAATCCTCTGGAATATATATTTATTTCTGACATTTATATGCTGCCCCATATAATGGAAACCACTACTCTGGCAGGGGTGTGTCTTGTAACATAACATAAAGCCCCAACCCCTGCCAACCTGTCCTCCAGCCAAATCAAAATAATAAATGAAGCAAACCAGCAAACCCATAAAATAAACAGGTAAGTAAATAAACCAAGACAATACTAAAGAAGGATGATGAACCTCAAGGGTAAAGATGTCATATGAACAACATTCCCTCTAATTTAAGGCCCTGTTCTGTGGTAGCCTCTCTGTATGTGCAGCAGGCGGGTGTGGGGTTGCAGCTGAAACTAAACAGGTGTCAACTCAACAGTTCTGAGGAGTGTTTGAAAGCTCTGGAGGGAGAAGGCCTGCTGGATCTTCAAAGAGAGTTCATTCCAGAGTGCAGGGGCCACCACTGAGAAGGCTTTGCCACCCATAACATTGAGGCCTGGGAGGATCAGTAAAACAGGCAGCAGTTCTATAGGAAAGATGCTCTGACAGGTGTCTGAATAAAAAAAAAGAAAATTATAACCTATGTATATAGCCCATAACTTTTATAAAAGCTGGTTTTCAAGGTCAGCCTTCCCCAACCAGGCATCTTGGATATGTGCTAGACTACAGCTCCCACTTCACCAAGCCAGCATGTCACGTTAGCTGGGCGTGATGGTAGTTATAGACCAGTTCAGTTGGAAGACACAAAGTTGAGGAAGGATGGCCTTGGTGTGAGAGAAGGACCTGGACTCACAATGGAAAGGTTTAGGAATAGTTACAACAGGACCAGAAGTATTGGTCTAGCCAAAGGATTATTTTGTCAGCAGTCTTCTTCCCCTCTTTTATCAAGTCCACATTTATTCAAAGCTGTAGCACTCGCCAAATTGCTGTCAACATTTCTAAAGGCATTTTCCTATACCAACATGTGGGTTTCACAAAGAATGCCAGAAGCTCTGTACTTTGGCTCTTTTGTTCCTTGTTGGCAGAGGCCACTGTTGGATTCCCCCCTTGTTTTTGTTTCTTTTTTTCCAAAAGGCAACCCTTTGCTTTGCTTTGCTTTGTCTGATGTAACAGAAGTCTCCAAGGGAGTTTGGGCTTCACATCAATAAGATTCAACTTGCCCAGAAGAGAGATCCTCCTATTAAAAACACAAACATAAGTCACTCAGTCCCAGGACGAGAGTGACTGCCAGAGCTGTAACTGTTACGGAGCCAAGATTTTGTTTCCTCAGTGGTTAGCAATCATATAGCAAAAGAAAACCTTGAGATACTTAAAATGCAGTGCTAAATGAAGCAAAGCTACTTCTAGAATAGTACACACTAATATGATAGCTTCCCATACAAGCCTGTACACAGGATCCTTGTATGGCCTAGTATTCTCATGCTAAGGTCACTGTATCTCCATGGAAAGCTATTATATTACAAAGTTATAGCAACTTGATGCTACTTTAATGACAATCACAATTCCATCTTACAAAATTTCAGAGGAGTGTGCTACAGCAATGGCTTTCAAGTGATGATTTCGATGGCAGAGCAAAAATGAAACCAGACCAGACCAAATCACTACCTCCAGTATGCACCAAATTTAGAAAGTGCAGCCACAGCTATTGCCCTGTCCTCTGCCGATCCTCCTTGGAAATGACAGGTGGTAGGCAGGGCTGAGCAGCTCCAGGCTTGCCGATCTGCAACAGGAAGTAAAGCAGCATGTGACCCCACCCCAGCCATGTTCAGCCATCCACACCGCAACCCCAGTGATGTTGGAAAAATGAAAAAAACCCCAAACTTCCACTAGTATGCACCCACGTAGAAAAGAAAGAAGAGGCACCACTCCATTTCCTGAGTACTTCATTCTCCTCTGCTTGTTTCAAGGGGAGATTCTGAGATAAAAATCATAACTGCTGAAGAACTACACTACTTTATTGTCTACAATGAAGAAATTGAAACTGTTAAAGATTTTGCATACCTTGGTTCAACCACTAATCCAAATGGAGATTGTAGCGAAGAAATCAGAAGAAGACAGAGTTGGAAAGGCAACAATGAAGGAATTAGAAAAGATCATCAAATGTAAGGTTTTGTCACTGGAGACAAAGATCAAGATCATCCACACTCTTGTATTCCTGATGACTATGTACAAGTGTAAAAGCTGGACAGTGAAAAAAATTTGACTTTCCTGAACTGTGATGCTGGGGGAGTGTTTTGTGGATACCCTGGACTACTAGAAAGATGAACAATTGGATCCTAGAGCAAATCAAGCCTGAAGTTTATCTAGAGGCAAAAATATTGAAACTGAAGCTGTCCTAATTTGGGCACATCTCAAGATTCTCTGGAAAAGACAATAATGCTAGGAACAGTTGAAGGCAGCAGGAAAAGAGGAAGGCTAATTTGAGAGGGCTGACTCCCTAAAGGAACCCACAGGCTTGAGCTTACAAGAACTGAGCATGGCCATTGACGACAGGATATTTTGGATATCACTCATCCATAGGGCTGTGATAAGCCAGAGTTGAATTGACCACTCATAACAATAATTTCTTGATTATTTTTAAATAAAAATAATCTAATTTAAATAGGTATAGTAAAATCTTTCTAATAAAGATGCATATGGTTTAGACAAACATAATTGCCTTCTGTCTTTTTCTTTTTAGGTTCCAGAAACACTTTAATAAATATTGGTTTGGCCAAACAACTCTAACTAGTGATGTTTTTAAACTGAAATAAATAGTTTGTATAAATATGGGCAGAATCTTCCCCATTTTATAAAAGGCTGTTGTTGTTTAGTCATTACGTTGTGTCTGACTCTTCGTGACCCCATGGACCAGAGCACCCCAGACCCCCCTGTCTTCCACTGCCTCCTGGAGTTGGGTCAAATTCATGTTGGTAGGCTACCATAAAATAATATGAGCACTATGTTATCTGCTGGTTCTATTCTAATTATTTGGAGGATCAGAGCCTCTGCTGGCCTGGGTAGGAAGCCATAGCATCTGTCTTTAATGCATAAAGCCCAAGGTTCAGTTCTCACTATTTCAATCAAAGAACTACAGGTATGGAAATGGAAACCCTCTGCTTCAGAACTTAGAGTCTTTGTCAATCAAAGTAAATACCACTGGGCTAGCCTGGTTGGTCGTATAACTCAATATACTTCTGAGTTCAGAAGAAAAAAGTGGCTCAAATCCATGAAACACCATCTAGATTGTGCTTGGAGATTGGGTGGCAAGTGTAAAGAACCATTTAGTGATCATTAGGTATGACTACACTCTTTCCTATTCCCACATACACAGTTCTTGTGTAAAGAAGCCTTTTGTGATTATCTTAATAAGAGGCCTTGTTTTGCCTGCACAGAAAGTGAGAAAGTCAAAAATTTCTAATTTGCCCTTAGTATGTAGAGTCATGTTCTTGGGTTACACCGAGGCAAATCATGGCAACTGGGGCACACTATCTATTACCTTTCTAATTATGTGAAACTATTCAAAAATATTACATTCTGAATTTCCCTCTAGGAAGGCACTCTAGCTCTTAAGAGGGATGCTCTATTTAAAACTTATGTGAACATGAGCATGTGTAGCTCACAGTTTGTCCTGCTTTAAAACAAAGATATTCCACTATCCTGGCTTGCATCCTGAATCAAGCTAAAATCTCGTGAAACTGATGTAATCTCCCCAGTAAATGTCAATTGGTATTATAAGAGTTTCACTTTAAAAAAGAAGTAAAAATACTGTAAAAGTTGAGAAGAGCTGTGTTTGTTCTTCAATATTCCCTCAGAAAGAGAAATTCCAAAACATTTGTCAGTATTTACTGACACAGATTATAATGACTGATTTTGGAAATATGTCTGCATTAATTTTAACAAACAAAAAAAGCCTCAAAACCACCCAAGTACTGCTGAGCAGCCCTGACCTTTTAATTCTTTTCAAGGCCTCTTAATGCCCTGTGGTTTATATTTGGCATTAGACACTTTAGTGTTTAGACAGTACAGTTCTTTAATGATTTAAAGTGCCAAAGTGCCGTTTGAAGTTTTATTGTTTTGCAGCCTTCAGGAATGAAAATTGCAAATGCTGGTAAATGTGCTAAAGAGCTCTTCACAAGCACTGTAGCTTCTGTGAAGTCACAAGTATATGCTGGAGTGCTCAAGTGGGTGGCCATGCCCCTCTAGGTGCATGTTGGTAGCCTGGACAGGGTGGTGGACAAGGAGAAAAAATAATTTCTTTTCCCCTTTCCTCTTCTTCGATCCAGATCTTCAGCTGATAAAACTTATTTTACAAACATAGAGAAGATGGTCCACATTGAAAGCTCATTTCCTATTCCCACGTCTCAGCCATTGGGCTGACATAGTATAGTGATAATCTGGAAATTTAAAAATCTCAGCAACGAACCTGCAAGATTATGTTAAAGTGAAGAAGCATGAAAGTGTGCTTGGACAAGTGACTATGTGTTCCTGTAGGGCAACAGACAGCTAGTTAGGGCTCTCTGATATGTTCCTTCTTTGTCTTCTCTGCTAATTCATCAGGTACAGACTCACATTCTCTTTCTTGGCTTCACTTCCTCCCACATACCTCCCTCTTTCTCTCTTAAACATGTGCAAACCTACTTTTCCTCTGTCTTACATAGTACAGTTCACTCTAATAAAACTTTCTCTTCATCAAATTTTGTTGTTGTTGATTATTCCAAACATCAACAGCATAAAGAATAATACATGAGATCTGTGAGTAATCCCCCCCTCTAACCTGGTTCCCACACAGTAGTAAGAATGGGGAGAGCTTTACTGATTTCCCACACACACACTTTCTTTGGGGATATATATCATTCGCATAGCTAGACAAACTAATCATTGTTGTTTAAAATACTCTGGGCTAGTAACCAGCAAATTTGTTTGCCAGTCTGACTTACCAGCCTTACACAAACAGCTGTTGTTAGGCTTATTCGACATCTGCTACACGGAGAACACTGAGTCAATATAAGAGGTAATAGGTGACCTTTGCATAACTAATCAAATCTTGCAACAATCTTTTAATACTAACAGTGAACTGATTCTCTAAACACCAGAATGCATGTAGGCAAAATGTAGCTATATAAGAAGGAGGTGTTAGCTGACTCCAGGAATTCCAAAGATTTGCAAAAGTGTATCAGGAAAGGGGGGGAGGGACCAAAAAGCCTAAACTAAATTAAACCAAGAAGCCCAGTGAGAATTGATCATGCTCAGTCACTACACTACAGAAGGCACATTATCTGTTGTAGGAAACGATGGGATGGGACATTTATATTTATTATATTTAATTATAAATAAATATAAATAAATAACCTAGCAATTGGCATGGCTAAACAGGAGCAATCCAAAACTGCAAATGTCTGTTGTAGGTCTCATTCATAAACATTAACAAACCAAAATAGAAATAACCAACTCCAGGCATGTTCCTGCAATCATCTAACCAAAGAACTTGGATGAAACAGTTCAAACACAAAGTTCATGAGCAATACTGCGTACACCATCTTCCTCTAAGAGAAAGCACAGCAGGTAAACAAAAGCTTATTAAAACCAGCTCTTTCAACAGACACTGACTGAGCATCCAGATAGTAAGCTGCATCAATAATAGCTTTAATATATATAGGCCACATGTGAACTACAAGACTCACCAGCAGCTCAGCCTTGTCATATAAGGCTGTCATGTGCTGCTATGGCTTTCTTTACTTTGCCCCTTTGAAGCATTCAAGCTATTGGAAGTATACCATTACATTTTGACTCTCAATGCATACCAAACTGATTTTGTTTCTGAAGCCTTGATCAAGACTTTTTAGAAGCCAAATATCAAAGTGATGTCCACTCAGAATGATAAGAAACCTGAACATGTACTTTAAAAATCAGAATGTTCCTGCACACAGGATGAAATTGTTTAAAGAATATTTCATGGCATACAACTCTAAAATTAAGATATGGAATAAATTATACTTCTGCATATTAAACTAATGCTATTCTTTTTTGGAAAAAAAATCGAACAAGAATAAGGTTGTATTTTTCTACTTAAGTAGACTGATCCATGGAGTGACGTGATGAAATTATCTTCTAACCTAAAGAGGAAATAGTCACTGGAAACAGGAAAATGGAATGTTTTAGCATTAATAATAGAACATCTACACCATGCAGATGCTTATGAATCCACAAACAATGTTGAAACTCCAGCCCAGAAAAAAACTTGCAAAATCTATTATTCTGAGGAGGATGTGTCCACTCTAATTTATCTGTCCACCCATCACATTCGTATCTTGGCTCTCCTCCGAGGAATTTACATAACACAGAATTAGCCAATTTTATCATCATAGCCACCATACACGATAGTTCGTGCTGATAAAAATTTGATTTGTTCAAACACCATGGTAAATTACAGGTAGTGTTAACCACGGTTTGTTGCTTTAGTCACAAATAATATGCCAAAGAACCAAATACACTATTGCCTGCCTTCCCCATTTCTAGTCTGTTCCAAGGTAAGGGAAACAAGTCATAATCAAGCTATGGTGCAAGATGTGTGTTTAAAGACGTCTTATTTGTAGGCCAACAATAAACCATGGCTTCACATTGTAATTTAATGGTTAACAAACCATTACTTGCTAATGGAAAGGGTTCATATATCATGAACCATATAATGGTTTGTTGTGACATGTGGACACAGTAGCTAGGTCATCTCTTTTCAGGGACAGACATAGCTCTCATACGTATCTGTCTAATCTGATGAAAGGTATACCAAGTCACTTAAAATCACCAGGAAGTGGTGCTGGATCCAAATGTATTCTCAAGTTACAAACTGCATCCTTTTATAGGAGTGCAACCTCTCTAGAAAATCTAGTGCCACTCAACCAAGCAACCAATTCTCCATCTCATTTGGACTGAGTCTCAGTTTATTGTCCTTCATCCAATCTACTACAGGTATTTCACTGCATCAATCTGAACAATATTTCTTTCTGAACCTCTTCCTTTAAAAAAATCTGAGGTGCTGTATTGAGTACAACACATTTCACAGTTTGAAAACTCTTGCTGCAGGCTTATAATCTACATACTGTATATGTATTTAAGCTTAAATGTGAAGAAAAGAGCAGCCTGGGAAATTATCTGGGCATTTCTTAGACTGAGAAGGACTGCATCTACCTTGAAACTTTCCACCTCACTTTGGCACTCACATAGATCCTAAATATCCCATTCACTCACTAGAAGGGCAAAAAAATTGGAACCATTTCTTTTTTAGGTTACAGTTCCCGGAATCTTCCCACCAGCACAGCCATGCTAGAAATGGGAAATTCAGGGAGTTGCTATCTTTTTTTTTAAAAAAAAAATCAGTCTTTCCAATTTCTGGAATGGAGCTGAATAACTGAATGGGGTGCCCGTCCAGAACACATATGGGAAATGGATGCCTGCAGCAGGAATGACACTGACCCCATATGTACTAGTGTAGTTTCACCATGTGCTTCAATTGGGTCATAGTGTAATTGATACAGATCCAGACTTTAGTGCTAACAGGATATTGGAGTTAAAACTTTGCTCACCAATCAGTGCCTCCTGTTCTATGATCAGTATGAAACTAAGGATAACTGAAGATTTTTACATACTTTAAAAAGTGAGATAATGAGAGGAAATTAAATTAGATACTCTTTTCTCCAAATGGTGACTAATGATATAAGCTACCAAGGTCAAACAACTTCACCAATGATTACCAACATAGTGCATGCAGAACTATCTCTTCCTACAAAAATAGAAAGTCACAGACCACTGAACTCCCCAATTGTTCCCAGCTTCCTTTTACTAGTGATTTACTACAAACAATCTAAACAGTTCTTCAGCTGTTATGATGTGCATTGTTGAGCTAGCAACAGGAAATGTTACTGCAGATTTAAAGAGGCTTAACCCCCTGCACCAACAACCAGCTGTCGAACATTTTCTGCCTTGTTCGAAAGGCAATTAAATTCTTGGCATAGCTCATAAAGTGCCTTGCTGTTGGCACAGGGCTGCCTGCAGTCACACCAGGAAACCTTGGTATTTCCCTGTTCTTCAGTATCTGACTGAATGGAGGTGGGTGGGGGACCAAACTTGCACTTTAAGCCTTGTGGAAAGGCAAAGCGGCCTATTAAGAAGTTCAATGCACTGGTTGGTTGCTAAGTTACCACATGACGTGCAGGTAGGCCCCATTTCTACATTTTTCCATTACATTGTCCTCAGTCAGGCTAGCGAGCCTGAACAGGAGAAGTCCCTGAAACAAGCTGGCTCTCTAAAGATCAACAAGAGATTGCAACAGTGCCGTAGGGCATTAACCACCTCATCACACATAGTTAAACTAAAAAGTGCAGTCGTGTGCACAGCACAATGACAGATGCACACATACACATTTTTATATCCCCCTTTTTTTCTTTAAGTAGCAAAATGTTTTCTTGAGCCAACTAAGGGTGGACATTTCAGATCCCAGCCTGGCTGCAGTACTGAATCAAAGCTTTGGTTCAAAACTGCTGGCTGGCTGGGATCTGACGTGGAGCCTTGCCTTAGAAGACCTGAATCCATATCCCTCTCTAAGGATGAAAAGTTGTGGCTATAGCTTTATTTTTATCATTGGAACTGAATAGAACTTGCAGGCACAGTAGCTCCTACAGAGGGATGAAACCTACCAAGTTTCAGACAGATGGGCATAGAAAGTTTGGTTAAAGGGAACCATTAATGAGGGGATAAGATATATATGCCCCTCCAAATATTGAACTACAACTCCCATCAGCTCTAAACCAGCATAGCCAGAACGAAGGAACACTGGGAATTGCAGCCTAACAACATGTGGAGGGCTATATATTTCTCACCCTGGCCTGTAAGTTTCATTTTTAAGGGGATCCACTGCATCACATAGTTCTGTGCAAATTTGCAATAAATATCCCCTCCATTAGTGCCTGGCAACATTACAAAATGATAGGTACACAAAGTGGAGAGTTATCATCCATGGGAAAGCATATGAGGCTGTAGCAGATGAGGGAAACTACAACACCTCTCTAGCCTCTGCTCTTCTTCACTGTTTCCAAAAGCTGTGATTGGAAATAAATATGTTGGAGTCCAGGTAAAGTAATTTCTTCTTGGAAGCTACAGCTGTCAGTTACAACACTATACCACATTTTCTCCCATTATGTTTTCCTTTTATGGAGAGATGGCTCGTAGGAGATTTAAAATTACAGTGGGAAAAAAAAACACTCTACTAGTTGCACCTGCTAACATAACACAACATATGTAAATCTCAGTGGGGCACTAGGAAGTTAGAGTAGGCATTTGCTGCTTGTTACACAGAGGTGCACTTAGGCAAAAAGTACAGTGCAACAAGATCATGACCCAGACAGTTTCTGATTCAAGAATCAAGAGCATCAAGTTTGAAGACCAGCACCAAACTGGGAGGGATAGCTTCCTTTTTATAATACAAAATAGTATCACATTAATACTGGCAGAATAAAGAACGAGACTAAAAATAAGAAAATGAATTTAAATGAAGATAAATGCAAAGTAATGCACTTAGATAGCAGAAACAAAATAAATACAAATACAGGACTGGTGGCACCTGGTTTTTAAAAAGGATAACAGGGTTTTATTAGACCACCGTGTAATGATGAACTGACAATGTAATCCATCCTTCTTGTGTGATTCACTTTTCTTGCACATTTTTTCGATATTGTTGGCATAATAATAGAATACTGCCTAATTCCATCAGTTCAAGTCCACTGAATATTATGGCAACAACATATTAGGTGAGCCCATATGCATACAATGGGACTGTCCGCTCACTAGGGGAAATGGCATGCAGTCTGCATCCAAGTATTTTACAATTCTTTAGTTTCAAGTTAGGCTTGCCTTGTGACATAAAGCTTTCAAGGAACACACACCAAAGCTCCGCTGAACACATGGCACATGCACAGTTCTTTGAAAAGTAAACCAACAACCTTTGCCTTACACTGCATAGTAAAATTCTAATATAGCTTTTTAGAACTCAATACAGCTTAGAACCAGAACTCTGCAATTAGCGGTCAGGGAGAAAAAGGCACAAGTCCCTCTCGGTATGTGCAGAATGTCCTTTCCTCATGAGCTGCCTACCTTTGGGATGACATTCTCAACATCTCCACATTTAAAAATAAATTCGTATTTCTAAATGGTTGGACAATTCTAAAAATTGAGGCATCATGGATGTGGAGAGCATAACAAGCTCTTCCACTCTTTTCATATGTAAAATGGTCTACTTAGAAGCCAGAAGCTCTACATTACATTTGCATGTACATTTTTTGCAAAACATAGATTTGAATGTAGTTTGTCCACCTGTGTAAACAGTTTCCTGACCATTTTAAACAAACAGTTCTTAAAGCCTCCATTGCCCTTCTCCACAAAAAGAGAAACTTCTGAAATCTATGACTCAGGAAAGAAACAGTCAAGAGCCATTGGAATTGATTAATACTGGTATTAGAAAGTATATAATAATGTTTAGATAGAAGTTGATATGTTTCTCAGGAAAGAAAATCTTTTTGTTACTGCCACAAAATTTAAGACCCACTTTGCTGAATTACATCAATGGTTTATTTTCTTCTCTATCCAAGCCATTGGCCAGTTACACCTCTGGAAAATCTCAAGCATCCCACAAAGTAATATTATTGCATATGTAATGTTTTCAACAGCTAAGTTCAGTAAATGGTACATTTAATTTGTTCTGCACTTTTCTTATGTGGTACCAGGCTTATTGTTTCTTTATTCTTTATTGTTTTATTGTTTACTTTTGTATATTTTTATTTTTGTTATATGTATTTAAGTCAGCATTTTTTTTTGTTTGGAAGCTGCCTAGAGTGGTTGTTTTGACCAGATAGGCGGGATATAAATAAATAAATAAATAAATAAATAAATAAATAAATAAATAAATAAATAAATAAATAAATAAATAAATAAATAAATAAATAAATAAATAAATGCCACTTCCAGAAACTCCAGGACAACTGGAAAAAGGATAGCTTGTCATCTTATACAGTATTGTTATTATTTTGTTGTCATGAATAAGCATAATTACCTCTTTTCTGTATTATTTTTAGGTAACTGATATGACATGATGCTGTTACTGCTCCAGAAATGTTCTGATACTTTCAGTATTTGCCTTCCACAGATAGACAAAAATGCTTACACAAATAGACTGATTGCATTCATTTGCAATTGAAACTGGTGTGAATTCATATGCAAGGTTACTGTGGCAATCATGGCCCTGATAGCGTATCTGTATTAGTTTACATTTCTGGACCATTGGAAATTGGGGGTGTGCCTTTCCTTTTTTTGGACACCCAATTCCCAGAATTCTTCAAGAATTCCCTAGGTAGAATTCTGGGAGTTTAGCCTGCAGGCAGAAACATTACACATAAACTTTGTAAGCAACCGTCTTGCTCAGGGATCTCAGTGCTTTCACACTTCAGATTTCTGACACAGGAGTTGTCTTTGTGTGTGTGTGTGTGTGTGTGTGTGTGTGTGTGTGTGTGTGTGTGTGTGTGTGTGTGTGTGTGTCTGTGTCTGTGTCTGTGTCTGTGTGTCTGTTTCTGTGTCTGTGTCTGTGTGTCTGTGTCTGTGTGTCCCAGAGCTAGGGGAAAGAGCTGACTGACGAGATACCACAAAGGAATGCTGCAATAAATTAGCCTCTCCCTTGTTTAATTTGAACTAGCGGTGCAGGAGTTAAGGAGTGCACAGTTTCAAATCTATGTATTTTGCAATCAGGCAGGGCACAAGGGTTGGTAGCAGTAAACAACAGGACAGAGGTAACAGATGCTTAGTCTGATTGGATGGTGCAGCTTTTCTGATGTGTCTGCAGAACTGAGAGGGTAACCAACCAATTAAGGGCTGGAAAGCCTATGACCCTCCATACATTCCTGAACTGCAAGTACAATGCAACCTCTCCAACCTGACCAATAATTCATCAATATCTGGAGGGCTGAAGATTCTCCACTCTGTCTTAAAAGATTTGGAAGCTACATGGGAAAGCTTAGGGCCAGATGCACATATGTGGAACAGTGAATATGAAAACAGTTTATGACATATCAACACAAACAAACCAGTGATTTGGGGAGTGAAGTGAATGTTATGGGCTCAGTCTTGGATATCAGCCATAGGAAGACTGACTTCCCAAGCTATTTGCATTTCAATGAAAGTTCATGTTAATGCTTATACAGGCTTCCCTTGAAAGGCAAATAGCTATTTTACAGAGGCAATTTTTGAAGGGACAAAGTTTAACCCAAGTCCTCTCTGTTCATGCACATGTGCACACACAGATAAAATATGCACACCATTTTCCATAATCCTGAAACTACTCATGCTTCCCTCCAGCTGCCTTTTATGTAAACAAATAGTTTTGCATAAAATGTGACATCTGGATTGGTCTTCAAGACTTCAGCTGGAACTGCTCTTTCAGAGGTTCATATGGCATATGGGGCTTGTTTTAATATTTCTGATGGGAACGCTGGAAAGTAGCCTGAAGAACATCCCAGTGCAACAATATAACACTTACTCAAGTGTCTTGATAAAGAGCCAATAGTGGCAAGGTACTGTACACTGGGGCATTACCGTCAAAAATACTAAAGTAAACATATCCAGTTCACTTAGCAATGAAATATCTGCTCCAGCACTCCCATGCCAAGAGAAATTTTGACCATGTTTGTCTGCTCTGCCTAAGGATTGTCTGCTTAGGTTTTATAGCGTGTCTGCTTAGGTTTCTTGAATACAAGCAGCATGAGTCTGCCATCATGTTTACTGGTATTCTGACAAAGACTGCCTTCACTGCTAGCTCGGGTAGCAAAATAGGAGCTAATTGTTAGACCATAGCTTCACGTCAGCACCTTATGACTCTTGCCAGTATTCTGGCAACTGTTTATCCTGTTATGGGGAGAAATGAATTCCACATTGTAACCGGGTCAGCATGAGGCAGCAATACTGGAAATTGATTCTCCAGACTATGGAAACTTGATTCTCCAGGCTACAAGATATTTGCAGTTTAATGCTCTTAAAAAGAAGCTGAAACAGACTTTTTGTACAGAAATAATTCCTGGAGATTTCATTACTAGCAGCACTACCGCCTACTTTGACATACGTCAGCATGATTTTGGGAAACCTGTTTGTTATATATATCTTTTCTACAGAAGACATCACCTTTGAAAAACAACTTTAACTGTTATGTGTTAAGATTGTCCAAAACTCAATGCAAAAAAAAAGAGAGTGTCATTCTGATCCCAGTGGACCATTTTGCCTCGTGCCTGTGTTCTGCATTATGCCAAATCCTTTTCATATGTTTTGAAGGGACAAAGCTGTTGTGGTGACGATAGATTGATCCCTTTCTTGGCTTGCACCTTGTCCTTGGAAGCCCCTCCCCACTGCAGTTTTGTTGCTCTTATTTGTTTAGTTTATTTTGAACTTCTAGTTTTTATTATTTGAACCGTGATGACATTTTATTTGCTAGTTTTATTCACTGGTGCAAGAACTTCGATGAAAAGTGATAAATGTTCTTGAAAAATAGATCTCACCTGCCTGCTTCTAGCAATCCACATTGGATTCACATGACACCTAGCTGACTGAGGGATTGAAACCAAGATTTGATTGAGGAGAGAACTGTGTAACTGTATACCAAGCATGCCTCTAACAGAGATAGTAACTATTATGGAGATTCAGACAAAGTTAGTCAGCTGCTACAATCTCATTCTCACCGTGCAGTGTCAGGAAACACCCATACACTTTATTGTTCTATTTATATCCCATACTTCCTTGCAAATGCCAAGGTCAACTAACAATTCACTTAGATACGTAGTGAAAACCACAGATTACAAATGTCCAATGGTAAAACTCAAAAATAACAAATTAAATAACTAAAATAAGAGATAACAAACATCTAAAATTACAAATGTCTAAAACACAGCTCAGTGAGATAGAGCAGTGGTTCTTAAGCTTTGTTACTCAGATGTTTTTGGACTGCAACTCCCAGAAGCCTTCACCATCAGCTCTGCTGGCTGAGGTTTCTGGGAGTTGCAGTTCAAAAACACCTGAGTAACAAAGGTTAAGAACTACTGAGATAGAGCAAGAGTTTGGAGCTCAAGTCCTCTTTGTATCTTGTAGGGTAACGGGCAGCCTGTGTGGTAACGGGCAGCTACATGGCCCCAAAGCATCCCCAGAAGAAAATGGTAAAGCACACCTGAGCATTCTGTACCTAGATGCCAGGTCAAGGATTCTCATGTCTGAACATCCTCCCAAGACCCTACAGAACTTTATAGTCCTCTAGGGAAAAATCAAAAGCCTACGTTCACATCTGGCATCAATCTTAATAAAGGGCTAATTTCAGATTTAAACCAGACAAACATTTCCAATCATATGAAACTTCACCTGAGTATCAAAGTATAAATATTTTTTATTGTTGAAATAATTCCAGGCAACATCAGCTTGTCTAATTCTATAAGCTTTATTTATCAGCAGTGCTTCTATGGTCTATAACAGTGATGGCAAACCTATGGCACGCCTGCCACAGCTAGCACGTGGAGACCTCTCTCTGGGCACGCAAGCGGAACACTACACCCCCAGCCGAACCTCAAACTTCACAATTGTAAGCCACCTATCCCTGCTACCTTCCTTGGTTGAGGCACTTGTAAATCAGTTATTTTAGACATCAAGAGATAAGGCTGCTTCATTGTTTTCTGCTGTAGAACAGCCTGGGGCAGTCAATCTGGCTTGTGAATTACTACTTCCACTGGAAGTGACTGCAAGCAGGAGGGAAAGCTCCAACTAAGGCAGGAAGGAAGGTGCGAGAGAGAGACGCGTGGATTCATCAGCTTGTTTAAATGTAATGAGAGGCAACAGGGACATACTGAACTGATGCAAATGACTGCTGAAAATTGAGGGAGGGAGGGAGGGAGGGAGGTTGTGTGTGTGAGAAACGGAATCTTTCATAAAACCATAAAAAAAGGAACTTTCCAAAGTGTTTGTGTGTGTGTATGTGTGTGAGAGAGAGAATGAGAGACACAGAGAGACCTGACTCATAAAACCAGAATTAAAAAGGCATCAAAAGCTAATCACAATTGATGGATTGCACTGCATTCAAAAGTACCCAGTAAAGGATTTTGATAAGATTGTAATATGGTACACTTGATTTTTTCCTGGCCAGCCTTACAAATTGCTTTCTGTTTGACAGAATGGAAGAAATTTTAAGGCATTTTCCACATAGTTCTATTTTTAATCCAGAATATGGCCCTGCAATGTCTTTTTCTGGTAAGTAGAGAAATTAACAAAAGGAGCCTAAACATGTTTGTCTTAAAACAACCTTTGATGAAAAGATTTTTCTGCCCTCTGCACCATTTGAAATATTTAAATATCTAATATTATTATGTGGTTATTTAATTGTCATTATAATTTATGATGTTTTATATGCTGAATTTATTTTATACTTGTAATTATGTTTTTTGTTTGATTGTGTTGTGAACCACCCAAAATAGCCTGGCTAGATGGGTAGCATACTAAAGGAAGGAAGGAAGGAAACTTTTAACTTGGCAGCCATAGGTCAAGGTTTGAAAAATTATAGTACTATAGAAATATATCAGAGATACATCATTAGAGCCTCACCATATGTTATGGGATGGAGCTCTGCAATCCTGTGATATAACACTTCTAAAATGCAATGCTATCCATGTTTATACAAGCATAAGTCCCTTGTATTCAATGGTGCTTATTCCCAGGATGTTTATAGGAAGACAGGCTTCATAAATGATTATTCATTAATCTTTCTGGATTTTTAAAGGATGAAGCAACAGTATGAGTACTTAATCCATTCATTGGTTAAGTACAATATTCAGAATGCCTCCACCTATCTTTAACTGAATTCAGTTATGCCGTTTATCAGGTTCCTTAGGTGATCTTCGTTACGATACTGGTTAGATCCCGATCATCTGAGGCTTCTGCAAAGTCCCCAGACTCTGTTTTTCATTCTCAGGGTCCCCAAATTGGGAACATTGAGAAACACTGCTGTGATAGATGTGACCAATCACAGGATACTCTGCAAAACAAACTGGTGAAGTGAAAACAAAAGTAGCTTTTCTAAGAAAAGCATACAACAGAGATGGGTGTTAAGCTTTAAAAAACACTACTCTTCAGGAAGGCTTTTCAATCCAACCATGTCTAAGCGCCTCCCATCTGGTTCTCTTTATTGTGAAAATTTGTTGGTGCCATTATCTTTTATGGTTTTGATTTGTCATTGCTGTTTCTGTAACATTTTAGTGTCCATAGCTTGTTTGCCCTGGTTTGTAATTGTCTGTAAGCCGCCCAGAATAGTGCCTTGGGGCGGTATATAAATTAAATATAAATAAATATAAATAACACCATGAAAAAGGAACCTTCCAAAGTTCATCTCCACTGCATTGAGCTCTGCAATTTTTGCTGAGAACAGCGAGTACAGTATCTCAAGATTCTGTTTAGGCTCTAAATTGAACTAGGCAGAACTGGAATATTTAGCAGAGTCTCACTAACAGCAAACACCGAGTAAAAGACAACCAACACTTGGGACTAGATTTATGAAGTGTGTAGCAATCAAGTTTCTCTGTTTCATAGATTATTCCCCAAATCTGAATCTCACTCTCTCTGCTTCTGGTCCTGCTTTGACTGCAACACCAAACAAAAGGTCTTACAAACAAAAGACTGTGGTTTTCTTTATTGAGTCAATACATCTCATGTGCAGTCTTCCTCTTTTTCTACTGCATTGCACTTTTTCCTGCATTGCTGCCTTTTCGTGAGCTTGTCTTCTCATGATGCCACTGTAGTACAATACGCTTTGCTTGGTTATTTTAGCTTCTAGCGAGAGTCCACACTTAACTTGCTTTACTTATCTCTCTGACAAGTCATGCTATCTGTAAAACTCTTTTCCAACACTACATTTCAAATAAGTGAAATGTGTGTATACACTTTATGTAGTGTATAAAATATAGGTACACTTTAAAAATTTGCACTCCTATATATAGCTGCTTTTCTGAGGGTAGCTTACTTTGCAGGAAACAAGTCCAGGATTTCAATGTACTTAATAAGCTTTATAAATAGGGTGCATTTAATTCAGTGTAGCATTTTGCACTTGACTTTTTTCTAAAAGAGTTGTCAGTTGGAGGAATCATTAAATAACCACTGTAATACTATCTAGAAAGCTGAAGTGACATAAGTGTTAATTCTTAAATTTTAGCAGGAACAGAAGGAAGTTGCTGTAGAGGCGTTCTTCAGAGTAGAGAAAAAGCTCACAGATAAATTATAAGGTGACAATAACAAAGTCAGAGCACAGTAGACGTTTCCATCAAACACAGCACAGAATGGGGACTTCTAAATGAACCTGAATCCACAGTATCCCTTCCTTTATCAGGAGGTTGGCTACATCCGGCAAAAATTTGATCCACCCTGACAAACACATCACGTTCCTTGAAAAAGAGCACAACTCATTCATCTTTGAATATAAATTTACTGCAAAACAAACAAACTCCACGCCTACTTCTACTGCACTAGAGCTGGTAGCCTAGTTAGCAAGTGTCTCATTTTATTGATAACACTGTTTATTTCCTTCATCAGATAAAACATCCCTGCACTGAGAAGCACCCTATGGTGGAAGGCTTCTCTGTAAAAGCAAGTGGAGGCTGAGAGTGCTCAGGTACTTTTGAAATATAAGCAGCATTTTCCCTCCCTTCCTTTGAATGCTCTCCTTTATTATTCAACCTATCCCTTGACATTGCCTTGTACCCCTATATTTCAGGTGCTCGTAACTGTAGAGAATTACCCCTTTACCTTGGAAAAAATGCCTTTGGGGAACTGGTCCTGTCCATTTTTGCTGTCCCATTTTTGAGCCTCTGGAGCTGCCATACAACCTTCATAGGATAAGTCTTCTTTTTTTCTCCAAGAACACAATGTTTCCCCACTGCTGGCTGTAGTCTTGCTCCAAGGAGTAATGCAGAGCATATTCTATAAGGTTTGTATTTCAAGGAATAGCCCATCCAAGCTTTCTTAAAAGATTTCCCAAACCTGCTGTAAGGTGATTGGTTGCTGCTCCTCATCAATCCTGCTGCTTAGTTACCCCTTTCATTCCAAGCTGGAACAATCATTTCACAGCACATACTGTACCAGGCAGCAGTTGGTTCTGTAAGCTACTTGCTAGTTGCTGTACTTCCAAATCAAAAGTTTCCCTCCCTTTCTGAATGAAAGCTTCAAATTCTTAAATGTTACAGTGAAATGTCCAAAATATGAAGACTGCCGACAATGGCAACAGAATGTTAAAATCTTTCAGACACCTGAAAATGTATATAGCAGTAACAATGAAATAGCCTGTGCCAGCTCAAAAACATGGCAATATCATGGCATTTCAGTAATGTCATGTGAAAAACAAACTGACAAAAACGGGTTATTATACATGTGCACTTTGGAATTAAAATATAAGAATTTATCTCACATTGAAATGTATTTGAATCAAAGATCCTTTGGTTATGCAAACTACTTCCAGTGAGTTTGCACAAAATGAAGGTAACTTGCCTTTTATCCAAGATTATAGCACATCCCACAATGTAGACATGAGCAATGTTTCATAAATTAAACCAATTTCTCCTCAGTGAATAGAGAGACCAGAATCCTGGGTTTGCACTGCCACATACATGAAAGTATGTAAAAAAGGATAAAACATTACATTATAGTAATGTTCTTTGAGTGGCCATTTATGCATTTGCAGTAATGGATCTCCTTTTGAGCCCTTGACCACTGCTTCCTTCGAGCTTCTCACTGTCAAGACAGCTTTTCTTATGGCTGTTATGTCAGCATATTAAGCGGGGGAGCTTTTTGCTCTAAGAGCATACCAGAAAGAAACTGCCACTCAGATCAGTGCCACTTTTCTTCCCAAAGCTGTATCTGACTTCCACCTTGCTCAGGGCATGTGGTTTCCTACCTTTTCTCCATCTCCCTCAACATCACTGAACATCCAGACCTCTGCACAATGCCCCTAAAAGCCATTCTCCATGGCTAAAAGCACCTCTACTGCATTTCTCACAGGGCTTCCCCTGATCTGGTCCCAACTGTGTCCTCTTGTCAAGTACTACTACAGTATATTGATTCTAAATCCTGCAGGGTCTCTTCCTCAGAGAGACTACTCTCTCTGCTGAGCACAGCAACCTACCCTCCTGCCTCCACTTTTTTTTTGGGGGGGGGAGGTAGGCTTACCAGTCTTCATCCAGCAGTGCAAAGGCATACAAACCATGACTAAAAACACGTGGATTCTTGTAACATTTATTCTTCAAGTAGACATTCACGTAACCTGTCCTTCCTCCCCTCCTTGACATCTAATAGCAACTGAACTGTTGCTGCTACATCTGAATTTATGGAACTGAGGAGTTATGTGCCAACATGTGTGCTGTGGATGGGAGGTGCAGAAAATAGAGACTATATGCACAGTCTGTATTTTCAGTGTGTGGAGCAGTGGTACAGATCCTGCGTAACAGATGTATGCGTGGAGACGCTTTGAACCCCTAACACATGGAAGTCAGACGTGAAGCTAGCAAGTAGGATTATCTCTCTCCTCCATCCATTTGGTTCTGCATCAATGAATGTGTAAATAGATGCATAGCCTTTACATTAAGGTCAGGCTTTGTTGCACTGTATCTCCACAAAGGTTACATGAGATCAAGGAACATAAATGGCCTCCCTCACATAATGAGGGTAATGTGGATCACCTGTGTTTTAAAACAGTGCTTGCACTTTAATATACCATTCACAGATCTAATTTATGCGCACAAAACGGAAGAAGTGTGCCATTAATGTATATGCATATCCTTCATTTTTTCAGTTACTATTTCAAAGCTCCTAGACCTGTCTTCTATTAAAAAAAACTATTCGGCAAAACATGCCAGCAAAAAAAGAACGTAATCCACTTTTGTTTTTTCCCATGCTCTTCTTCTCCTCCACTTCATGTTTACTCTTTGGGTAAGAGGTCCCAGTTGCTTTCAATTTAGGGCAGTTCAAAGGGCTTCAGGACCAATGCACATCTAAAAAAGAAACCCTCAGGTTGCCTGCTAGGGGGATTGCACAAAAATGGTGTTATCTCTGTTGACGTATTTGCCCTGGCTCGCTGCCACAAGAAAAAGGGCACCATGCATCCCTGGTTTATCTTTTTGTCAAAGGAAATCACCTCCCATGAATGCCAAGCAATGGAAATTCTTCTGTCTATGTATCCTTACAGCAAGACACAGGCTTTGGGCCAATGCAGATCTAGCAACAGATCCAAGATCAAAATCTGTCACACATGGCACTTAGGGTTTATTTTCTACCTTGTTTTTTTTTTTTTTTAAGTAATGAACAGCAATACATGGCTGTTTCAAAAATCAAGCAAACAGCATTTGGGGAAGGAGTTCACCCCCCCCCCCCCACAATCCCATTACTCCTTCTAAAGCCCTTCCCTGCCCAATATCTACAAGCTCCATAGGAGAAAAACAATCTTTCACTCGTATCTGCTGTTTATTCTGGCATTATCTTTGTTTCAGAAGTTGGTTGGAGACACAATCTCTGGGTAAAAAGATGAAAAACTACAGTGAGCCATGAAATAAGAAGGTAAGCTGAAAAGTATGAAAAGTGTACAGACCTGTTTGACATAACATGCATGGTCAATTTTTGCAAGATGTTAGGGAAGTGATTGTGCCTCCCATATAAAGTTATTTTAACAGCTGAGTGCTCATGTGATTTACTGATTTTCCTATTAGTCATAGATTGGGGTTCAAATACTGATGAGCCACAAAACGTGCTACAGGATGTGATCTAAGGCCAGTCACCATCTCTCAGATAAAGTAGAAGACCCATATATGACACTACAAGCATCCTGAGCGAAAGGCAGAAGAAATATGCAAAAAATAAAATATGACGAATTCATAGTTGACTATGAGGTTAAGCACTCAGAGGGTAGAACATGTGCATGTAGGAAGTCCCAGGTTTAATACTTGCCTTGGGTTTTTTAAAGTGTAGATTAATTAGCAGATCATGTGAAAGACCTCTGGGTTTGTGAAAGTGTAGATAAATTAGCAGAACAAGTGTGACCCTCCAGATAGTGTGAGTCTGAAATCTCCATACACACTAACTAGCATAGTAAATGGTGAAGAATGCTGGGAGGTGCAGTTGAGTAACATCTGGAACACTACATTTTGCATATCACTGCTCACTGGAGGAGACGATGCTAATTAGAGGGGCCATTAGTCAAATCTGGTATAAGGCAGCTTCTTATGTTTCTCTGAGCTTAAGAAGCAAGTACACAACAACATCTGACCTTCAGCAAGCACAAACTGCCCATGAGACATAATGCATAATACAGTGTAGCTTGTGAAATGTGTTATCTTGGCGTGAAAATGTTGTATATAGCATTGAATTTTTAAATTGTTGCCACTGACTCACACTTTGCTCACAAGATCTTTGAATGCAACTTTCATTCTCTCATATCTTTCATAAGCAATCACATGCTGCCTTTCCCACATCATCCCAGTGCATATTGTTGTCTTGGTTTTGAACATTAGGTTACTCACTTAAGTGAAAACACCTGACCATTTAAAAAAAGGCTCAGTTCAGCTTTGTTGAAATGTCAGCCTGTTTATTACTCAAAGTCAGCAGGCAAAAACAGTGAATATGTATGGCATGCGCGTGACCAGTATTTGGTCAGCATTTCCAGTTAAGCCACTCCTGAGTTACTAGCAGCAATTAGCTGACATTAGTTTTCAAGCTAAAGTTTTTCTGAAATTTTAAAAAATCACTATGAGATTGCCTACTATTCTAGGATGGACAATCATGAGACAGCTGAGAGTGAGGTATGTATAAGAAAGGAAGGTCTATGATTCAAATGTGATCACACTTACAAAAACTCATTAAGGGTGCTTTCAGGATGATAGTTCCCAGAAGCAGAACTGCAGCCTTCATTTCCCCAGCATCGTGGAGAATGTGCTTTCAGTGCTCCATCTTAGTGTACTTGTGTAAAAAACAAAGATATACTTCACTTAAGTACCCTTTTCTAAACAGAAAAGCCCCATCAGCCTTTTCTTTTGCTTTTTTAATGATTGGCTAATAAAGCGGTGCTTCCCCAGTGTAACATATCAACAATTAAATATTTACTGGAAATGGTTGTTCTGGGTCAGAGTCCACTGAAGATGCCGGCCACAGAGACTGGCGAAACGTTAGGAAGAACAACTTTCAGAACACGGCCAAAGAGCCCAAAAGACCCAGAACAACCATTAGATCCCGGCCATGAAAGCCTTCGTGAATTTACTGGAAATGTTTATAGTCAGAATGTTTTCATTGAAAATCTAAAAGAGAAAAAAAACCCTCACATCATTAAAATGGCTAGAAAGGGGTTTCCTTCTAATCCAACATTTTTAGTTGAAATATATCAGTGTGCCATGTTACTATTGAACAAATATAACACACACACACTCTCTCTCAATTTTTTTTTAGGTTTAGGCATCCTTCAGTCTCGAAAGACTATGGTAACGTGCTCTGTATGGAGGACTTGGAACAGTGTCTAGTGTGGCTGAGGAGGCCAATTCGAGAGTGGCAATCCCTTCCACACTGAAGACAAATACAATCTCTGTCCCTTGTCCAGCTCCCTGGTTTTGCTGCTTTTGTGACTTCCTCTTTGCCTCGGCCTGCTGGGCAAGGGTCTCTTCAAATTGGGAGAGGCCGCGATGCAGTGCCTGTCTCCAGGCTGACCGCTCAGATGTCTCTCAATAAGCATTGGCATAAAGAGGGAGACAGAACAGCTGGTGATAGATTTGTCTGCCTAATATCCTAGAAATTGAAACCATGCTTTTCTGAAAAGAGATAGCACCAAGAACTAGTGGAATAAATTTCCCCCACAAAGTTAGATTTTATGTAGGTTGAATAAGACGTAGCAATTCCACATTAAGCAACAAAAAGTAGAAATGGCTCTGATGTGCAGATCTTGGTATACAAGCTTCCATGCTGGCTTAACAGAGGTGACTTTTTCATCAGCCTAAGTCAGGTGCAGACAGAACTCAGTAGCAGCTCAACTTCCTCCCTATAGAGTAAGTTATAGTGGATAAAAAGGAAATTCTGGACAAGACCTAAAGATAATTCCAGAAACCAAAGATAGGGAATGTATGGTCCTCCAGTTATGGTTGGGCCATAATTCCCATCAGCCCTAGCCTTCATAGCCAATAATAACAAGTGATGGAAATTGTAGTTCACCAACACCTGGATGGCCCCTAGTTTCATATCTTTAAGATAAACCCAATGCATTCTTACTAAGAAGTAAGTTCCACTGAACACAAGGGCTTTCTTCTAAGTAAGCATGCATAGAATTATGCTATCAATCCCATAAATAGACTATGGTGTTACCTGTTGCCCAATATCATGATGTAAAGTAGAACAATATTTTACAATAAAATTCACTTTGTAAATCTTTATGAGCAACATGGAATTTTAAACCTTTATGTAGAGAATAAATTGTGAATGTTATTGACTTCCCATATGAAAGCTCTTAAAAACAGAGAGAATGAAAAGTGAGAGAATGAGGTAACTTGGAAAAAAAGAATTAACTTCAGAATAATATATTACACATAGCTGAACCAGCACATTACACAGAATTGGCAAGATCACTGCCCTTACATCTGAAAGGAATCATTTCCCACTTATACAATAAGCAAAGCACAGTGAAGAGTGAAAAGCTTCCATGATCTGCAGGCACAGAAAAATTAGTTTTAGCAAAAGGGTTTGCAAATACATTTTTTCATTTTAATGGATGGTATTTAATTAAAATCCCCTATAAATGCACCAGGGTACCACTTCATGCTACCATTAACTTAAAATAAAAAGCAGACTTTTCTCAAATAAATCAAGAGTTTAACAGTGTATACAAAGTATTCTTCACAGTTTTTTAAAATGGAGCTGTAAATGCAAAAAATATGGAGCTGGAGAGGCAAGCATTATAAACCAAGAAGGGTAGAAAAATAATAAAACTTGAAAGCAATTTGAGGCATAAGCTGAAAGTAGTCCCATCAGTGATCATCAGTAGTGACCGGTGTAATCTGAGAACATGTGGTGTACATCAAACACTGGATTCCCAGATTGATGCAGGGTCAGATCCAAGTCCCTCAGAGTGTAGCTCCATTTCAACTTCAGCCACCCTAGAGCTCAGTCTTTAGGGTGACAGGTTTTTAGGACAACAACTCAGAAGTCCCAGAACTGGTTCACTCCTTCTCATTTATTTCATTTATATATTTACCTTTCTGCTAATAAACAGTACTGAAACATCAACGTCTACATTGGCTTGGGCAAATCGTGAGAATGGCTGATGGTCGGATTCCAAAAGATCTCTTGTATGGAGAATTAGTGCAGGGAAATTGCCCCAGAGGAAGACCACAGCTGTGATACAAGGACATCTGCAAGCGGGATCTGAAGGCCTTAGGAATGGACCTCAACAGATGGGAAACCTTGATGTCTGAGCATTCAGCCTGGAGGCAGGCGGTGCATCATGGCCTCTCCCGATTTGAAGAGACACTTCTACCGATGCAAAGGCCGAGGCAAAGAGGCAGTCCCGAAACAAGCAAAATCAGGGAGCTGGACAGGGGACAGATTGTATTTGTCTTCAATGTGGAAGATTGTCACTCTCAAATTGGCCTCCTCAGCCACACTAGATGCTGTACCAAGACCTCCATACAGAGCAAGTTACCATAGTCTCTCGAGACTGAAGGATGCCTACTATAATAAAGGGACTCAATTTTATTTATTATTTTTTATTTAAAATATTTTTATCCTGTCTTTCTCTGCAAAAAGGACCCAAAGTGGCTTACATCATTAAAATACAGTATTTAAAGCTGACAACAGTGAATGTACAAATACAAAACCATCAAACAAATATTGTACTAAAAATGTAAGGAATACCAAAACATATTGCAAGCAGTAAGGTACAACGATCCATTGAAAAATCACAGTCAGGCAGCCAATCACTAAGGGAAGGCTTGCCTGAAGAGAAAAATCTTTGTCCAATAAAAATGGGCCAGCCTAGCCTCCTGTGGGAGTGAGTTCCAAAGTCTGGGTGCAACAACAAATGCACCTGTAAAGGTGGTGGGATCAGGGCAGTTTACAAAATTTATATATAAGCTAAATGCAACTAAAACTACAATAGGTTATAACAGTAACAAAACAATTGCACACCTTATCATATTAAAACAACCACAGAATCAAACAATTTAAAAGTATGCTAGAAAATATTTTAAATAAATAAAAAAGGGTCAAAGGATATAGCATCCCCATTAAAAACCTCTTTCTCACCATGAATCAGTTGCTAAAAAAACTGCCTGAATAGACAATTCTTTGTCTGCTGGGGGAATAAAATGAGGAAAGAATAAGCCCATGTAGATCCTTTATAACTGCCCAGAAAAAATCCCTTAAAATCCTCCTAAAGCCCAAGGTGCCATGTATTAATTACCAATGGATCCAAAGGAAAACCTCACAGTGATGTAAGTGACTTAAATCTTTTAAGTCCAAATCACACAATGAGATCATGACTATATGATGAAAGCTGGGTCAAGGCAGGCGGGTACCATATGCACACCAACCTCCAGGTTGGTTTTCTTCTCCCAAATATGTTCACATGACAACAAGAGGTACACAAATATTTATCTTTCAGCTTTCTAAAAATGTGGTCCAATCAATGTACAAGAATGCACGGTAAAACACATGAGAGTAGATACAGAAAACTTTTAAGAAACAATTTTATGGTTTTGTTTCACCTATACCTTCCTCCTTTCCTTTCCTTATGGACAACATATGTAAACGGATCATGTGTCATTCTTACTCTTTTCCTGTACTTGTATTTCCCTGAATTATTACTACTTCTTTTTGCCCACCACCGCTGCTTTCCCTCCCAATCTTGGACAATCTCTAAGTGTTCTCCATCAGCTGCAAACTATCTGGAATGTGTCCTAATGCCAAGAATTACTTGTGTACCATTCCTGACCATTTCAGTGAAACCTGTGTGAAAGAGATATCAATCTGTACTTACACATTTCTGGATTTCCACTTAAGGTCTCTTTGCAGATGTCTAGAATATAATCACTGAAATAATTGCAATACGGACTTTCTCCTTCTCTCTGTCTTTCTCAGTGCTGGCTTTTCTTCATCCTCAAACCTTTCAGTAGCTCTCTAATTTAAAGGCACACCTACACATTAAAAAGCTCCAATGAAGTTTGCACACTTGCTTCGACCAAATCACCCACACATTTCCTTTCCTTCAGCTATGATCTTGCGCCCCATTCATATCATGCGCACTCCATCTCCTCTTACTACAGTATCACAACAGAAATGTAAAGTTTTTTGTCTGCTGAGATTCCTTCTTTTTTTTGCCTTCCCCAACTACCCAATAAAAGATGTGCCAAAATATGGCAGGAAAGGCCAGAATTCCTTCTACAACCAAGCATCAATAATGTGCTGCTATTGTTACTAACTTAATTTCATACTATCAATCCTTTCTTCAAGCAAGTCGGCGAACAGACAGTTTTGGCATAGAGCAGTGGTTCTCAAGCTTGGATCTCCAGATGTTCTTTAACTAAATATCTCAGAAACCTACACTACTAACTGAGCTGGGCAGGATTTCTGGGATTTGAAGTCCAAGAGCATCTGGGGACCCAAGGCTGGGTCCCTGGCACACAGCATCTTAGGGGCATGAATCTGATTCCACTGTTATCAGTTAGGAATTATAACAAAGACAACCAGGCTGAAGAACCAGACTGGATTTTCTTTCTGGGATATCATTGGTACTTTCTTCTGTTGCTACACAAGAAAAGAGCTCAGAAGAACTAATAAGCAAAGAAAGAAGAGACTGAAAGAAAATGTTCATAGCTAAACTGAAGCAGAAGCACAAGGCCTTTGGTTAGATGGTCTCTAGGTTGGCAAGAGAGAGAAAAGAAGGGTGCAAGGGGCCAAACTGAGGAATTACTCAAGCTTGTCTTAGTGTGTGTAGGCCAGCTAAAATTCCTTCATATCCATACTATACTAGCAATTAGAATGATACAATCAACTTTTAATACTCTTTCCCCTTCTACAAAAGACAAAATCCCAACTGCTGCGTAAGAAAAGGAGTTCATGATTGTATACTATATTGCTTCACTTCTCAAAATGGAAAGTAAACATACCTAAGAAGGTGTGCAGGAATGCTAAAGGATCAGTTCTGACTTTATAATAAGCACCTTGTCTCATATGACTTTCCTGAAATTAACGAGTGGAGCCTTGCCTTGGATCTTGCAACCTTCTGAGGCATGCTGTGTGGCAACAAGACACAAGGCTTTTTTTTTAATGGCCACCCACGTACATCTTATGGAAATGCCTGCCAAGGAAGACCCTTTCGGTCAGTTCTTTAGAATTTTTCAAAGGCAGTCAAAAAGCAAACGTAGACATGGAAGCCATAAGAAAAATTCCTGAGTCCAAATTACGGTAATATTTCATTAGGCCAAGATGAATTCACAAAATAATGTGCAGATTTTCCAGTACTTCAGAAAGATGCATTATTTGGAAAGGCCTTTAAAAATGTATGGAGATTTATTTATTTATTTATTTATTTATTTATTTATTTATTTATTTATTTATTTATTTATTTATTTATTTAACTTATATGCCGCCCACACTGCCCGAAGGTCTCTGGGTGGCTTACAGCATTTAAAATACAATAAAAAGGCACAGTGATACTGTCCAATACCCTGTTCATGCTGGTATAATGTAAAGTCATATTTACATTGCGCCTGCCAACATGGAGTTGCACTATTCAACTGCGCTGTTGGTCACACATCTGTGACTTGACTAACTGCACATTATGTCAGGAGACGTGCTTCAGGGATTGTGCTTCTGCCTCAGCACTGGCGCAAACAACAGCGCATGCATAACCTAGAATTGCATGCATCTATGCTTTTATAGATTTGCTTGCTACTTTTGTGTTGTTTTGAAGAGAAGGCCCTTCATGGTAGCCTCTAACAAGGAACACACAGAAGTCTGCAGATGTTGGACCAAAAGATAGATCACTAGATAGATTGATTTGTTTTCTAGACTATATTTGTATCAGAACTGGGACACAAGATGGCTCCCAACATAATTAAGAAACTCATACAAACAAAAACACAGTAAGACACAGTATTAAAATACAGTTAAACAGGTTACCTAATATTATAACATAACAATGTAGGCATTGATGCTAACTTATAAAGCCCTTTACGGTTTAGGACTTTGCTACCTGTCAGAGCGCTTCTCCTTCAAGTCATTCTCCTCTCCCACCTGCACCTCCCAGACTTTAATGTTGCGGGTGACCACTCCAAAAGAGGCCCAGAAGGCATCAACCAGAAACCGGGCCTTTTCAGGAGTGGCCACTCTGCTCTGGAACTCTCTTTCTGTGGAGGTGCGACTGGCCCCCCACTCTCCTAAGCTTCTGCAAGCAAATGAAAACCTGGCTTTTTACCCAGGCCTTCCAAAGCAGCACACTTTCGTAAAATTATGCTGGTCCATTGTCTGCCATCTTATGTCCCAGACTGGTGATTCTATGGGGGGGGGAATATGGTTTTGTTTATTTCTTTTTAATATGGTTTTAATATTTTTAGTTATAGGTTTTATAATATTTTGTAAGCCACCCAAAGTAGCGGCATGCTCACTAAATGGGTGGGGTATAAATTTGAATGACTGAATGATTGAATGATTGAATGAATGAATGAATGAATGAATGAATGAATAAATGAATAAACAAACAAACAAACAAACGGAAAAATAATTTTAATGCACATCAGATTTAAATAACAAGAATGAAGTATACCACTGACGTCTGAAATATTCCCAGTTACTGTATACAGATGTGAAAGATGGATGATAAAGAAAGCTGACTACGTGGGCTACAACAAAACACAGGCAAATATAGTAGTTTCTAGCTTGGTCTCCTGTTAGAATTCAAAATGACTAAACTAAGGTTACCATACTTGGGAAATATAATGAGAAGACAAGACTCATTAGAAAAAGATAATAATGGTAGCAAAAGTGGACGGCAGCAGAAAAAAAGGAAGACTGAATGTGAGATGAATCAACTCCATAAAGGAAACCAAGACCTTCAGTTTGCAAGAGCTGGATTGTGAATGACTCTGCTCAGGTCTTGCAAACTGAAAGCCTTGGTTTCCTTCATGGAAAACCTGCTAGAGGTCATTAATTGATAGTCTCTATAAGCCAGAAGCAACCTGGTGGAATATAGTGGAATTTTGGCAGCACCAAAATGCCAAAAAAATCTTGTCTTCGTCACCCAGCCAGTTGCCCAAAAACAACCCCCCCCCCAAAAAAAACCTAACTTGCCAGTGAAAGGAGAAGAGAGACAGGGTTGGAGCAGCCTTTCTCACAAAGGAGTTTCACAGCCAGGAACAGCGACCAAGAAGTCCCTCTCACACCTCCCCATCAAATATGCCTTGGTCCTCTCTGCAGGGCTGAGAGAAGAGCCTTTCCATGATCTCAAAGCTTAGGGAAGCTTGCGTGGCAAAATACGGCCTTTTCAGATATAGTGAAATCAAGTCATATAGCACCACAGTGAAGCAGTTTTAATAAATTATTTTTGCATTTGTGAATAAGTACAGTTTTGGTTCACTTCTGGAAGAAGTGAAAAGTACATATATCCCCCTTTGCCACAACCAATCGCTACACAGGATCTTGGGCATCCATTCCTTCAACACAGTGGCAATCCAAATTCCAGGAGGCTTCCTCTGCCCCACTTCAGAACAACATTTACGCCCAATTAGTCTTTTTATATATGAATCCCAGGTTCAATCTTTTCCCCTCTAGAGACTCAGCCCTGCATTCTACAAATAGATAGGCTGCAGGTACTCACTTCCTACTTTGCTTCTCTTAATTACCATTACCATGATCAAGTCAACCAAGTCAACACAAAACAAGCTATTAACTGATTTTATGGTGATTCTATTGGGGGTTAGGGTTCTGTTTGCTTTCTTTTAATATGTTTATATGTTTTATATAGTTTCAATATTTTTAGCTGTATGTTTTATAATATTTTGTAAGCCACCCAGAGTAGTGGCATGCTCACTAAATGGGTGGGATATAAATCTCAATAAATAAATAAAATAAACTAGATGTAGCATAACACTAGTTCTTTTTTTTTTAATATACCTCCCAGAATCCCTCTCCCTGCCTCAAAAGGTTGGAGCATTCTGGGAATTATAATTTTAAAAGTAGCATTTCCAAGCTCTGAGATAAACTCGTAACGATGTGGTTTTTGGTGCTTGCACTGAAAGTACAGTAATTTCATCACTTCATCCTATGCGGTTATGAAATGTCCTAAAACCATTTTTCCACTCAGTGTCATGACAGTCAGCTTTTAAAACTGTTTCCTGTTCCAGAGAGAAGAGCACCAATTACAAATCTAAATTCAGTGCCTTAAAAAAATCAGAAAGAGCTTAGAGAGACTGTTTTGACTGTTTTTATTTTTGTTCGTAAAATTATGCCTTCGTATGACTTTAGTGTTGCTGAAACATATTGGACTTGAGAGTATGTTGGCCACAGCAGAAATTGTATAACCTGAACTGTATGTAGCACGTTAACAAAATTGCCAGATTTAGAACTGCAAAACAGGGACCACATAATACATCTATTTATTTAGGTTGTTTATTGCCACTTAAGTGACATCCGCAGTCCAAGGTCAGGATAGCTATGATGACGTCCAAACTCCAGTAGGAAAGGAAGAACAAGAAATGCCATCAGTTAACACTGCCTGCCCTTTTTCTCCATGTAGTTTTTATCTTCCCAGTGACATGCTGATGCATGAGACTTGTTCCAAGGAAGGATAGGGGCAGAGAAGGTCACAGTAAAGCTAACACGAGAACTGAAAAGGGAGGATCAGAGGACCTGTTCATTTCTAACCCTGTTTCCCCCTTTCCTATCTGTTATTCCTCTCCAATATATTCCTCTAAAGGATTGAGAAATTTATCTTTACAATTTTTTTAAACTATTACATTTTACGCACAGGCTTCTGATTAGCGTTCATTTTACCATCACACCCCAAACTCTGCTCATTTTGCTCTGCTGGACTTATGGTGCAAAATCAAAGCAAGGGTATGCCTTAGTATACGTAGTTTTCCCAGCTTAGTATCGTACTGTGGTCACGACACATATGGTCACGATAGCCATCTAAGTAATATACTTCCAATTGATTTATTGTTTGCTTAGATTGCAATCTGAGGCCTCATACATACTAAAAGACAGAGGAAATCAACTTACATAGTAATTGGAAGAGGGGCCACTCTGGTATTTTAATTCAATTTAGTAGCCCTGCCCACTGAATGACATTTCCATTTGCATGTTAACATTTTAGCCCCTGAACCCAGTTGCCAGCACCCCGATGCCAAAATCCCATCACATTTTGTAGCTTGGCAATTGGCAGTGTGACTGATCCCTGCATGATATTGGTATGTGTGTAACCTTGCCTCCGTGCTTTGGACTTTTTCAGTGCTATGCATAGCTATGTAACACAGGTCTCTTTCCTCAACAAAGTGCTCCTTTCCAGCCTCTGAGTGTCCTGAGTTACAAATGGAAACGCTGCGTAAAGAGGAGCCCACAGATTATGACAGATTTGGAAGAACAGATAAATTTGAGGGTACCATCTATCTCATCCCTTGTCTGACTCAGGAAATGGCCAGGATCTTGGTTCTGATGCGATGCAAAACTCCAGAGGCACTCAAAAGCAGCAAGATGCCTCAGTGCTTCAAAAAGCTTCTACAGTCACAAAGTCAGAAAAGCCTCCATTTCTGAACATCAACGTGACCATGTTCAAGGAAACAGCAGGACTGGACAACAATTGCTGATCCTGAAGCTGCAGAGAAGGCCCACACTAGGAACTGCAGGGCGGCACAGATAGGATGGGAGATACCAGCCCAGCAGCCAAACCAACTGGCATAGACTCCAGGTTCCTGCAGTGGGCTGGTTTCAGGAAACAGTATCTGTGGCACTACCAAAAATTTAAAAAAGTTAATGTCGCATGACAGTGTAGATTTCCCTATAGCTCCGAAGGCAATTGAGCAGGAAGAAAAGCATAGCAATTTGCACCAAACTCCTTCATCTTGTTTTGAGACCATGGCAGGAAGTGGGAGGGGGGTTAGTCTCGACAAAGGCGCTTGCCAGATTAAAAGATGCAGCCACTACTGGCAACCTGGCATGGAAAAAATTCTTGTGCAATTACACATGCAACATTTGATATTATCTGATAATCTGATTTTTCCAGTTAATTATATCTCAAGCAAATGTTCTAGATGTGCTAATCAGATCTGAAGCAAGCAGTGCTCTGTGTGTACACATCATTGGCTTATAGGGAAACACTGGCAATGCTGCGATCTCAGTTTAGCTTTGTTGGTCAGCATAAATGCTGCCAGAACTCAATTTGCAAAGGGGGGGGGGGAAGGATACTTCTATTTAAAGTAAGAAGTTATGGTTGTAATTCAGCCCACAGGCCAACCCTACCCCTTACTCAAAACTAAGTTGCATTGATTCACTCTTCTTGTACTTTATCTTTCACTCCAAGCAAGCATAAGGAGTGAACTTGACTCTTTGATTCCTTAAAGAGCAAGAATTCTGTCTTACCAAAGATTAAGCCAATTAGAATTCTTTCCTCCAAATATGGATTAATTGAGCTGGACTAGTAAAGATTATATAATTATGGATAGCACTGTGTCATAAATCTGCTGTCTGCAGATGTTCACACAATCAAAGTCTGTGTTTCATTTCAGCTTTTCCACACCAATAGTAATCTGCTGTATAAGGAATAGGGTGGCTGGTGCACTTACTTGCCACGTAAACTGACGTTCAAGAAGGATGTATCCATGTACCTCTGGTTTGTGTAAGGAGAGGGATTGATTTAGACTTCCTTACTTTTTGCTTTATTACTAAGGTTTGTTTTCTTTGAGGAATATTCCTGGTTTTTAGAAAACAAAGGAACACATAGACAATGTTAGAAAAACAAAATCTGCCTTTTCTGAACTTAAGGTAAGAGGATTTTTAAAGTCACCATATAAATAAACAAAGCCCATAGACAATAGCAACAAAGCACCTTGGCCTGAGCCAAGTCTGTCCCTGAATCTTGGCTCTCTAAGGAAACCACACCCACTTTCAAAAAAGAGAGGGGGGAATTGTTATTTAAACCTCTTGCTTCAAAACAGACTGGGCATATTGCTCCCCTATGAGCATGTGGTTTGCTGCTCGAAATTTTCCCTCACAAACACTATCCAGGATCAGATACATTCCACAAAGAAACAAGTTGTACCCAAAGGAGGGAGATTAGAAATTTTTCATCCCGCTACTGCCACTTGCATAAAAGGCATCAATAAAGACCTCATGTTTTCAGAAAGTGGAAAGCAGAACTACAGCATTAGTAAATAAACATGACAATAAAAGATAAAGGTAAAGGTTCCCCTTGACAATTTTTGTCCGGTCGTGTTCGACTCTAGGGGGCGGTGCTCATCCCCGTTTCCAAGCCATAGAGCCAGCGTTTGCCCGAAGACAATCTTCCGTGGTCACATGGCCAGTGCGACTTAGACACGGAACACTGTTACCTTCCCACCGAGGTGGTCCCTATTGATCTACTTGCATTTGCATGCTTTCGAACTGCTAGGTTGGCGGGAGCTGGGACAAGCAACGGGAGCTCACTCCGTTGCGTGGATTCGATCTTACGACTGCTTGGTCTTCTGACCCTGCAGCACAGGCTTCTGCGGTTTAGCCCACAGCGCCACCACATCCCTTTGCAATAAAAAGATTGCCAAAAAGAAAAAAGCAGTCTCCACCATTAGTTCCCATAAGGTTGATAACATGCAAATCTATCATCAACCATAACTTTATTATCCCTAATTTGAACTGATTGATACAGTGCTTTGTATTTTATGAATCTGATAAATTGATCCTAGTGACTTGCATGTCAATGAGGTGAATACTCCCTTACTTCTTTTCTTCAAATCAGCCCTTTTTAAATGCTTTCTCAAGTAAATTGCAACTATAACTAGAAAAGAAAGAAACCAAACTTGGCGCCGGACGAAACTGGCAATTACAGGCCCATCGCCAATGTTTCTTTCATGAGCAAAGTGGTCGAGAGGGTGGTGGCTGATCAGCTTCAGGCTCACTTGGATGAAACAGATGCCCTGGATCCATTTCAGTCGGGCTTCAGGCCGCGCCACGGTACAGAGACGGCATTGGTCGCCCTGTATGATGACCTACTGAGGGAGGCTGACAGGGGTAAAATGTCTCTGTTGGTCCTCCTCGACATCTCGGCGACCTTTGATACTGTCGACCATGGTATCCTCCTGGGGAGGCTCTCCGAGTTGGGAATTGGTGGCTTGGCACTTGCCTGGCTCCATTCCTTCTTGGGGGACCGTCCCCAGAGAGTGCAGCTTAGGGAGAGTGTTTTGGCCCCATGGAGTCTCAATTGTGGGGTTCCACAAGGGTCGATTATCTCCCCAATGCTGTTTAACATCTATATGAGGCCGCTGGGAGGGGTCATCAGGGGGTGTGGGGCTTCGTGTCATCAATATGCCGATGACACCCAGCTCTACAACTCCTTTTCACCAACTGCAGGTGATGCCGTCCTGTCCCTCCAGCGCTGCCTGGGGGCCGTTCTGTAATGGACGAGGTTGAATCCGGACAAGACGGAGGTTCTGAGTGTGGGTGGCCCCGTGGTTGGTGGCTTGGGTGACTCTCTCACATTTTGGGGGGGGTGACCCTGGCCGTGAAGAGTGGGGTCCGCAGCCTGGGCATACATCTGGACCCGACACCATGGAAACGCAGGTGCCGTCGGTAGTCCGCACCGCCTTCTTCCACCTCTGGCGGATCGCCCGGCTGCGGTCCTATCTCGACACAGGGGCACTCACTACCTTGGTGCATGCGCTCGTAATCTCAAGATTAGACCACTGTAACATGCTTTACGTGGGGCTGCCTTTGAGGCTGATGCAGAAACTTCAGGTGGTGCAGAATGCGGCGGCCAGTCTCCTCACTGGAGTGAGAAAATGCCAACGTATTTCTCCAACTCTGGCTGCATTGCATTGGCTGCCCATTCGTTTCCGCGTCGACTTCAAAGTCTTAATGCTTACTTACAAGGCCCTAAACGGTTTAGGACCTCGATATTTGGCAGAATGCCTGCTCCCACCAAGGTCTACCCGGATTACCCACGCGAGTCAGGAGAGGCTGAGGAGCCTGGCGCTGAGAGAGGCCCGGAAGGAAAAGACACAAAACCAGGCTTTCTCAGCGGTGGCTCCTCGCCTCTGGAACAACCTCCCTTCAGAGATTCGTGCAGCCCCTACGCTGGGAATCTTTAAAACCCAATTAAAAACATGGTTATACATCCAGCCCTTCCCTCCAGTCAATACCTGATTTCTTTTCTATTCCTTCTTATTTTATTCTCACTCTATTTTATTACAACTTTATCAAATGATTATGTAATGTTCTTGTTTTATTGTTTTATCCTATACTGGAAGCCGCCTAGAGTGGTCAAGTAGACCAGATAGGCGGGGTATAAATCAAATAAAATCAAATAAATCAAATAAATAATATTAGATATAAAAGGACTCATCTGAATGGAAATTTATATATTGCTCCTTAAGAGTGTTATTATAGGGCAAAAGCTGATGTGAGCTTTGTCTGTATTGGGAGCAATGCCAGCTTAGTATATGGGTTACAGTGCTGGACTACAATGCAGAAGGGCTAGATGCAGCTATGAAGCTCAGTGGGTGATCTTAAGCCAGTCAGTTATCTCTCAGTCCACCTTATCAAACAGGGTTGTTGTAGTGTGAAAAATGAGGAAGATGATACACGTGCTCTCTCAAGGAAGGCAGAATAAAGTTAACATAAATAAAAATTAACAAGTAAAATAAAGAAGTAAGAATAAGCTGTAAAGGAGGCATTTGCACATGGCTGTCATGATTTATAATGGGTTTGACATACACAGAAAGATAACTTTATATCAATATTACTGGAAGAGCTTGATGACAAAATGAATCGCTGGACCTCTCAAGTCAAGTTTATATTATGATGATACATACAAATATAGGAACATGTTATACCTTTACTGGATGACTAAAAAAAACAAACAGCAAGCTTTCAATGATCATTTATTTTCCTCAGGCTATGCACTAAGTTTCTATAGGTAGATCCAAAATTAAAGTCCCAGGAGATTTAAAATAACTATTAACTGTAAAGCAGTAGAACTATAAATAATTTTAAATAATTTAATAAACTACTCAACAGAATTTTGAAAGCAAAGAAACAAAATATGGATAATTAATACAAGAGGCACTCCTTAGTTATGATGAAAAATGCAGAGCAGGCAAAGTGAAAGTGAGAGCAAGGAACAGTGATTTTGATTTCAGTGAGGACAAAATTCCAAAGTCATACTGTTGGCAACAAAAAGGCCCTCAGTTATATTCACGATCGGTCAGTGAACTGAGATTAATACAGACACAAGTAACTGGATGCACAGGCTTTCAAAAGAATGCACATAGGTTTCCTTTAGGCATGTTCATTCTTCAGATACGCTATCTGAAAATGCCTAGCAAAGGAAGACTACTCGCCTTTTAATTGGTAAGACAGGCAACTAGATGCATACATTGATGCAACTTTATTACTAGGAAATGACTGCATGCTAGGAAATGCTTTGTCTTTTGAATTTTACATTGTCATCCATCTGTTAAAAAGATCTGTTAGAGGTAGGGGAGACAATTATCAATCCTATAAGGAAATGAAAACTACTGAATGCTACCAGAAAGCACTAACTGGATCACTAGGCAGCATGTTCTTGCCATGATGAATCAGATAATTGAACTTTGTTGACATCAATTAAAAGTGAAGGAAGAAAGGCACACCCAGCCAAATGGAAAACAATTCCTAGATTGTACAGACCTCAAGAGAAAAACATAGGCAAGTCATTCAGAGATTGGAAATGTTCCCTTACTGGACTACCAGAACCCCTCATCATTTTTCTAGGAGTTGTATTTCAAAATAAAAAAGGAACTTTTCCACATTATGATGTTGCTGGTTGCATCATTTATGATGGAGATGCCTCGAAATCTGACAGTATCCTTCCTGTAGCGCTTTTCTAGTACTGTTTAGAGACTTTTCCAAATCTTAACAACCCTCTTAAAAATAATTGCCATTTTGCCTTCTTATTCCATTGTGATAGTTTAGTCTAAAAATAAAGACTTCTGTAAATATATTCTTCTTTACCCTGGAAAGAGGCATTCACACTGGTTTCCAAGGCCAGTGACTTTCTGTTCCCACCCTGAAAGTAATAGGTTTCATAAGAAATAATATAAACAAAGCTGCTTTGCCAACTACTTTTTATTTTAAAAAAAGTAATTTTGGAATATATCTTCTTACTATGGTATTCAAGTTTAAAGCAACATGTAAAAAAGAATCAGAAAGCCACCTGATGCTTCATCTAGAATTCATTTGGTGTGTATCACAGCCTTCATATGTGCTTTCTTTAGATGTTCAGAATTGCTTATATCGTATTTCATTCAGAAAGCAATGCTCTGTAAAACACCGTTTTCCATATACTTACCAGAGGCTAGCTGGTTTAGCTAAACCTCTGCTCCAAACACACAAGCAAACAGGAAGACAAACTTTGTTTTGTTCATCTCTCAGCTGTACTTTCTTTTGTCACCGGTTTCCTCCCCAAAAGAGCAAAATCTGCTTCATATGTGTCACATGTGACAGCTCTCCTATCTGTTCAATAAAATGTCCATAAATAATCATCTTAGCAATAGCAGCTGCAATAGTCTTCTCTTTTAATTCAGTTCTGCACTTAGCTGTACTGAAATTTATGGGAAGCAGATAGGTAGTAGTATATGTTTTAAGACCAGTTCCACTTTGCTCAAGGTGAGAGTCAATCTGTGATTGGGGATCTTAATTTTAGTCAGATGCTTCTCAGGAGAACATTTTGGCATGTGGCATTCCCTGAAAGTAAATCCACAAGGACCAGTCTGAAATCCTTGGATACAATTTCAGCTTTCTTTCCCACCCTCTCTTCTTCCCTCCTTTGTAATTAGAAAGTATTTTGTTTGCTTAAGTAATGACGAAGCACAAGCTTACTGCCTAGTGCAGAATGTCTATCTAACAAATCAGATGAATAGCACTACTGTTAATGTCTGAAGGAATGAATGACTACCTCCTAGCCACATATACGATTCAGAGTTTCCTAGTTATTTCAAGAACTGATGGCTGACTGCAATGAGTATGTCCCAGAATGTATATAAGTACAGTACTTTAACTTCTCAAGGAAATGCTGAAATTAGCATTTATACAATTTCCCCCATTCCACAACTGTTTATTATTCAATACCACATCACGTTTCAGTGTGAAAAACAATCAATCGTGGACTTGAAATTAAATGGTAGTGCCAGCAGGATGGCATCATAGGTAAGAACTGAATAGGTTTTCAAATTATTAATGCTTATGCTTTGCTCAATATATGATTAAATATGGGTAACACACAAGGCAATTAATTAAAACATCTGCCAAGAGCAAGGGTTGGATCCCCGCAGGAGACAGAAAAATCTGGCCCACCACAGTACAAAAATCTACCATGACAGATGCCAGTCCAAGCTGTGCTATAGTTTTGCTTCCAAAACAGTGGTGCCTCCACTTACGAACATCCCTACTTACAACCATTTCGAGTTACAACCAGCTCTGGCCACAAAATTTTCCTTCAACTTGTGGCCGGAGGTTCCACTTACAAACAGAAAAAGGCAGGGGAAAAAGGTGGGAAATTCAAATTGCTAACTGTAGGTGGTGAGAAGGCTGCTTCTTTGTAGCTCTTTCGCCCCAGCAGTAGAGAGTGTGTTTTGGAGGAGGAGGCTTGGGACTGCCTCCTTCTGCTTCTGAGAGCACGTGTGTGTGTTTGCAGGGAGGCTTCGGGCTGCCTTGTAAGGTAGGGTGCTGTTTTCTGCTTGTTAAAAATTGTTCTGGGTGTTTTTGCAGCATGGTTTTGAGCTGGTGGGGGTTATGTTTCTGTGCTGTGATGGGTCTTGGGGGGTTTATTTGTTTATTGGGGTTTTTTTCTCCCATTTCCAATGGGTATTGGGGTTTTTTTTGTTTTTGTTTTTTTTGCTTTTTGGAGTGTTTTTCCCCATTTCCGATGGGTCTTGGGAGGTTTGGTTGCTTTTGTTTTTTTCCCCATTTCCAACGGGTCCTGCACGCGTCCCTTGCTTTTTCCTTTGTTCTCTTTGCATTTTCGACCTGCCCCCTTTGTTCTGTGTAAATAATCTGCTCCGTTTGTTTTCTGTGCATTTCCAATGGGTCTTGCATGCTTGATTGCTCCCCCCTCCTTTCAGCCGGAAAGGATTAATCGTGTTTCTTGCAGTTATTTTTTTTTTTTTTGCGTGATTTTTTCCTTCATCCGGAATGGATTAATTTCAATGCATTCCTATGGGAAATGGTGCTTCGACTTATGACCATTTTGAGTTACCTCTATCTTCTGGAACGGATTATGGTCGTAAGTGGAGGCCCCACTGTACAGCTATAGTCCCTCACACAAATTGAGAATGTTTCCTAGAAAGTCATGGAAAACTGCAGAAGATATGATAAGTTCAGACTTTATGACAACATGTAAAGTTCACACTTGAGGCCATATTCAGATTCTGAATGGCCATTCGACATCTTAAATGATCTGAAAAACCTGCAGGCAATTAAGACATTAAGCTATATCTACACATCTAGATACATGTGCACACAACTTGTTGTAAACTGCCCAGAGTGGCCTTAGCTGCCAGATGGGTAGTAAATAAATAAATAAATAAACAAACTAAGTAACTAACTAACTCCAGAAGATGGACTGGCATAGTAGAAGAATTATACCATACATAATCAAATTAATCTGGCAGTTTTGTTCTGTCACTAGTCAGGGTGTTTGCTTAAGAGACAACAGCCCTCTCTTCTCTGTATGAAAGCACAGGAGCTGGGTGCTAAGGGAATGTCATATCTGTACACACACTCTGCTCAAACAGCAAGAGATAAAATAAGGGACCTTCCAGGTACCAAGCACTTCGAGCCCTTACTGTAAGTTCCAACCTGAACCGCCACCTCATCCCAGCAGTTTTTGTCCATCAATTCATAAAGGCACCCTTTGGTGTTTGAAAAATATGTATAAATCGATGATGCCTGGTATCTAAGGAGATGTGATCTGCTCTCACCTAGGAATGCTTCTCCAAATACCAAACAGGACAGCATACATGGAAAGAGGAAGTCTTACCATTCGGGCTTCTTGCCTACTGCACACAAAGGTTATTATGTCAAATATGTAGAACAAGCACTGACAGGGTGGTTTCTGTTTTATTTTTACCACTTACCAACATCCTTTTCAGATACTGATAAACAGATTCCCTTTAGGTGCTTCAGTGCCTCTATTCTTTTTAGGCTATAGACATTAAAAATAAGAACATACTGAGAAGAATTTTCTTTTTTTCCTTCTGATCAACATGGATTCAAGTGGATGCGAGAATGCATGCCTGCAAAATGCCATGGCATCGTATTGACAAGCCTGGTATTAGCTGCAACATTTTAGAAAAACATGAAATCAGTGGGCTCCTTTAATCTGCTGAAATTCTGCTCAAAACAATGTACATAAAATACAACATTAAGATACCATGTTATTAGCACAAAATGCTAATCCATGGCTGTTTTTACTCCAGCTCTTGAAAAGTGCTTGAATTTAATTGCTTTTAGTCATCCTCCACAAATGTATACAGAGCTTGGCAACCGTGAGGCTTCACGGTACTAAATCCTAGTAAATCAAAGAATCCGACTGAGTTCATTCATAAATAAGTCCTACTGCATTCAAACTGCAGCTTGCTGTAGAACATGGCTGTATATGCTTGCACCTATTTCCAAAGGTTTCTGGCATTTTCCTAGCCCCGTTTGTTGCATTTTTCAGAATTGAAAATTTAATTTGATCACCAGCATGTACGGTATGGAGAAACAAACATATTCTTCAGGTCTTCTGCATCTTTAATTTTCCTGCTTGCAAGATCTGCACTTCAGTAGAGTAACATTGCACTCAGCAGTGGATCTACTGATACAGGCCTCTTAAGCATTTCTTTAGAACTGCAGAGCTGGAAAATACCCTATGGATCATCAAGTCCAACTCCTGGGAGGGAGACACAGTGGGTAATCAAACTACTGTACCGACCTCTAGATCCAAAGCCATAGTTCTTGTCCCTGCATGATGAGAGAGGCCTTTAATTACTACTTTCTGCCTATTAATCTTGTTCATATTTTAATATACATGTGTCTTCTAAATAAGAAAATGATTTCCAGTTAATGTGGAAGAACGGTGCTTCAACAGCACTAAAAGGATCTGTCGTGGGAACAATCTTTGACCCCCTTCAGCTTATGCACACACACACACCCTTTAGTATTTATGAACTTTTTTTGTAATCCCTTCCAAAGTAATGGCCATTGTTTCTTGTTCCAGTCTCATGCCAAACTGCTGTTTGATTTTCCATATGAAATTATTAAAGGATTATACTGTTTATCTTATCATTTATCTCTATTGTTTGTTTTCCTACCAGTAGGCTCTGCTGGGAAGAGAAGGAGAATCATTATTCAAGATGTTTCTTTGTTACCATTAAGCCTGTTTAAAAGTATTACTTGCTATGTATAAACTCTTTGAATGTAGGATTTATTAAAGAAAGCATTAAACATTACAACATGTCATTGGATTAAACAGCCCTGATTCAGCTCCAGCTGTGGAAGAAATACATAACAAGAAATCCTACGGAATTGTGCTTTTTCAGACTGAGGTCATCAATTGCCATAGAGAAGATAAAAACAAATGTAGTTGCATTTGGAAAGAATGCAGCTAAAATTGGAAAAAAAATTTAATGCGAGTAGCCTATGGGTACAATAACACTTACACTGTAATGTAAGAAAATCCAGCAGCATAAGCATACTAAAATGATTTCAGACTCTGCTGTTTAGCTCCCAGATCTCCAGGAAAGCAAAGCCTCCCCCTTTATTCCTTTTTGCACACCAAAACCTGGCTTCTCATCTCTGTAGGTTCAAGCACTCTTGCCAACATGCCCAACAGAAACTGCTGTATAAACTACGCTATAATTTCTTCATGGAAGAAGGAAGCAACATTAAGATTATTTATTGCTTACAGAAAGAACCTCTTTGGCAATGATAAACTCTAGGGCACACAAGCAAAACTTTACCGGTGATTACTATTAATAGTGGTAGCAATAAATTTGCATAGGGAAGTAGGAATGGGTAGGAATCACAGAAAGAAAACATGGATTTCAACAAATCTGTAACTTCTTAAACATGCCATGCTTGTTTAAAAGGAGAAAGGTGCGTTTTTAGGAGGAATACAACTGTAAGCAATACAATAATGTAATAAAAATATATTTTACAGTATTTCAATGGCATTTCCTTTGATCTCTAATTGCCAGACACCTAAATCGCAGGAGAATTTATTTTAATGTTAAAAACTGCTACCATGAGACTATGCCAGCCTCTTACATGGGTAATGGTGGTGGAGGGAGATAAAGGAAGAAGAAATTACACTATAATCTGCATATGTTTCTATGCAAAGATCACTATGCAGAGCTTGAAAAAGGAGAATCTAACAACTGTAGTAAAACACTGACCGTCTCATTTCCCAAGTTCCTGCATATTGAGCAAAACAGCTGATGGACTCAACAGAATCATCTGAGTAATTTGCATTTATCAGGAATGTGTGATCGTGAGCTGTATGTGACCAACATTTTTATTAAGGAACACTAGACACTGGAGATTTTCATAGGAGACACCACACAAATGATTAAGATGCTTGTGGATGGTCTTGTGCACACATAGTGATAACTCTATGCATACATTTGCAGTTATTTCTGAATATCTTTCCATGGGGAACAGGAAATTATAGGACTGCAGACAGACTGTCACTTTTAATCCCACTAATTTTTACAGCAACAAACTCACATTGGAATTAATCTATTGTAAATGTAAATATTAAATCCCCAAGAACACATTTTTTAAATTGGAAAATACATCTTCATTTTTTAGATTAACAGCATAGTTTGACTGAAGTTTAGTTTAGTTCTAATTTTATAAATGTTACTCATATACTATACTTAGTTCCTACAAGAAAGAGAATTTCCAAACATTGGAGAAGCATGTTTAATTACCCTTGCTAACTTCAGTCTAAATATGAGAAGTAGTGCAATATTCCATAATGTACTGGGAAATAATTTTTCCACAAGGTGTTATCCTTACTGTTGGTGTAGATCAGTGGTTTCCAACCTTGGGTAACCAAAATGTTCTTAGTCTGTAGTTACCAGAAACCCTAGCCAGCAGAGCTAGGGATGAGAGCCACTGATGTAGTCAACTTTTGTTTGTTTGCCTGTCTGTGAGGGTTCAAGATTAACCTCAGGCCGGATGGACACAAACACAGGATGCTCAGTTTTTTGAAAAACAGAACTGGGGTTTATTGGAACATCAAATAAAGAAGTATCAACATTAAACCGGTCATTGTTCTTTTCTCTCGTCACCAACGGGTCAAACGAGGGTGTCCATAAATCTTGTAAAAAGGAGTTGTAACTTGGGTCATACCAGGGTCCTTTAGAGAACGGGTTAGTCTCACCTTGGTCCTTCTTATCAATGTCCACATCAATCAGGGGTAGTGTCTCTTCATCTCCCCTCTCATGGTCATAGGGGTCGTTTCCCTCTGCGTAGGGGTCGCAGGGTCCGGTAAATACCTCCGGCGACCCTCCTCCAGACGCCATGCTCTCCTTTCTCGTTCCTCTCTCTCTCTCTCTACCGCTTCTCTCTCTTCTTTCAACCGCCTCTGCCACTCTCTGGCTTTGGATTCTCCCCAATAGGACGGTTTGGGGGGCAAACCTCTTTGTCGCCTGTAATCAGCCTTCTCCCGAGGCACCCTTACTTTTTCACATCTCCCTGTCCAGGGATCTTCAAACCATATTAATTCCCAACCCCCGGGAATGTTGTCCCGCTCTCCTTTTATATCTCCATGTCCCGCCTCTACCAACGGTCGCTCCTTCACCCTTGTTCCCGCCTTTTCTAGTCCTGTCTGGGTGGCTACCGACAGTCTCGTCAAACCCTGTTCCAAGTCACAGGTGTCTATACCCTGATACCTGACCGCGACGTGGGTAGCTGCAGATTCCATTTGGGTCTCTTTTTCTCTCTTAAAGGAGGATGACACTCCGGCGAGCACTTCTATAGCCTTGCCCGGGGTCTCACACTGTCTATTCCTAAAGTCAGGGAAGCTGTGGGATGCATCATGGGAAAAGAGCCATGGATCAACGGTAAAGTGCATACCTTGCACGAAAAAGATCCCACATTCACTGTCCTACAACTGCAGATAACCAGACTAGGTAAGATCCCTGTGTGAAAGCCTAGAAAACACTATCTAAGCAGTCCTTGTAGCTCAGTGGTCAGGGAACAGGGGTAAATTACCCCAAATGGGGTAAAAATGAAAATCCTGGGGATAATGAGGACAGTCGCAGCAGACGTTTTACCCCCAGGCATTTTATTTCCGATGATGCTGTGTGTAGGCGGGCGTTCCGTCGCGGGGAGAGCGAGCCCTGGCGAGGAACTGTTCTCCTCGCCTCCAAAGTGGGAGGGAGGGTGGCGTACCAGGCCAGCTGGACTCTACCTGGCAGAGCTCTGGCCGGGGCTCTCCTTCCTGCCCATGCCCATCTGCTCGGTGCGCTGGCGAGGAGGCCCCCTTCCCACCCCGCCTCACCTGAGCTCATGGCCAGTGGACCTGCCGGCCCTGTGGCGCCCGCCTCCCCTCGCCAAGGATGCACTTTCCCAGTGGTGTGGCAGCTCCAGACTGGCTGCCTGGATGGTGGCCACAGGTCCACAGGTGCAGGAGGGGCGGGGGTCGGCCGCGGACGGCAAGAGCCTGGGGGCAATGTCAACGTAAATAAATTTTTTGGGGGGGGTAAAAGGTAAAAAGAGGGATGTGGTGGTGCTGTGGGCTAAACCGCAGAAGCCTGTGCTGCAGGGTCAGAAGACCAAGCAGTCGTAAGATCGAATCCACGCGACGGAGTGAGCGCCCGTTGCTTGTCCCAGCTCCCGCCAACCTAGCAGTTCGAAAGCATGCAAATGCAAGTAGATTAATAGGGACCACCTCGGTGGGAAGGTAACAGTGTTCCGTGTCTAAGTCGCACTGGCCATGTGACCACGGAAGATTGTCTTCGGGCAAACGCTGGCTCTATGGCTTGGAAACGGGGATGGGCACCGCCCCCTAGAGTCGAACACGACTGGACAAAAATTGTCAAGGGGAACCTTTACCTTTACCTTAAAAGGTAAAAACGTTCCCTGACCCCTGTTGTAGCTCATTTAATATAAACATTGTGAGGGGAGAACATCTATATGAGAAAGAACCAGGGGTCTTAGAAAGAGCAGAAATTGATGATTAAGAATGTAGGTAGTTTCAATTTTGAAAAACACTTTCCAACTTCTTGGAAACTCTCTTGTCTGAAGCCAGAAACGGACATTAGAGATAGCTTGTGATTAGAAGAGAGGAATTAATTACCCATTAGCAGCAGGTATAGCCTTAAGTATTTTTCCCACAAGGCTTTGAATTCTCTGTTCACTTCTATATATGCTGCAAATGCTGATTTACATTACATATTTTATGCACCGTTCTGTAACAACTGAGCTGCCCTTGCCAATAACCCGTATGTTCACACCAGATGTTGTTAGCATTAATTATATATACAGTTAGTCAGACACATACAGAATCCCACTCTATAGCAAATACAACAGTGATCTGGGGCTTGGTTCTTCTTTTGAAACCCGCAGATGTTAATCTGTTTTCCAAGAGGCAAAGACTTATATAGCAATTTCCAGAAATATTTCACTTCTCCACAGTGATTACTGAGTTCTAACATGTGTGCTTGGAATCTTGTTTGGTGTTCATCCATCTAAAACTAGTCAGAACAACTAGATGTATTCAGCTGCTAGAACATAAACATGAACTTTGAAAATTATGCAAGGCTGATCTTAGCCACTGTGGCATTTTATTTCACATGCAGGTGCCAACATAATCAAGGCTGAAACTACAGTCCCACACAAAGACTAAACATTAGTACTGAGATAATGTTTTCAGTAAACAAACTCATTATAAAATAAGACAGCAAATAAAGAGGATAAATTATATATTTGTGCTGTTAGTAGTCCTTCCTCCTCCTCCAACTTATCATGAAATATTTAAATTTTAAACAATAATTTTAAGTATGGTTTGACAGAGATCTGAAAACAGTTGGACTGTAAGGTAAAGGTTCCCCTTGACATTTAGTCCAGTCGTGTCTGACTCTCGGGGGCAGAGTTCATCCCCGTCTCCAAGCTGTAGAGCCAGCGTTTGTCCATAGACAGTTTCCGTGGTCACGAGGCCAGCGCAACTAGACACGGAACACCGTTACCTTCCCACTGAGCTGGTACCTATTTATCTACACGCATTTACATGCTTTCAAACGGCTAGGTTGGCAGGAGCTGGGACAAGCGACAGCAGCTCACTCCATCGCGTGGATTGGATTTGACAACTGCTGGTCTTCTGACCTTGCAGCACAGAAGCTTCCACGGTTTAACCCACAGCGGCACCAAGCATAGTTTTATTATTAAACATATATTGATCGTTTCTTTCTCTTAATAAATTTCAAACATGTTAATTTTAAATATCGGGGTAAAGTTATAAATCATAAATTTAAAAAAGGAACTGCTTTCTCCAAATCTCTAACAAGCAACAGGGCATTCTATAAATGCAAACCCTGGCTGCCAAAGGAGACCTACACAACCCACACTAATGTATTGTGCATATTGGCATGACAGATGTTTTTATAAAACACAAAATTACAAGGCCTTCTCTCATTCAAATGTGAACATACTTTAAGAACCATAAAATTTTTGGCAAAAATTAGAGGGTGGCAACAATCCTGGACTTGTGCTGGAGTTTCTTTCAGGGCAACAGTATAGTTTTAAATATCCATTTAGTTAGTACAGTTTTCAGTTAAAGTTGAAATAGGAAGCAGAGGCACATGGTAGGCGGTATGTAGCCAATCACTACAGTAGCTCATTCCTACTCATGAAGAACAAGGAGAAGTGCCTCGCCTTTAGGCTGCAATCAGTTCTATGTTAAAATATTGTTTGAGTGCATGTGCTGTTTGTTCAGGAAGGAAGGCATTTTTGTGCTGGAGGAATGGTTGCTGGATTGCTATTCCTTGCTGTTGAGGGGTTACCATCCCTCGACCTAAATTTCAGCAAAGAAGGCGTATGATCTTTTCTTTTGGGATAAAACAACACCAAATGATTTTGATAGCAGTCCTGAATATTCTGTCACCAGGAGGTGTCAAGATAGTACAAGGCAAAAACAAGCAAAAGGTCAGTGGTGTCTTGCTTCCCACATGCAAGCACTCTGTACATTTCAAGTAAAATTCTTTGTCAGAGGGAGAATCTATTTTATTGTTCTCACACAATGACTAAAACAGCTTGCCTGTCGTGATACACATGTCTTCACGCTGAAGTCAGGTTGAGTTAACTTGTATAGCCACTAGGTGAAAATGATTATAAATTCTACTCCACTAGTACGTCGTGCAATTGTTTGTATCAAAGATGTGCAACCAACTGCTCAATTTGAGAGTGCAAATTATACCTTGTTGCTAGGTATAATGCTCAACATCTTTGCACTAGAGTAACTTTACACTGGAAGACAGGAGGGCCTGGCGTGCTCTGGTCCATGGGGTCATGAAGAGTCAGACACGACTGAATGACTAAACAACAGCAACTTTACACATCAGCATGAAGAGGATACTAGCCAACAATATACTTGCATAAGTTATATTTAGGAGTCAAAGTTAAAATGTCTGTTTTGTCACTGATTTAGATTTGCAAATTCTGTTGTTACTGATAGCATTTAGAGTTATCTTCTCCCTGAGGCAAACACTGATGTCACTCCTCAAGATGTATCTCTATCACTCAAGTTTTCAAACTGACATCTACTTTTCAAGTGCAGTTCAAATAGGACTTGGAAACATTACTCTTCTGGACTACAACTGATAGAAAGAACCCTCCAGTCTAAATGGCCAATGGAGAGTGCATTTTTAGCTAGACATGAATAGTGCCCTCCCTAGTAAACCCTCCTTGCTACCAATCATTTTTCAAAAGGCTGTCTAATGTATATGCCATCATCATATCTTTTGATAATGAATTCTACGATTTATCTAACAATATAATACATGAAAAAATGCTTTTGTATGTCTGTCTTTAATCAGCTTCATTGGAGGAACCCAAATGTCTAGTTCACAGAGATATACACAAAGCACAACTGACTACCCTGTAGCTATAACATGTATTATCCTAACTACTGCAGATCTGCAACATTGGCAAAACCCTACTCTATAATACTTCCAGTGGGTTTAAGCACTGTTTTAATGTATTTTCATTAAGGATTCAGGATGTTTTATATTAATGTATTTATTTCTATACTGATCTTGCAGTATACCTTTCTTCCACTGGACCTTTGAATATCTTGTGCTGTTCTGTTATGTGTCATCAAATCACATCAAACGTATAGCAGCTCTAATGGGGTTTTCAAGGTTTGTGGGATATTTAAGGCTTGGTTTTAGAAATGCCATCACCCCCCATAGGTTTCCATAGCTAAGAAGGGATTAGAATCCATGTGTCCTGTGTCCCAGTCCATCAATCTAGCCACCACACCACTGTTTTTGTGACAGTACACTTGCATGCTGGAGTGTATGGGTAGGACATTTGTTCTAGCACACAGTTCGCATATCTAAGATTGGAAGAACTGTTTCAAACGAAAGCGTGATGGCAGCTGTCTCTCAATTAGCAGGAAACCATGCACAACAAGAGACAAATTTCTGAAATGAAAATACCAGAACTTCTCAGGAACAGAACAGCGTCAGTTTACAACATCAGTTTGGGTTCTGGAAAAAACTATCAAAGACCCATAGTGTGCAGATACCATTGGTACTGCAGAGATAATATCTATCAGACCATGTGCTGATAGCCTGTAGTCAAGAGAATAGAAAGATGAAAGAAAACGGATGTTAAATAATCTATCCACTCAAGATACGGAGAGAGCAGAACAACCCAAAAACTGGAGACATCAACTTCATGTAACTTTGGGCAAGACTTCTGAAACTCAAGGGCAGCAAGATACCACAATATTTTCATCCTGTGGCAACCACTCCATCCATAAACATGTACTGTAATTAAAATTGCCAGAGCCAACACATCTACCCTCTCCTTCATAGATCTGATAAGTGATATCCTAGCAAGTCTCCATAACAGGTAAAGCCTCTGCCTTTTGGAAAAAGAAAGATACATGCAACAGGTAGGTTAAACACAGCTACCAAAAGCATTCATTTTATGTGCTGCAAGACAAGTTAAGATTTCTTAAGAGCAGGATATATTATTATTATTATTATTATTATTATTATTATTATTATTATTATTATTATTATTATTATTATTATTATTATTATTATTATTATTAATAATAATAATAATAATAATAATAATAATAATAATAATAATAATAATAATAATAATAATAATAATAATAATAATAATAATAATAATAATAATAATAATAATAATAATAATAATAATAATTTAATTTATATGCCGCCCACACTACCCAAAGGTCTCTGGGCGGCTTACAGCATTTAAAATACAATAAAGATATGTACAATTAAAATACAATTAAAATATATATACATAAAATATTAGGTTCGGCTCAAGAACAAGACCCCAGGGGATGTCAAATATTTTTCTAGAAAGGAGTCACTCCTGCTTTTGAGGCAAAAACTGAGATTCTGTAGAGACACTATAGCTGGACAGAGCTAATCCACCCTATGGTGCATTTGTTCCACTTTGCTAGCGGGAACAAAACTGTACCCAAATGAAATATGTAGGCACTTCCTGTTTTCAGCTTCTTGCTAATGCCTAGCACATACACACCCTGCAACAAGAGGATCTTATTAATCAAGGCCAGGAAAATCTGTTTTGATCTCCTGTCTTCCCCACTGTTCCTCAACCAACCTAGGAGCTTGGCATCTTTTCAAGAGAGGGCAACTGAAGAACCCCTGCATCCCAGTGTCCAACTGGATTTAAAGCCAATGGTACTGGTACAGCCTGTATAGGTGGATGCTGGAACTGCTGGGTTTGCTCTGTTACAAGACGTATCTATCACAAAGACAACTCCATAATGATGTAGTGGGTACTAGAAAGTGTTGAACACCTATTCAGAAAGCAAATATCACAGGAACTGGAGACAAATGTGGCAAAGTGTAGCACATTAAGAATTTGGAAGTGTCAACTGCAGATTCAGTTTTCTGAACAAATGTGAAATCCAGTGCATTTTTTCAGCCAAATCTACCACCTAACAGTGTTGCAACTGAAATGATATAATGAAGGCAGCTTTGTATCTTTACAGTATGATGCATATAGAAAACTATGTGAGTGTATGTTGTATCTGCAGTGCTTCACATGAGCCAGGTATGTTCTGCAGCCAGCTTTAGAGGGCCTCTCCAGGGAACCGCACCGAGCAAAGCAACTGAGTAACTCTTTCCGATATCCTCTTGGGTTGAATGTATTTCTCTCTTAACTTACAAAAATGCAAAATCAAAACAATGCAGTTTTCACTGACATGTTGTAGCTGGACTGTAGCAGCAGCTCAAGCCATTAAAGGTGTCAAGATCACTGGCAGCCTGTTGATCACACCGATCAATAACCATTCTTCTAATAACGATTTTTCTAATAACCACTGCATACATTATTAACTGTTGCTCAACAGGATTTTTGTTAAGTCGTGCAAAATGCTTCAGATTTCCACAAGAAAACTTTCCCTGTGACTTTCCAAAATCCTGTAACTAGATTATTATTTTGTAAAAACAGCACACAGACTTCTACCAGAAGCCCATTACACCAGTTTCATGGAGAATGGAAGGATACGCTTCCTTTGGCAATTTTTATGGCAGGGCAGGGCAAAGCATGGCCCTCAGTCTAGAAGGTCCCAGACTGCTGTTCCTGGCAGTCCTAGCCAGAATAACCAATGGTGTGGAGTGTTGGGAGCCATAGTCTGACAACATCAGCCATTGAGGTGGTGCTGGGTAGGGGAAGGAATGACGGTAGGGGTAGAACATGCCCACGTAGGAGAAGAGAGGTTAGATATCTTACATCTATCCCCTCTTCTAGTCCTACCCCCAACCCGATGGTATCAGCAAACCCTTGAGGCACACAGTGCTGTTGATGAACACCAGGTCAGTACAAATTAAGACTGCCCTCATCTATGATGTAATTCTGGATGAGGGTGCTGACCTGCCATGCATTACTGAGACCTGGGTGGGAGAGAGAGCGGTGTTTCCCAGCTGTGTCTGCTTGGGTACTCGGTCCAGCACCAATGTTGCTCGGAGGGTCGGGGAGGGGGAGTTGCTATAGTCTATAGGAGTTCTATCTCCTTGACCAGGCTTCCCATCCCTTTGAGAGGAGGTCTTGAGGACCTGTATTGTGTGTTGGACTTATGAGACAGATTGGGGATTCTGCCCACCCTGCTGCGTACCAACAGTCTCCCTGCCTGAGCTGACAGAGGTAGTCTCGGTGTTGAGGACTCCCAGGCTGTTGGTGCTGGGGGACCTCAACATCCATGCCGAGACTGCCTTGACTGGGGCGACTCAGGACTTCATGACCACCGTGACAACCACGGGGCTGTCTCAATGTGTCAGCCCGACACATGAGAAGGGCCGTACTTTGGATGTGGTTTTCTTAACGGGACTGGAAGATGGTGGCTTGGATGTAGAAGGGCTGGTTGTGACCCCATTGTCATAGTCAGACCACTTCCTGGTCAAGTTTAGTCTGTTAGCTTTTTCTCCCCTCTGCAAGGGTGGGGGAATCTATTAAGATGATCCGCCCTTGGAGACTAATGGATCCAGATGGTTTCCTGAATGCTCTGGGGCAGTCATCTGATACAGTCGGCGCTCCTGTCGAAGCTCAGGTCACCCTATGGAATAGGGAGATGACTCGGGCAGCTGACACAATTGCGCCTAAGCGCCCTCTCCCTGCTCGCCGAGCCCAGACAGCTCCTTGATATACTTCTGAACTGTGGGCGATGAAGCGAGAGAGGGAGATGGCTGAAGCGCAGGTGGAGGAAATCACGCTGGGAATCCAATCAAACATGACTTAGAGCCCATTATTGGGCTTATTTTGTGGCAATATGGCTGGCAAAACAGCAATATTTCTCCAGCCATATTGTCATCCAGCAGAGCTGTTTCAGGTGGTCCGGGATCTTCTTCAACCAGAAAATCCAGTGGAGGTCCCGGACTGCTCATCAGCTTGCTGTGATGAGTTTGCCATTCATTTTGAGGGGGAAATCACATCCTCCATTACTTCAGAATCAGAGGATGTGTCCAGTGTGCCCTGCTTGGGTCAAGTATTAATGGATGAATTTCAATTGTTGAGAACTAAGGATGTGGACAGGGTGCTTGGATCTGTCCATTCTACCACCACTCTGCTCGACCCTTGCCCATCTTGGCTAACTGGAAGATCTGCCAGGGGGGTTCGCACCTGGGTCCAGGAGGCTATGAATGCCTCTTTGAGAGAGGGAGTGGTCCCTACCACCTTGAAAGAGGCGGTAATTCGGCCACTCCATGAAAAAAAAAGCCTAACCTGGACCCAAGGCTGGTGATTAACTACCGATCAATGGCGAACCTCCCTTATTTAGGCAAAGTATTGGAGTGGATTGTGGCTGGGCAACTCCAGGCACTGCTGGATGAAACGGATTTTCTGGATCCATTTCAATCTAGTTTCAGACCAGGTTTTGGTACAGAGACTGCCTTGGTCGCCTTGTACAATGACCTTTGCCGAGAGAGAGAGACGGGGGAGTGTGACACTGTTGATACTCCTGGACCTCTCAGTGGCTTTCGACGCCATCGACCATGGTGTCCTTCTGGATAGGCTGGCTGGGTTGGGAGTTGGGGGCACCGCTTTACGGTGGTTCCACTCCTTCATGGCTGACTGTGTCCAGAGGGGGTGCTGGGGGACAGTTGCTCTGCCCCATGGCGTTTATGTCATGGGGTTCCTCAGGGCTCAGTACTGTCCCCCATGCTGTTTAAGATCTACAGGAAACTGCTGGGAGAGGTCATCAGGTGTTTTGGGTTGAGGAGTCAGCAATATGCTGACAACACTCAGCTCTACCTCTCGTTTTCCACCTGATAATGGACTGGATGAGGGTTAATCAATTAAAACTCTAGACATGACAGAAGTGCTGTTAGTGGGTGCTTCACTGGACAGGCTAGAGGGTCCGCAGCCTGGGGGTGCTCCTGGACCCCAGTCTAACTCTGGAAGCCCAGGTGGACTCGGTGGTGAGGGGCGCCTTCCTTCAGCTGCAGAAATTATACCAGCTATGGCCCTACCTGGACGAGCGGAGTCTCATGACAGTCACACACGCACCAGTAACATCCCGCATAGATTACTGCAATGCACTCTACGTGGGGCTGCCTTTGAAGACGGTCCGGCAACTGCAACTGGTCCAGAATCGAGCTGCGTGGCTGGTGAGTGGTGGGGCCGCTAGGGGACAAATCAAGCCAATTCTGTTTAAATTACATTGACTACCAGTTGCTGCCCGGGCCCAATTCAAAGTGCTTGTTTTGACATATAAAGCCCTAAACGGCTTGGGCCCTGGATACCTGAAGGACCACCTCCTTCCATATGAAACTACCTGGCACTTAAGATCTAGCCAGGAGGCCCTTTTGAAAGAGCCATCCCTCAAGGAGGTAAGAGGGGTGGCTTGTAGACAAAAGGCCTTTTCAGCAGCTGCCCCCAGACTATGGAATGCCCTCCCAATTGAGATTTGTCTGGCGCCGATGCTGATGACATTTCGGCGCCAAGTCAAAACCTTCCTGTTCCAGAAGGCTTTTAACTGAAATAATATCAACTGTGGGTCCTGATGGCAATTTTTAGAGTATATATATTTAATTGTATTTTAATTGTTTTATCTTTTTTTATTGTATTTTAATTGTATTTTAATTGTTGTAAGCTGCCCAGAGACCTTTGGGTAGTGTGGGCGGCATATAAGTTAAATAAAATAAACAAACAAACAAACATCTGGAGGGCTCCACTTTGCCTGCCTCTGCTTTATATCTATCAGCTACAGAGAGAGGGGTGGAAAAGTTATGTATGGCAGGGCCAACAAAAGATTCTATGAGTTCTAGTACAATAAAAGCAATGCCCCCAAGCTCTGTAAATAGACTCTTTGTAGGCTATAACAGATACTTCAGATTTCCATGACAAGACTTCTCTATGGCTTTCCTAAAACCCACAGGTGGATTAAAATTCTGTTCCCTGAACTGACAGACTTTGGAAACTATACTTTTTTTGGCCATATTGGCTGGGGGTGGATTAAAATAAATAAAGAAATAAATTTCCCAAGCTTTTAAATAGAGACTAGAGTTTATATCTTTCACTCACATTTATGTATTATATCAATGACTGGTTCTCTATTAAAGCAGAATTGCATTCAACACAAAAGTTTAATCCACGCAGCTCACTTTAATACCTTACAGAACTGTTGAACAGACAATTGTTCCAATACTGTAGTGTACTCTGTACACAAATACGCTGAACAATTCCAAAAATAGTTACATAACCCACAGCTGAGTTTAGTGTGCTTTGCCTCAGAGTAAAGCAGCCAAATTATGACTTTTTCAGAGCCTGAATTTTCCACCCAGGTAACAAAAAAATAAGTCATCCTCACATCATCTTTTATCAGAGACATTACTGCCATACTAGGACACTTTACACAGCATTGCAAAACATCTTTAGGTCATAATTGTGTTGAAACTTCAACACAGAAACTTCTCCACAAAGAACACTTGGAGAACTGGCTAAAACAACCAGACATTCCCTAACTGTAGTCTTCATTTTCAGAAAAAGGAGCCTACAGTGAGCCAGAAAATATATTTTCTTGTTGTATGTCAACACCTATTCCCTCTATATAGCGGTAGTGTAAAAAACAAAGGGAAGATTATTACTTGCCTATGGTAAAATGGAGAAGACTGTTATTTCTAAGGTTTTTAGTAGACACATTGATTTCACATGACAAAAAGCAAAACAGTGGAAACATAAAGATAAACATATAAAACACAGGTAAAACAGACAGGACATGAAGTATAAGCAGCAGCTGCTTTTGCCAATGCTTTTCACTGTGCCATATCTGCAACATTCTCAAGTGAAGTTACTTGAAGCAGATAGGTAATTAAATTACAATCAGAGCATGATGGTAAGAGTTCACATTACATAAAGTTTATCTTGAGACAGAAAACTTAACTTTGTAAACTGCCCAATGTAGGGCTTGCACTAATAGGGCAATATATACTTTGAATAAAAATAAAACAAGGAATGAAATATAGGGATGTTCTTTTGCAGAAATAACATAACCATGAGTATGGCAAGTTTGTCAGCTTAATATCATTTAGACGTCACAAAAATATAGAGTGGGGGGGGAACCCGACCAGTTAATTCAGCCATTCACTTTGAGCATGTGAAGTCAGAAAGAATATAAGGAACGAAGGGCATATATCAACTCAAACACAATATATTTATAAGAGCTGGCTGTGTTCCTTCTATGCTGATCCTCTGCATATTCAGTGCAAAGATCTGAACATGCTTAGGATCTTCCCAAGAAGCACAATTCTGCCATTACCACAGTTCCTGACTTCAGCGAAACTTCTGCTTTATTTCATTTGAGTGATATTAGAATCTCAGTTCAGACCTTTGGTGCCAAACATAAGAAAGCTAAGTGAGAAGACCAATGTAAGGGCCAACACATACATAGACACACACAAACACCTATACAGTCTGCACCATCACACATTCAATTGATGTACCTGAATAGGACGAGCATTTAATCCAAAGAGATAACCTTTGCCCCTAAGTATTGAATTCAAATATGACTCAGATGTCCGAGCATGAACACAGTAAATATATTAGTATTTGGTGAATGTCTTTGGAAAGGCCAAACCGCATAAAAGACTGGATCTGAGGCACTGAGCTTCGGGTCAAGGTAGCAGAATCAGATAATATCAGCTGACCAGATCTGGACCAGATCACCATAAATGCACCTTGTTGTTGTTGTTTTTTACTGACAAGGGAGAAAATGCTGTCAGCAATGCCAGCTGAAATAGGAAGAACCCTGGAAGCCCCCTTACCTCCTAGAGCAGACGTGGAAGTCTTTATCTCCTTGTGATCTGTCTCTCTTGAATAATAGTGGCTCTAATACTCCAAGAAGTCAAACAGAAAAGGTGGCTGAATAAAGTAACCTTCCCACTTTTCCTATCTTGCCCTTAATATAATGGCTAGAGAGAGCCTATCCTCTGAAATTAAATATTAAAAAACAGCCTTCTTCCCTTTTGTTTTCATTGCAAATAGTGAAATGTTACCTGTTCAAATACAGGCAGCTGGTCTTTGTTATTTATATAAAAAAAGATTAGATTATCAGCCATTTATGTACAATATGTCTTAAACACTGATTTAAATCTGTAAAAGGAAAAGGGCAAACCCTACCAATTAAACAATACACCATAATTCTCATACACAAAGGAGTACTATGCTATGATGTATTGCTGAAATTATCTCAACACCTAAACCTTTAAAACACCACTGTCATATTAGTATGTCATATTTTGTTATATGCATATATAAGCTTATGCCCAGTGTGGTGTAATGGCCAGAGGGACAGACAAGGACTCAAGAGGCCTGGGTTCAAATCCCTGCTCAGCCATAAAAACTCATGGGGAATGTGGCACTGGTAAAACCACTCCTTCAATATCTCATTTACCTTAAAAGCTCTGTTAGAGTCACTATAAGTCAGTTCTAACTTGATGGCACACAATGTATATGAGTCTATAACCCTAACAAAAGGAAAACGCTAAAATATAGTTTATGATGGGATTAAATTACTGCAGCACATCCCTAAATTCTTGTGATACCTCAAAAACTAATCATTTTATTCAATGGACATTTATATAGTGTGGACATCAAAATCTGATTTCTTGTTTTGTGTCATAAAGATTGCAGGTTGCTCCCCATTTTTCTAAGACATTTTCTAAGTTGACAAAGAAGTCTACGTGCCTCATTAGAGACAACAGACAGATTTCCAGGCTTTGTCTTCAGAAATAGGAGACTATAAAGTGATAATGCAGACTTTACACTGAATCTGCACACTACATTTTGCCTTCTAGAAGTCAGTCTTTAACAATAGGAGGCATCACACTTTACCTGACATTTTAGGCTCTTATGCTTCTTCCTCTATTCTAAAACTGATGAAGAGTGCTGGAGAACTCAAAAGCTCGTCTTATTCACAATATTGTGAGCTATTAAAGGCATTAAGCATCTCAATTTTCTTCGAACTTATAGCAACTCTATGAATTAATGATCTCTGAAAGGTCTCATCATTAATAGCCCTGCTTAGGTCTTGGAAACTAAAGGCCACAGCTTCCTCCATCAAGTCAATTATTATAAAGCTATTACTCGTCATAATTTTATTCTGGCCCAAGTTCTTCTAGACTGAAGGAACTGCATCCCACAAAACCTTGTGCCACAGAAAATGTATCGCTTTTTTTAAAGCTAGGCGGCCATACACCTAATAAATACAGCTTCAATCTGAATATAAATCAATTCTTCCTGTCATGTTTATGACTATTTTCCACTGGTAATAAACACTGTCCATCTCAATGACTTTTGGAAGAATGTTACAATGTCCATTACTGGCAGCATTCTTTTTGCAGAAGCTAATTAAAAAGCACAGGCTAAATCTCCTTTGAGCTGTGCTGATATGAAAAGGTCAGCAGTATACCTTACGGATGGATCTCTTCAAGCTGCATTTTCCAACCAGGATTCCAACAGATGGATAGTTTTATAAAATACATACGTATGGTCATAAAAATTATGGAGTGACCCAGAGTTAATTGTTAATACAACAAAAAACAAAAGCTCTATTACAGAAAAATCTCAGGAAACTTTCTGAACCTTTAATAGCAAACTACAAATGACCTGCTGATCTGATACACTTCTCTAACAAAAGAAACATGATAATTTTAATATAGCTAAAAATTATACAACCTTTATATCAACTGACTATACTGTATTGCCAAACCACGTGATTTATCCATTATTAGCAAGTCCACTGAAAATGAAGATACAGTACTGACTCTACCAAAATCCATCTGACAAAAATGTTATCTTCTCTTTAAAGACCTTTTTAAAGTCCCTGTGAACTTTTCTTACAGACATGATTTTCAGGTTCAGAGTAACTCAGTTCTTTGCATAGAAGTCACAGCTAAGTTGGGCAGTGAGTGCCCGGCACTTGCCTTGGCTTTTCATTTGAGAATAAAAGCATGAAGCATTCATGATCAATAACAGCTGAAGAGGCTTCAGTAATGAAGTTAAACAGTGTGACAAGCTAGCAAGTTGTGTGTGTTTTTTAAATATGACTAATAACAGTAATTTTTCCCACTCGTCTTGGACAAATTTTAACAGCTGAAAATCAAATTCACACAGTTTTTTTTTTGTCCTGCTATGAGAAAACTCATATTAAATTAGAAGTCCATGTAGAACTGGATTGTTGGCAGATGAATACCTGTCATAGGCGACAGGTCCACAAGACTTCAAAAAGCATCAATGCGAATGTAAACAGTATGTTCTCCCTGCATCTGTATTTTAAAACAGCTGCATGTTATTCTTATGGAAAGAGATTGTTCAAACCATACAAAATGGTTGTGTGTGGGCAGTGTGGATGGAAATTGATTGTGGTTTTTTAAAAAATTACATCTGACTTTTAAAAATTTAGATCAGATTATGTTTTAAAGTAATTATTATAGATGTCTTTTATACAGACATTTTAAAGTATCCGAATAATTACAGTATGTGCCATCAAGTGTGTTCTGATATTATGGTAACCCTTGCCAGGGTTTCCTAGGTATATAGAGTACTCAGAATTGGAGCCCGAAAAACCCACAACAACAACTACTCAGAATTGGCTTATCACTCCATTCTCTGGGGTTGTGTAGCTTGCCCAAGGTCACACAAGCTAGTTTTTATTCTACAAGGCACACTGGTGATTCAAATACCCAAATTCTGTCTCTGTAGTTAGATATATAACTCACTGAACTTTCCAGTCAGCTAAAGCAGAAGAGCACCTCATATTCCCAAGTGGTCTCCCATCCAAGTACTAACCAGGCCTGACCCTGCTTAGTAGCTGTTCTCTTAAATCTTAATATTGTCCATCTATCAAACAGATTTAGTTAAAGGCTGTATACACATATAAAGAAGGATCCAAATGAACAAATTCTCATTTCTAATATTAAGCATTATAAACAACACAATTTATGCATGATTGACCTCCTATTAACCCATACTTTTGCATCACAAGAAGAAGTGCTCAAGAGAAAACATCTTGTATATTGCAGGATCATCATCTGCAGGAATTATAGTGTATTCCCAATTAAGCGTCTAAACTTCTTGACCTTTTTCAATATGTTCAGGGCTCAAATTATGAATATTTGTATTCTACTAAACAAATGCCATGGACATCTCAGTAATAAACATTATTTGTTCAGCAATTACTACTCTTGAATATGGATAATACTGGATATTTAAAAGTGCTTTTCCTCAGAAGTAAATACAGCAGGACTTGCTTCTAAAAGCATGTACAAGTAAGATAACCTTGCATGTATACAGAGAGATCCAGATTTTATTTTATTGGGTTTCTAAATAGATATTATTCTGCAAAACATGTGGACTCGTGTTTGATGTATTGTTCCATATTGTATATGGTCTGTTTAACTGCAAATGCATATGAGTTAATTTTTATACCAATCAGCATGCATAGCTATTCAGGAAAAACGGAATGTGAGAACAGGAAACTTGATTTAAATACACTGTTTTACATTAGTTTTATTGGAAATATAAATATTTCAATTTGCAGTCCCATACACACTTATTTAGAAATATGTCCCACTGAATTCAGTTGGATTTACTTGTGTGAGCTTGTACAATCACCTTTACTTACTTAATTTCACTCTGTCTAAAGCTACTATGATCTTGAAGGGAAGTCATGGGATGGCCGCTGTGAAGCCATGATGGCCACAGTGTTCACGTGGTCATCTCTGAATTTATTCCTGAATCCAAGAGTTCTGAGCATATGTCACTACTCCTGTGGTCCACTTGCTTTTTCTCCTCCTCCCAATTTCAGGTGAATCTCATGAATGCGATCAGAATATCTTACGTATGAACTGTTTAGTGTTAAGATACAGACACATAATCTTCACTCAGTGGAAGGACCAAGCTAGACATGGAAGAATGTAAGCGATTAAAAAGCAAAAAAAAAAGCAACTCCACATAAACTACCAAAAAAGAGGGCCAAAACCTATTACATATACATACATAAGTATTTGTTTTTCAGAGGACTGCCACTACAAAAATGAGAAGGGCTGGGCAGGGAGATGCCAAGTGCTTGTGAAAGCACCGCAAGCTACTGGGAAGGTTTACCCGCTGAAATAAAATAACACTTGAAAAGTGAGTGTGCAGTGCTGCAAACTTACCACTTTTGGTTTATCCAAGGTTTGCAGGAAGGCTGGACTCTGGTCCAAGGCACGTTCAGGATCGCTGGAGATGTCCTCTTCTGACTCTTCCCAGGACGAGGAGAAGCCAGTGGAAGAGGCAGAGGAAGAAGACAGCTTCCTGGCTGGCATGTTCTTCCGAGGGCTTCCTCCTCCTGCTGCTGCTGCTTCCTCCTCCTCCTGAGCACCCAGGTCAGTCACAATGACAGCAGGGATGCTACTTCCACCACCGCCTCCTGCACAGCAGCTTTCCACTTCCACCAAGGAATTCCCCTGTTCCTGTATTCCTATGGAGATCCCCACTGGCAGCAGAGGCTGCTGTCCAGGATGCTGCTCTTGTAGCCCAGCTCTGCTGGCTTCAGCCATCATCTCAGGGCAACGCTGGGCCGGTGGCGGCGGCGGCTGCTGCAAGGAGCAAATCAAAGCTGGCAGACTGTTGCTACCAGCGCTCCTGCCCTCCTTGCAGTCCGTCCTCGCCAGACAAGGCGGGTCTCCTGGCGGGATAGGCTCTCCAAGGGGCTCCTCTGCTGCTTCTGAGCCCTGCCTTCTGTGGAAGCCGCTCCTCCCCTCCTCGCCTTCGAAGAAGCTGGGATGATCCTTGGAGGGCCTGGTGGGATGCCCCCCATGGCCTTCCTCTGCCTGCCCTCCGCTGCCCCCGGAGGCCTGAGCATCCTGGCAGCATCCTCTGCCGCTCTCCTTCTCGCTGGAGGCCCTTCCTGGGGGAGACCCGCTTCTCTTCTCCCGCTCCTGCCCCGCACGACACCCCAGCCTCCTCTCCGCCTTCCCGGACTCCTGCGCCCGGGAAATCCTCCCGTTCCCTGCTTCGTCCCCACGGTGGTGCGCCTTTGGCACCGCGTCCCGCCGTGTCTCGGTCTCCTCGGAGCCCCGTCGCCGGAGCGCCTTTCTCCCCCTCTCCTCCTCCTCCTCCTCCTCTTTGGAGTCCTGCGCTCCGGAGACTTCGCCGCCCGCCGTGGCCGTCGCCCTTCCCTCTGGGCGCGGCGCTGGCCCCGGGAGCCCGTTCTCCAGCTCTAGAGCCGCGGGGAGGCCGCTCGGCCTCGCCGCCGCCGCCGCCTCCTCCTCCGCCGCCGCCGCCCGCGGACGACCACCAGCCGCCCTTCCTGACTCCCGCGCCGAGCTCCTCGCCGCCGTCGGAAGCCGCCGCTCCTTGTCCTGGGGCTGGTCGTCCCCCACCGGAGAAGGCCGGGGGGAAGGCGATCTCCTCCGGAGCAGGCGAGGGCTCTGAAGGAGGAAGGCGGCGGAGGGGGCGGCCCCCGTGCCCTGCGCCTGGATGTGCGCCTCGAAGAGCCCCACTTTCTCGGTCACTTGGACGTTCTGGAGCTCCCGCTGGAGGAGGCGCGCCGCCGACGGGCCGGGCGACGGGGACCGGCTGGGGGGGCTGGTCCAGCTGGGGCTGCTGAGCCGCCTGGGGGTCCTTCGGGCCACCGCCTCGTCCCTCGACGGCAACGGCTCCCTTGGGGGAAAGAGGAAAGCGGGGGCGGCGGCGGCGCTGGAGTCCCCGGAGCGGCCGGGCATCGGGCAGTAGCTGCTATGCCGGTCGCTTCTTCGGACCAAGCCGGGCAGCACCTGCCTGCGCGGCACTGGAGGCGTCTTACTCCTCATCCCGCCGCCGCCGCCGCCGCCGCTCTTCCCCTCTTCTTCCTCGCCGCTCTTCATTATTACTAGGCTGTTGAGCGCATAGCAGGACACGGCCATAGTAAAGGGTCCGGCCGCCGAGGGACTGGATCAGCTCCTTCCACGGCCTCCTCTTTCTTCCAGGTCAGCCTCTGCCGAGCAGCAGGGGCGGCGGCGGCAGCAGCTGGTGGTGGTGGTGCTGCTGCAACAACATCGCCCGGAGAGCAGGAGACGTGCAGGGACGAGGAGCCGTCCCCGGCCCGCAGCTCCATAAACACTCTGAGGGAAGAAAAAAAAAGACAAGAGGGAAGGGACCATGAGCGCGGGAAAACCGAGAGGGCGCGAGCCGGACGCGCTCATTGGCTACAGGTCGCAAGCCTCGGCCAATGGCGACAAAGCTTGCGCTCGAGGGTTTAGCTGGAGGGCTGTAAAGAAGATACGGGAGGCGTTGCCGTGAGGATTCGCCTCTTAATGATTAAGAAATGTCAAAGCCCCACAAGCATTCGATAGGCTACAGAGATACTACACGAATCTTATGCATTTTAAAAAATAAAAAACTGGAGGGAATGAAGGGCAACCATTCAAACCGCGATTTCCCACCAATATACTGTACCAATAGTTGACATAATACAGAGATTTCCCACTATGTTATGTGAGATGAATCAACAATTCATATTCAATAACGTTGATTATACAGACAAAATATTGATCTGGATCAGTACATAACGCTCAGGCCTTTATTTTCATGTCACGGCTCAGTCCAAATGCACCAAGAGATGCAAATAATTAAGAAAGAACGTTTATTAAGCGTAGGATAGAGTAACTTTCCCCAAAGTAACCACCGTTACTGGCTGCTGTGTTCAGCAATGCCTTTATTATAACCACTCAAAATGCAGCAGTTGTGTGCAAGCTTTTGCCTCCTTCCAAACTCATTACAAGGAGAGATCACACAAACATTTGGAGATGTGGGGAGATACAAAGAAGTCCCAAAATTAGGCCAAGCCAATCGCAACATTTGGCTGCAGTTAAATGTGGCCAGATAAGTGTGTTTGAATTAGGCTCTTTTAATTTCCCACAAGCCTAAGTGTAAGTGAAAAGAAAAAGGGGAAGGCACTCTTTTAATAGGAGACAAGCAAGTTATGAGGATGTAGACCTGACCTGACCTCACTTGCCATCTCAAAACAAACTGTGAAAATATAAGTTGGGGAAAATATATCTTTGTCCCTGAAATAGTCTTTAGCAGTGGTGTGCAGACAGATCCCTGGAAAACAGTGGGAATTTTAGTCCAAAAACACAAAAGCTTCACATCTCTAGTCTTTAGTACTCTGGCTGATTCCTAGAAAATGTGAAGGAATGAGAATAATGCCTTTGAACAGCGTCTGAAAAAAATCATAAAACCTGCCCGCAGCCAACAGCCAGAATCCTCATAGGAACAGGCAGCAAAGCAGAAGATGTGACCACCAGATGGTCTTAAGACATTAGTACTGACTTCCTTCAAGCGGTTGAGGGTGGACTAAGTTGGAAAAGGTGTTAAGGGAGAGGAGAATAATAGCCTGAGAGGCTCTACAGACTCTCATACATGAATTGTTTGTTTGTTTATTTTACCCAGCCTTTCACTCTTGCAGGACTCGAAGAAGTTTACAGCATAAATTTAAAAACCAGATGCAATTTAAAATTACATACAATATATTACATGATTAAATAAACAATTAATATAGTCCAGAACCCTTTTGAAAAGACCACTATCAACAATTAAGAGCCCTCAGTCAATCAATGTCAAAGGCCTGTTGAAACAAAAAGTCTCCACTTGCTGGTGAAAAGACAATAGGGAGGATGCCAACCTAGTCTCTTTCAAAAGGAGGCTAGGTCTTAGGATGTTCTGAAGAGGCCTATCTTTCTGTCCCACCCTTAAAAAGGGAGTTTCATGGCCAGTGAGCAACTACTATGAATATCTTAAGACCCCAGGAGGATGTATGGGGAAGACACAGACTTTCAGATCATAAAACGATGGGAAATAATAATAACTGCCTAAGCCATTGATCTGAAGGAGAAGGAGCTTAGGACTGGAAATTTATCCTTGAGGCTGAACGGAATGAAGTTATATAGAGTAACTATAAGTCTTTGAACCTAATTGTGTGAGGAGCTGGCTGGATAGCTTAGTGGTTTAAGTACCTGGCTGCAGAGCCAGAGGTTGGGAGATCTGTGCCTCCTATGAGCAGAGCCAGCCTGTGTGGCCTTGGGCAAGCTGCATAGCTCTTGAATGCCCCTGGAAGAAGGGAGTGGTAAACCACTTCTGAACCTTCTCTACCTGGAAAAATCTTAAGTTGGAACTGACTTGACAGCACACAATTATTATTGTTATTCATAATCATGTGAGGGGCTCACACAGCACAACATGGAACCATAAAGTCCCAAAACACAATAAGGAAAGCATAGCTTCAGACGCTTCCCATTGGTCACTTTTCTTTGTGTCTGTGTTCTTCTACTTTAGCCTGCTACAGTACTTTGTTTTACCTCATTCTGTTTTCAATGGTACTTGCATACATGTTTATATGCAATAATGCTTTTTCTCATGCAGGGCTGAAGAATCCGCAGTGCTCCAGATGTAGTTAACATTCCACTACTTGCCATCCCTGACCCATATCCATATTGACTGGGGCTGACAGGAGCCGGAATCTAAACAAAATGTGGAACAGCGTAAGTTCTCCAGCCCTAATGGTTTGGAACATTTTAAATATGTGAGCAGCTGGGCAGTTCATTGGACTTACGTAATGCATGGATCTGTTAACTAAGGTTATAGTCTCATGCACTGGTCAGAATAAGCTGACTTATTTATTTATAGTTGGACCTATTACAGAATGTTGGTTTGGCTGCACAATATTAAATTTCTTCCTCCTTTGTTTGAGTGTGTACACATAAGTGATATTTGTACATACAGTATCTGGATGTCTAGGGTATACTGTGTCTAAGGTATACTGTGGTGGTTTGTATTACTGCTATCTCTCCATCAATTTGTGGCTAGCTCAGGGTGTTTCTCTGCCCCTCTCGTGTGCTTGTTTGCTGTAAGAATAAGATCCCGTGGAATTTTTTTATCAGCCAACTTACAAACATTCGCATGACGCAAAGTTCAGATGAGCTTTTGCAAAATCATGCTACTTTACGCTGTACATGTTCATTATTATAACAGCTTTACCTCATGGTTTGCTGTTTGACTCTGTGTTTTGACAAATTTTTTAAATCCTAAGTGGAGTTACTTCTGGTATGTATCTAAGATTGAAATATTATGCATGTAGGAAAAAATAAAACCTATTAAGTTTAATGTGATTTAGGTAAAGTTAGTCCAGTCATATCCAACTCTAGGGCACGGTGCTCATCCCCGTCTCCAAGCCGTAGAGCCAACATTTGTCTGTAGACAGTTTCTGTGGTCACATGGCCAGCGCAACTAGACACGGAACACCGTTACCTTCCCACTGAGCTGGTACCTATTTATCTACTCGCATTTACATGCTTTCAAACGGCTAGGTCGACAGGAGCTGGGACAAGCAACAGGAGTTCACTCCGTCGCATGGATTCGATCTTACGACTGCTGGTCTTCTGACCTTGCAGCACAGAGGCTTCTGCGGTTTAACCTGCAGCGCCACCACGTCCCACTTAATGTGATTTACTTGTAACTAAATACACTATGTGTAGGAGTAGGCGACATGATATGCAATGATTTCTTCATGTACCAAATTCACTTGTCTAAACAGCTCTTGTTCAATACAAAGAGAGCTTGAATGTTGAGTTAGGTGTTTGGTTGGGAACTCAGAGGTTAGTAGTTCAGTACATCCCAGAAAAGTCAGCCTGTGTGGCCTTGGGAAAGCTATACAGTCCCAGGAAAACACCACCACCACCCAGAAAAAGGGAATGGTAAATCATTTCAGAGGACTCCATACCTCAAAAACTTTGAAAAGGGTTGCCATAAATTATAATTGACACACTATTACTAATAATAATAATAATAATAATAACAACAACAACAACAACAACAACAACGCAACTATAAGCAGTTGCAGATTTCAGAAAACACACCATCAGAGCTACAAAAATGACAATATTAGGAACAGCATACATACTGTGCCGATATTTAACATATACTGTACTTAGATTTTTGGTTAAAACTTATATCTGTTATATAATGCCAGTCAATGTTTTTATAATTATGACTGTGCCTGATATATTTGGATAACAACAATAACAATGATCTGTTACATAATACCAGTCAATGTTTTTATATTTTTGATTGACTGTGCCTGGTGTTTTTGAATAATAATACAGTAAAAAAGCACACATAGGAGTACTGTACCTACTTTTATGATGTCTGTTTAAAGTCCCTTAGTATACGTATTCTGTGTTCACTTCTTTTCATACTCAAAATCCATGTAATTGAAGAAGAGTAGAACAGTATAATTTTTCTCACAGTTAGGTGCATGCCTATGAAATGTGGGGAATTCCAATGCACTTTGAACAACATGAGCCAGTGTCCTATTGTTAAGCTGAACTGAAGCAGACTAATTGACTCAGTGGGATTTAAGTGTTACCATTTAGCAACTGAATCAATGGGTCTACTCTCTGATTGAAACTGAGTGGTGAAAAGTATGAATATTTATTGCTATTGCTCTATCTAATCTCTTTATATATGCGGTTTTTTATCCCCTTGTTATTGCCCACTGCTTCTCTCACCATCATTAATTATATGCTTCAGGCTAGGTTTTTAAATTAAAACAAAGTGTGCACATAGTGGCAGTTCCACATTAATGCACATTTCTTGTAACTCCACAGTTTCAAATGAGCATGTCTAAAAATGTATTTATTTTAGAAAGCTTTTTATTATTTAGTAGAATGTACTCCTATTGAGATTCCTGATGCGGTTGCATTTTCATGCATTTCTCAGGATTCCAGCCCATTCTACTTTCAGACACAATGGGGGAAATCCAGGAGAAAATTGCAGCTGGAGAAGGCCCATGGTGTTGACTCACCAAATCCCCATTGATTCAGTTGGCCTACTCTAGTTGCAACTTACTACTAGATTTCAGCCACAGAAATCACACTGAAAGAAATCTAGTTTCTAGAAAGAAAAAGGGACAACTTTCTTGCTTGGATGTAAGTAGTATTGCATGCGAACAGGAGCACACAATCAACTGTGGCATAGTAGCTGCTTGCATCTGGATTTGAACGGCCCCTTTAAAATTTAAGCCTAGAACTGAAATTTCAGTAGACAGAAACTCCTGGGTGTGTCCAGACTTGGAGGGAGAAAAGTAGAGAAGGTCTATGAGGTCTATGTGTTACCTATTTTGTAAACATGCTAGCTGTGAACATGTATGATTCGGTACAATCTAAATCCCGCAATGAATGCTTTATGAGGGGCGCTAGAGGGCAAATTTGCACCCCTGCTACAGGTGAGCTCCTAAAGCAGATCTCTCCAATTCCTGCAGGTATTTTGCTTCACTAAGTCTCTCATGGTGGTGGTGCTTAGGAAGAGGAGGGGGAAATAGCAAAAGCCCAGACTCCAGCTGCTGACAGACCTTGACAGATAAAGGCAGCTTGAGGGAGACTCTCCCTGCCGAACAGAGGATGGCATCTGAACGAAACGAGACACACTGCACCCTTTAACGGAGTGGCCCCAGCCTGTTGAGAAATGTGCCTTGTGAAACTTGTGCGCAGTTTCTCGCCCGCCACTGCTCCCAGCCTAATTCTGCTGCTCATACAGGAGGATCGGGGGTGTGGGGGGGGGGGGGGAGCTACCTCCCTGGAAAATGAAAGAAAGGGAGGGGGCTCGAACATGAGGGCAAAATCGAAGAAAATTTGGCCTTACCTGTTCAACAGACCAGGGTCACATCTCGTCGGGAAAAGCGCATCCAGACGCGCAGCCCTCCTCGAAGCAAGAAAGGAAAAGGCTCCAGAGATTATTTTTCATCCAGATCTACGCTTTTTTGTACGCATCTGTTTGTTTCCCCCCTTTCCCCCCTCCCTTTCGGAGGTAAACTGCAAAATAAAAACGAGTAAAATACTTTTCTAGGCTGACCTCGGGAACTTTTTTTCTTTTCTTTTCTTTTGCTAACTGCTCTGCCTCTGTGTTCACCGTCCCTCTTTTTTTTCCCAACGCCACCCTTGTCATTCGCTGTCCGTTGAATGTGAGGGAGAGAGAAAGGGAGGGGAGGGGGGTCGGAAAGCAGGAAGGAAGTTGTGAGCCTGCCTGGGGTTGAACTCAGCGGAACAAGTTTCTTCTCTTTCTGGTGCTCTCCTCCTCCCCTCTCTCTCCCCCCCCCCCCCGGTTCTCTCTCTCTTTTCTATTGCTTGGCAGGACCGATGAAGGGAAACACTGAAAAAAAAAGTTTCCATTGTTAGCTAGCTCAGAACAGAATCTGCTCCAATCTTTGTGGGTTAAAGATAACACCATCCATTTTTCCACCCCTCGCTCGCTCTTACTATGTATAACTTGCTACCGCTATTTAAAAACACAGTTTTAAACAGCAGCTCCTTTTTACAGGTAAACAAGATCCCTTAAGCTTGGGGTGGTGTGTAGGGGGCTACCTCTTTGCAAGCAGTTTCGATTTGCCCTATGAAAACAGAAAAGAGGATACAGGCAATAATACCTGTTGTATTTTATTTTAAGCTGGAGTTTTACTTTCTCCTTTAATTCTGATTTTAATCTAGCAAGTGGAGGCAGTCCTTCGCTGCACTCACTTTATTATTTATTTTTACATGTGTTTATATGTTGCATTTTTTTATGCTTCATCTTTCCTCCAGGGAACTCAAAGCACTTGGTACGTTGATCTTTATTTCTCTATCCTTATGTTTCCAACCCTGTGCAGTAAATCAGGTTGAGAGACGGACAAGCCCAGAGTCATGATCCAGTACTCTAACCATTACACCATACTGCTGCTAAAGAAGAAAGCAACCAGGGTGAAAGATGCCAAAGGTTTGGTCTTTGAAAATAAAGTAGATTGCAACAGGTGGCAGAGCTCAAGAAAGTGAAGGGATTGTTTGATGGTTTTGCTTTGCTTTGCTGTAATTCCTACAACCCCAGATGGCATAGCCAGTGGCTTACTGACTAGATGATTACAACAGTTTGGTGTGTGGTGGTTTTTTGAAAAGTAATTTTTCCAGCTCTGATTAGGATGAGGCTGGGAGTGGAGTGAAGGATGCACATCCACCACCCTACCAAGTAAGTGGTTCACTTCCCCAGCATGTAACTGTTTTTTGGATTTCTCTGATTACTTGATGGCAAGTCACTTTTCCAAGCTGAGTTATAACCTAGAAATTAAAAGCATGTGCAGTCATAATACACTTAAAATGTATCTTCCATCAAAATTGATAAGATGAAAGATTTAAAATGAAATGTACTGTTATTTCTGTTTTAGAAATATAATGTGTAGGCAAAACTCGCTCTCTGTAGAAAAGACAGTTACACTTTCTGTGCCACTCCCAAAGGATTTTTTTCAGTCGCTCTGGTGCTGTGAGTAATGCGGTTCCTGCCATCATTGGCAGCCATTCCACCTTGCCGTTGCTGAAGCAAAACAGCAAGTTGTCACCATCGCAGCTCATCTGGGGCCAGCTGCCTTTCCAGAGCTTGAAAAAGTAACTTTTAAAGATTATAATTCTCTGGAACCTCCCAGTAGCATTGCCAACATTGCCAGAAAGGTAAAAAAAGTTGTACACTTTATGTTCTTTGAAAGAAGTGTCATCAAAACATTAAATAGAAAAATGGGTTTAATAACATTCTGCGCCTGTGTTCCCATTCTTAGTTGCTCCACCTTTTGCACGTATATATGTGTATCCTTTGATCTAGACACCAGTCCTGCACAACTTAAAGGCAGCACAGTATGCTGGAAACATGAAAACAGGAAGTGGAAATCACTCACACATGCTCTGTCACAGCTTATTTGTAACAGCCAGCGCTGCCACCTCAGCAGCTGCCCCACACCTCTGAAACTTGCTTGTCAAAGTCTTTGCTTGAGCATTTTGCAGCAAAGTTGTGAAGGCTTCTTGTTTGAGCTTGCACTGAACAGTTGGGGCCAAGTATATATAGCATCTTACTAGCTTAAATTAGTGCTTTGTGTATTTTCATGGGTATTGGCCTGATGTAAAACAACTTTTTTGCCTAGATCTGGGTAAGTGTGATGCGTTCGCTAAAAATGTCAGTACTTGTTGGGCCAGATGCAGTCATGCAGCACATCTGTCTCCTCCATTGTCAACCAGCTCTAGGCTCACATCCACAGTGATCTCTTCCTATGGAGATGACTGAAGAAGATGGTGTTGTACTGGTATCACATTCAAGGCATTATGTTGCTTAAAGCAGAACACTAAAGTGTGCCCCCTGCTGGTTGAGAGGTATGGTGAACCAAAGGCCAAACAAGTTATTTTGGAATCTGAGGCAAAAAATCCCACAGGCTCCTCTCTCCCTAACTAAAGTAAAAGCAGAACAGCAATAAGTTAAACTGCAAACAATTTGATGCTATTTCATCACTCCCTGGGTTTGCCTAATGGTAGGATTGGCTCTGTTCAAACTGTTCTAAAACTAATAGACTTTTCCTTGTATATAGATGCATAGAACTACAGTGGTAAAAGCTTTAAAAGTGCTGAATTAAGCATTTATGAATGTGGCAAGTGAATAGCTATATCATGGCTTACAACTCAGCAGTACAACTCAGCGTTATGGTTTCCTTAAGGCTGACAAAGAACGATAGGACAGGGGCAATACTGTAAAAGCTAAAGGGATTTTCAGCACATTTCCAAAGGAAATAAATGGGCTGTATTAGAACAGATTTTTCTTTTAAATTGTTTTTTAAAAATTGAAACTTTAATGACATTTTTATTGCAAATACAAACAAATTGGAGAGTCGCATAGGATATAATCATGGGGTGGGGAATAGAGTGCTTTGCTGGACTCATGTTTGGTCTGATCCAACAAGATTCTTCTTATATTCTTACTAAAATGGATTTAACAACTCTCTTAGAAATGCTATGATACTGTGTGTTGCTTTGCTTCTTTCTTTATCCTACATCACGCTGGTGGATACTTCCTCTGATGTCCACATCCAAGCTCGACCATCTCAGTCTGTACAAGTATCATCTGAATGTTTGTTTACCAGCCATCTGTATAGAGGACGTCTGGTCTGCAGTTTCCCAGCGATCCCTAGCCTCATCATTCCCCTCACCTCTGTTTCCCCTGCTTTCTCTGACTTCCCTCCTGCACCCCTCTTCCTCTCCCACCTGGCACCTTCTTCTCTTTTCTGTACCTGCTGCTCAGGCTCAGGAATGGGAAGGAATCGTCCCCACCCTAAAATGTACAGATACATGTGACTGTGTTAATGAGAGTAGGCCCTGACTAAATTTATTAAAAAGAAACATTGGTGCATTAGTTCTAAATATAGAATATGAATATAAAAATAGGTATCCTGCTCTACATTAGTCTTGTAATTGTCAAATTAGTCTTGTAGTACCTGTCTGCATTTTTTGCAAAAGGCGGAATACCCATCACTGCACATGGACGGTGTCAGGAGATGTGGGAGAAAGTGCAGAGGGGCGAAGGGGCTTCTGGGCAGCAGAGGAAGAATGGGACAAGAGACAAGGTAGAAAAAAGAGGGTTAAATCAGAGATTGATAGCTCAGTTTTACATGGAAAAACAGGACAAAGAGGGATGTCATTTGGAAGTCAAAAAGTAAATAGCTAAGCTTTACATGAAAACTGGAGAGGTACAAATGGTATGTCTGGAAACCCTTTAATAAGAGAAAAATCAGCATTTGTTAATAAATTGCACTTAGGTTGATTGGAAAAGCTCTCTTCTGTACATGAGTTAACTTATTCCAGTAGATTTTGATTACATAGGGGTTCATGAAGGGACAGGGAGGGTTGTATTTGTTTCAGAGCACTACTATAATGGCAGGGAAGGGGGTTTTTTAAATTGTTTTGTTTTTAAGTCTGCAACATGTCATTGAAGATAATTTTCTTACTGTCGTTCTTGGCATTATATTTCCCTGTTTCTCTGCTTTCATAACCCAGAATAAATGTCTATTTTGTGACATGGCTGAGATAATCCACAGCACCTTTTTAGGGATGAGATGAGCAGGAAGTGACAGGAAATGCTGTAAAAGTTTCCATTCTGTGCTGAGTGGCTTACACTTCAGAAAAACAGGGAGGTACTGTGGCCTCTGGGAGGAACCACTCTGTAATCTTAAAAGCAAAAGGGGAAGGTGGAAACTTCATATACTTAACAATCCAAACCGCAGGATATATGTGTGTGTGCATATACCCCAAGACCATGTTTCATACATACTATAAAGATTTAGTAGTACATAAATAATGCAGGAAAATATCTTTATCTTAAGCTTTCAGTTCCATGAAAGGGAAGGACAGCTTTGGAAATGTTCACCAGATGTTAATAAATAGATTAATCTTGAAAAGCTAAAGCAACAGAACTATGAAAATACACTTAAATGAAGTTGTTGGCCAACAGTTTATTTATCGTCTGTATGCAGTTCTCTTATTGCCGTGCAACATATTACAAAAACCAGTGAGCCTGTGATATGACATCATTGCTGTATATGTTGTGGTTTTCATAGCCAAAGGCCAGCCTTTAAATGTCAGGCAGTAATTTCCAGTGATGAGGTTTTTGGAGAAAGATCAGCATCTCCCTATAAAACACTGGAAACAGGGAAACAATTGGAAGTTGCAGACTCCTGAATACAAGCACAGTTCCACAGACACACCTCTTCAGCATATGCATATGCTAAAGAACAAAGATATATGAGTTTAGTGTTTAGCTCACAACCACACAGACACCCAGATGTTCCCATTGATTCCTGATGTATCTGGGGGTCAAAAATATCAGACGATGGGAAACACCTGGCTAGCCTCCGTTTAGACCAAAGCATACAGACACCACTTTCCATGGTGCTAATCTAAATCTAAAGGGGTGTTCTTTTACGTAGCTATGGAAGGAAGTAGGACACCGAGTCATGGATCTTTGGCAATCTTTGACTAGTTTAGCAGTGAGGACTGTGTAGCAGAAACTGAATGAACCAGGTAGTGCTAATATGGTCAGATGACTAGACTACTATAATGTACTCTATGCAAAAAATCTTTAGAGGTAATTTGGAAACTTTACCTAGTGCAGATGTAGTTACCTGTGTAATAAAGGATTTCAGGCAAGCAGAACAAGCGACTCATACATTGCACCAGTTTTATAGATTACTAATATGTTTCTGGGCCTAATTTAAAATACTGTACAAACATTGGCTTTTAAGTCTAGATACAAGATCACATTTGTCTGCATTAAAATGTAGAATCTCTGTAGAGTTTATCATAGTAGTTTGGACAGTATGCAGAGCTGAGGTATATAAGTGATAAAAGCGACAGTCTTGGTCCAGTGTGTAACATGGGAATCATCAATGACTGATCAATTCAAGAAACTCACCCATTTGTAAACATTACACTTTGAACATCTGAACTTGAATATGAAACTCAACAACAGATATATCCTAGTTTTCTGCTCAGTTGAACTGGAAAAGGTGCAAGCCCCATTTGTGCTTACTCCAAGGGTATTAGGTAAGGTGTGAGAGATAGCAGATTTTGACATCTCAAGTACAGTTAAGATTATGATCTATGTTGAGGAAGGTCTAGAAAGAGATAAGGCTTAGGATTCAGTATAAATACTGTAGTTGTTTTAAACTTGAAGGTGCAGACATTTTGAAAACAAAGAGGAATATTCTCACTGAATGTACAAGTAACCCTGTGCTGGAGAATTAAGGCAGGCAGGAAGTCATACAACAGCTAGTGCCTTGTCTAGTGTTGAATAGCCTACAGCTACATTAAAGTTACAGTTATCAGTTGCAGAAATATATTATTTAGTAGTTACATACATATCCTAATTTTCCTCTACTGTGCTGAAGTCAACATCTGTGCATCTCCCTGTTTTATCACCACAACAACCCTATGAGGTATATCAGACTAGGAGAAGGAGGTGGGTTCAAGTTCACCCAGGACGTTTTATGACTGGATTTCCAGTCCAGCGCTGTACTCAGTACTCTAGAAGGGTTCTAGCACTACAAAGATAGGCACTGATGGGGCAGGTTTAAACAGTTTCCTGGGTTATAGGAAGAATTGTTAGAGGAATGCTGGGGGAAAAAATTGCTCCCCCCACCCCAGACATTGCTGGGACTCCAATTTCCATCAGTCCCACCCAAGCAGGCAAATAAAGAGGACAGGTATAGTAGTTCATCAACACTATGAGAGCCATAGGTTTGGCAGGAAGAGGAATTCATTGACATCTGTAATATTGAGAAATGAATAGTCAAGGAATACTTAATTGCTTTGAATGAGCTATCAATATCCAGGGCGCAGTGAACTGCACCAAAGAGTATTGAAGGAACTGGCTGAGGAACTATCAGGATCACTGTCTATTATTTTCTTGAAATCACGGAGAGTGATTAATGTGCCAAATGACTGGAGAAGAACTTGTGTTGTTCCTATCTTCTAAATAGGCAAAAAGGAGGAACCTGGGAACTATAGACCAGTCAGCCTTACATCAATACTGGAGAAAATTCTGGAGCAGATTTTAAAGTAGTCAGTCTATAAGGACCTTTAAAATGCAGATAAGTAGAAGCCAACACAGATTTGTAAGAAAAAAAATCTTTCCAGTCTAATCTTATCTAATTTTTTTGATCTGGTAACCTCCCTGCAGGGACGTGGTGGCGCTGCAGGTTAAACCGCAGAAGCCTCTGTGCTGTAAGATCTGTACATCTGCAGCTGTAAGTTCGAATCCACACGACGGAGTGAGCTCCCGTTGCTTGTCCCAGCTCCTGCCAACCTAGCGGTTCGAAAGCATGCAAATGCGAGTAAATAAATAGGGACCACCTCGGTGGGAAGGTAACAGTGTTCCGAGTCTAAGTCGCACTGGCCATGTGACCACGGAAGATTGTCTTCAGACAAAACACTGGCTCTGTGGCTTGGAAATGGGGATGAGCACCGCCCCCTAGAGTTGAACACGACTGGACAAAAATTGTCAAGGGGAACCTTTACCTTTACCAACTTCCCTGGTAGATGGTGGGAATGCTGTACAAATAATATATCTTGACTTCAACAAAGCCTTTGACAAAGTTATATTCTCATTAGCAAAGTATCTAGTTGTGGGCTGGATAACACAAATGTCAGGTGGATCCACAGTGGGTTACAGAATAGTACTTGGAGAGTGAGAGTGTTTATCCATGCTCCTTCTCAAACTGGGAAGAAGTAACAAGTTGGGAACCACAAGGCTCAGTCCTGGGCCAGGTGCTTTTCAACATTTTTAGTAATGACTTGGATTGCCCACTATGCCTCCCAGGAGAAGAGCCAGTCTATGTAGGCTTGGGCAAGCTGACAGTCCTAGGGCGGCCCCTGAAGAAAGGAATGGTAAGTATTGTGCTTAGAAAATCTGAAAAGGGTTGCCATACATTAGAATGTACTTGACTAACAGAACTAAGTATTAATTAAGTATATGCAAAAACTACAAGATGCTTATTTTTTGCGACAATAGACTGTCAAAGCTCTGGTATGCTTTCTGAAGCTGAACAGCGTTCTAAGAACAGATTCAGAATGATTCTCTTAGAACAGGTTCAGAATGATTATCTAAATATTAGCATATTTGTAAAAGTAGCAACACAGTTGTGTGTACCTTTAATGTCTGAAGTAAATCCTATGGTACATGCAGGACTTATCTCTTATTTCAGGAGTTTGTGTTGTAGGTTAAGTTTTCCACTTTATCACACCTACATGAAGGCCTTTTTTTTGGAAATGTTACTTGAAAAGGGGGTGGCAGAGAAGATAAAGAAAAGAGAGCTGGAATTCGTAAGGCTTCTGAGAAGCAAGCCATGTATATAGCAAAGGTGCTGAAGACCATATAACAGTGAAACTCCTTGGAAATAAGAAGTTTATCTGAAACTCCTTCCTAAGAATGGCTAATTTTGTTCCCCTTCCATCTCTCCTTCTGGCATCAGGTAAAAACCTTTTTATATAAGCAAGTCTTTTACAGTTAAGAGCCTCCACTTACAAAATCTCATAAGCTGTGCTGGCTGTCATAGTTTTAAGTTGAATTATTACAGATATTTTAAGTATTTTATAGAGTTTTAATTTTAATTGCCTTTTAATCACATAATTGTCTTTTAAAGTTTTTCAGTGTAATGAATATTAATCTACCATTGTTTTAAATTGCCCTGTGTAAACCACCTCAGGTCCCATTTCTGGGAGGAAGGCAGCATTTAAACTAACTAACTAACTAACGAACAGGAAGAAAAGAAAGAAGAAAGTCAGACATATAACCATCCGCTGATTTTTCAATGGACAGAACTTTCAAACCAAAATTCCATCCTCCATCTCTTTAATCACATACATATATCTATTTATTTCGGTCAAGCTAAACAAAAGCAACATTCCCATTTATCTGGACTCTTGGTTTGTCATACAGTTTAGATGTTCTAAAAGCAGTCACCCATAGAACATATAGAAAATCCACTGACGTTGGCATACAATTGTTCATATGTTAGCAGCCTAAATTACATCTGTGCAAACAGAATTCCTCTGAAAACGTCTGTAGCCCTAAGATTTCCTACCTCTTTCATTTTGCTAGGAATGTTGCAGCTTTACAATGCTCCTACGGTTGCCAGTGCCAAAAGAATCCTGTGCAAGATGAAGAGGAAGTTTTGCCTCTATCCGTCTCTGAATTGTGCTGTATCAGCTTTGAGGAGCAAAGCTGCGCTACACAATAACATGGTCCCTTTTTAGTTCAGCATTCTGTCCTAGTATATGAGATCACCATGGTAAGCCTACCAGCATGACATCAGCAGAATTGTGCTGTCTTGTTTGTACTCCAGTGCTACTGGTATATGGAAGCCCATTGTCTTCAGTGTGGAGGCCAATACATCTAGCTAAATCTCACTGACAACCTGATTCCCCCTTTAGTCTGTTACTGTATGTGCTGCTGGAGATGGTGGCTAGTGCTTGGGTAATTTGGTTCTTCCTCTGGCAAAATAGTGTGCTTGCCTTTGCCCTGACTGAGAATGAGGGCACCATTTGCTCTTGCATCTCAGGCAGCAAAATGTATAGAATCAGTCCGGCTGAAACACATTGTAGCCCAGCAACATCTGGATGACACCAAGCTGGGGAAAGCTGTTGTGAGCTGTGAACCTTGCACCCTCGGCCAAAGAAGTGGAGTTCCTCTTAATAACGGCTTTTTAAGGGATTATTATAGATCACTGACAAAAGACGAGTAACTGCACAAGCAGGAGGAGGGCAAAAGCTGGAGATGATTTAGGAATTCAGCTTTATGGGAGTTTTATTTGAGGAAAAAATGTAGTGGTCCTGCCAACTGTATGACATTTTCTTGTTTTCGTTTAACAAATGAAATCCTCCCACACATGCTAGGATCCAAAGCGTAGCAGGATCTGTTGATCGAGAGCAAGCAAGCAAGAGGGAATTGTGCACTTATAAGAACTAAGCACAAGGAGGGCAGTGTGCTCCTGGACACTCCACTGGGGATGGTGAAGAACAATGTGTACCCTTTTCTTTCCAAACCTTTAATGGTAAGAAGATTTTGCTGGAAAGAGGACATGCTTAGAAGCGTCATGGAAGGTAGGGAGAATGCCCTGAAAACCCTGTGAATTCTTGTCCAGTAATAAAGCCTTGTAGAAGATCTACTCTGCAAAAGTAGATAGCTTCCAAAAAAAATGTAGCCTCTTTTCATTCCAATCTTGTGGCTTCTTTCTGTGTTTTACAAAGATGACCTTTTCAGAAGAGTGTAGTAAAGAAATCTTCTCTTATTCTCCAAATGTAGGTGTTAATCCTCTATGTAGGGAAAGCCATGACAGAGCTCAATTCCATCTGAAGCTAGACTGGTACCTTGATTTGGCTTAGATCCTTCTAGCTGGTACACATTTTATTTACTGCAGCATCAAATAATTCTGTTCCAGCTAGAGGATGTCATCCCCAAGAAGAGGATCCCCATTTCAAGGAATTTAAGCCCATGTGTTTGCTTTTTAACCATCAGCAACCCATCTGTGTCAAGGATTGATTAAAACATTGTTTTAAAAGGATTATTAGGTACTCTTCTCTTCTTCTTCCTTCTGGAGGTTGGAGATCATCATGGTTACACCAACTCTGGATGTGGCAGCTCAGCACAATGATGTTGTGTAGCATCCAAACCAGTCCTCAAGGTTTTTCAACCAGTAAGTGCTCCTCCTTCAAAGAACCGTTTACAGTAAAAAATACACTCAGATGATAGATGTGCTTCGCTTTATCAATTTACCTTCAGCACATAACAGAACTGCATGCAGTTGATCTCACCTAACAGAATTACTGTTGCTCAAATGTCTCCTCAGTGCGCTTCAGCCAACTGCAGGTAAGTTTAATGTTTGGAGTGATTGCCACGCAATACTACATGTGGTAATGTGGCTACTGTAAAATAACCCCCTGTGCGTTTAATGCATGAGTCAGAACACCTTTTCAATCTCAAGGCTGCTTTGGCCACATAATTTGCAGTATTGCAGACCTAATGCTGACATACAGTCCCCTACACACTTGTTTAGCTACACCATATGGACACTACAGGTTACAGCCACTGACTATGAAGCTTTAAGAGGCCTTCTTTGGCACCAGCAAAAGGTGGTTGGCTGGTTGGCTGGTTGGTTGGTTGGTTGGTTGGCTAATTTCTGTGTGATATTTCAAGAGGTTTTTTTTTAACAGATCTCAGGGTTGGGATTGGACAGCTTAGCTTTAAAAACACATGAAGTAGCACTATATAAGTAATCTGAGTGTGGAACATTCAAATTTAGAATACTATATGCTGTTTTGTTCTTCAGTTTCTACAATTTCATTTTGATTTACAAGAAGTCCAGAAAAGTGTCCCTGGTGAATGTGACTTTAAGTACAGTATCCAAGATAATCTTGTCTGCTGTGACAGGTAGTATTTTTGTTTGGTTGTTGTGGGTTTTTTGGGCCCTTTGGCCGTTTTCTGAAGGTGGTTCTTCCTGACATTTCGCCAGTCTCTGTGTCAGGACGAACAACCTTCAGAACACGGCCAAAGAGCCTGAAAACCCCACAACAACCATCAGATCCCGGCCGTGAAAGCCTTCGAGAGTATTTTTGTTTGTTTGTTCATAGATATGCTGCTTTTCTGCAAAAGCAATAAAACAGCTCACATTTTATTGTAATGACTTTTCGTTTAAGCCACTTCTCTGCAAGAGTGTCTTATCTCTGGAGTTCCTTTTTCCTCTTCCTTGCCACCAATTTTCTTCACTGTTAGTATTTAGAAAGAAATTGAAAACACTAGCTAAAAGGCAATGAACATGGTCAACCCAAAGTCTGTTACTGAATAGTAAGTAATCTGTGGTTACATGGACCGAAACGTGCTTTCATAATGATTCACAGAACATCTTTTCAGACCTGAATTGATTTGAGGTAGTCCTGTGGAAGCACAGTTGTTATAAATATATGCAAATAAAATAGACTATTTCCCTCACCTCTCTCCTACTTCTTTACTACTACTTTTGCTTACACTCATTTTACATGTCAGTTTTTCAGTGAGTCCAACTGATCACATTTGACTCGTCCAAGTATTCACTGACAAACCATGCAGATCCTTCCCTGTTTTGGAAATTTTCATCCTCGCTGATGATAATTATATTATAATCTCTAAACCATGAGGACTCTGTGGATCATCGAGTCCGGCCCCTATCAGTGAGGCATCGAGGAGAATCAAACTCCCAACCTCTAGCTCCCCAGCCTAGACTATGGAGCTATCCAGGTTAATTTTGCCATTCATCTTAATACTTTTGATGTCTAAATTTGTTGGCATGAATTTTGCCTAGAAGAGGCAAACAGGAGTGGTGAAAGAGGAGATTCCTATCTTGTTCATTTGCTCATTGTAACTGGAGTGGAGTCATGACTGTTTGTATGAATGATTGCTTAATAATTTGTAAGGAATCTAGATATATGGGACACAGAAAGGTTTCCAAAGTTAAGCTTAGCTCACAGTTTTAAAAGCATGACCATTCAATATGGTCAAGCATTTTTAAAGCAATTAATGTTAAGAATGACTATGCTTTATATGTGTGCTGACAAAACTGTCCACACTGAAGTCCTTTGGTGCGTTATACTGCAATACAGGAACTCCCCAACAAGAGCAATAGTTTCTGAAAACCCTGTATCCTGCAAACTTAATTCATTTTTCTGATACCCTACATTCCTGAATTCATTTAATTATCTAACATTAATTTGCTGAGGACATGTGTATGAACCTGAGATAATTTGACTAAAACTTTGCAACATTTTTCAGGGGATGAAGAACCTTTAAGATGCTTTTGGACTCCAGATCCCATCAGCCCCAGCAAGCATAGCCGATAGTCAGGAATGGTGGAAGTTGAGTCCAGTCATCTGGTTTGACTCTGGCTACTGCTCTCTAGAGATCTGATATGGGAGAAATGGGATTTAATATTTTTTTGTTGTTGTTGGAGTGCTTTAGCGGTGCCTCCACCCATGCTCACTCCACATAGTTGTAAACAAGTGCCAACATTGCAAAGCATCAATAAATCTCCAGTGAACTCCCCCCAAAAGGGGGCAAGCCCGGGTCATCTCAGGGACTCTGGAACTTTTCATCACTGAAAAATGGGCTGAGCACATGTATTTCTGCAGAGAAGAGCAACCCACTGGCATTGCCTCTTGCCTTCCTTATGAGAGAGAGAGAAAGATGAAATATTTTGTTATGTTAAAAGAATTTTTAATTTCCTCTCAGGAGGCACAGATTCTTCTTTTTAACCATAGAACTGGGATTGCTGCCGAGTACTCATTGCTGTTGCTTTGGTTACCCTTCTGCTGGGCACAACAATTATTCCAGCCAGCAAGGAACTCCCCACTCTGCCCCACCTACTCACCCATTTGCTTGTCTAATCTCCTCAGAAGGAAGCCAAGGCAGATGCTATTCCTCCTGTTCAGACAGACTGTAATTGTACAGGTTGCTCTCACACTGGGAGCCAGATTGTGTGGTGAGCAATGAGTAATGCATTGTCCTCCTGACTATAAATGGTATGAACTGTGGAAGCTCTGGACATTTAATTCATTCCTTGTAGCACCCTGTGGAGTTCAGATCATCATCATCTCTGGGCTTTTAGAGGTGATATATTTTCAGAGTGACAGGCATCCTTCTTGCACACCTTTTGTTGTGTGTAATATAATCCATAGTTTCCCTCGCTCTGTGTTGTATCACTGCTGTAATAGTTTTTCAGTACCTCAAGGGGTAGCTGCTCATATTTTTTTAAGTCACCATTTTAGAAGCATTGTTTCTCCTCTTCTGGTAGAAGTACATACATACTGATTTTATACAAGTGTCATAGGCATGTGATTACAGTGTCAGCTCTGGAGATGAGACATGGTTCTCCAGTGATATCACGAATGAGGCACAGTAATACTGAACGACCTTTGAAGCCCTTTTTTATATGTGAGAAAAGAGCCTCTCTGATTCAAAGTGAACTCTTGTCTAGTCCTGTGTTCTGTTCCCACACGACTGGGACATGAGCACAACAGCACCTTCCCACTCATGTTCCTGAGCAACTAGTGTTCAGAAGCCTGCTGCTTCTGATATTAGAGCTACCATAATATATAGCCTGGAGCTGTTTTGTAACCTTATCCTCTTTCAGAACTAATCCCCTTTCCAACCTCTTCAAGCTGAAGGTTGCCACTCCTCTCAGGGTAGGAAACTCTGTAATTCAACATATGAAAAACTACTTCCTTTGACCTGTCTTGAAATTCACATAATTCAGTTTCATTAAAAGGTTTTATGGTATGACTCACCTCTGAGAAGATATGCATATGATCATGTTAATAAGAGTTAAATCAGACAGCACAGCACATAATTAGAAGGAGAGGTAAAAAGTTCCCTATCCTGACAAATTTCCAGTTTGAATCACACTATTAAGATTCTCAGAATCCCAGATTCCCAGGGATTTCCATTGTGGTGTAGTGGATACAGTGATGGACTAGGACTCTGGAGAACAGTGTTTGAATCCCCACTTGGCCATGGAAACTCATTGGGGGTGTAGAACTAATAAAACCACTCCTTAAATATCTCACTTACCTTAAAAGCCCTATTAGGATCACTGTAAGATGGTTCTGATTTGGCAGCACAAAACACACATATATATCCTAAAAGAACTGTGCCTTAATCCACATTTTGCAAATTAGTTTATTTTAGTTGGGTGATTGGTCACTGAGAGGTAAACACAACCTTCAATTGCATGTCTAATTTGTAAAGCAAATCCTTTGAAGAGTTTGGAGGGGAAATGTTGTAGGAACAGAAAATACACATTTCTTGTAACATGTGATCCAATCATGAGCTTCACAAGTCACTAAGACAGTGAACTTGCAACTAGCACAATCAGCTCTTCTATTAGGCAGAACTATAATCTAACACCACAACTCCCTCTTTAATGCAGGTATGCAAATCAAAGTATATCTGATAGATGATTGTCTAAATTTCTCTTAAATGCCTCCATTGTTGGAGAGCTCACTGTCTCTCAAGTAACTGTTTCCATTGCTGTACTGCTCTAACAGTTAGGAAGTTTTCCCTGATATTCAACCAAAATCTGGCTTGCCATAACTTGAGCTCATTATTACATGCCCAGACTCTTAGACAGCTTTCTTATTCATTGATATCTCACATTTCAATTAACAAAGGAACTCAAGATTTGTCTTCTGTCACCTGGTCTTTGACTCCCTAAGATAGTCAGTACCATCAGGTGAAAGCTGGTATGGTGTTGCAGACAGAGTGATGAACTAGAACTTGGAAGATCTATGTTCAAATTCCCACATGGAATTTGGAAATTCATGGGTGGTGGTGTTACTGGTAAAATCACTCTTTAAATATCTTACATACCTTTGAAATACTTTTTAGAGTTGTCAAGAGACTTGGAAAACAGGCTTTGCAGTTTGTGCCTAGGATGAACTGACTGAGGGAAAGGGGGGATTACACACCAGTAGCTGGAAGGCAGCAACCACCTGCACCTTATCTCCATGAGAATGGAAACTTCAAGGCCATAGTGAGTGTAATCCTGGGTTATGAATTAATTAGCAGAATAGTTTCATCTGAATGAAGGGAAGGGATAAGAAGTTACTGCCTTCTTTGTAAAAGTCTAGGGCAATTCAATTGGTGGATCTCCTGGAAGGGTCTGAAAACGGGATTTGGGGTATGAAGATGGGCAGAAAAATTATTTAGTTTAGCCTAGTTCATAGAATCATAGAAAAGTGAAGTTGGAAGAGCCCATAATTCAGCAATCCCTTGCTCAACGCAGGAACACAAATCAAAGCATATCTGCCATGTGATTATCTAAGTTTTTCTTGAATGCCTCCAGTGCTGGAGCACTCACCAACTCCTGAGGTAACTGGTTCCACTATTGTACTGCTCTAACAGTTATGATGTTTTTCCTGATATTCAAACAAAATCTGGATTCCTTTAACTTTAGCCCATTGTTGTGTGTCCTGCACTCTGGGATGATCTTATATCTTAGGAGAATGCTCTGTTTATCTGCTGCCTTGCTGCACAATCTGCACTCCACATATGCTCTGGAACTATGCTGAAGCTATGCCAAGATGCAAGTATTAGCTTAGTTTAGTTAGCTTTTTTATTTTCTTGTGGGATTTTTCTGGAATTGTTTGTGCCTCACCTTTTTAACTGCTTGTTTGCTCCACAAATTTGGTAAATTTTGAAACTATTTCGAAGTTTTGTCTTTTGATCTTTTTTAACCACCTTTAATAAAATATAAAATTTTACAACTGTTTGCTCATTTTTAGGGAAAAGGTTTGTCATACTTAAAAACCAGGCCCTGCTTAGATTATCTAACAGGAACCTGGGAATTTTGTGGATATTTTGGGGATTTCTGCCTTGCAGGGTTGGCATAAGATTTAAAGCACTTAAACCTGTGGATTTCTGGTTAACTCCCTGGAAGAACTGTTTAGTCATAGAGGACTAATGTACTGGGAGAATACCAGGCAGGAAGATTTCCTTCAACCATCAGCCCATCTGACCCTCCTGTATTTTACCAGGAAAGTCAGGGGAGTGTGGTTCAGTGGTTAGTGTGGGCATCTCTGACTCAGCATAATCTTGACAAGGGTTACCATAAGTCAGATATGAAGTCATGACATATAACAATAGCCTACAGGTGAGGTGCAAAATGCTTTCTCATTGCCAGAACTGAAGGAAAATTCAGCTACCAGTCCCTACAGCTTTTTTGGCGTGGAATAACAGCTGGTTGCTAATGTTTCTGTTTTCAGGGAGCAGAATATTGTGCATCCGCCCTGCAGTGTAAAGGAATCCCCATCAAGGATTTATCTGTCTTACCTCCTAGGGCAGTGGTCCTCAAAGTTGCGCCTCCAGATGGACTACAACTCCCAGAAGCCTTCACCACCACCTCTGCTGGCCAGGATTTCTGGGCGTTGAAGTCCAGGAACATCTGGAGACCCAAGATTGGGGAACCACTGTCCTAGGGAACTAGAGTGGATCTTGCTTTGGGATCCTTCCTTTGCCTTTGCCAGCAGGGATAAGCAAAGTTTGGTCCTCCAGTTCTTCTTGTGTACTGCAACTCCCAGAATTCTTCATAATTAACTGTGTTCATGAGGGGTCTTGGGAGTTGTTGTCCAACAGCATTTGTGGGGGCTATACTTTACCCACTCCAGCTTTATCAGGTTGCAGGTGGGAGGAGCACATACTTCATGTAAAAAGCATTTGTTGCCATTATTTTCAGTTGTTGTTCTATATGTGAGTTGATATGACCTAGAAAAAGCATTATTAACAAATAATAGATCAACTATGCATTCTGTAAGAAATCATCATCATCTTTGTATGTTATCAACTAATTCAGGCTTATGATGGCCCTTTTCACAGTTTTCTAGGTAAAGAATACTCAGAAATTATTGACCATTCTTTTCTTCTGGGGGTGCCCTGGGACTGTGCCCAAAGCCACATAGGCTTGCTCTTCTCCCAGGAGGCACACTGGAAATTAAACTCCCAAATGGTGGCTCCATAGCCAGATACCTAACTCACTGAGCTATCCAGCCAGCTATAACAAATAATAGAAAGTAAATAATTTAGAAAGCAGTGATTCTTTCTGTTGATACAGATATACTGTACACCGGCTTTATGTAGAAAAAGCAGCTAATCTGTAATCTAAAACTATGCAAGGGAAGTAACCAATGGGGACTCTGGGGTATAAAGGCTGACAGGATGATTTCAGAGGGCATAGCGTTGGTAGAGTTTGCAGATGAGTGACAGGACAAGCAACAGGGAGGCAGGCCAGGTGAAGAGAGCATAATCTATACAGTACCTGATTTCTACATTTTTGTAAAAGGTCTGCATTCATTACATATAGCAGTGTACTAATGATCAATGCTGTGAAGGTTTCCCCTCCCCCCTTACCTGTGTAAATGGGGATTTACATACACACTAGCAAACAACTTGCCCTAATTCAAATTAGTTTCCATTTGTTAGATTGTTTCTCCCCTATTGTATCTTCTTACACAGTGGATGGTTGTCTTTGTAAAGGGAAAGCTGCATATGTAAGAGGGCAACAGTGAATTAAAGATGCTTGGTAGGTACAGTCTGAATCATGCCAGGTTGTTGAAACTACCTGCAGAAGCATGTCTTCTAAATGCCAGCCTCTGAGACCTCTACTTTCATTACACATTGTTTGGGGAAACCCTTGTCTTCCTGCAGCAGACAACACAGGCTGCCTTTGTCTTTAGGAAAAGGAAGGCAGGCAGCCCCAGGCTGTCTGTGTATTGAACGTTGTGACAGTCTGTGTGCCATTTTTTTGTTTTCCATATTTGTTGGCATATTCTTGTTAGGGTTTTCACAAATTCAGTTTCTTTGACAGATTCCGTTCTATTGGTATTCCATCTACCCCTAGTCATTTATTTCTTCTCAGTGCCTTCAGAGCAGCTTTCGCTTCACTTTCTAGAACTACAGGTTATTCACCATAGGATTTATCTTCAAAGAACTCTGTCATCCTTTTATTTCTTCAGTATATTTTCCCCACCTTCTCTTTATTTTCTTCTGGTCAGATAGTGTGCTCAAGTTGGTCATTCAGCATTCCCAATCCAGGCTTAAATTTCTCTTTGATTTCTTGTATCTTCTGGGAGAGATCTCTTCTTTTTCCCTTTTTGTTGTTCTCTGTTTCTTTGCACTGATTATTGTAATAGTTCTCTCCGTCTCTGTGTAACATCACTGAAAAACTGATACTATTCCTGTCACCTTTTACTTTTGCTCCTCTCTTGTCCTCACCTGCCATTATCTATCTAGTTTTTTCTTTTCTTTTTACTACAGAATTATTATTTAAATTTTTTTGCATTCCTCCCTAATAATATTTCTGGTTTCAATCCATAGTTCTTCTGGTTTGTGGTTTATTGAATTCATTAAAGCAAATCTGCTCCTTATGTGGACTTTAAATTCATAAAAATGTTATTTAAATTATATTTTGGGACTATGGTTGGTGTTCTTTTTCAGTATTACTCTGATGTTTGATTTTAACAGTTCACGATTAGAACCACAATCCATTCCTGATCTTGCTCCGGCAGAGAGAATACCTCTTATTCATCTCCTGTTTCCAATTACATAGCCTGTTTGATTTCTGTATTGACTAGAGATGAGCATAATCGACTGCTTGAACAGTTTGTGCTGGTTCATCCGCTGGATGAACAGGTGTCCAGCATTTTTCAGCCCTGTATTCTCCGGCAGGTGCTTACTCAGAAGCAGCGTCCTGGGTTCCTTGCACTACTTCCTCTGAGTGTTGCCTCCGACTGGGCAGTATTATAGCCACTCTATTTCTTTGGATACGTAATTTCCAGAGCAGATCACTTTATATTTCTAAAATATCCCATTCCAGTCCATCTTAATTCACTGACACTAAGCACTGCAATGTTTATACGTTCCATTTCTTGCTTTACAATTTCTAGTTTGCCTTGATTCATTCTTCTCACATTTCATGTGTATTGTGCAGTATCAGATTTTGCTTACAGTTCTATACATGTCTGCCACTACACGTCCTTTCAGCTTTAATCTAGTTGCATCTTTAGTGATATAGCTATTTGTATTTGTCTTTTGCTTTTCCCCAGACTGAATGCTTTCTGACCCGGATGTCTCATCTTCCAGTACTATCTTGTTTTATTTTGGATTTTTATCATAGGATTTTCCTCATTGCCACATTTTATGCAGTACTAATAAAAGTCAGCTTGTCACCACCGTTGCCTCTTCTGCCAGTGTGACCTTCAGATACTGATGATTCCCAGTAGCTGCCTTGAAAATGATAGATACATCTTAGGTCCTGGTCACGTGAAGGGAATGTTCTTTAGTTCTTCTGATACTTTCCATACTTCTGTTGTACTGAATCACTGTCACATGGTATATAAACCAGGGTGAACATTTAGCGTTACCGATTTATTTCCTCCTATTTGAATAATTCCTATTTGAATAATTATGGCCAGCTACACCATGTACTAGTTTATTTTCTCTCTTGCTTCAAGGGGCAATTCAGTCCCTTATATATACAATATGTACACACACACACACACACACACACACACACACACACACACAGAGAGAGAGACACCCCTTCTCAATGTATTGATAAATATTTATATATAAAACATATATAGATACATATCTCTGTTTGAGAAAATGTCCTCTGTTGTGCGGGCTGTTCCTGGAGAATTGCATTGCACACAATGGACATGGCACCGCTATCTATGACTGTGGAAAAGTCATAAATAGTGACCATGGAAAAAAGGCACACATTTAGCAGAAAGTATGGCAGCCGGTGCATAAACGTATGCATAAGCAGGCACTTATACACAGGCAGTGAAACAAAGTGCAGCAGTACTAGTGTTTACTGCCCAGTGACATTGGCATACCAACATTTCAATGTATATTCCACAGAAATTTTGAAAAAAATTACCTTCCAGTAATGTAATGGCGATGCCCCCCCCTCATGAAATTCTTTAACCAACGTATTGTATGGCTGTGAAAAAAAATTAAAAAATGATACAAGTGCCAGAATAATGGCAGCCACCTTTCCGGCTTCGATTCTAAAAAGATGTGGGGCAGGTTTTACACACAAGCAATCCTAGTAAGGAATGCACTGGTACAGCAGAGGTACAAAATAACACAACCCTCACAGTGAGGGGGAAATGCTCCACAGTCACACTGCTGGCCAACAAAATATTTCAATGTTGACTGTGTGTTGTGTGACTAGAAAACAAACAAACAGACCGGAACGTATCTAGAGAACGTTTCCCTCAGGTGAACCAGGGCTTCAGGCTTGTATCTCAGCTGTGGCCATTCTGCCTTGAGTAATGCCCCGGTTCATCTTGTCCAGGTTCATAATACAGTGTGGCCTCCTGACGGCATTGCTCTCAGCTTCGCTGACATTCTCAAACCCCTTTCACCACACTGAGGTGTATGTCCAAGAAGGGGCTTTGCCTCATCAAAAAGAGGTACAAAACCCCCACTGTTTACAAGCAAATTATCATGAGCAAAACAGCCTCTGGTACTCAACAATATCCTGGAGCAAAATTAGATGCTGACAGCATTTCAGGACAACCCTGATTTAAAGGTACTGTAACATAACAGATAACCTCCAGACAACATGATTTTTCAGATTAGAAATGCCTATACCGTTTCTCACTGTGTTAAGCAATATATTACCTTCAGAATTTGGTTACTTTGCTGTCAAGAACAAGAGGTACTTACATAACTAGCCTCAATGGAAAAAAGTCATCATTTAATTTGAAAAAATAGTACTTTTAATTACAGAAGAAACAAGAAGATTTTGTTCAGAATGCCAGTACCATTACCAAACCTGACTTTCAACCAGTTCCTGTACGAGTAGCATGCATGAGGGCTGTGACAGAATACCTGCAATGTCATGTATTTTATGTACTTTATATAATTGCCAACCCCAGGAAACTTCTTACGTAGCTTTGCTCCGAGCTTCTGGGCACTCCTATGCTGAAAGACATTGGATTTGCAGTTACTGCCATAATTATCTAATGAGTACATTTCACTTATGCTTCTTGGACATGCATCTTGCTCAGAGGCTAGTAGAAACAAGGTTAAATCAGGTTATACAAAACATTAAACCAAAGTTCATCCAGTTGCCAAAGTAGATTGATGTAAACAAATAGGTTATTTTGGGCTACAATTCTACAAAGGTTTCAGCTGACTTATAGCCTGTCCAAGCTCTGTTTTAATTACAAGACCTGCACCATTATTTAAATATTAAATATGTGTAGCTTGCATGTGAATCTAAATAAATTTTTTCATTCTTTGTTCTACATTATTATTCCTTAAACAATGCTGCAAATCTTTTAACTAAGCCAGAGTTTTGACAAGTTATAAGTCAACTGAAGTGTCTGTGAAATTGTATTCCAAAATAACTGTTCTAAGCTCTGAACCAACCATGCCAATTTACAAAACAGCAGAATACTGTATTACGTTACAGCTGTTTCACTCTTTTGAGCAAGCATTCTATTCCTTTAGCACACTATGGCCAGAATTCTACTGGTGTTGGCCAAGGTTTGTGTAACTTGCTGCAGCTAATTATGGATAATAGACAAGGTGCTAGTCATGTGCCTTGTTAGGTGCTCAAGTGTGCAAGCAAGATGCATCCTGGCACATCATCGATTAGCTGCAATTAGCCAAAGCAAAGTGGGCCCTGCTTTGTCTTGCAAAGCAGGGCCATAGGAACGTTCGTCTTGCAAGGCACCAAAACCCTGTGTGTGTTTAGTCGTTTAGTCGTGTCCGACTCTTCGTGACCCCATGGACCAGAGCACGCCAGGCCCTCCTGTCTTCCACTGCCTCCCGGAGTTGTGTCAAATTCATGTTGGTAGCTTCGCAGACACTGTCCAGCCATCTCATCCTCAGTCGTCCCCTTCTCCTCTTGTCTTCACACCTTCCTAACATCAAGGTTTTTTCCAAGGACTCTTTTCTTCTCATGAGATGGCCAAAGTACTGGAGCCTCAGCTTCAGGATCTGTCCTTCCAGTGAGCACTCAGGGTTGATTTCTTTTAGAACTGATAGGTTTGTTCTCCTTGCAGTCCAGGGGATTCTAAAGAGCCTCCTCCAGCACCACAATTCGAAGGCATCAATTCTTCGGCGGTCTGCTTTCTTTATGGCCCTAGACAGACCCAATCGTCTAGCCGGTTTTTTGTGCCGCAAGGCGTTCGTCTTGCGAGGCACCACTGTATGAGCATCAAAAGATTCCCAGCCTACATACATTTTGCATGCTTTCTTTTATTCCTTTTTTGGGGGTGGTTTCTTTTAAAATTCCCATATAGGGTCTTTCTTACAACCCAGTGCACATGACACTTGGTGGAAGCAAAGCTCACTCTTTACTTGGGAATATATATTAATGTACAGTACACTGGTTGCTACCAGCAACATTATTTTATGAATAGCTCACCAGCACCCAAGAGCTTCTGAACAATGGGTGAACAACTGCAAACTGCACAGGAAGGCAATGACATTTTATGCATTTTGGTTTCAAATTTAATGCAGTACAGTGCAAAACTGAGTACTGTTATATACTGAATAGCTACATATATCTATGCCTTCTAAGCTTCAAACAGGAATATTCAGTGGGCTCACGCCCCCTAGTGCTTTTCCCCAAGATTGCACATACATGGTGAGAAACATCCACAAGAAACATTACATGTAAACACGCCTTTTAATTTTAATTCCTCAATATCTTGCACTTGACCTCTATCACCTTTTCTCAGCAAAACTCAGACTGCATAGATTCCAATGCAGGAGGGAAAAGTCTTATTTCATATTATTATTAACAGTGTTTTTTAAATCTCACACACAGAAAAAAGAAAGGATACTTCTCTTAATCTGTGAAATGAATCTAAGAATCTACAGTCTAGCCATATAGCTATTAGAACCAAAATGTATTTATTTTATTTTTTATTTATGTAGTACCATTTGTAGGCCACCTTCCTCCTGCTGAGGGGACTCAAGGCAGCTCGCTACGTTAAAACAAGTAGAATTAAAAACACAATAAATTATGCATTTAAAAAGGAATTAAACCACAATAATAATATAAAGTATGCTAAATGGTTTTAAATATTTAAAACTTTAAAAACAAACTTACTAACCTAAAAACCAGCATGCAGGACTCAATTATTAAAATCTTGTCTGAAAAAGTGGGTCTTCAAGCTTTCGGTGGAAGGATAAAAAGAAGGGACAACCTAAATTCCTGAGGGAGAGATTTCTACAATTCGGGAGCTGCCACAGAAAAGGCCCTCTGCTGTGTCCCCATCAAGAATACCTATAATGGCAATGGGGCAAAGAGAAGGGCTTCCTCTGAGGATTTTAAGAACCAAGAAGGCTCATATGGGGAGATATGGTCCTTCAGATAACCTGGGCTGAAGCTGTGTCATGAAAAAATAAAGTAAGCTTATCTAGTAGGAACCAGCTCAGTGAGAAACATTCCTTCTTTTCTACTGGAGACAAGAGAGACTATTCTGGTTTTGGACGTGGTAGCTCTAAACAACGAAGTGTGGGAAGTGTGGGATTAATTTGAACGATTTCCAGAGGGATAACTGTGTTAGTCAATTGCAGTAAAAACAACAAAGAGTCTTGTGGCAATTTAAACAAATACATTACTAGATTTTGCAGAACTGGTTTGCTGCAACAGATAAAAATTTGTGCCAGGGATAACTCAAAAGTCTTCGTATCTTCTACTATGGTTCTCATAAATTCCAGCCAGCATGGCTAATGGCCAGGAATTATAAGGGATGCATTCCGAAATACTGGGAGACAACCAGGCTAACCATTTCACATTTTACAATGAAAGGACACTTGTTTTAATTGGACTAGGCTTTTCAATGTGCTCTAAAAATGGGAGATTATGCCTAGAATTGTTACGACAAATATACAATAGCTGTCTCCTGTTATCCCAGACAGATTTTTCTTTAACATCTACATAAAAGTTATTATACTTGTTTCTTTCATGGCATGTAGTGTTCCACGGAAAAAAAATTTCTTTTGTCCAGCGTGATCAGAAGGAACTTCAGGAGAAGATCTGATGGAGGAGATACTTGTGGATCTACAGACAATTAAACACATTGGTTTCATGTGGGTCCCCTTTATTTGCAAGCACACAAGACAAGCCATCCTATATTCAACCACAGATCCATTTAGCTCATTATTATGGTTTCCACAATAACTGCCCGACTGATTTTGAAGATTTATATACCACCCTTCAATCAAATGACATTCAAGTCAGCTTACAGCAGCCTGTGAGAACACAGAGGTGTTATCTGATGATGTGTTGTGAATGGAGATAACATTTTCTGATAGCCTTTGAGTAGATTAGCCATCTGTTTTTCTAGCAAACAAAGAGAGAGATTAAGAGATAGCTCAGACTGGGAATCTTGGCATGATGGGGATGTAAAATAAAGACAAAGTTGTACAGGAATAATGACAAAGATGAATCATAGCCAGCCTTCACAGGATTTCCACTGAAATCTAACAAAGGCACTGTAGTGCCACAAATGTGGAGTACTGGAAAGCTGTCAGTGCCAATATGCTGTGGATGTATGATACATCACGAGAGGTAATAGTTAATATACTCAAAGCACTTGAATCAGCAAATCCTTATCTAAAGATATTCTCAGATATCATCGCATACTTAGCTTCATTATTCCGTGCTTTTTGCTTGCACTCACTAACACTATGGTAATCTGTCTTCCATGCTCAGTGGTTTCAATTTGTACACGATTTTAATGATTTCACTAATTGGTTTAGTGGCTTGAGCTGTATTTTGCAGTGCAAGCTGAGATAAAGGCTGAAATCCTGTGGTACAACTTTACAATTATGTAAACAAGGATGGTCTCATCAGCTTGTGATGGACAACTTTTATGTCCTGATATGAAAGGCTTCCCATCCACCATCTCATGGCTCTTAAAAGACTTCTGCAGGGCAAAAAGGATCCCCAGGGAGTTCTGGAACCTGAAGGAAAGAGTGGGAAGTTTTGAATTAAAGATTTCCTTTGCCAGCTGATGGTATTATCCACCTAGCATGGTGTACAGTTAACACCAACAGGATTTTGGCCATTATGAGTAACTGAGTAACTAAGTCCCATGTTCTAACATATAGACCTCTCAAGTCATCAACTCCCTCACACACACACACACACAGCTGGGGCAGACTCTTTTGTATGTGGGTGAGCTAATGGGTTACACCAGTCAAGTGTGATAGACCAGGACTTAAGAAATCCTCCCACTCAATTCATTAAACCACAAAACTCATTGGATGACCTCAGTCCAGATGAGTCCCATTCTGTCATATTCATTCTGCGCTCATCTGATTGTGCTTGGTAATATAAGCAGCACCTTGTTATTTAGCAGCATTTTTTTCCTGATTCAACTTACATATGTGCAAATCTCCAACAGGATTCTGGCCACTGCCTCACAACCCAACCAACCTTGCAAGATTGTTATGAAAATAAAGTGGGGAAGGGGCTGATCCACATATACCATCTTGAGTTCATTGGAGGAATGTTAGAATAAAATATAACTAATAAATAAAATCTCATTGCACCAGCTGTTGTAGACACAACAGCCTGCCAACAGTTTATACTTTGTTAGCACCAGAAAAGCTACGTTGAAGATCTGAAGCAGTGAAATGGATTGTACTGTGTCATACAATGGACTGGGAATGGCAAACATAGTTACGATATATCGACATCTTTCCAGACATCTTGCTATGTTAATTTTATTTATTCAGAGATATAATCATGTAATGGAAAATTCCAATATAAGATTCTTGTACTCTAAGAAGCTATGACTTATTTGGTCATATTTGAATTCTACTCTTTTATCAGCAATACGTGTCTAGAGTCAGACTTACAAAAATGCTTCAAGAAATTTGCAGAATTATACATGAAAGTCAGCTGCATTTGCAATATGCAGTGCTCCTGTTCAATGTTCCAGTCTGCTAGTTATTCAGTTTACATTTTTAAAAATCTGATTCAAAACATTTTAAAAGGAAAGATCAACTATATTTTCCCTTTCCTATAAATGGAGCTTGAACCTCCCAGGGTTCAGTTTAGTCGAATAGCATCAGGGATGGAAAACATACAAGAATTCTGGGCTTTACTGTTCAAAAATATTCCCATAGCTGAGCTCTGTTAATACAATTCAATAAATCAATGGGGCGGGGGGGGGGAATTGTGCTTCCTAGAGTCAGATGCTTAGCATGTGATACATTAAGAAAGCTTGCATGTGAATTAAGCCTACAGGCTTTTTTGTAGTTGCTCTGTAGAATTGGAGGGGTGGAAAAAAGTCTGTGAATATGTTCCCAGAACATAAACAGGCACAGTGGAAACCCAATTATTTGTGTTTTTTAAAGAACAAGCTAATGGGACACCATTCAGCGATATGTTGCCATGTGTCAGAAGAGACAAAAAGTAAACTCTAATATCAGATGGGCATCAGATGTGGAGAAGCACTCATTTAAGCCTTGCCAGCATTATGCTAGAATAGTCCAATACTGTGCTAAAAACCTAGTTCTTTGTTCAGAATCTTGCAATACAGAAAAAAAAGCATTGACTTAGTCTGATTACTCTCCATTATCTGTTTTGGTCTCTGTATGGGTGATCTACACATATTACGTTAAAATGGATAAAGTGTTAGCAAAGATGAGGTAAGAAGAAAAAAAATATGTACTGTATACTCTGTAACCAGGATCAACCCAAGACATTCTGCTGCCTGAGCTGAAAAAGCAGATGGTGGCTGTCCTCCAGAATACCCAAAGCAATTTAGGCATCTGAGACAGAAAACCCCACAAACATTATTTTCTTCTTGAGCAACAACAACAACAAAAGTATTTTTAATAAAATCACATTTTAGAGAGGCTTCTTTTGTGGTTTGCATCTTCTGAAAAGATAATAAGCAAGCACGCATGTAAGCAAGCTCTGGTATAATAAACTTATCTTTAGCAATAGATTTCTGTCTTTTCATGAAACCTGAAACCAGCTGCTTTGGATAATCACCTTCATCATAATTTTTTTAGTTGTTTGAGAACTCAGAATTATGAAAGCTTCTCAGCTGAAGAGAGACTGCTTTTTTAATAACTCAATATTGTTAGGGTGACATGAACAATGAGAGGTTTAATGTATTCGCGAAGGCTTTCACGGCCAGGATCTAATGGTTGTTGTGGGTTTTTCAGGCTCTTTGGCCGTGTTCTGAGAGGTTTACTCATCTACCTGCTTTGTCTGTATTTTATGCACCATCACGTCAGGACAGATTCATAATGACATTAATTTTTATCTCAGCTGGCCAATATATGTAACTGATACATTAAGTTCTTCAACAGTTACAGGTTGCTGTACATGTTGGAAAGAAGCTGAATGTAAGCTCAGCTTATCAAACACAATCTATCCCCCCTGTGTAGAATATTTCTGCAGCTGAATGAAAGGAAAATGTGAGATTCCTAAAGTTCAGCTGTGTTAGTCTGTCTCCGCATGTTGGGTGGGAGGAAAGGGTCAAAGAAGGAAAAGGTGAGCTTTCAAGGACAGAAAAAAATCTTCAGACACAAAATGTACAAACACGGTGTGTCTTGTACATGCACACAAGACACCTACCCCATGTTTAGTGAGTGAATCATGACTCACAACCTCAGTTGTCCTCTTAACTTAGCAGGAGAACCCACAGACATCTGTGAGATTTATATTTGAATACAAGTGTTTCAAATCTTTTGTTACAATTATGAAGTTACTGTTTTTTAATTACAATTCCCAGAGGCACTAGATCTATCCTCGTGACGAGATCTGAACTGATTTTTGGACTTTGCTTTCCCCTCACCCAATATTTTACTTTCTTGGGCTCCGTGATCACTGCAGATAGTGACGGCAGCCATGAAATTAAAAGACAACTGCTTCTTGGGAAGAAAGCGATGACAAACATAGACAGCATCTTAAAAAGCGGAGACTTCTCCTTGCCGACAAAGGTCTGCATAGTCAAAACCATGGTTTTTCCAGTAGCGATGTAGGGAAGTGAGGGCTGGACCATAAAGAAGGCTGACTGCCGAAGAATTGATGCTTTTGAATTGTGGTATTGGAGGAGACTCTTGAGAGTCTCCTGGACTGCAAGGAGAACAAACCTATCCATTTTGAAAGAAATTAACCCTGAGTGCTCACTGGAAGGACAGATCCTGAAACTGAGGCTCCTATACTTTGGCCATCTCATGAGAAGAGAAGACTCCCTGGAAAAGACCCTGATGTTGGGAAAGTGTGAAGGCAAGAAGAGAAGGGGACAACAGAGGACGAGATGGTTGGACAGTGTCATCGAAGCTACCAGCATGAATTTGACCCAAGTCCAGGAGGCAGTGGAAGACAGGAGGGCCTGGCGTGCTCTGGTCCATGGGGGTCACAAAGAGTCGGACACGACTTAACGACTAAACAACAACACCCAATATGCAGAACATTTATTCATTTACTTATTTTCAGCTTGTCTGAAGAACCATTCTGCAGAACTTGAAAGCCTGTGTACTGTTGTGGCATTCTAATTGGTCCTAATAAAGATATTGTCCAACTGTAACTGTTTTATTTTATTTCTTTTTGCTTTTTTTCCCTCATGAACCAAAACTGCTGTCTCTGTTTTTGGATTATTTTTAGTTCTTAACTCTAGCCAGCTATATTAAAGGTGAAGTAGCCCAGTCCTCTTTTTGTCCTGCCCCCTAACCTATTGACATAGCATTGTGGATCAGAAGAGTTTAACAATCAGAAGAAAACCACACGGCACGCCCTCCTTATGCAACCGTACCCGCAAGTCATACAGTGCAGTACATCTCCACGGCCTGATTTTAATACCGGGTTGCCAAGCCGCCTCTCCTGATAGCCTATCTCTTTAAACCGAAAGAGGAAATTCTGATACAGCTTGCCGGCCATTGGTAGGCTCCTGCCTTGCCCTCTTCTTCATTGGACGAGAAACTGGAAGAAGACGGTATTTTGTGATTGACAACTGGATGAGACAATGAACTCTGGGGCGTAATTAACCTTCCGAAATAGAACGCTTCGGAGCCAATGAGGGATTGCGCTGTGTTGGGCTTTTAACAAGAGGAGGGGGGAGGGGTTAGGTAAACAGGAGCGGAAAACTCGTGTCTTTGAGTTGCTGTAGAGTCAATCTGGGGTGAATTTTTGCGCAGCGCCGAGCACACAGGTAAGTAACATTTGTCTGTTTCCCACCTGCGTTCCCGTTAGACCTGGCTATAGTTCACTTGCCCTGTCCCCACCCAGCTTCCGGGACGCTTTCTCGTTTTTAAAGGGTTTGCACTCCAGCGTTGTGGCTGTACTAGGGCAGAAGTTGCGGATTTTTAATCACGAGTGAGCCAGAGGATGATGTCTCGGGAGAGAAGAGGTTCTTTGAAAGGGAGTCATTTCATAGTGACAGAGCTCTTCCTGGAAGTGGATCTTTCCATGGCCCTCCTTGGTGACGGTGGATCATGGCAAAAGGGGCAAAGCTGCAATTCTAGATAACTCTGAAATGGGGAAGGAGCAGTACCGAATCTAGCGGGGCATAATACAGTATTGCGTTAATATGCCAAGGCTTGTGCTGCAGGACCTCATTCTGTAAAGAAAATGTACGGTCTTAGTTGTGAAAAGATAGCCTTGTCTGGTTTGTGATATTAAAGAACAGGTTTGGGTAATGCTTTTGATAGGTCACCAAAATGTATTTTAAGGCGTGTGTCTTAGAGTGGGATGGAGAACAAGTTTTTGGGGTCTTTTGAACTCTTGGCCAGGTTGGGAGTGAGAAGCAGAAAGGGTCAGAAGTTCACTTGGCCATATATTGTAGCCATGGGTGCTGAGTTCCTGGATTTCCAAAATGGAGACCGTAAGCATGGAGAGCCAGGTTGAGGCATGGTGTTATCAGCACCTCAAGGGATGTAGAATCAATTGCTTGTCTCATTCATTAACAAAAAGGGGCTTGCAAGCAGTTAAACTGGTTGTTTATTGCCTTCTAGTCAAGCAGAAGGCCCCTGTACTGGCTTGGAAGAGAAGCATTGAGTAATATGGAAATCCCCACATCAGTCAAGCTGGAAATTCAATTTGTGTGGTGTGTGCATTGGTATAAATTTCTTTCACATAGCTAAATCCATTTTTCTCCCCTTCTTACCATATGTGATTCTCAAGAATCTTACTTGCAGTATATTGAGATTGGTTTGTATAAGCACCCAAATGCCATTATACTTTTAAAAATGCATGTTTGATCATTGTTGTGGTCCCCCCAAAAAAGGAGTACATAAACAAATTTATTTATTTATTTATATGCCGCCCACTCTACCCAGAGGTCTCTGGGCGGCTTACAACAATTAAAATTCAATACAATAAAAGATAAAATGATTAAAATACAATTAAAATACAATTAAAATTGCCATCATCAGGACCCACAGTTGATGTTATTTCAGTTAAAAGCCGCCTGGAACAGGAAGGTTTTGACTTGGCGCTGAAATGTCATCAATGTCGGCGCCAGATGAATTTCAGTTGGGAGGGCGTTCCATAGTCTGGGGGCAGCTGCCGAGAAGGCCCTTTGTCTACAAGCCGTCCCTCTTACCTCCTTGAGGGACGGCTCTTTCAAAAGGGCCCCCTGGCTAGATCTTAACTGCCGGGTAGGCTTACATAGAAGGAGGCGGCCCTTCAAGTATCCAGGGCCCAAGCCGTTTAGGGCTTTATATGTCAAATGAGAAATGGTGGAACTAAAAGGGCAGTGGGAGAAAAAACAAAAACAAAGTGAACAAATTTAATATTTTTCTGTGACCTCAGAAGTAAAAAACATGGGGAATGGCTCTCTAAAAGGTCTTGGATAGCCTTGCAGGGAGATTAGGAAACTGGTATGCATAGTTGCACGTTCCAATGATCCTCTTGAAGTTAGTTCTGCTCTCCATAGAGGCAGTAGGAGTGGTGGAAGCCCCTTAACTCTGTGGACTTGGAACAAACTGGGTTGGTGTATAATAGGGTCGGATTGTGTCTGTTTCTGAAGTGCATTCTAATCAAGCTACATCACCTAAATAATTATTTGTATAAGGGTAACTCATCTCTTAGTATGTTCTTGTTCAGATTGACTGGCTTATCCCTTAGGCAAAGTAAGGCATCTGATGGAGTGCCAGGAGCTGCAAATTGTGCTCTTCAGCCTGTAGGAAGCTTGTTGTCTGGAGCTTAGAATAAGGGAAGATGGGTTACCAGTGGAGGCAGGCAGCCAGGGGGTGGCAAAAATGGCAGCAGCGTGTCTTCTTGCCTCTCAAGCAACAGCAGAGTTTGGGCCACCGATGAATCAACAATACCTCATTAACACTAGCCACAAGGGAGTGTGTCTGTCTCCTTGCAGCTTGCTGCGGAGTTAAACAGAGGTATTAATTGGCAGCTGTAGCACAACACACATTTGTGGTCTAATTAGTGTGTCTTCAGCAAGACCACTGGTTCTTAACCTTGGGTTACTCCGGTGTTTTTGGACTGCAACTCCCAGAAGCCTTCACCACCAGCTGTGCTGGCTGGGATTTCTGGGAGTTGCAGTTCAAAAACATCAGAGTGACAAAGGTTAAGAACCACTGAGCAAGAGGATCTTTCCCTTATCCTTAAAGCTCAAGACAAGACAGTACGTCATTTGAAGAGCCCCATAGCAGTACCCCATCCTCAAAGTGTACTTAAAGCAGCAGCAGTGCAAGTGACCCAGAATCTGCTAGTACCTGTAATAAGTCTGGCTCTTGCCTTCTGGACCTGCTGAAGCTTCTGTACTATTTTCAAGGGCAGTCTTATTTAGAGGGCATCACCGTAACTTATTTTTGAGATTACCCAAACATGTACTTCTGTTTTATAGGCACTTTTTCAGTCCAAATAGGAGCACAGCTGGGCAGACAACCAAAATTGATAAAAGGCAGTCCTGAACTCTGAGCCTTCATTGATAGAACCAGAGGACCGGATCCAGGAGCACTGCCAAGCTGCATACCCTGTCTCTCTCATCCCATACATGTTCTCTGAAGAACTGGTTTCATGTTGCTTGACAAATCTATAGAACCTCTCAGGCTGGAGTGCAACAAAGAAAAAATGCATATCCCCCGTGGAAAGCAAAACTTCCCTCTATCTGCTTCTGGTTCTGTTAAAACTAACCTGACTGTAGTGTAAGCAACTCATTGAATGTTTAATTAAAAGACAGTCCTACTGTTTGCAGTGAAACTTGCTCCCAAGAAGATGTAGAAAGTAGTGTTCCCATTTTAGGAGTTCTGTCCAATTATACATTTTTTTCCTCACATCTCTCTTTGGTTGTTGATGGCAGATAACCATCAATATAGATTGCTTTTGTTTTTCTTTATAGTTGCATTCCTTTAGCGTATCTTTCCCCTTTCAGATGTAAAAGTCATGCATTGACTATTAATCTGTTTTTATATTTGTTAGCTTGCTTTTTATTTCTTTTCAACCTTGAAATGGTTCTTAGCTTGGAAAAGCAGGATTCTACTTTAGGATTAGAAACGAACGTGACATATTTATGCACAGAAAGAAAGCTGTTAATTCTTCTCAGCACCCCCCCAAAGATGATGCTGATAAAGTTTAGACAAGCAGAGGTCTGTTGTTGAGTTCTGCTCCCTCCAAAGGACTTCTTCCTTTTGTTACAATGACTTTTCATTATAGCAAAGGATTTTGGTAGTGATTAAAGGAAAGAAGGAGAACTTTTTAGTTTCTTAAACAATAAATGTCATTGCCATCCTTCAGCATTGTCTGTCTCCATACAGGGGTGGATAAGCCTCAGCTTGATGGGATCTATTTAAAAAAAAGACCTCTATGTTTCTTTGTGCCAGGTGGTGGAAAGGTAATAAGAGTAATGGTGTTCAACATGGAGCTAGCTACCCACTGCATCCCACAAACCTTGCACATGAACAACTCACATATAAAACTCAACTGAGTTACTGAAAGAACAGGAATTCTTACACAGAACTTTAAAAAAATTTACCTGATAAACTGACATAAAATCCTGGAATACTTACTAACAATGTTTTTATTAAGCAGCCACCCTCCTATGTTTTCTTATTCTTGTTCTTTTTCTCCTTATTAGACAGAATGTATTTTAGGAAGAAAAGACGGTGGTGGTGCATGCAGTTTTCTAAATGAGAGTGGCCCAGGTTAAGGTGGAATCTAGGTCTCCCAACTCGATGTTAACCGCAGAGGCCTTGCTCAAAGTAGTAATTAGGTCAAATGAACTCTGTGACAAAGAATGATGAATATTCAGAGATTTGGAGCCAGGTTTTCCTTTATGCAAGAAAACATTCCTTCTATATAATGAACTGGAGCAGGTTCAGAGGAGGGCAGGAAGGATGATCAGGGGATTGGGAACCAGGCCCTTTGAGGAAAGAGCTGGACATGTTTATCCTTGCGAAAAGAAGACAAAGGGCAGATTTCATAGCACTTCTCAAATATTTGAAAGATAGTCATACAGAGGAGGGGCAGGATCTGATTTTGACCTTCCCAGAGTGCAGGACATGTAATAATGGCTAAAGGAAGCCAGATTTAGGCCGAATATCAAGAAAAACTTCTTAATTGTTAAAGCAGTATGATAGTGGATCCAATTACCTTGGGAGGTAGTGAGCACTCTAACGTTGGAGACATTCAAGAGGAAATTGGACAACCATCTGTCAGATCTGGTTTGCTTTGGACTCCTGTATTGAGCAGGGGGTTAGACTCCATTGCCTTGTAAGCTCCTTCCAACTCAATTATTTAATGATTCTATGATACATAATTCCAAATGCTGTACACCAATGGTTCTGAATGGGTGTTACAGAAACATGCATCTACAGATATATTGCATTTTAGAATTGTTGTTTTAGAATTCTGGGCAGAGTGGTGGTGCTGTATCTTGTCTTTTTTTGTCTATATCACATCACCCTTCACATCTTAACAGCTTGAGCCAAATATTACTCACATGGTACGTATAGATATTTGGAGCCTAGCGTCATACATCTTTTAGGAAACGAAATGGGGAAGTGATGGGAGACGATGAGTACTGCTTTCATAATCCAGAAGTATTATTATTGTTAACTTAATCTGTACATATGTGCTGCCTTTCTCTAAGAAATGGAACTCATGGAAGAGTAGGGGTGTTGTTTCTATTTCAAGGAAGAAGTAAAACTGATAATGAAGGCACTAATCTTCATGTAATGTTCATTTTACTGAAGGAATTAAAAACAGTGTTTGAAAAAGCAGTGTAATCTCCATTGGAGAGATCTGCTGTGGAATAGGAATGCTGGAATGTAATGGGGTGGATGTGAGCTGTAGTCCAATTACCTTGAAAGAGGCGGTAATTCCCCCACTCCTTAAAAAGCCTAACCTGGACCCAAGGCTGGTGGTTAACTACCGTCCAGTAGCGAACCTCCCTTATTTGGGCAAAGTGTTGGAGCGGGTTGTGGCTGTGCAACTCCAGGCGCTGCTGGATGAAATGGATTTTCTGGATCCATTTCAATCGAGTTTCAGGCCTGGTTTTGGTACAGAGACTGCCTTGGTCGCCCTGTATGATGACCTTTGCCGGGAGAGAGACAGGGGGAGTGTGACCCTGTTGATACTCCTGGACCTCTCAGCGGCTTTCGACACCATTGACCTTGGTGTCCTTCTGGACAGACTGATTGGGTTGGGAGTTGGGGGCACTGCTTTACGGTGGTTCCACTCCTTCCTGGCTGACCGTGTCCAGAGGGTGGTGCTGGGGGACAGTTGCTCTGCCCCATGGCGTTTATGTCATGGGGTTCCTCAGGGCTCAATACTGTCCCCCATGCTGTTTAATATCTACATGAAACCACTGGGAGAGGTCATCAGGAGGTTTGGGCTGAGGAGTCAGCAATATGCTGACAATACTCAGCTCTACCTCTCATTTTCCACCAATCCAGGTGAGGCGGTTTCTGTGCTGAACTCGTGTCTGGACCTGATAATGGACTGGATGAGGGTTAATAAATTGAAACTCAATCCAGACAAGACGGAAGTGCTGTTAGTGGGTGCTTCACTGGACAGGTTGGAGGGCCATTTCTCTGCCCTGAATGGGGTTACACTCCCCCTAAGGGACAGGGTCCGCAGCCTGGGGGTGCTCCTGGACCCCAGTCTAACTTTGGAAGCCCAGGTGGACTCGGTGGCCAGAGGCGCCTTCCTTCAGCTGTGGAAATTATACCAGCTGCGGCCCTACCTGGACGAGCGGAGTCTCATGACAGTTACACACGCAGTGGTAACATCTCATATAGATTATTGCAATGCACTCTACGTGGGGCTGCCTTTGAAGACGGTCCGGCGACTGCAACTGGTCCAGAATCGAGCTGCGCGGCTGGTGAGTGGTGGAGCTGCTAGAGATCACATCAAGCCGATTCTGTTTAATTTACATTGGTTACCAGTTGCTGCCTGGGCCCAATTCAAAGTGCTTGTTTTGACATATAAAGCCCTAAACGGCTTGGGCCCTGGATACCTGAAGGACCACCTCCTTCCATATGAACCTACCCGGCAGTTAAGATCTAGCCAGGGGACCCTTTTGAAAGAGCCATCCCTTAAGGAGATAAGAGGGGTGGCTTGTAGAGAAAGGGCCTTTTTGGCAGCTGCCCCCAGACTATGGAATGCCCTCCCGATTGAGATTTGTCTGGCGCCGACCCTGATGACATTTCGGCGCCAGGTCAAAACCTTCCTGTTCCAAATGGCTTTTAACTGAAATAATATCAGCTGTAGGTCTGATGGCAATTTTTAGAATATATATTTTATTTGCATTTTAATTATTTTGCCCTTTTATTTTGCCTTTTTATTGTATTTTAAATGCTCTGAGCCACCCAGAGACCTTCGGGGGCCCCTGGCTAGATCTTAACTGCCGGGTAGGCTCACATGGAAGGAGGCGGTCCTTCAAGTATCCAGGGCCCAAGCAGTTTAGGGCTTTATATGTCACATGAGAAGTTAAATAAATAAATAAATAAATAATACATCTGGAAGTAGAAGATGGAAGCAGTTGTCAAACACATCTGGAAAATTCTAGCTTTTTCTAAAGCTAGGGCAGTTTTTCTAAAGCAGGGGTCTTCAAAGTACTGCCCAGGGGCCACATCCGGCCCGCCTGACCTTTTATTCCAGCCCATCCTTGTGTGTGTGCATGCAAGCAGGCATGCATGAGTAAGGGCGGGTGAGTGTACATGCATGTTCTTTTGGCTCTCAAAAATATTGCAAATAAGTTATGTGGCCCTCCATGTGAAAAGTTTGGAGACCCCTATTCTAAAGCAATGCTGGAAGCATTTTAAGTCCTTAGCTTTTACAACCTTCCATGATGCTGCAGGGCACAGGTATGTTTGAAAGAGGATTTAGGTCAGGGATAGGCAGTGCACACACATGTATGCATGGTCACATGTGTCTTCATAACAAAGGGGTGCTTTTTTTGGCCCTTGGTTCTGGTATATAGGATCTCTACAACATCTGTGTACTTGCCAGCTGAAGCCTGTGATCATTCTGCACCAGTGCTGGTGTCCTTTGGGTGTAGTGCATGGCTTCTCAAATATTTCTGGAGTAGACTTTTGATGCAAGCATGTATGTGAAGCAGAGGGAAAAGGGAATGAGGCAAAAGGTGCAGGTTTTAGCAGAAATGAGGGAGACTAGGAATTCATGAATGTGGTGCCTGCCTTATCCTTCAGATTTGGGACCTGGGAACAGAAAGATAGGAGGGCATTTGCATTTGCTTGCTATGAATAAACACCTCTTCCTGTTTTTCTCTCTGGGCCTGGTTGTATGGAGGAAGTGGATTCAAAGTTGCAAGTAGTGAGACTTGCAGGAACTTCTGAAAATTAATAGTACAAAGACTAACATAATAGCCAAGGAACTTGGCAGGTAAAGATTTAAAACAGTCATTCCCAGACTGTGAGACATGAACCCCCTGAGAGCATGAAGAAATTTCCAGAGAGAGCGAGGCAAGACCACAGGAGTCTCGTCAGCTTTGTCTAAAGGTAGTTGAAGTGCTCGTTCATGTTGTGTTGGCTATGATATTCTGAGATCAGCCAAGTGTGTTGTCTCTTTTGGATATCTTTTACTGGATCTTAATACACTGCCTCATGATAGCTGGGGCCCAAGCTCTGGTGGAGTCCTGATTCCAGGCATCCCAGTGCCATTTCTGGTGCTGCTGGTGAGCCATCTAGTCATTGTTGCAGCACTGACTACTGTAGATGTTCTGTGGAGAAACCTTGTGGGAAGGCCCTGTGTGTAAACAGCTTGCCTTCTCTAGATGCTCCTGGGACCATCCTGTGTTCCATTTCCTCTACACCAAGGTGGGGTATGTTTGGCCCCCAAAATACATGGGACTACGTATCCCATAAACCTGAAGCGCCTGGGAGAAAAAGGCTGAAACATCTGGGCTTGAAGGTTCCACACCCTCTATAAACATTCAGCCTGTAAGCAGAATTTGATTGGTTCCTTTGAATTGGACTATACTGTATTCAGTCACAGTGAGTCCCAAGATAAGAGCAGCTACTCATTGAGATCCGCCTAGCACCCTTGCTGGATGGGTTTAAACGACCATTGAAGACTTGGCTCTTCTGTCAGGCTTTCCCAGAGCATTAAGATCTCGCCCCCCCCCTTTTAATGTCCTTTTTGTCATCATCTCCATCACCCCTTTTACCACCTTTATTGCCGTCTGTTTTAATTTACCCTATTTGGCTTTTATTTATTTATTTATTTATTTATTTATTTATTTTTATCGTCTTTTAATATTGTTATTTATATTGTTGTTAGCTGCCCAGAGTGGCCTGGTTGCCAGATGGTGCGATCGATCGATCGATCGATCGATCGATCGATCGATAGATAGATAGATAGATAGATAGATTCTGTTTATTCTCAAAAATTCCCAATTAGTCATGAAGGAACAATCACTACTGCTTGACAGTGAGTTTTTCTAAATGGCTTGTTTTCCCCTCTATTTTTTTCCATCTTTATTTTGCATTCATATTGGTGCTCTTGCTGCTTTTTAAAAATCTTGAGTTGTAGGGTGTTTTCTGATCTCAGTGAGAATTTTAAGGGGTTTATGGTTAGGAATTAGGGGTCTGAGTAAGATTTTGGGTACATACAGCCAACATAGCTGCAATCAGAGAATGTAACTTCTGCTTTTCTGCATCGTAGTATACCACTAAAAAAAAAAAGATAAAAATTATATGTTATTCCAGTATATATCATTTGAAGGGGATGCAAAAACTACTCCAATGGCAAAAAGTAGCAGATACCTGGAAGTGTAGTATAATTTTTCCCCAGTCATTTGTTTATTTGTTTGCAAAAGTCAGTACATAGCAAGCAGTTGAAATGTGGAGGGCCTTGCTTCCAACTCTTCCGGGACAACATGTAGAATGTATATCTTATGGATTTTGCAGTAAAGTGTGACTCTAAAAGAGTATAATATTTTGTCCTGCTGCCTGGGGGTTAAATGCACATTGCAATTCATTCAGAGCCTCAATATTTCCTATGCGGAGGTCACTCAAGCATTTCTATAAAAGTAGAAATCTATATCCTCAAAAATAGGGTGCAGATTTGCACAATAGTTGTATATGCTGACTTTGTATGTACAGATGAATAGTTAGAAATAATTATTGTAATTCTTATCAGAAATATAGTGAATTTTAACACCGAGGCATGATTCTGTGTGCCTGCCTAGTTTGTTACTCAGGTGTGAGCAGCTGATGATCAACTTTAAGTTCCCTGACTTACTTCTGCTTACAGTTCTCAGTCTTTAAACTGGACTTGGACTGGATACGCCTTTCAGTAGGGAAGACTGTCCTCTATAAAATAGGGCATCTAAATATCCTATTTCCCTGTGTTCTGGAAATGATGCGATGAAATGAAATAGTTCAGAAGTGTCAGTAGTTCTTTCCTAATTAATTTTTTTGATGAATTGGGGCATCCAGGCTCATCATATTCTTTTGTCTTAAGCCTTTTAAAAGCAGTGTTCCAATTCTTGCTAAAAATAAATCTCACATCCCCCCGCTAAAAGGGCATTTTCTAAATTTTGTACAGTTCTGCTTTAGTGTGCTAGAAATCCATCTGGCTCCAAAAATACAGTTACAGAATATTATGTGTTTAATGCAGAACTGACAAGTTAAAAGGGCTCTGATAACCAAAACTCTACCTAGGTCTTGCTTGTTCTGCTCTGCTATTAGTTGTTGTCTTACCATTCTTCCCTGCCTCATGTGTATATTTTCTAAGAAGTTTGTTGCTCTTTAATTCAGCGAAATCTCTGTAAAGGGAGGAAGTATGATCACCTTCATGAACAACTCTGACAGCGAAGAGGAAGCGTGTAACGAGAGAACATCCCTGATGTCTGCAGAGAGCTCGCTTCTCCCTCCCTACCATGATGGTGTACAAGATTCTGGTACAACAGAAACTCAG